>NC_137431.1:7034376-7706876 GCF_964374335.1 Astatotilapia calliptera | reverse complement strand
CCATGATTAGGTGAATAACAATTATATGTGATACATAAATTTCACAATGCATGCATATATCTCTATCAATTAAACCTGGCCTGAGGGCTGCCATTTTTTACATTCAGTTATTTATCTTAGAAATGTTGGAACTAAATAATGAATGTGTTACAGTTAAAGTGAAACACTGGTCAGTGTAAATGGCTCATTGGGACACAGAAACCTTTAAATTAAACCTGATATCTAGTGTCAAACAATATCAAAGCTGTAAAAGATGTTTACATTCAGAATTTATAAAACTATGATTGTAAATAAATTCAAACAAGTGAGCTTTTCTCTTTGTGCTGAATATCAACACTGTGGTTTCTTAGACTGTAAGCTTTACTTTAGTGCAACCAGTTGCAGAAGCTGCCACTCCAAATGTCTTTTGATAACAAGAAAAAAATACCTTTTCAGTACACGGCCTGAAGTTCTTCTCCGAAATCTTCTGCAATCGGCTTTGTCTGCTGGTTTGAAGACAATAAACCATAAAAAAGATGATTTAGTCACTTTGTCTGTGTCATGCAGCTCGAATGTGTCGTGTAACGATGTTGAATAGCCGTCGTTATCCCTCTGCTGCGTCAGTAGGATTGTACTGTACAGCATCTCATTGATATGTGAGGAATGCTAATGTAACACGATAACAGACTTACATCATTAAAATAAAAAGTGCAGGAGATATTTAGATATTTTTTATATCTATATTACATTTTATAGCTGACGGATATTACTAAATAGATAGAATTTACTAAATAGCTGGATGAACATGAAAAATATGTCTATAATAGCAAATGACCATGAGAGCCAGTAGAATTAATTCAGCTGGACACTCGAAAGACGTCCTTAAATGCTCTTTAAGTGGCAGAACAGATGAACAAACAGTTAATCGCTTACTTGAGATGAAATCTGCTCAGCTACTTTGAAAACAGCTTCTAACTGGTTCCTCCTTTAACAGGATGACTGCTCAGGGGTAAGGCCATCATGCAATCCAGCAACCTTTATGGTTCTACTTTGATTCACCAGGAACTATTAGGGAAACCTTCCAGCGCCTCCTGTGAAAGACACAGGCATAAACACACAAACATTTATTAACATGTTCCACAGTGTTCCAGTTTGATTTTCTTATCCTGTGGACAACAACGTACATGGATGCAGGTTTATTGTTAACTTTTGTAAGGTTTATTTAATGAACATATCCAGCTGCAGCTCCACTGTGATCCTGAACTGGATAAGCACTTAAGAAAATGTGTCAATAAATGGACAAACATCAACTTACTATATTTATCCAAACAGACGGGACCAATAATGCTTCGCTGAGTTAGAGACTTTAACAGACTCTTCTATGTAAGAATGTCTCGTGCTGATATACCTGCAAACTTGACAACAAAGGTTTTTCAGACTACATGTAGCTGTCCTCTATGTCAGCTAACACATTTACATTTATGTCACACTTATTTCTGCTTTCCCATTTTATAATTATTACTTACATTTTGATTAGATACCTTGAGTTTGTAAATGATCAGATTACATACAATGTATCCAATTCAGGGTTGCGGGAGGATGAAGCCTATCCCAGCTGATACAGGACAAAGACAGGCTGCCAGTTTATTGCAGGGATAATACAATATGTGTAACAGAAAATCCACTTAAATGTTTGATATTTCTTATAATAATCATAATTATGACTATTATTTAAAGGTTTCTTCATAAATACATTTTGATTTTTTATAACCCCTAAAATATAAACCTGAGCTGTTTCAGATTCTGACCTCTGACCTCAGTGACCTGGCTGTGTCCTCACTGCAGCTCCCTCTTGGAAGTACGTCTGCTTCTTGTCTTCCCCCAGTGTTGACCGCCTGATATCAAGATATCACGTACTGTAACTGAGGAACAAAAAAGGACAAACACTTGCCTTCATTTAAAAGTACATTCATACAGAGATAATCTATGGAAACACACTAGTTCACAGTTTGGGAGGAACCAGTTCCTGTGAAACATTTCTGTATATGAACATCATGTGGAGAATGAATGAAATGAGTTCTTCAGGTGACTCAGCAGTCCCACACTGACAAATGAAATCTAGTTAAACTATTAAGCATATTTGCTCTTCTGAAATCTGTGTTAAACAACAACAAACATAAATTAGTAACAAAAACTACAGCTGAGTATAGGCTTTACAAACCACCAGCAGCCATAATGCTAAATTTTAATCTTCAAATGTTTCTGAGCTGTCTTCAACCTGCTTTTAGCACATTAAAGTCTCAATAAATAAAGTCAATGCAGACTCAGTCCTAAATGTTCAGCACACAGAGACACAGAGGTACTGTTTAAAGTTTAGTGTTAACTTGAGTCACTGATCATTCACAGTATTACAGAGTCTGGCAGTCTTTGCATGATGTCCACGTCACTGTAAGTTTCTAGCTGACTCTCAGGTGTGCCAGCAGGAAAGAGTAATAATAACCTGCATCCTGAGGTTTGTCATGCAGGATTAAAGGAGCCAAGCTTTGTTCACACAGCTAGGATTGTATTTTACACTGACCCTGGGTCAGTATCAACTTCAAGAAGACAGCTGTAACTGTTGATAGAAGAATCACACACACATATTTATGGCTTTGCCTTATAGAATTCAGCATCTCAGTGCTCAGGAAATAGGTTTTGCAGCTGTTTGAGCTAAGATTTTCAAGTTATTCACAAATTAAAACCTATACTTTGTGTCGGGCAAGAACTAAATTCAAATGCATGTAACAGTGAGAAACGCACTGTCTTGGCGAAGTAAAGCGTTTCTCATCAACTTCATAGAGCTTGCTGTAACTTTTGATAGAAGACTCAGACAAACATATTCATGGCTTTATCTTATAGACTTCAATATCCCCCCAATGTGTGTGTGAGTCTTCTCTCAAAATTTACAGCTGTCTTTATGAAGTTTATGGAAAAACGCTTTATTTCACCACGTTAGTGCGTTTCTCGCTATTACATGCATTTGAATGGAGTTCTCGCCCGACACAAAGTATAGGTTTTCAATTTGTGAATAACTTGAAAATCTTAGCTCAAACAGCTGCAAAACCTATTTCCTCAGCACGGAGATGCTGAATTCTATAAGGCAAAGCCATAAATATGTTTGTGTGTGAGTCCTCTATCAAAAGTTACAGCTGTCTTCATGAAGTTGATACTGACCCAGGGTCAGTGTAAAATACAAGTTATTCACATAATGAAAACTTATACTTTGTTTCGTGCAAGAACTCCATTCAAATGCATGTAATAGTCAGAAACGCACTGTCTCGGCGAAATGAAGCCTTTTTGTACAACTTCATGAAGTTAGCTGTAACTTTTGATAAAAGGCTCAAAGCAGAGGGATAACGACGGCTATTCAACATCGTTACACGACACATTCGAGCTGCATGACACAGACAAAGTGACTAAATCATCTTTTTTGTGGTTTATTGTCTTCAAACCAGCAGACAAAGCCGATTGCAGAAGATGTCGGAGAAGAACTTCAGGCCGTGTACTGAAAAGGTATTTTTTTCTTGTTATCAAAAGACATTTGGAGTGGCAGCTTCTGCAACTGGTTGCACTAAAGTAAAGCTTACAGTCTAAGAAACCACAGTGTTGATATTCAGCACAAAGAGAAAAGCTCACTTGTTTGAATTTATTTACAATCATAGTTTTATAAATTCTGAATGTAAACATCTTTTACAGCTTTGATATTGTTTGACACTAGATATCAGGTTTAATTTAAAGGTTTCTGTGTCCCAATGAGCCATTTACACTGACCAGTGTTTCACTTTAACTGTAACACATTCATTATTTAGTTCCAACATTTCTAAGATAAATAACTGAATGTAAAAAATGGCAGCCCTCAGGCCAGGTTTAATTGATAGAGATATATGCATGCATTGTGAAATTTATGTATCACATATAATTGTTATTCACCTAATCATGGCATACCCACCCCTTCCTCCCTAGTTAACTGCAACCCAAAATAACTAGTGGGGCTATTTACACACTCACAACCAGTGTGGGGTAAAAAGAGCCACCAAAAAGCTGTCAGCCACAGATGTGCTAGAAGAGTTAGAAACTCTACTTATGGAGAAACTTTCTAAGTCTAACAGGGGACAGGTACTCCTGCCCAAATAACCTGATATAACCCCACATACAGCCCAGCCATAAAATGAACCAAGTCATTTAATTAAAGACAGCATGGGACCAAATGCATGTAACCAGCCTGCACCAACCTGGCATTTCTTCCTCCTGAATTAAATGAATGAATGGATGAAAGTTAAATGACTACAAACCTAAAGCCACTAGTTCCCACACTGGAGCTCCCTGACACTGTGTGTTAACCGTATTTAGCTTGTATCAACAGTTGTAACAGGCTAAGCCACTTGAGACACTGCATTGAATTTGTTCCTGTCTTAATGATTTCAGCTGACTGGTTTCAACTCAGATGTTCTGCTTTTTCCTTTCAGTAGATCAAATCAGCTCGTGCTGCTTCTGCTTCCAATTTAATGGCAAGAAGAAGAAGAAGAATGCTTCAGCGAAGTGGCGTTCATGGTCTCAGTGAACAGTCATGGTCACACACTGCATGTGGTTTTAAAAGCAACATGTCTGTTCAGTACAACGATCGAGATGTGTAATATTAGTGCAGCTACGGTTTGTTCTTGAACATCAGTTCTGTTTTCTACTTTGATCACTTAGACCAAAAAAGTGTTGTTTTCAGATTCTTTCTTTTAAATCTATAAAGCACCTGCTCATTTTTTATTACAATTAGTTTCACATAAATGTTAGTTTTTCCTTTATGATCTTTTAATGCTTACACTACACTGTACACATTAGAGACATTTCTGTTACCTGTTTCTGTTGACTCAGAGTTGTGAAATGTTCTTTTATTTAATGCACAATATGAAGTTCATAATTTTCTTACAAATAAAACTCTAATGACAAACATGAACAGCTGTGCTTATCTCTGAGACATGAGTTTTTGAATGTGTTTAGACAGTGTGCATTTGTATGCTGAAACTATAATGGTGAACCTGAGGTGATGGTCAACAGAAGGCAAATATATATCAATATAAAATAATATTGAAGTAATGTCTTTATCCCCTGCAGAGTGTGGACGCTGTGCACTCAATCACCTTATTCACTGTAGTAAACATGCACCGCTAGCTCAAGTGACTGACTGTCTCCATGGTTACATCGTATATTATTAGCTATGTAAACAGCTTCCATAGATACCGCCATAGCTCTCTGCAGCTGTAACACTTTCACACTTTGCAAATCATTTCACGATTTTGATAGTTATGAAGACAGAATATGTTTTTAAGGTCATGCTAGGCGGTTGCTATGGTGGTTGCTGTGGACTTGGCTGGACCGCGTCCGATTCCTGTTATTAGCTGTCCGCCGTAGGAAGGCTGCGTTCCATTTACAAGTAGTGACAGTCTGCCGCAACTCGAACTCAAACCCCACTTTGTTCTTTAATTATAGGCCTTTTATAGCCGTTCATGACACACGCACACACACACATAAAGCACTTTGCCTCACCATGAGAATGGAACTTTACCTAAGCTAACCTTTAAAATATCTGATATCGGATAGAAAAAATGAAGCAACCAGAGATTTAATGATGAAGACTCTGGGTTCTGTAGTGACCTGAATGACTCTTTGCATACAATTTATTGAAGAGGACTTTAGAATGCACTTTACATTTAGACTGTTGCTGTTTAATTTTTTACATTGTTGCGGTGTTATGTCATGAATAAAGTTCACCTGCTGGGGGTTTGATGGATCAGATCATCATAATCAATGGGTCCTGAGGTGGGCGGGACTGTCTCTGGTGATGTCACCATGAAGGAACAGCATCTGGCACGTGTTGCTGAAACATCCCAGTACACTGGTGTAGTTTCCTCTCCAGCTGTTTGACATTTGACACTTCAACATTAAGGGGAAGAAGAAGAAACAGTGTTAGGTCAGGTGACCACATGGTTTCTAAAGTAACTGACAGGAAGTAACCAGGCCGTTAGAAATGGATGGCATGTGTTTAGAGTTACTGGAGTTGGGTAACTCTACTTACCAAAAGCAGAAGCACACAGATGAAGGATCAGATGCTGAATGTTGCAGGAACATGCTCGTGCGGTGGTCATTCAGTGCTGCTCCGGCAGGTTAGACAGTCCAAGACTGATATACTGCCCATCTGAGAGTTTGAAAACACACATGCAAAGATTTATTTTGTATTACAGTCAAAGTTGGATGTTCATTTTTGTCCTTTAAAAATGTTTGTGTATTTGAAAGCACTAACATTTAAGGATGACTTGGATCGTCTCCTTTAAAGGGGAGACAAGTGTATCCACTGATCCACGTCACTTTACCTGGATGATGACTCCTCTCCCCCTCACTCAGAAACGCTCCTAATATAACCAAGCAAATAAATAATATTGAAGATTTACTTACATCATTACAAAAACAGGAAAAACATCTCCCTTTGATTCTATTTCTCCATTCCTGCTGAACATCAGGCAACAAATATCTCAATAAATCACAGTAAAATGTAAAGCACATGTTTTCTCTGCTTTGTCTAACCTCTGCAGAGCCTCTGTCAAGAAAAACATATCTGTAAGCATAAAACAAATATACATTTCATAACACGTCACTGGACAAACCTCGGTCAGTTGATTTCCTCTGTGCAGTGCAGACGAACATCAGTCAGCAAGTCAAGGTGGTGAGATCGACTGGTGTCCTTTGTGACTCTGCTGGTTCTTCTGAGGAAATACCACCGTCTCTCCACACTGTCACCATCTGTGAGCACAAACTGCTGCTCTGCTCTGCCAGCATGTAGGAAATCACATATCACACACACAGGGGTGAAGAAACATTAGAACTCAACTTTGGATACTTTAGATCTAAACAGATCAAAGTAGCTCTTAGCTTCAACAATCAGTGAACAGACAAACAATGATACCATACTGATTCTGTATGAATACAATATGGTATTTTCAATACAGGTGTCAAATTAATTTACTAAAACTAATACAGATATATGTATTTTTTTTTTGATAAATTCGTTTGCTAAATTATAAGAATATATATTTTTTCATTTAACAATTGCAACTGAAAGAAATTAAATATTGAACAAAAATATATTGTCACATTCTGAGCATGCTCAGCATGCTGACAGACTTGAAGTTGCTACAGATTTTAAGAAGTGATAATTATAGGGAAAAAACTTCTCTTTTTCATCCATTTAATCAAACATTTGATGCCTTAGATGTCTCAGTCCTATAGCATTCTGCAACTACAACTAAGCTGAAGCTTGGATTTGGCTGCAGGTGCCCTGTACATCCTTCTCAACATGTGGGTACCATTTAATCACACTTCTTCCTGAGCTTTGCTTCGTCACAAGACCAAAGGTGGCATCCCGTGTCACGGTCATATCATCATCCAGAAGAAACATTTGAAGAAACATCATGGAGAAGAAACATTTACGCGCCTCCCGGTTTTGTTTTCTGATCCTGCAAAAAGACTGAGGACAACAAAGCCCAGAGAACACGAGATACACAACATCCAACATTCAGACTCAACAGCCTCCATAAATGAAGAGCACCAGGTTGGTTCAGTTATAGTAGATGTCATGGAATTTTTTAAATAAAGTCTGCAACACAGAAAGAGCTGTGATCATGCTATTTATTACTGTGCACAGGAGAGCAAACACACATCAAACATCACAGTTCAGTCATGTCAGCTCTGCCACTTCACGTGTCTCGCTATGAAACCTAACGGATCAATGGTTATGCTGTTTTGTGCCCTTGACGTTATCAGCACCTGTAAAGGGAGTTGTTTTCTCAAACTGCTGAAGTAAGTTCATCTAGTTTTAGAAACTTTCATTGAACAGTCTATAACAGTGTCACAACTAAGCATATGCATAAGCACTTAAATGCTTTAAATGAGAATAACATAAAATTTCTATTACAGGAGCTAGAGCCTGTCCCAGTAGTCATAGGTAGAGCACACCTGGACAGGTCACCAGTCTGTCAGAGGACTAACACAGATGCAGCCTGACTCAATCCTAAATGTTCAGCACACAGAGACACAGAGGTACCGTTTAAAGTTTAGTGTTAACTTGAGTCACTGATCATTTGCAGTATTACAGAGTCTGGCAGTCTTTGCATGATGTCCACGTCACTGTAAGTTTCTAGCTGACTCTCAGGTGCGACAGGTGTGCCAGCAGGAAAGAGTAATAATAGCCTGCATCCTGAGGTTTTTCATGCAGGATTAAAGGAGCCAGGCTTTGTTCACACAGCTAGGATTGTATTTTACACTGACCCTGGGTCAGTATAAGTATCATACAGTTTAAACGAAGCACTGAAACTTGCACATATTTATTACAGATGCACTGAAGCTAATCGAGATATTTGCTGTCAGTCTGTGGCTGCGATTAAACACTTTACTGGAAACTTTATTAACTAGTAACTTCGTCAGTCATGACAGAAGCTAATATTTCTGTGCTAACATCATTTAAACAGTAACAGCTTTACTCCAATATAAGCTAACGTTTACACCGTAACTTTAAGCTAGCACCATAAAGACGGTAAAACACGTAATAACATCTACAAATGCATCTTAAAGCTGTTATATTAGCACTCGGTGTATTACTAACATAACCACATTAACATTATTGACACTCGCTGGTCTGACTTTTAATAGTCATTCTATAAATGCTGTCCGTTTAAACGGTCTTACCTGTACACACATTGCAGCCAGAGTGGATTCTGGAGTCTTCCCACGCTCCTGTTAGTGATCCTCCATCTGGATGGATGATAACAACCTTCTGAACAATCTAGCAGGAGATGGTCCATATCTAGGGGATATGGACTGATAACAGCCGAAGCGGGTGAATAAAGTCACCCAGTCGCTAGCTGTGCGATTACCCAGCATACACCAGCACAATATTAGGCACAGCACCACCATAGACATTTTCAGTGGTTTTGAATGCAGGACATGGTTATCTTACCTTGTAAAATGCATGACAATAAAACAGCTAACCACCATAAAATGGTATTGTGTATGTATGTATGTGCATGTGTGTGTGTGTGTGTGTGTGAGAGAGAGAGAGAGAGAGAGAGAGAGAGAGAGAGAGAGAGAGAGAGAGAAAGAGAGGGGGGGGGGAAGAGATCAAAGGCCTGCGCTTATGTTTTTTCTTGATCAAGAGTGTGCCTCCTCTCTCTTATTGGATGTATGGTATAGCATGTTTATTCAGGTGCACCTTTGAAGTCTATGAGAATACTTTGCAGCCTGGTCTGAGTGGTCATTTCTGCACAGACACAATGAAGCGTGCACTCAGTTTAGAGGAGGCTGTTGCTGCAGTTTTGCACTCTCCACAAGCAGTGGAGATACTTCTGACAGCGAAGAAGAATTTTTGCCAGGCACCAAGGAGCTTTGCAGCTCATGTGCGGAGGAGGAGAAGGAGAAGGAGGAAGAAGAGCAGGAGGAAGAGACAAGACTGGAGGATGGCCAGTGGAGATCTAAAAATGGAGAAATCATGTGGCAACCCACACACGAAGAGGTCCTGCCATTTTTTCCTCCCCCCATTTTAACCCCAGGACCAACCCATTATGCAATTCGTATAGGATCAGCAGCCCTGTGAGCACTTTCCATCTTTTTTTTTGCAGAGGACATTATGCAGCTAATCCTGCATTTCACCAACCTGCAGGGGCAACAGGTCAGTAAAAGACTGGAAGGACATAGATGAGGAGTTGCAGGCTTACATGGGGCTTGTGATGCTGGCTGGCCTGTACAGGTCTCAACATGAAACGACAACAAGCCTGTGAAATGGGGAGACAGGGCTCTTCTGTTTCATGCTACCATGTCAAAAAAAAAAAAAAGATTTGAGCAAATTAATCGGGCAGTAAGATTCGATGATCGTCTCTCCCGTCCAGGTCGCTACAGGGGGGGGGGGGGGGGGGGGGGGGGGGGGGCAAGGCTGTGGTTTCCTACATCCCCAAGCAAAGAAAAAAGGTTGTCTTATTGAGCACCAGGCACCGTGAGCTACAAGTCCAGGACTCTGGGAAGAGAAAGCCCCACATCATCCTGGATTATAACAAATGCAAAGGGACTGTGGATCATTTGGACCAGGTAAGCACAATTATAAGTATTTATTTTCATTTTATTATTATTTTTTATTATTATTTATTATTATTTTATTTATTTTTAAATTATAAGTATTATTTGCCAAATTGTTTACCGTTTCTCATTGTTATAACTGATAAAGTCATAATGTGATTATAATAGTTTTGATATGAGATGATAGTTTTAGACTATGATAGTTTTGATAGTTACAGTAAGGAGGGGGGGGGGGGGGGGGTCCAGTTTGACGCCCACAGGCAGGAAGAATCTCTTGCTTATGGCTGTATAAATCTGTTCATGTCACCTGATCATTTCTTTTTGTTTTGCAGGTTTGTGGCAACTACTCCTGCCATAGAAGGACACGTAGGTGGCCCATGTGTCTGTTCTACCACATGATCGAGGTAAGCTGCTATAATGCTTTCATTCAAGACAGCTGTAACTTTTGATAGAAGACGCATATAAACATATTTATGGCTTTGTCTTATAAAGTTCGATATCCCCGTGTTGAGCAAACAGGTTTTGCAGCTGTTTGATCTAAGATTTTCAAGTTATTCACAAAATGAATACCTATGCTTTGTTTCGTGCGACAACTCCAATCAAATGCATGTAACAGTGAGAAACGCTCGTTGCACACACTCTCTCTCTCTCTCCCCTCTGGAGCTGTCAGAGCGGCTTTTTGAACGTGGTCACCTGTTCCATGATCCAATCAGCTGCTCACTACTCTTCATTAGGGGAGGGACCTGTAAAGTGTCTTAAACACAGTAAAGAGACACATGTCTCGCATGTAATAGTCAGAAAAGCACTATCTTTGCAAAATAAAGCCTTTTTGTACAACTTCATGAAGTTAGCTGTAACTTTTGATA
Source organism: Astatotilapia calliptera (assembly GCF_964374335.1). NCBI lineage: Eukaryota > Metazoa > Chordata > Actinopteri > Cichliformes > Cichlidae > Astatotilapia > Astatotilapia calliptera. The sequence continues at coordinate 7,695,882 of NC_137431.1, read as the reverse complement.
GAAGATTCAGATTTACGTAGTTATGGCTTTATCTTATAATATTCAGTATCCCCGTGTTGAGCAAACAGGTTTGAGCTAAGATTTTCGGGTTATTCACATAATGAAAACCTATACTTTGTTTCGTGCGAGAACTGCATTCAAATGCATGTAATAGTCAGAAACGCACTGTCTCGGCGAAATAAAGTGTTTTTGTACAACTTCATGAAGACAGCTGTAACTTTTGATAGAAGGCTCAGATTTATGTATTTATGGTTTTATCTTATATAATTCAATATCCCCGTGCTGGGCAAACAGATTTTGCAGCTGTGTGAGCTAAGATTTCCAAGTTATACACATAATGAAAACCTATACTTTGTTTCGGGCGAGTTCCCCATTCAAATGCATGTAACAGTGAGAAACGCACTGTCTTGGCGAAAGAAAGCGTTTTGTACAACTTCATATAAATAGCTGTAACTTTTGATAGAAGACTCGGATACACATGTTTATGGCTTTATCTTATAGAACTCAAGGTCCCTGTGCTGAGAAAACATGTTTTGCAGCTGTTTGAGCTAAGATTTTCAAGATACACACAATGAAAACCTATACTTTGTTTCGGGCGAGTTCCCCATTCAAATGCATGTAACAGTGAGAAACGCACTGTCTTGGCGAAAGAAAGAGTTTTTGTACAACTTCATATAAATAGCTGTAACTTTTGATAGAAGACTCAGACAAACATGTTTATGGCTTTATCTTATAGAACTCAATATCCCCGTGCTGGGCAAACAGGTTTTGCAGCCGATTGAGCTAAGATTTTAAAATTATTCACATACTGAAAACCTATACTTTGTCTCGGGCGAGTTCCCCATTCAAATGCATGTAACAGTGAGAAACGCACTGTCTTGGCGAAAGAAAGCGTTTTTGTACAACTTCATATAAATCGCTGTAACTTTTGATAGAAGACTCAGACAAACATGTTTATGGCTTTATCTTATAGAACTCAAGGTTCCCGTGCTGGGAAAACAGGTTTTGCAGCTGTTTGAGCTAAGATTTTCAAGTTATACACATAATGAAAACCTATACTTTGTTTCGGTCGAGTTCCCCATTCAAATGCATGTAACAGTGAGAAACGCACTGTCTTGGCGAAAGAAAGCGTTTTTGTACAACTTCATATAAATAGCTGTAACTTTTGATATAAGACTCAGACAAACATGTTTATGGCTTTATCTTATAGAACTCAAGGTCCCCGTGCTGGGAAAACAGGTTTTGCAGCTGTTTGAGCTAAGATTTTCAAGTTATACACATAATGAAAACCTATACTTTGTTTCGGTCGAGTTCCCCATTCAAATGCATGTAACAGTGAGAAACGCACTGTCTTGGCAAAAGAAAGCGTTTTTGTACAACTTCATATAAATAGCTGTAACTTTTGATATAAGACTCAGACAAACATGTTTATGGCTTTATCTTATAGAACTCAAGGTCCCCGTGCTGGGAAAACAGGTTTTGCAGCTGTTTGAGCTAAGATTTTCAAGTTATACACATAATGAAAACCTATACTTTGTTTCGGGCGAGTTCCCCATTCAAATGCATGTAACAGTGAGAAACGCACTGTCTTGGCGAAAGAAAGCGTTTTTGTACAACTTCATATAAATAGCTGTAACTTTTGATATAAGACTCAGACAAACATGTTTATGGCTTTATCTTATAGAACTCAAGGTCCCCGTGCTGGGAAAACAGGATTTGCAGCTGTTTGAGCTAAGATTTTCAAGTTATACACATAATGAAAACCTATACTTTGTTTCGGTCGAGTTCCCCATTCAAATGCATGTAACAGTGAGAAACGCACTGTCTTGGCAAAAGAAAGCGTTTTTGTACAACTTCATATAAATAGCTGTGACTTTTGATAGAAGACTCAGACAAACATGTTTATGGCTTTATCTTATAGAACTCAAGGTCCCCGTGCTGGGAAAACAGGTTTTGCAGCTGTTTGAGCTAAGATTTTCAAGTTATACACATAATGAAAACCTATACTTTGTTTCGGTCGAGTTCCCCATTCAAATGCATGTAACAGTGAGAAACGCACTGTCTTGGCGAAAGAAAGCGTTTTTGTACAACTTCATATAAATAGCTGTAACTTTTGATATAAGACTCAGACAAACATGTTTATGGCTTTATCTTATAGAACTCAAGGTCCCCGTGCTGGGAAAACAGGTTTTACAGCTGTTTGAGCTAAGATTTTCAAGTTATACACATAATGAAAACCTATACTTTGTTTCGGGCGAGTTCCCCATTCAAATGCATGTAACAGTGAGAAACGCACTGTCTTGGCGAAATAAAGCATTTTTGTACAACTTCATATAAATAACTAACTTTTGATAGAAGACTCAGACAAACATGTTTATGGCTTTATCTTATAGAACTCAAGGTCCCCGTGCTGGGAAAACAGGATTTGCAGCTGCTTGAGCTAAGATTTTCAAGTTATACACATAATGAAAACCTATACTTTGTTTCGGTCGAGTTCCCCATTCAAATGCATGTAACAGTGAGAAACGCACTGTCTTGGCGAAAGAAAGCGTTTTTGTACAACTTCATATAAATAGCTGTGACTTTTGATATAAGACTCAGACAAACATGTTTATGGCTTTATCTTATAGAACTCAAGGTCCCCGTGCTGGGAAAACAGGATTTGCAGCCGTTTGAGCTAAGATTTCCAAGTTATACACATAATGAAAACCTATACTTTGTTTCGGTCGAGTTCCCCATTCAAATGCATGTAACAGTGAGAAACGCACTGTCTTGGCGAAAGAAAGCGTTTTTGTACAACTTCATATAAATAGCTGTGACTTTTGATATAAGACTCAGACAAACATGTTTATGGCTTTATCTTATAGAACTCAAGGTCCCCGTGCTGGGAAAACAGGATTTGCAGCCGTTTGAGCTAAGATTTCCAAGTTATACACATAATGAAAACCTATACTTTGTTTCGGTCGAGTTCCCCATTCAAATGCATGTAACAGTGAGAAACGCACTGTCTTGGCGAAAGAAAGCGTTTTTGTACAACTTCATATAAATAGCTGTAACTTTTGATAGAAGACTCAGACAAACATGTTTATGGCTTTATCTTATAGAACTCAAGGTCCCCGTGCTGGGAAAACAGGTTTTGCAGCTGTTTGAGCTGAGATTTTAAAATTATTCACATAATGAAAACCTATACTTTGTTTCGGTCGAGTTCCCCATTCAAATGCATGTAACAGTGAGAAACGCACTGTCTTGGCAAAAGAAAGCGTTTTTGTACAACTTCATATAAATAGCTGTAACTTTTGATAGAAGACTCAGACAAACATGTTTATGGCTTTATCTTATAGAACTCAATATCCCCGTGCTGGGCAAACAGGTTTTGCAGCCGATTGAGCTAAGATTTTAAAATTATTCACATAATGAAAACCTATACTTTGTTTCGGTCGAGTTCCCCATTCAAATGCATGTAACAGTGAGAAACGCACTGTCTTGGCGAAAGAAAGCGTTTTTGTACAACTTCATATAAATAGCTGTAACTTTTGATAGAAGACTCAGACAAACATGTTTATGGCTTTATCTTATAGAACTCAATATCCCCGTGCTGGGAAAACAGGATTTGCAGCCGTTTGAGCTAAGATTTTAAAATTATTCACATAATGAAAACCTATACTTTGTTTCGGTCGAGTTCCCCATTCAAATGCATGTAACAGTGAGAAACGCACTGTCTTGGCGAAAGAAAGCGTTTTTGTACAACTTCATATAAATAGCTGTAACTTTTGATAGAAGACTCAGACAAACATGTTTATGGCTTTATCTTATAGAACTCAAGGTTCCCGTGCTGGGAAAACAGGATTTGCAGCTGTTTGAGCAAAGATTTCCAAGTTATACACATAATGAAAACCTATACTTTGTTTCGGGCGAGTTCCCCATTCAAATACATGTAACAGTGAGAAACGCACTGTCTTGGCGAAAGAAAGCGTTTTTGTACAACTTCATATAAATAGCTGTGACTTTTGATATAAGACTCAGACAAACATGTTTATGGCTTTATCTTATAGAACTCAAGGTCCCCGTGCTGGGAAAACAGGTTTTGCAGCTGTTTGAGCTGAGATTTTAAAATTATTCACATAATGAAAACCTATACTTTGTTTCGGTCGAGTTCCCCATTCAAATGCATGTAACAGTGAGAAACGCACTGTCTTGGCAAAAGAAAGCGTTTTTGTACAACTTCATATAAATAGCTGTAACTTTTGATAGAAGACTCAGACAAACATGTTTATGGCTTTATCTTATAGAACTCAATATCCCCGTGCTGGGCAAACAGGTTTTGCAGCCGATTGAGCTAAGATTTTAAAATTATTCACATAATGAAAACCTATACTTTGTTTCGGTCGAGTTCCCCATTCAAATGCATGTAACAGTGAGAAACGCACTGTCTTGGCGAAAGAAAGCGTTTTTGTACAACTTCATATAAATAGCTGTAACTTTTGATAGAAGACTCAGACAAACATGTTTATGGCTTTATCTTATAGAACTCAATATCCCCGTGCTGGGAAAACAGGATTTGCAGCCGTTTGAGCTAAGATTTTAAAATTATTCACATAATGAAAACCTATACTTTGTTTCGGTCGAGTTCCCCATTCAAATGCATGTAACAGTGAGAAACGCACTGTCTTGGCGAAAGAAAGCGTTTTTGTACAACTTCATATAAATAGCTGTAACTTTTGATAGAAGACTCAGACAAACATGTTTATGGCTTTATCTTATAGAACTCAAGGTTCCCGTGCTGGGAAAACAGGATTTGCAGCTGTTTGAGCAAAGATTTCCAAGTTATACACATAATGAAAACCTATACTTTGTTTTGGGCGAGTTCCCCATTCAAATACATGTAACAGTGAGAAACGCACTGTCTTGGCGAAAGAAAGCGTTTTTGTACAACTTCATATAAATAGCTGTGACTTTTGATATAAGACTCAGACAAACATGTTTATGGCTTTATCTTATAGAACTCAAGGTCCCCGTGCTGGGAAAACAGGTTTTGCAGCTGTTTGAGCTAAGATTTCCAAGTTATACACATAATGAAAACCTATACTTTGTTTCGGGCGAGTTCCCCATTCAAATACATGTAACAGTGAGAAACGCACTGTCTTGGCGAAAGAAAGCGTTTTTGTACAACTTCATATAAATAGCTGTGACTTTTGATATAAGACTCAGACAAACATGTTTATGGCTTTATCTTATAGAACTCAAGGTCCCCGTGCTGGGAAAACAGGTTTTGTAGCTGTTTGAGCTAAGATTTTCAAGTTATACACATAATGAAAACCTATACTTTGTTTCGGTCGAGTTCCCCATTCAAATGCATGTAACAGTGAAAACGCACTGTCTTGGCGAAAGAAAGCGTTTTTGTACAACTTCATATAAATCGCTGTAACTTTTGATAGAAGACTCAGACAAACATGTTTATGGCTTTATCTTATAGAACTCAAGGTCCCTGTGCTGAGAAAAATGGTTTTGCAGCTGTTTGAGCTAAGAATTTCAAGTTATACACATAATGAAAACCTATACTTTGATTCGGTCGAGTTCCCCATTCAAATGCATGTAACAGTGAGAAACGCACTGTCTTGGCGAAAAAAAGCGTTTTTGTACAACTTCATATAAATAACTGTAACTTTTGATAGAAGACTCAGACAAACATGTTTATGGCTTTATCTTATTGAACTCAAGGTCCCCGTGCTGGGAAAACAGGATTTGCAGCTGTTTGAGCTAAGATTTCCAAGTTATATACATAATGAAAACCTATACTTTGTTTCGGGCGAGTTCCCCATTCAAATGCATGTAACAGTGAGAAACGCACTGTCTTGGCGAAAGAAAGCGTTTTTTTACAACTTCATATAAATAGCTGTAACTTTTGATAGAAGACTCAGACAAACATGTTTATGGCTTTATCTTATAGAACTCAAGGTCCCCGTGCTGGCAAAACAGGTTTTGCAGCCGATTGAGCTAAGATTTTAAAATTATTCACATAATGAAAACCTATACTTTGTCTCGGGCGAGTTCCCCATTCAAATGCATGTAACAGTGAGAAACGCACTGTCTTGGCAAAAGAAAGCGTTTTTGTACAACTTCATATAAATAGCTGTAACTTTTGATAGAAGACTCAGACAAACATGTTTATGGCTCTATCTTATAGAACTCAAGGTCCCTGTGCTGAGAAAAATGGTTTTGCAGCTGTTTGAGCTAAGATTTTCAAGTTATACACATAATGAAAACCTATACTTTGATTCGGTCGAGTTCCCCATTCAAATGCATGTAACAGTGAGAAACGCATTGTCTTGGCGAAAGAAAGCGTTTTTGTACAACTTCATATAAATCGCTGTAACTTTTGATAGAAGACTCAGACAAACATGTTTATGGCTTTATCTTATAGAACTCAAGGTTCCCGTGCTGGGAAAACAGGATTTGCAGCTGTTTGAGCTAAGATTTCCAAGTTATACACATAATGAAAACCTATACTTTGTTTCGGGCGAGTTCCCCATTCAAATACATGTAACAGTGAGAAACGCACTGTCTTGGCGAAAGAAAGCGTTTTTGTACAACTTCATATAAATAGCTGTGACTTTTGATATAAGACTCAGACAAACATGTTTATGGCTTTATCTTATAGAACTCAAGGTCCCCGTGCTGGGAAAACAGGTTTTGCAGCTGTTTGAGCTAAGATTTTCAAGTTATACACATAATGAAAACCTATACTTTGTTTCGGTCGAGTTCCCCATTCAAATGCATGTAACAGTGAGAAACGCACTGTCTTGGCGAAAGAAAGCGTTTTTGTACAACTTCATATAAATAGCTGTAACTTTTGATAGAAGACTCAGACAAACATGTTTATGGCTTTATCTTATAGAACTCAATATCCCCGTGCTGGGAAAACAGGATTTGCAGCCGTTTGAGCTAAGATTTTAAAATTATTCACATAATGAAAACCTATACTTTGTTTCGGTCGAGTTCCCCATTCAAATGCATGTAACAGTGAGAAACGCACTGTCTTGGCGAAAGAAAGCGTTTTTGTACAACTTCATATAAATAGCTGTAACTTTTGATAGAAGACTCAGACAAACATGTTTATGGCTTTATCTTATAGAACTCAATATCCCCGTGCTGGGAAAACAGGATTTGCAGCCGTTTGAGCTAAGATTTTAAAATTATTCACATAATGAAAACCTATACTTTGTTTCGGTCGAGTTCCCCATTCAAATGCATGTAACAGTGAGAAACGCACTGTCTTGGCGAAATAAAGCATTTTTGTACAACTTCATATAAATAACTGTAACTTTTGATATAAGACTCAGACAAACATGTTTATGGCTTTATCTTATAGAACTCAAGGTCCCCGTGCTGGGAAAACAGGATTTGCAGCTGTTTGAGCTAAGATTTCCAAGTTATACACATAATGAAAACCTATACTTTGATTCGGTCGAGTTCCCCATTCAAATGCATGTAACAGTGAGAAACGCACTGTCTTGGCGAAAGAAAGCGTTTTTGTACAACTTCATATAAATCGCTGTAACTTTTGATAGAAGACTCAGACAAACATGTTTATGGCTTTATCTTATAGAACTCAAGGTTCCCGTGCTGGGAAAACAGGATTTGCAGCTGTTTGAGCTAAGATTTCCAAGTTATACACATAATGAAAACCTATACTTTGTTTCGGGCGAGTTCCCCATTCAAATACATGTAACAGTGAGAAACGCACTGTCTTGGCGAAAGAAAGCGTTTTTGTACAACTTCATATAAATAGCTGTGACTTTTGATATAAGACTCAGACAAACATGTTTATGGCTTTATCTTATAGAACTCAAGGTCCCCGTGCTGGGAAAACAGGTTTTGCAGCTGTTTGAGCTAAGATTTTCAAGTTATACACATAATGAAAACCTATACTTTGTTTCGGTCGAGTTCCCCATTCAAATGCATGTAACAGTGAGAAACGCACTGTCTTGGCGAAAGAAAGCGTTTTTGTACAACTTCATATAAATAGCTGTAACTTTTGATAGAAGACTCAGACAAACATGTTTATGGCTTTATCTTATAGAACTCAATATCCCCGTGCTGGGAAAACAGGATTTGCAGCCGTTTGAGCTAAGATTTTAAAATTATTCACATAATGAAAACCTATACTTTGTTTCGGTCGAGTTCCCCATTCAAATGCATGTAACAGTGAGAAACGCACTGTCTTGGCGAAAGAAAGCGTTTTTGTACAACTTCATATAAATAGCTGTAACTTTTGATAGAAGACTCAGACAAACATGTTTATGGCTTTATCTTATAGAACTCAATATCCCCGTGCTGGGAAAACAGGATTTGCAGCCGTTTGAGCTAAGATTTTAAAATTATTCACATAATGAAAACCTATACTTTGTTTCGGTCGAGTTCCCCATTCAAATGCATGTAACAGTGAGAAACGCACTGTCTTGGCGAAATAAAGCATTTTTGTACAACTTCATATAAATAACTAACTTTTGATAGAAGACTCAGACAAACATGTTTATGGCTTTATCTTATAGAACTCAAGGTCCCCGTGCTGGGAAAACAGGATTTGCAGCTGCTTGAGCTAAGATTTTCAAGTTATACACATAATGAAAACCTATACTTTGTTTCGGTCGAGTTCCCCATTCAAATGCATGTAACAGTGAGAAACGCACTGTCTTGGCGAAAGAAAGCGTTTTTGTACAACTTCATATAAATAGCTGTGACTTTTGATATAAGACTCAGACAAACATGTTTATGGCTTTATCTTATAGAACTCAAGGTCCCCGTGCTGGGAAAACAGGATTTGCAGCCGTTTGAGCTAAGATTTCCAAGTTATACACATAATGAAAACCTATACTTTGTTTCGGTCGAGTTCCCCATTCAAATGCATGTAACAGTGAGAAACGCACTGTCTTGGCGAAAGAAAGCGTTTTTGTACAACTTCATATAAATAGCTGTGACTTTTGATATAAGACTCAGACAAACATGTTTATGGCTTTATCTTATAGAACTCAAGGTCCCCGTGCTGGGAAAACAGGATTTGCAGCCGTTTGAGCTAAGATTTCCAAGTTATACACATAATGAAAACCTATACTTTGTTTCGGTCGAGTTCCCCATTCAAATGCATGTAACAGTGAGAAACGCACTGTCTTGGCGAAAGAAAGCGTTTTTGTACAACTTCATATAAATAGCTGTAACTTTTGATAGAAGACTCAGAAACACATGTTTATGGCTTTATCTTATAGAACTCAAGGTCCCCGTGCTGGGAAAACAGGTTTTGCAGCTGTTTGAGCTGAGATTTTAAAATTATTCACATAATGAAAACCTATACTTTGTTTCGGTCGAGTTCCCCATTCAAATGCATGTAACAGTGAGAAACGCACTGTCTTGGCAAAAGAAAGCGTTTTTGTACAACTTCATATAAATAGCTGTAACTTTTGATAGAAGACTCAGACAAACATGTTTATGGCTTTATCTTATAGAACTCAATATCCCCGTGCTGGGCAAACAGGTTTTGCAGCCGATTGAGCTAAGATTTTAAAATTATTCACATAATGAAAACCTATACTTTGTTTCGGTCGAGTTCCCCATTCAAATGCATGTAACAGTGAGAAACGCACTGTCTTGGCGAAAGAAAGCGTTTTTGTACAACTTCATATAAATAGCTGTAACTTTTGATAGAAGACTCAGACAAACATGTTTATGGCTTTATCTTATAGAACTCAATATCCCCGTGCTGGGAAAACAGGATTTGCAGCCGTTTGAGCTAAGATTTTAAAATTATTCACATAATGAAAACCTATACTTTGTTTCGGTCGAGTTCCCCATTCAAATGCATGTAACAGTGAGAAACGCACTGTCTTGGCGAAAGAAAGCGTTTTTGTACAACTTCATATAAATAGCTGTAACTTTTGATAGAAGACTCAGACAAACATGTTTATGGCTTTATCTTATAGAACTCAAGGTTCCCGTGCTGGGAAAACAGGATTTGCAGCTGTTTGAGCAAAGATTTCCAAGTTATACACATAATGAAAACCTATACTTTGTTTCGGGCGAGTTCCCCATTCAAATACATGTAACAGTGAGAAACGCACTGTCTTGGCGAAAGAAAGCGTTTTTGTACAACTTCATATAAATAGCTGTGACTTTTGATATAAGACTCAGACAAACATGTTTATGGCTTTATCTTATAGAACTCAAGGTCCCCGTGCTGGGAAAACAGGTTTTGCAGCTGTTTGAGCTAAGATTTCCAAGTTATACACATAATGAAAACCTATACTTTGTTTCGGGCGAGTTCCCCATTCAAATACATGTAACAGTGAGAAACGCACTGTCTTGGCGAAAGAAAGCGTTTTTGTACAACTTCATATAAATAGCTGTGACTTTTGATATAAGACTCAGACAAACATGTTTATGGCTTTATCTTATAGAACTCAAGGTCCCCGTGCTGGGAAAACAGGTTTTGTAGCTGTTTGAGCTAAGATTTTCAAATTATACACATAATGAAAACCTATACTTTGTTTCGGTCGAGTTCCCCATTCAAATGCATGTAACAGTGAAAACGCACTGTCTTGGCGAAAGAAAGCGTTTTTGTACAACTTCATATAAATCGCTGTAACTTTTGATAGAAGACTCAGACAAACATGTTTATGGCTTTATCTTATAGAACTCAAGGTCCCTGTGCTGAGAAAAATGGTTTTGCAGCTGTTTGAGCTAAGAATTTCAAGTTATACACATAATGAAAACCTATACTTTGATTCGGTCGAGTTCCCCATTCAAATGCATGTAACAGTGAGAAACGCACTGTCTTGGCGAAAAAAAGCGTTTTTGTACAACTTCATATAAATAACTGTAACTTTTGATAGAAGACTCAGACAAACATGTTTATGGCTTTATCTTATTGAACTCAAGGTCCCCGTGCTGGGAAAACAGGATTTGCAGCTGTTTGAGCTAAGATTTCCAAGTTATATACATAATGAAAACCTATACTTTGTTTCGGGCGAGTTCCCCATTCAAATGCATGTAACAGTGAGAAACGCACTGTCTTGGCGAAAGAAAGCGTTTTTTTACAACTTCATATAAATAGCTGTAACTTTTGATAGAAGACTCAGACAAACATGTTTATGGCTTTATCTTATAGAACTCAAGGTCCCCGTGCTGGGAAAACAGGTTTTGCAGCCGATTGAGCTAAGATTTTAAAATTATTCACATAATGAAAACCTATACTTTGTCTCGGGCGAGTTCCCCATTCAAATGCATGTAACAGTGAGAAACGCACTGTCTTGGCAAAAGAAAGCGTTTTTGTACAACTTCATATAAATAGCTGTAACTTTTGATAGAAGACTCAGACAAACATGTTTATGGCTCTATCTTATAGAACTCAAGGTCCCTGTGCTGAGAAAAATGGTTTTGCAGCTGTTTGAGCTAAGATTTTCAAGTTATACACATAATGAAAACCTATACTTTGATTCGGTCGAGTTCCCCATTCAAATGCATGTAACAGTGAGAAACGCACTGTCTTGGCGAAAGAAAGCGTTTTTGTACAACTTCATATAAATCGCTGTAACTTTTGATAGAAGACTCAGACAAACATGTTTATGGCTTTATCTTATAGAACTCAAGGTTCCCGTGCTGGGAAAACAGGATTTGCAGCTGTTTGAGCTAAGATTTCCAAGTTATACACATAATGAAAACCTATACTTTGTTTCGGGCGAGTTCCCCATTCAAATACATGTAACAGTGAGAAACGCACTGTCTTGGCGAAAGAAAGCGTTTTTGTACAACTTCATATAAATAGCTGTGACTTTTGATATAAGACTCAGACAAACATGTTTATGGCTTTATCTTATAGAACTCAAGGTCCCCGTGCTGGGAAAACAGGTTTTGCAGCTGTTTGAGCTAAGATTTTCAAGTTATACACATAATGAAAACCTATACTTTGTTTCGGTCGAGTTCCCCATTCAAATGCATGTAACAGTGAGAAACGCACTGTCTTGGCGAAAGAAAGCGTTTTTGTACAACTTCATATAAATAGCTGTAACTTTTGATAGAAGACTCAGACAAACATGTTTATGGCTTTATCTTATAGAACTCAATATCCCCGTGCTGGGAAAACAGGATTTGCAGCCGTTTGAGCTAAGATTTTAAAATTATTCACATAATGAAAACCTATACTTTGTTTCGGTCGAGTTCCCCATTCAAATGCATGTAACAGTGAGAAACGCACTGTCTTGGCGAAAGAAAGCGTTTTTGTACAACTTCATATAAATAGCTGTAACTTTTGATAGAAGACTCAGACAAACATGTTTATGGCTTTATCTTGTAGAACTCAATATCCCCGTGCTGGGAAAACAGGATTTGCAGCCGTTTGAGCTAAGATTTTAAAATTATTCACATAATGAAAACCTATACTTTGTTTCGGTCGAGTTCCCCATTCAAATGCATGTAACAGTGAGAAACGCACTGTCTTGGCGAAATAAAGCATTTTTGTACAACTTCATATAAATAACTGTAACTTTTGATATAAGACTCAGACAAACATGTTTATGGCTTTATCTTATAGAACTCAAGGTCCCCGTGCTGGGAAAACAGGATTTGCAGCTGTTTGAGCTAAGATTTCCAAGTTATACACATAATGAAAACCTATACTTTGTTTCGGGCGAGTTCCCCATTCAAATGCATGTAACAGTGAGAAACGCACTGTCTTGGCGAAAGAAAGCGTTTTTGTACAACTTCATATAAATAGCTGTAACTTTTGATATAAGACTCAGACAAACATGTTTATGGCTTTATCTTATAGAACTCAAGGTCCCCGTGCTGGGAAAACAGGATTTGCAGCTGTTTGAGCTAAGATTTCCAAGTTATACACATAATGAAAACCTATACTTTGTTTCGGGCGAGTTCCCCATTCAAATGCATGTAACAGTGAGAAACGCACTGTCTTGGCGAAAGAAAGCGTTTTTGTACAACTTCATATAAATAGCTGTAACTTTTGATATAAGACTCAGACAAACATGTTTATGGCTTTGTCTTATAGAACTCAAGGTCCCCGTGCTGGGAAAACAGGATTTGCAGCTGTTTGAGCTAAGATTTTCAAGTTATACACATAATGAAAACCTATACTTTGTTTCGGTCGAGTTCCCCATTCAAATGCATGTAACAGGGAGAAACGCACTGTCTTGGCGAAAGAAAGCGTTTTTGTACAACTTCATATAAATAGCTGTAACTTTTGATAGAAGACTCAGACAAACATGTTTATGGCTTTATCTTATAGAACTCAAGGTTCCCGTGCTGGGAAAACAGGATTTGCAGCTGTTTGAGCAAAGATTTCCAAGTTATACACATAATGAAAACCTATACTTTGTTTCGGGCGAGTTCCCCATTCAAATACATGTAACAGTGAGAAACGCACTGTCTTGGCGAAAGAAAGCGTTTTTGTACAACTTCATATAAATAGCTGTGACTTTTGATATAAGACTCAGACAAACATGTTTATGGCTTTATCTTATAGAACTCAAGGTCCCCGTGCTGGGAAAACAGGTTTTGCAGCTGTTTGAGCTAAGATTTCCAAGTTATACACATAATGAAAACCTATACTTTGTTTCGGGCGAGTTCCCCATTCAAATACATGTAACAGTGAGAAACGCACTGTCTTGGCGAAAGAAAGCGTTTTTGTACAACTTCATATAAATAGCTGTGACTTTTGATATAAGACTCAGACAAACATGTTTATGGCTTTATCTTATAGAACTCAAGGTCCTCGTGCTGGGAAAACAGGTTTTGCAGCTGTTTGAGCTAAGATTTTCAAGTTATACACATAATGAAAACCTATACTTTGTTTCGGTCGAGTTCCCCATTCAAATGCATGTAACAGTGAAAACGCACTGTCTTGGCGAAAGAAAGCGTTTTTGTACAACTTCATATAAATCGCTGTAACTTTTGATAGAAGACTCAGACAAACATGTTTATGGCTTTATCTTATTGAACTCAAGGTCCCCGTGCTGGGAAAACAGGATTTGCAGCTGTTTGAGCTAAGATTTCCAAGTTATATACATAATGAAAACCTATACTTTGTTTCGGGCGAGTTCCCCATTCAAATGCATGTAACAGTGAGAAACGCACTGTCTTGGCGAAAGAAAGCGTTTTTTTACAACTTCATATAAATAGCTGTAACTTTTGATAGAAGACTCAGACAAACATGTTTATGGCTTTATCTTATAGAACTCAAGGTCCCCGTGCTGGGAAAACAGGTTTTGCAGCCGATTGAGCTAAGATTTTAAAATTATTCACATAATGAAAACCTATACTTTGTCTCGGGCGAGTTCCCCATTCAAATGCATGTAACAGTGAGAAACGCACTGTCTTGGCAAAAGAAAGCGTTTTTGTACAACTTCATATAAATAGCTGTAACTTTTGATAGAAGACTCAGACAAACATGTTTATGGCTCTATCTTATAGAACTCAAGGTCCCTGTGCTGAGAAAAATGGTTTTGCAGCTGTTTGAGCTAAGATTTTCAAGTTATACACATAATGAAAACCTATACTTTGATTCGGTCGAGTTCCCCATTCAAATGCATGTAACAGTGAGAAACGCACTGTCTTGGCGAAAGAAAGCGTTTTTGTACAACTTCATATAAATAACTGTAACTTTTGATAAAAGACTCAGACAAACATGTTTATGGCTTTATCTTATTGAACTCAAGGTCCCCGTGCTGGGAAAACAGGATTTGCAGCTGTTTGAGCTAAGATTTCCAAGTTATATACATAATGAAAACCTATACTTTGTTTCAGGCGAGTTCCCCATTCAAATGCATGTAACAGTGAGAAACGCACTGTCTTGGCGAAATAAAGCGTGTTTTTACAACTTCATATAAATAGCTGTAACTTTTGATAGAAGACTCAGACAAACATGTTTATGGCTTTATCTTATAGAACTCAAGGTCCCCGTGCTGGGAAAACAGGTTTTGCAGCTGATTGAGCTAAGATTTTAAAATTATTCACATAATGAAAACCTATACTTTGTCTCGGGCGAGTTCCCCATTCAAATGCATGTAACAGTGAGAAACGCACTGTCTTGGCAAAAGAAAGCGTTTTTGTACAACTTCATATAAATAGCTGTAACTTTTGATAGAAGACTCAGACAAACATGTTTATGGCTCTATCTTATAGAACTCAAGGTCCCTGTGCTGAGAAAAATGGTTTTGCAGCTGTTTGAGCTAAGATTTTCAAGTTATACACATAATGAAAACCTATACTTTGATTCGGTCGAGTTCCCCATTCAAATGCATGTAACAGTGAGAAACGCACTGTCTTGGCGAAAGAAAGCGTTTTTGTACAACTTCATATAAATAGCTGTAACTTTTGATAGAAGATTCGGATACACATGTTTATGGCTTTATCTTATAGAACTCAAGGTCCCCGTGCTGGCAAAACAGGATTTGCAGCTGTTTGAGCTAAGATTTCCAAGTTATATACATAATGAAAACCTATACTTTGTTTCGGGCGAGTTCCCCATTCAAATGCATGTAACAGTGAGAAACGCACTGTCTTGGCGAAATAAAGCATTTTTGTACAACTTCATATAAATAACTGTAACTTTTGATAAAAGACTCAGACAAACATGTTTATGGCTTTATCTTATTGAACTCAAGGTCCCCGTGCTGGGAAAACAGGATTTGCAGCTGTTTGAGCTAAGATTTCCAAGTTATACACATAATGAAAACCTATACTTTGTTTCGGGCGAGTTCCCCATTCAAATGCATGTAACAGTGAGAAACGCACTGTCTTGGCGAAAGAAAGCGTTATTGTACAACTTCATATAAATAGCTGTAACTTTTGATATAAGACTCAGACAAACATGTTTATGGCTTTATCTTATAGAACTCAAGGTCCCCGTGCTGGGAAAACAGGTTTTACAGCTGTTTGAGCTAAGATTTTCAGGTTATACACATAATGAAAACCTATACTTTGTTTCGGTCGAGTTCCCCATTCAAATGCATGTAACAGTGAGAAACGCACTGTCTTGGCGAAAGAAAGCGTTTTTGTACAACTTCATAGAAATAGCTGTAACTTTTGATATAAGACTCAGACAAACATGTTTATGGCTTTATCTTATAGAACTCAAGGTCCCCGTGCTGGGAAAACAGGATTTGCAGCTGTTTGAGCTAAGATTTTCAAGTTATACACATAATGAAAACCTATACTTTGTTCGGTCGAGTTCCCCATTCAAATGCATGTAACAGTGAGAAACGCACTGTCTTGGCAAAAGAAAGCGTTTTTGTACAACTTCATATAAATAGCTGTGACTTTTGATAGAAGACTCAGACAAACATGTTTATGGCTTTATCTTATAGAACTCAATATCCCCGTGCTGGGAAAACAGGATTTGCAGCTGTTTGAGCTAAGATTTTCAGGTTATACACATAATGAAAACCTATACTTTGTTTCGGTCGAGTTCCCCATTCAAATACATGTAACAGTGAGAAACGCACTGTCTTGGCGAAAGAAAGCGTTTTTGTACAACTTCATATAAATAGCTGTGACTTTTGATATAAGACTCAGACAAACATGTTTATGGCTTTATCTTATAGAACTCAAGGTCCCCGTGCTGGCAAAACAGGATTTGCAGCTGTTTGAGCTAAGATTTCAAAGTTATACACATAATGAAAACCTATACTTTGTTTCGGTCGAGTTCCCCATTCAAATGCATGTAACAGTGAGAAACGCACTGTCTTGGCGAAAGAAAGCGTTTTTGTACAACTTCATATAAATCGCTGTAACTTTTGATAGAAGACTCAGACAAACATGTTTATGGCTTTATCTTATAGAACTCAATATCCCCGTGCTGGGAAAACAGGATTTGCAGCCGTTTGAGCTAAGATTTTAAAATTATTCACATAATGAAAACCTATACTTTGTTTCGGTCGAGTTCCCCATTCAAATGCATGTAACAGTGAGAAACGCACTGTCTTGGCGAAATAAAGCATTTTTGTACAACTTCATATAAATAGCTGTAACTTTTGATAAAAGACTCAGACAAACATGTTTATGGCTTTATCTTATAGAACTCAAGGTCACTGTGCTGAGAAAAAAGGTTTTGCAGCTGTTTGAGCTAAGACTTTCAAGTTATACACATAATGAAAACCTATACTTTGTTTCGGGCGAGTTCCCCATTCAAATGCATGTAACAGTGAGAAACGCACTGTCTTGGCGAAATAAAGTGTTTTTGTACAACTTCATATAAATAACTGTAACTTTTGATAAAAGACTCAGACAAACATGTTTATGGCTTTATCTTATTGAACTCAAGGTCCCCGTGCTGGGAAAACAGGATTTGCAGCTGTTTGAGCTAAGATTTCCAAGTTATATACATAATGAAAACCTATACTTTGTTTCGGGCGAGTTCCCCATTCAAATGCATGTAACAGTGAGAAACGCACTGTCTTGGCGAAAGAAAGCGTTTTTGTACAACTTCATATAAATAGCTGTAACTTTTGATAGAAGACTCAGACAAACATGTTTATGGCTTTATCTTATAGAACTCAAGGTCCCCGTGCTGGGAAAACAGGTTTTGCAGCCGATTGAGCTAAGATTTTAAAATTATTCACATAATGAAAACCTATACTTTGTTTCGGTCGAGTTCCCCATTCTAATGCATGTAACAGTGAGAAACGCACTGTCTTGGCAAAAGAAAGCGTTTTTGAACAACTTCATATAAATAGCTGTAACTTTAGATAGAAGACTCAGACAAACATGTTTATGGCTTTATCTTATAGAACTCAAGGTCCCCGTGCTGGGAAAACAGGATTTGCAGTTGTTTGAGCTAAGATTTCCAAGTTATACACATAATGAAAACCTATGCTTTGTTTCGGGCGAGTTCCCCATTCAAATGCATGTAACAGTGAGAAACGCACTGTCTTGGCGAAAGAAAGCGTTTTTGTACAACTTCATATAAATAGCTGTAACTTTAGATAGAAGACTCAGACAAACATGTTTATGGCTTTATCTTATAGAACTCAAGGTCCCTGTGCTGAGGAAACAGGTTTTGCAGCTGTTTGAGCTAAGATTTTCAAGTTATACACATAATGAAAACCTATACTTTGTTTCGGTCGAGTTCCCCATTCAAATGCATGTAACAGTGAGAAACGCACTGTCTTGGCGAAAGAAAGCGTTTTTGAACAACTTCATATAAATAGCTGTAACTTTTGATATAAGACTCAGACAAACATGTTTATGGCTTTATCTTATAGAACTCAAGGTTCCCGTGCTGGGCAAACAGGTTTTGCAGCCGTTTGAGCTAAGATTTCCAAGTTATACACATAATGAAAACCTATACTTTGTTTCGGTCGAGTTCCCCATTCAAATGCATGTAACAGTGAGAAACGCACTGTCTTGGCGAAAGAAAGCGTTTTTGTACAACTTCATATAAATAGCTGTAACTTTTGATAGAAGACTCAGACAAACATGTTTATGGCTTTATCTTATAGAACTCAAGGTCCCCGTGCTGGGAAAACAGGATTTGCAGTTGTTTGAGCTAAGATTTCCAAGTTATACACATAATGAAAACCTATACTTTGTTTCGGGCGAGTTCCCCATTCAAATGCATGTAACAGTGAGAAACGCACTGTCTTGGCGAAAGAAAGCGTTTTTGTACAACTTCATATAAATAGCTGTAACTTTTGATAGAAGACTCAGACAAACATGTTTATGGCTTTATCTTATAGAAGTCAAGGTTCCCGTGCTGGGAAAACAGGTTTTGCAGCTGTTTGAGCTAAGATTTTCAAGTTATACACATAATGAAAACCTATACTTTGTTTCGGTCGAGTTCCCCATTCAAATGCATGTAACAGTGAGAAACGCACTGTCTTGGCGAAAGAAAGCGTTTTTGTACAACTTCATATAAATAGCTGTAACTTTTGATAGAAGACTCGGATACACATGTTTATGGCTTTATCTTATAGAACTCAAGGTCCCCGTGCTGGGAAAACAGGTTTTGCAGCCGTTTGAGCTAAGATTTTCAAGTTATACACATAATGAAAACCTATACTTTGTTTCGGTCGAGTTCCCCATTCAAATGCATGTAACAGTGAGAAACGCACTGTCTTGGCGAAAGAAAGTGTTTTTGTACAACTTCATAGAAATAGCTGTAACTTTTGATAGAAGACTCAGACAAACATGTTTATGGCTTTATCTTATAGAACTCAAGGTCCCCGTGCTGGGAAAACAGGTTTTGCAGCTGTTTGAGCTAAGATTTTCAAGTTATACACATAATGAAAACCTATACTTTGTTTCGGTCGAGTTCCCCATTCAAATGCATGTAACAGTGAGAAACGCACTGTCTTGGCGAAAGAAAGCGTTTTTGTACAACTTCATATAAATAGCTGTAACTTTTGATATAAGACTCAGACAAACATGTTTATAGCTTTATCTTATAGAACTCAAGGTCCCCGTGCTGGCAAAACAGGATTTGCAGCTGTTTGAGCTAAGATTTCAAAGTTATACACATAATGAAAACCTATACTTTGTTTCGGGCGAGTTCCCCATTCAAATGCATGTAACAGTGAGAAACGCACTGTCTTGGCGAAAGAAAGCGTTTTTGTACAAATTCATATAAATAGCTGTAACTTTTGATATAAGACTCAGACAAACATGTTTATGGCTTTATCTTATAGAACTCAAGGTCCCCGTGCTGGGAAAACAGGTTTTGCAGCTGTTTGAGCTAAGATTTTCAAGTTATACACATAATGAAAACCTATACTTTGTTTCGGTCGAGTTCCCCATTCAAATGCATGTAACAGTGAGAAACCCACTGTCTTGGCGAAAGAAAGCGTTTTTGAACAACTTCATATAAATAGCTGTAACTTTTGATATAAGACTCAGACAAACATGTTTATGGCTTTATCTTATAGAACTCAAGGTCCCCGTGCTGGGAAAACAGGATTTGCAGTTGTTTGAGCTAAGATTTCCAAGTTATACACATAATGAAAACCTATGCTTTGTTTCGGGCGAGTTCCCCATTCAAATGCATGTAACAGTGAGAAACGCACTGTCTTGGCGAAAGAAAGCGTTTTTGTACAACTTCATATAAATAGCTGTGACTTTTGATATAAGACTCAGACAAACATGTTTATGGCTTTATCTTATAGAACTCAAGGTCCCCGTGCTGGGAAAACAGGTTTTGCAGCTGTTTGAGCTAAGATTTCCAAGTTATACACATAATGAAAACCTATACTTTGTTTCGGTCGAGTTCCCCATTCAAATGCATGTAACAGTGAAAACGCACTGTCTTGGCGAAAGAAAGCGTTTTTGTACAACTTCATATAAATAGCTGTAACTTTTGATAGAAGACTCAGACAAACATGTTTATGGCTTTATCTTATTGAACTCAAGGTCCCCGTGCTGGGAAAACAGGATTTGCAGCTGTTTGAGCTAAGATTTCCAAGTTATATACATAATGAAAACCTATACTTTGTTTCGGGCGAGTTCCCCATTCAAATGCATGTAACAGTGAGAAACGCACTGTCTTGGCGAAAGAAAGCGTTTTTTTACAACTTCATATAAATAGCTGTAACTTTTGATAGAAGACTCAGACAAACATGTTTATGGCTTTATCTTATAGAACTCAAGGTCCCCGTGCTGGGAAAACAGGTTTTGCAGCCGATTGAGCTAAGATTTTAAAATTATTCACATAATGAAAACCTATACTTTGTCTCGGGCGAGTTCCCCATTCAAATGCATGTAACAGTGAGAAACGCACTGTCTTGGCAAAAGAAAGCGTTTTTGTACAACTTCATATAAATAGCTGTAACTTTTGATAGAAGACTCAGACAAACATGTTTATGGCTCTATCTTATAGAACTCAAGGTCCCTGTGCTGAGAAAAATGGTTTTGCAGCTGTTTGAGCTAAGATTTTCAAGTTATACACATAATGAAAACCTATACTTTGATTCGGTCGAGTTCCCCATTCAAATGCATGTAACAGTGAGAAACGCACTGTCTTGGCGAAAGAAAGCGTTTTTGTACAACTTCATATAAATAACTGTAACTTTTGATAAAAGACTCAGACAAACATGTTTATGGCTTTATCTTATTGAACTCAAGGTCCCCGTGCTGGGAAAACAGGATTTGCAGCTGTTTGAGCTAAGATTTCCAAGTTATATACATAATGAAAACCTATACTTTGTTTCGGGCGAGTTCCCCATTCAAATGCATGTAACAGTGAGAAACGCACTGTCTTGGCGAAATAAAGCGTGTTTTTACAACTTCATATAAATAGCTGTAACTTTTGATAGAAGACTCAGACAAACATGTTTATGGCTTTATCTTATAGAACTCAAGGTCCCCGTGCTGGGAAAACAGGTTTTGCAGCTGATTGAGCTAAGATTTTAAAATTATTCACATAATGAAAACCTATACTTTGTCTCGGGCGAGTTCCCCATTCAAATGCATGTAACAGTGAGAAACGCACTGTCTTGGCAAAAGAAAGCGTTTTTGTACAACTTCATATAAATAGCTGTAACTTTTGATAGAAGACTCAGACAAACATGTTTATGGCTCTATCTTATAGAACTCAAGGTCCCTGTGCTGAGAAAAATGGTTTTGCAGCTGTTTGAGCTAAGATTTTCAAGTTATACACATAATGAAAACCTATACTTTGATTCGGTCGAGTTCCCCATTCAAATGCATGTAACAGTGAGAAACGCACTGTCTTGGCGAAAGAAAGCGTTTTTGTACAACTTCATATAAATAGCTGTAACTTTTGATAGAAGATTCGGATACACATGTTTATGGCTTTATCTTATAGAACTCAAGGTCCCCGTGCTGGCAAAACAGGATTTGCAGCTGTTTGAGCTAAGATTTCCAAGTTATATACATAATGAAAACCTATACTTTGTTTCGGGCGAGTTCCCCATTCAAATGCATGTAACAGTGAGAAACGCACTGTCTTGGCGAAATAAAGCATTTTTGTACAACTTCATATAAATAACTGTAACTTTTGATAAAAGACTCAGACAAACATGTTTATGGCTTTATCTTATTGAACTCAAGGTCCCCGTGCTGGGAAAACAGGATTTGCAGCTGTTTGAGCTAAGATTTCCAAGTTATACACATAATGAAAACCTATACTTTGTTTCGGGCGAGTTCCCCATTCAAATGCATTTAACAGTGAGAAACGCACTGTCTTGGCGAAAGAAAGCGTTATTGTACAACTTCATATAAATAGCTGTAACTTTTGATATAAGACTCAGACAAACATGTTTATGGCTTTATCTTATAGAACTCAAGGTCCCCGTGCTGGGAAAACAGGTTTTACAGCTGTTTGAGCTAAGATTTTCAGGTTATACACATAATGAAAACCTATACTTTGTTTCGGTCGAGTTCCCCATTCAAATGCATGTAACAGTGAGAAACGCACTGTCTTGGCGAAAGAAAGCGTTTTTGTACAACTTCATATAAATCGCTGTAACTTTTGATAGAAGACTCAGACAAACATGTTTATGGCTTTATCTTATAGAACTCAAGGTTCCCGTGCTGGGAAAACAGGATTTGCAGCTGTTTGAGCTAAGATTTCCAAGTTATACACATAATGAAAACCTATACTTTGTTTCGGGCGAGTTCCCCATTCAAATACATGTAACAGTGAGAAACGCACTGTCTTGGCGAAAGAAAGCGTTTTTGTACAACTTCATATAAATAGCTGTGACTTTTGATAGAAGACTCAGACAAACATGTTTATGGCTTTATCTTATAGAACTCAAGGTCCCCGTGCTGGGAAAACAGGTTTTGCAGCCGTTTGAGCTAAGATTTTCAAGTTATACACATAATGAAAACCTATACTTTGTTTCGGTCGAGTTCCCCATTCAAATGCATGTAACAGTAAGAAACGCACTGTCTTGGCGAAAGAAAGCGTTTTTGTACAACTTCATATAAATCGCTGTAACTTTTGATATAAGACTCAGACAAACATGTTTATGGCTTTATCTTATAGAACTCAAGGTCCCCGTGCTGGGAAAACAGGATTTGCAGCTGTTTGAGCTAAGATTTTCAAGTTATACACATAATGAAAACCTATACTTTGTTCGGTCGAGTTCCCCATTCAAATGCATGTAACAGTGAGAAACGCACTGTCTTGGCAAAAGAAAGCGTTTTTGTACAACTTCATATAAATAGCTGTGACTTTTGATAGAAGACTCAGACAAACATGTTTATGGCTTTATCTTATAGAACTCAATATCCCCGTGCTGGGAAAACAGGATTTGCAGCTGTTTGAGCTAAGATTTTCAGGTTATACACATAATGAAAACCTATACTTTGTTTCGGTCGAGTTCCCCATTCAAATACATGTAACAGTGAGAAACGCACTGTCTTGGCGAAAGAAAGCGTTTTTGTACAACTTCATATAAATAGCTGTGACTTTTGATATAAGACTCAGACAAACATGTTTATGGCTTTATCTTATAGAACTCAAGGTCCCCGTGCTGGCAAAACAGGATTTGCAGCTGTTTGAGCTAAGATTTCAAAGTTATACACATAATGAAAACCTATACTTTGTTTCGGTCGAGTTCCCCATTCAAATGCATGTAACAGTGAGAAACGCACTGTCTTGGCGAAAGAAAGCGTTTTTGTACAACTTCATATAAATCGCTGTAACTTTTGATAGAAGACTCAGACAAACATGTTTATGGCTTTATCTTATAGAACTCAATATCCCCGTGCTGGGAAAACAGGATTTGCAGCCGTTTGAGCTAAGATTTTAAAATTATTCACATAATGAAAACCTATACTTTGTTTCGGTCGAGTTCCCCATTCAAATGCATGTAACAGTGAGAAACGCACTGTCTTGGCGAAATAAAGCATTTTTGTACAACTTCATATAAATAGCTGTAACTTTTGATAAAAGACTCAGACAAACATGTTTATGGCTTTATCTTATAGAACTCAAGGTCACTGTGCTGAGAAAAAAGGTTTTGCAGCTGTTTGAGCTAAGACTTTCAAGTTATACACATAATGAAAACCTATACTTTGTTTCGGGCGAGTTCCCCATTCAAATGCATGTAACAGTGAGAAACGCACTGTCTTGGCGAAATAAAGTGTTTTTGTACAACTTCATATAAATAACTGTAACTTTTGATAAAAGACTCAGACAAACATGTTTATGGCTTTATCTTATTGAACTCAAGGTCCCCGTGCTGGGAAAACAGGATTTGCAGCTGTTTGAGCTAAGATTTCCAAGTTATATACATAATGAAAACCTATACTTTGTTTCGGGCGAGTTCCCCATTCAAATGCATGTAACAGTGAGAAACGCACTGTCTTGGCGAAAGAAAGCGTTTTTGTACAACTTCATACAAATAGCTGTAACTTTTGATAGAAGACTCAGACAAACATGTTTATGGCTTTATCTTATAGAACTCAAGGTCCCCGTGCTGGGAAAACAGGTTTTGCAGCCGATTGAGCTAAGATTTTAAAATTATTCACATAATGAAAACCTATACTTTGTTTCGGTCGAGTTCCCCATTCTAATGCATGTAACAGTGAGAAACGCACTGTCTTGGCAAAAGAAAGCGTTTTTGAACAACTTCATATAAATAGCTGTAACTTTAGATAGAAGACTCAGACAAACATGTTTATGGCTTTATCTTATAGAACTCAAGGTCCCCGTGCTGGGAAAACAGGATTTGCAGTTGTTTGAGCTAAGATTTCCAAGTTATACACATAATGAAAACCTATGCTTTGTTTCGGGCGAGTTCCCCATTCAAATGCATGTAACAGTGAGAAACGCACTGTCTTGGCGAAAGAAAGCGTTTTTGTACAACTTCATATAAATAGCTGTAACTTTAGATAGAAGACTCAGACAAACATGTTTATGGCTTTATCTTATAGAACTCAAGGTCCCTGTGCTGAGAAAACAGGTTTTGCAGCTGTTTGAGCTAAGATTTTCAAGTTATACACATAATGAAAACCTATACTTTGTTTCGGTCGAGTTCCCCATTCAAATGCATGTAACAGTGAGAAACGCACTGTCTTGGCGAAAGAAAGCGTTTTTGAACAACTTCATATAAATAGCTGTAACTTTTGATATAAGACTCAGACAAACATGTTTATGGCTTTATCTTATAGAACTCAAGGTTCCCGTGCTGGGCAAACAGGTTTTGCAGCCGTTTGAGCTAAGATTTCCAAGTTATACACATAATGAAAACCTATACTTTGTTTCGGTCGAGTTCCCCATTCAAATGCATGTAACAGTGAGAAACGCACTGTCTTGGCGAAAGAAAGCGTTTTTGTACAACTTCATATAAATAGCTGTAACTTTTGATAGAAGACTCAGACAAACATGTTTATGGCTTTATCTTATAGAACTCAAGGTCCCCGTGCTGGGAAAACAGGATTTGCAGTTGTTTGAGCTAAGATTTCCAAGTTATACACATAATGAAAACCTATACTTTGTTTCGGGCGAGTTCCCCATTCAAATGCATGTAACAGTGAGAAACGCACTGTCTTGGCGAAAGAAAGCGTTTTTGTACAACTTCATATAAATAGCTGTAACTTTTGATAGAAGACTCAGACAAACATGTTTATGGCTTTATCTTATAGAAGTCAAGGTTCCCGTGCTGGGAAAACAGGTTTTGCAGCTGTTTGAGCTAAGATTTTCAAGTTATACACATAATGAAAACCTATACTTTGTTTCGGTCGAGTTCCCCATTCAAATGCATGTAACAGTGAGAAACGCACTGTCTTGGCGAAAGAAAGCGTTTTTGTACAACTTCATATAAATAGCTGTAACTTTTGATAGAAGACTCGGATACACATGTTTATGGCTTTATCTTATAGAACTCAAGGTCCCCGTGCTGGGAAAACAGGTTTTGCAGCCGTTTGAGCTAAGATTTTCAAGTTATACACATAATGAAAACCTATACTTTGTTTCGGTCGAGTTCCCCATTCAAATGCATGTAACAGTGAGAAACGCACTGTCTTGGCGAAAGAAAGCGTTTTTGTACAACTTCATAGAAATAGCTGTAACTTTTGATAGAAGACTCAGACAAACATGTTTATGGCTTTATCTTATAGAACTCAAGGTCCCCGTGCTGGGAAAACAGGTTTTGCAGCTGTTTGAGCTAAGATTTTCAAGTTATACACATAATGAAAACCTATACTTTGTTTCGGTCGAGTTCCCCATTCAAATGCATGTAACAGTGAGAAACGCACTGTCTTGGCGAAAGAAAGCGTTTTTGTACAACTTCATATAAATAGCTGTAACTTTTGATATAAGACTCAGACAAACATGTTTATAGCTTTATCTTATAGAACTCAAGGTCCCCGTGCTGGCAAAACAGGATTTGCAGCTGTTTGAGCTAAGATTTCAAAGTTATACACATAATGAAAACCTATACTTTGTTTCGGGCGAGTTCCCCATTCAAATGCATGTAACAGTGAGAAACGCACTGTCTTGGCGAAAGAAAGCGTTTTTGTACAACTTCATATAAATAGCTGTGACTTTTGATATAAGACTCAGACAAACATGTTTATGGCTTTATCTTATAGAACTCAAGGTCCCCGTGCTGGGAAAACAGGTTTTGCAGCTGTTTGAGCTAAGATTTTCAAGTTATACACATAATGAAAACCTATACTTTGTTTCGGTCGAGTTCCCCATTCAAATGCATGTAACAGTGAGAAACCCACTGTCTTGGCGAAAGAAAGCGTTTTTGAACAACTTCATATAAATAGCTGTAACTTTTGATATAAGACTCAGACAAACATGTTTATGGCTTTATCTTATAGAACTCAAGGTCCCCGTGCTGGGAAAACAGGATTTGCAGTTGTTTGAGCTAAGATTTCCAAGTTATACACATAATGAAAACCTATGCTTTGTTTCGGGCGAGTTCCCCATTCAAATGCATGTAACAGTGAGAAACGCACTGTCTTGGCGAAAGAAAGCGTTTTTGTACAACTTCATATAAATAGCTGTAACTTTTGATAGAAGACTCAGACAAACATGTTTATGGCTTTATCTTATAGAACTCAAGGTTCCCGTGCTGGGAAAACAGGTTTTGCAGCTGTTTGAGCTAAGATTTTCAAGTTATACACATAATGAAAACCTATACTTTGTTTCGGTCGAGTTCCCCATTCAAATGCATGTAACAGTGAGAAACGCACTGTCTTGGCGAAAGAAAGCGTTTTTGTACAACTTCATATGAATAGCTGTAACTTTTGATAGAAGACTCGGATACACATGTTTATGGCTTTATCTTATAGAACTCAAGGTTCCCGTGCTGGGCAAACAGGTTTTGCAGCTGTTTGAGCTAAGATTTCCAAGTTATTCACATAATGAAAACCTATACTTTGTTTCGGTCGAGTTCCCCATTCAAATGCATGTAACAGTGAGAAACGCACTGTCTTGGCGAAAGAAAGCGTTTTTGTACAACTTCATATAAATAGCTGTAACTTTTGATATAAGACTCAGACAAACATGTTTATGGCTTTATCTTATAGAACTCAAGGTCCCCGTGCTGGGAAAACAGGTTTTGCAGCTGTTTGAGCTAAGATTTTCAAGTTATACACATAATGAAAACCTATACTTTGTTTCGGTCGAGTTCCCCATTCAAATGCATGTAACAGTGAGAAACGCACTGTCTTGGCAAAAGAAAGTGTTTTTGTACAACTTCATATAAATAGCTGTAACTTTAGATAGAAGACTCAGAAAAACATGTTTATGGCTTTATCTTATAGAACTCAAGGTCCCTGTGCTGAGGAAACAGGTTTTGCAGCTGTTTGAGCTAAGATTTTCAAGTTATACACATAATGAAAACCTATACTTTGTTTCGGTCGAGTTCCCCATTCAAATGCATGTAACAGTGAGAAACGCACTGTCTTGGCGAAAGAAAGCGTTTTTGTACAAATTCATATAAATAGCTGTAACTTTTGATATAAGACTCAGACAAACATGTTTATGGCTTTATCTTATAGAACTCAAGGTCCCCGTGCTGGCAAAACAGGATTTGCAGCTGTTTGAGCTAAGATTTCAAAGTTATACACATAATGAAAACCTATACTTTGTTTCGGGCGAGTTCCCCATTCAAATGCATGTAACAGTGAGAAACGCACTGTCTTGGCGAAAGAAAGCGTTTTTGTACAAATTCATATAAATAGCTGTAACTTTTGATATAAGACTCAGACAAACATGTTTATGGCTTTATCTTATAGAACTCAAGGTCCCCGTGCTGGGAAAACAGGTTTTGCAGCTGTTTGAGCTAAGATTTTCAAGTTATACACATAATGAAAACCTATACTTTGTTTCGGTCGAGTTCCCCATTCAAATGCATGTAACAGTGAGAAACGCACTGTCTTGGCGAAAGAAAGCGTTTTTGAACAACTTCATATAAATAGCTGTAACTTTTGATAGAAGACTCAGACAAACATGTTTATGGCTTTATCTTATAGAAGTCAAGGTTCCCGTGCTGGGAAAACAGGTTTTGCAGCTGTTTGAGCTAAGATTTTCAAGTTATACACATAATGAAAACCTATACTTTGTTTCGGTCGAGTTCCCCATTCAAATGCATGTAACAGTGAGAAACGCACTGTCTTGGCGAAAGAAAGCGTTTTTGTACAACTTCATATAAATAGCTGTAACTTTTGATAGAAGACTCGGATACACATGTTTATGGCTTTATCTTATAGAACTCAAGGTCCCCGTGCTGGGAAAACAGGTTTTGCAGCCGTTTGAGCTAAGATTTTCAAGTTATACACATAATGAAAACCTATACTTTGTTTCGGTCGAGTTCCCCATTCAAATGCATGTAACAGTGAGAAACGCACTGTCTTGGCGAAAGAAAGCGTTTTTGTACAAATTCATATAAATAGCTGTAACTTTTGATATAAGACTCAGACAAACATGTTTATGGCTTTATCTTATAGAACTCAAGGTCCCCGTGCTGGCAAAACAGGATTTGCAGCTGTTTGAGCTAAGATTTCAAAGTTATACACATAATGAAAACCTATACTTTGTTTCGGGCGAGTTCCCCATTCAAATGCATGTAACAGTGAGAAACGCACTGTCTTGGCGAAAGAAAGCGTTTTTGTACAAATTCATATAAATAGCTGTAACTTTTGATATAAGACTCAGACAAACATGTTTATGGCTTTATCTTATAGAACTCAAGGTCCCCGTGCTGGGAAAACAGGTTTTGCAGCTGTTTGAGCTAAGATTTTCAAGTTATACACATAATGAAAACCTATACTTTGTTTCGGTCGAGTTCCCCATTCAAATGCATGTAACAGTGAGAAACCCACTGTCTTGGCGAAAGAAAGCGTTTTTGAACAACTTCATATAAATAGCTGTAACTTTTGATATAAGACTCAGACAAACATGTTTATGGCTTTATCTTATAGAACTCAAGGTCCCCGTGCTGGGAAAACAGGATTTGCAGTTGTTTGAGCTAAGATTTCCAAGTTATACACATAATGAAAACCTATGCTTTGTTTCGGGCGAGTTCCCCATTCAAATGCATGTAACAGTGAGAAACGCACTGTCTTGGCGAAAGAAAGCGTTTTTGTACAACTTCATATAAATAGCTGTAACTTTTGATAGAAGACTCAGACAAACATGTTTATGGCTTTATCTTATAGAAGTCAAGGTTCCCGTGCTGGGAAAACAGGTTTTGCAGCTGTTTGAGCTAAGATTTTCAAGTTATACACATAATGAAAACCTATACTTTGTTTCGGTCGAGTTCCCCATTCAAATGCATGTAACAGTGAGAAACGCACTGTCTTGGCGAAAGAAAGCGTTTTTGTACAACTTCATAGAAATAGCTGTAACTTTTGATAGAAGACTCAGACAAACATGTTTATGGCTTTATCTTATAGAACTCAAGGTCCCCGTGCTGGGAAAAAAGGTTTTGCAGCTGTTTGAGCTAAGATTTTCAAGTTATACACATAATGAAAACCTATACTTTGTTTCGGTCGAGTTCCCCATTCAAATGCATGTAACAGTGAGAAACGCACTGTCTTGGCGAAAGAAAGCGTTTTTGTACAACTTCATATAAATAGCTGTAACTTTTGATATAAGACTCAGACAAACATGTTTATGGCTTTATCTTATAGAACTCAAGGTCCCCGTGCTGGGAAAACAGGTTTTGCAGCTGTTTGAGCTAAGATTTTCAAGTTATACACATAATGAAAACCTATACTTTGTTTCGGTCGAGTTCCCCATTCAAATGCATGTAACAGTGAGAAACCCACTGTCTTGGCGAAAGAAAGCGTTTTTGAACAACTTCATATAAATAGCTGTAACTTTTGATATAAGACTCAGACAAACATGTTTATGGCTTTATCTTATAGAACTCAAGGTCCCCGTGCTGGGAAAACAGGATTTGCAGTTGTTTGAGCTAAGATTTCCAAGTTATACACATAATGAAAACCTATGCTTTGTTTCGGGCGAGTTCCCCATTCAAATGCATGTAACAGTGAGAAACGCACTGTCTTGGCGAAAGAAAGCGTTTTTGTACAACTTCATATAAATAGCTGTAACTTTTGATAGAAGACTCAGACAAACATGTTTATGGCTTTATCTTATAGAACTCAAGGTCCCCGTGCTGGGAAAACAGGTTTTGCAGCCGTTTGAGCTAAGATTTTCAAGTTATACACATAATGAAAACCTATACTTTGTTTCGGTCGAGTTCCCCATTCAAATGCATGTAACAGTGAGAAACGCACTGTCTTGGCGAAAGAAAGCGTTTTTGTACAACTTCATAGAAATAGCTGTAACTTTTGATAGAAGACTCAGACAAACATGTTTATGGCCTTATATTATAGAACTCAAGGTCTCCGTGCTGGGAAAACAGGTTTTGCAGCTGTCTGAGCTAAGATTTCCAAGTTATTCACATAATGAAAACCTATACTTTGTTTCGGTCGAGTTCCCCATTCAAATGCATGTAACAGTGAGAAACGCACTGTCTTGGCGAAAGAAAGCGTTTTTGTACAACTTCATATGAATAGCTGTAACTTTTGATAGAAGACTCGGATACACATGTTTATGGCTTTATCTTATAGAACTCAAGGTTCCCGTGCTGGGCAAACAGGTTTTGCAGCTGTTTGAGCTAAGATTTCCAAGTTATTCACATAATGAAAACCTATACTTTGTTTCGGTCGAGTTCCCCATTCAAATGCATGTAACAGTGAGAAACGCACTGTCTTGGCAAAAGAAAGTGTTTTTGTACAACTTCATATAAATAGCTGTAACTTTAGATAGAAGACT
Organism: Astatotilapia calliptera; assembly: GCF_964374335.1. Lineage (NCBI taxonomy): Eukaryota > Metazoa > Chordata > Actinopteri > Cichliformes > Cichlidae > Astatotilapia > Astatotilapia calliptera. Next base: position 7,664,615 of record NC_137431.1, on the reverse strand, counting down.
CAGAAAAACATGTTTATGGCTTTATCTTATAGAACTCAAGGTCCCTGTGCTGAGGAAACAGGTTTTGCAGCTGTTTGAGCTAAGATTTTCAAGTTATACACATAATGAAAACCTATACTTTGTTTCGGTCGAGTTCCCCATTCAAATGCATGTAACAGTGAGAAACGCACTGTCTTGGCGAAAGAAAGCGTTTTTGTACAAATTCATATAAATAGCTGTAACTTTTGATATAAGACTCAGACAAACATGTTTATGGCTTTATCTTATAGAACTCAAGGTCCCCGTGCTGGCAAAACAGGATTTGCAGCTGTTTGAGCTAAGATTTCAAAGTTATACACATAATGAAAACCTATACTTTGTTTCGGGCGAGTTCCCCATTCAAATGCATGTAACAGTGAGAAACGCACTGTCTTGGCGAAAGAAAGCGTTTTTGTACAAATTCATATAAATAGCTGTAACTTTTGATATAAGACTCAGACAAACATGTTTATGGCTTTATCTTATAGAACTCAAGGTCCCCGTGCTGGGAAAACAGGTTTTGCAGCTGTTTGAGCTAAGATTTTCAAGTTATACACATAATGAAAACCTATACTTTGTTTCGGTCGAGTTCCCCATTCAAATGCATGTAACAGTGAGAAACCCACTGTCTTGGCGAAAGAAAGCGTTTTTGAACAACTTCATATAAATAGCTGTAACTTTTGATATAAGACTCAGACAAACATGTTTATGGCTTTATCTTATAGAACTCAAGGTCCCCGTGCTGGGAAAACAGGATTTGCAGTTGTTTGAGCTAAGATTTCCAAGTTATACACATAATGAAAACCTATGCTTTGTTTCGGGCGAGTTCCCCATTCAAATGCATGTAACAGTGAGAAACGCACTGTCTTGGTGAAAGAAAGCGTTTTTGTACAACTTCATATAAATAGCTGTAACTTTTGATAGAAGACTCAGACAAACATGTTTATGGCTTTATCTTATAGAAGTCAAGGTTCCCGTGCTGGGAAAACAGGTTTTGCAGCTGTTTGAGCTAAGATTTTCAAGTTATACACATAATGAAAACCTATACTTTGTTTCGGTCGAGTTCCCCATTCAAATGCATGTAACAGTGAGAAACGCACTGTCTTGGCGAAAGAAAGCGTTTTTGTACAACTTCATATAAATAGCTGTAACTTTTGATAGAAGACTCGGATACACATGTTTATGGCTTTATCTTATAGAACTCAAGGTCCCCGTGCTGGGAAAACAGGTTTTGCAGCCGTTTGAGCTAAGATTTTCAAGTTATACACATAATGAAAACCTATACTTTGTTTCGGTCGAGTTCCCCATTCAAATGCATGTAACAGTGAGAAACGCACTGTCTTGGCGAAAGAAAGCGTTTTTGTACAACTTCATAGAAATAGCTGTAACTTTTGATAGAAGACTCAGACAAACATGTTTATGGCTTTATCTTATAGAACTCAAGGTCCCCGTGCTGGGAAAAAAGGTTTTGCAGCTGTTTGAGCTAAGATTTTCAAGTTATACACATAATGAAAACCTATACTTTGTTTCGGTCGAGTTCCCCATTCAAATGCATGTAACAGTGAGAAACGCACTGTCTTGGCAAAAGAAAGTGTTTTTGTACAACTTCATATAAATAGCTGTAACTTTAGATAGAAGACTCAGACAAACATGTTTATGGCTTTATCTTATAGAACTCAAGGTCCCTGTGCTGAGGAAACAGGTTTTGCAGCTGTTTGAGCTAAGATTTTCAAGTTATACACATAATGAAAACCTATACTTTGTTTCGGTCGAGTTCCCCATTCAAATGCATGTAACAGTGAGAAACGCACTGTCTTGGCGAAAGAAAGCGTTTTTGTACAACTTCATATAAATAGCTGTAACTTTTGATATAAGACTCAGACAAACATGTTTATAGCTTTATCTTATAGAACTCAAGGTCCCCGTGCTGGCAAAACAGGATTTGCAGCTGTTTGAGCTAAGATTTCCAAGTTATACACATAATGAAAACCTATGCTTTGTTTCGGGCGAGTTCCCCATTCAAATGCATGTAACAGTGAGAAACGCACTGTCTTGGCGAAAGAAAGCGTTTTTGTACAACTTCATATAAATAGCTGTAACTTTTGATAGAAGACTCAGACAAACATGTTTATGGCTTTATCTTATAGAACTCAAGGTCCCCGTGCTGGGAAAACAGGTTTTGCAGCCGTTTGAGCTAAGATTTTCAAGTTATACACATAATGAAAACCTATACTTTGTTTCGGTCGAGTTCCCCATTCAAATGCATGTAACAGTGAGAAACGCACTGTCTTGGCGAAAGAAAGCGTTTTTGTACAACTTCATAGAAATAGCTGTAACTTTTGATAGAAGACTCAGACAAACATGTTTATGGCCTTATATTATAGAACTCAAGGTCTCCGTGCTGGGAAAACAGGTTTTGCAGCTGTCTGAGCTAAGATTTCCAAGTTATTCACATAATGAAAACCTATACTTTGTTTCGGTCGAGTTCCCCATTCAAATGCATGTAACAGTGAGAAACGCACTGTCTTGGCGAAAGAAAGCGTTTTTGTACAACTTCATATAAATAGCTGTAACTTTTGATATAAGACTCAGACAAACATGTTTATGGCCTTATATTATAGAACTCAAGGTCTCCGTGCTGGGAAAACAGGTTTTGCAGCTGTCTGAGCTAAGATTTCCAAGTTATTCACATAATGAAAACCTATACTTTGTTTCGGTCGAGTTCCCCATTCAAATGCATGTAACAGTGAGAAACGCACTGTCTTGGCGAAAGAAAGCGTTTTTGTACAACTTCATATAAATAGCTGTAACTTTTGATATAAGACTCAGACAAACATGTTTATAGCTTTATCTTATAGAACTCAAGGTCCCCGTGCTGGCAAAACAGGATTTGCAGCTGTTTGAGCTAAGATTTCAAAGTTATACACATAATGAAAACCTATACTTTGTTTCGGGCGAGTTCCCCATTCAAATGCATGTAACAGTGAGAAACGCACTGTCTTGGCGAAAGAAAGCGTTTTTGTACAAATTCATATAAATAGCTGTAACTTTTGATATAAGACTCAGACAAACATGTTTATGGCTTTATCTTATAGAACTCAAGGTCCCCGTGCTGGGAAAACAGGATTTGCAGTTGTTTGAGCTAAGATTTCCAAGTTATACACATAATGAAAACCTATGCTTTGTTTCGGGCGAGTTCCCCATTCAAATGCATGTAACAGTGAGAAACGCACTGTCTTGGCGAAAGAAAGCGTTTTTGTACAAATTCATATAAATAGCTGTAACTTTTGATATAAGACTCAGACAAACATGTTTATGGCTTTATCTTATAGAACTCAAGGTCCCCGTGCTGGGAAAACAGGATTTGCAGTTGTTTGAGCTAAGATTTCCAAGTTATACACATAATGAAAACCTATGCTTTGTTTCGGGCGAGTTCCCCATTCAAATGCATGTAACAGTGAGAAACGCACTGTCTTGGCGAAAGAAAGCGTTTTTGTACAACTTCATATAAATAGCTGTAACTTTTGATAGAAGACTCAGACAAACATGTTTATGGCTTTATCTTATAGAACTCAAGGTTCCCGTGCTGGGAAAACAGGTTTTGCAGCTGTTTGAGCTAAGATTTCCAAGTTATTCACATAATGAAAACCTATACTTTGTTTCGGTCGAGTTCCCCATTCAAATGCATGTAACAGTGAGAAACGCACTGTCTTGGCGAAAGAAAGCGTTTTTGTACAACTTCATATAAATAGCTGTAACTTTTGATAGAAGACTCAGACAAACATGTTTATGGCCTTATATTATAGAACTCAAGGTCTCCGTGCTGGGAAAACAGGTTTTGCAGCTGTCTGAGCTAAGATTTCCAAGTTATTCACATAATGAAAACCTATACTTTGTTTCGGTCGAGTTCCCCATTCAAATGCATGTAACAGTGAGAAACGCACTGTCTTGGCGAAAGAAAGCGTTTTTGTACAACTTCATATAAATAGCTGTAACTTTTGATATAAGACTCAGACAAACATGTTTATAGCTTTATCTTATAGAACTCAAGGTCCCCGTGCTGGGCAAACAGGTTTTGCAGCTGTTTGAGCTAAGATTTCCAAGTTATTCACATAATGAAAACCTATACTTTGTTTCGGTCGAGTTCCCCATTCAAATGCATGTAACAGTGAGAAACGCACTGTCTTGGCGAAAGAAAGCGTTTTTGTACAACTTCATATAAATAGCTGTAACTTTTGATAGAAGACTCAGACAAACATGTTTATGGCTTTATCTTATAGAACTCAAGGTCCCCGTGCTGGGAAAACAGGTTTTGCAGCTGTTTGAGCTAAGATTTTCAAGTTATACACATAATGAAAACCTATACTTTGTTTCGGTCGAGTTCCCCATTCAAATGCATGTAACAGTGAGAAACGCACTGTCTTGGCGAAAGAAAGCGTTTTTGTACAACTTCATATAAATAGCTGTAACTTTTGATAGAAGACTCAGACAAACATGTTTATGGCTTTATCTTATAGAACTCAAGCTCCACGTGCTGGGAAAACAGGATTTGCAGTTGTTTGAGCTAAGATTTCCAAGTTATACACATAATGAAAACCTATACTTTGTTTCGGGCGAGTTCCCCATTGAAATGCATGTAACAGTGAGAAACGCACTGTCTTGGCAAAAGAAAGCGTTTTTGTACAACTTCATATAAATAGCTGTAACTTTAGATAGAAGACTCAGACAAACATGTTTATGGCTTTATCTTATAGAACTCAAGGTCCCCGTGCTGGCAAAACAGGATTTGCAGCTGTTTGAGCTAAGATTTCAAAGTTATACACATAATGAAAACCTATACTTTGTTTCGGGCGAGTTCCCCATTCAAATGCATGTAACAGTGAGAAACGCACTGTCTTGGCGAAAGAAAGCGTTTTTGTACAACTTCATATAAATAGCTGTAACTTTTGATATAAGACTCAGACAAACATGTTTATGGCTTTATCTTATAGAACTCAAGGTCCCCGTGCTGGGAAAACAGGTTTTGCAGCTGTTTGAGCTAAGATTTTCAAGTTATACACATAATGAAAACCTATACTTTGTTTCGGTCGAGTTCCCCATTCAAATGCATGTAACAGTGAGAAACGCACTGTCTTGGCGAAAGAAAGCGTTTTTGTACAACTTCATAGAAATAGCTGTAACTTTTGATAGAAGACTCAGACAAACATGTTTATGGCTTTATCTTATAGAACTCAAGGTTCCCGTGCTGGGAAAACAGGTTTTGCAGCTGTTTGAGCTAAGATTTTCAAGTTATACACATAATGAAAACCTATACTTTGTTTCGGTCGAGTTCCCCATTCAAATGCATGTAACAGTGAGAAACGCACTGTCTTGGCGAAAGAAAGCGTTTTTGTACAACTTCATATAAATAGCTGTAACTTTTGATAGAAGACTCGGATACACATGTTTATGGCTTTATCTTATAGAACTCAAGGTCCCCGTGCTGGGAAAACAGGTTTTGCAGCCGTTTGAGCTAAGATTTTCAAGTTATACACATAATGAAAACCTATACTTTGTTTCGGTCGAGTTCCCCATTCAAATGCATGTAACAGTGAGAAACGCACTGTCTTGGCGAAAGAAAGCGTTTTTGTACAACTTCATAGAAATAGCTGTAACTTTTGATAGAAGACTCAGACAAACATGTTTATGGCCTTATATCATAGAACTCAAGGTCTCCGTGCTGGGAAAACAGGTTTTGCAGCTGTCTGAGCTAAGATTTCCAAGTTATTCACATAATGAAAACCTATACTTTGTTTCGGTCGAGTTCCCCATTCAAATGCATGTAACAGTGAGAAACGCACTGTCTTGGCGAAAGAAAGCGTTTTTGTACAACTTCATATGAATAGCTGTAACTTTTGATAGAAGACTCGGATACACATGTTTATGGCTTTATCTTATAGAACTCAAGGTTCCCGTGCTGGGCAAACAGGTTTTGCAGCTGTTTGAGCTAAGATTTCCAAGTTATTCACATAATGAAAACCTATACTTTGTTTCGGTCGAGTTCCCCATTCAAATGCATGTAACAGTGAGAAACGCACTGTCTTGGCGAAAGAAAGCGTTTTTGTACAACTTCATATAAATAGCTGTAACTTTTGATAGAAGACTCAGACAAACATGTTTATGGCTTTATCTTATAGAACTCAAGGTCCCCGTGCTGGGAAAACAGGTTTTGCAGCTGTTTGAGCTAAGATTTTCAAGTTATACACATAATGAAAACCTATACTTTGTTTCGGTCGAGTTCCCCATTCAAATGCATATAACAGTGAGAAACGCACTGTCTTGGCGAAAGAAAGCGTTTTTGTACAACTTCATATAAATAGCTGTAACTTTTGATAGAAGACTCAGACAAACATGTTTATGGCTTTATCTTATAGAACTCAAGCTCCACGTGCTGGGAAAACAGGATTTGCAGTTGTTTGAGCTAAGATTTCCAAGTTATACACATAATGAAAACCTATACTTTGTTTCGGGCGAGTTCCCCATTGAAATGCATGTAACAGTGAGAAACGCACTGTCTTGGCAAAAGAAAGCGTTTTTGTACAACTTCATATAAATAGCTGTAACTTTAGATAGAAGACTCAGACAAACATGTTTATGGCTTTATCTTATAGAACTCAAGCTCCACGTGCTGGGAAAACAGGATTTGCAGTTGTTTGAGCTAAGATTTCCAAGTTATACACATAATGAAAACCTATACTTTGTTTCGGGCGAGTTCCCCATTGAAATGCATGTAACAGTGAGAAACGCACTGTCTTGGCAAAAGAAAGCGTTTTTGTACAACTTCATATAAATAGCTGTAACTTTAGATAGAAGACTCAGACAAACATGTTTATGGCTTTATCTTATAGAACTCAAGGTCCCCGTGCTGGCAAAACAGGATTTGCAGCTGTTTGAGCTAAGATTTCAAAGTTATACACATAATGAAAACCTATACTTTGTTTCGGGCGAGTTCCCCATTCAAATGCATGTAACAGTGAGAAACGCACTGTCTTGGCGAAAGAAAGCGTTTTTGTACAACTTCATATAAATAGCTGTAACTTTTGATATAAGACTCAGACAAACATGTTTATGGCTTTATCTTATAGAACTCAAGGTCCCCGTGCTGGGAAAACAGGTTTTGCAGCTGTTTGAGCTAAGATTTTCAAGTTATACACATAATGAAAACCTATACTTTGTTTCGGTCGAGTTCCCCATTCAAATGCATGTAACAGTGAGAAACGCACTGTCTTGGCGAAAGAAAGCGTTTTTGTACAACTTCATAGAAATAGCTGTAACTTTTGATAGAAGACTCAGACAAACATGTTTATGGCTTTATCTTATAGAACTCAAGGTTCCCGTGCTGGGAAAACAGGTTTTGCAGCTGTTTGAGCTAAGATTTTCAAGTTATACACATAATGAAAACCTATACTTTGTTTCGGTCGAGTTCCCCATTCAAATGCATGTAACAGTGAGAAACGCACTGTCTTGGCGAAAGAAAGCGTTTTTGTACAACTTCATATAAATAGCTGTAACTTTTGATAGAAGACTCGGATACACATGTTTATGGCTTTATCTTATAGAACTCAAGGTCCCCGTGCTGGGAAAACAGGTTTTGCAGCCGTTTGAGCTAAGATTTTCAAGTTATACACATAATGAAAACCTATACTTTGTTTCGGTCGAGTTCCCCATTCAAATGCATGTAACAGTGAGAAACGCACTGTCTTGGCGAAAGAAAGCGTTTTTGTACAACTTCATAGAAATAGCTGTAACTTTTGATAGAAGACTCAGACAAACATGTTTATGGCCTTATATCATAGAACTCAAGGTCTCCGTGCTGGGAAAACAGGTTTTGCAGCTGTCTGAGCTAAGATTTCCAAGTTATTCACATAATGAAAACCTATACTTTGTTTCGGTCGAGTTCCCCATTCAAATGCATGTAACAGTGAGAAACGCACTGTCTTGGCGAAAGAAAGCGTTTTTGTACAACTTCATATGAATAGCTGTAACTTTTGATAGAAGACTCGGATACACATGTTTATGGCTTTATCTTATAGAACTCAAGGTTCCCGTGCTGGGCAAACAGGTTTTGCAGCTGTTTGAGCTAAGATTTCCAAGTTATTCACATAATGAAAACCTATACTTTGTTTCGGTCGAGTTCCCCATTCAAATGCATGTAACAGTGAGAAACGCACTGTCTTGGCGAAAGAAAGCGTTTTTGTACAACTTCATATAAATAGCTGTAACTTTTGATAGAAGACTCAGACAAACATGTTTATGGCTTTATCTTATAGAACTCAAGGTCCCCGTGCTGGGAAAACAGGTTTTGCAGCTGTTTGAGCTAAGATTTTCAAGTTATACACATAATGAAAACCTATACTTTGTTTCGGTCGAGTTCCCCATTCAAATGCATATAACAGTGAGAAACGCACTGTCTTGGCGAAAGAAAGCGTTTTTGTACAACTTCATATAAATAGCTGTAACTTTTGATAGAAGACTCAGACAAACATGTTTATGGCTTTATCTTATAGAACTCAAGCTCCACGTGCTGGGAAAACAGGATTTGCAGTTGTTTGAGCTAAGATTTCCAAGTTATACACATAATGAAAACCTATACTTTGTTTCGGGCGAGTTCCCCATTGAAATGCATGTAACAGTGAGAAACGCACTGTCTTGGCAAAAGAAAGCGTTTTTGTACAACTTCATATAAATAGCTGTAACTTTAGATAGAAGACTCAGACAAACATGTTTATGGCTTTATCTTATAGAACTCAAGCTCCACGTGCTGGGAAAACAGGATTTGCAGTTGTTTGAGCTAAGATTTCCAAGTTATACACATAATGAAAACCTATACTTTGTTTCGGGCGAGTTCCCCATTGAAATGCATGTAACAGTGAGAAACGCACTGTCTTGGCAAAAGAAAGCGTTTTTGTACAACTTCATATAAATAGCTGTAACTTTAGATAGAAGACTCAGACAAACATGTTTATGGCTTTATCTTATAGAACTCAAGGTCCCCGTGCTGGCAAAACAGGATTTGCAGCTGTTTGAGCTAAGATTTCAAAGTTATACACATAATGAAAACCTATACTTTGTTTCGGGCGAGTTCCCCATTCAAATGCATGTAACAGTGAGAAACGCACTGTCTTGGCGAAAGAAAGCGTTTTTGTACAACTTCATATAAATAGCTGTAACTTTTGATATAAGACTCAGACAAACATGTTTATGGCTTTATCTTATAGAACTCAAGGTCCCCGTGCTGGGAAAACAGGTTTTGCAGCTGTTTGAGCTAAGATTTTCAAGTTATACACATAATGAAAACCTATACTTTGTTTCGGTCGAGTTCCCCATTCAAATGCATGTAACAGTGAGAAACGCACTGTCTTGGCGAAAGAAAGCGTTTTTGTACAACTTCATAGAAATAGCTGTAACTTTTGATAGAAGACTCAGACAAACATGTTTATGGCTTTATCTTATAGAACTCAAGGTTCCCGTGCTGGGAAAACAGGTTTTGCAGCTGTTTGAGCTAAGATTTTCAAGTTATACACATAATGAAAACCTATACTTTGTTTCGGTCGAGTTCCCCATTCAAATGCATGTAACAGTGAGAAACGCACTGTCTTGGCGAAAGAAAGCGTTTTTGTACAACTTCATATAAATAGCTGTAACTTTTGATAGAAGACTCGGATACACATGTTTATGGCTTTATCTTATAGAACTCAAGGTCCCCGTGCTGGGAAAACAGGTTTTGCAGCCGTTTGAGCTAAGATTTTCAAGTTATACACATAATGAAAACCTATACTTTGTTTCGGTCGAGTTCCCCATTCAAATGCATGTAACAGTGAGAAACGCACTGTCTTGGCGAAAGAAAGCGTTTTTGTACAACTTCATAGAAATAGCTGTAACTTTTGATAGAAGACTCAGACAAACATGTTTATGGCCTTATATTATAGAACTCAAGGTCTCCGTGCTGGGAAAACAGGTTTTGCAGCTGTCTGAGCTAAGATTTCCAAGTTATTCACATAATGAAAACCTATACTTTGTTTCGGTCGAGTTCCCCATTCAAATGCATGTAACAGTGAGAAACGCACTGTCTTGGCGAAAGAAAGCGTTTTTGTACAACTTCATATGAATAGCTGTAACTTTTGATAGAAGACTCGGATACACATGTTTATGGCTTTATCTTATAGAACTCAAGGTTCCCGTGCTGGGCAAACAGGTTTTGCAGCTGTTTGAGCTAAGATTTCCAAGTTATTCACATAATGAAAACCTATACTTTGTTTCGGTCGAGTTCCCCATTCAAATGCATGTAACAGTGAGAAACGCACTGTCTTGGCGAAAGAAAGCGTTTTTGTACAACTTCATATAAATAGCTGTAACTTTTGATAGAAGACTCAGACAAACATGTTTATGGCTTTATCTTATAGAACTCAAGGTCCCCGTGCTGGGAAAACAGGTTTTGCAGCTGTTTGAGCTAAGATTTTCAAGTTATACACATAATGAAAACCTATACTTTGTTTCGGTCGAGTTCCCCATTCAAATGCATATAACAGTGAGAAACGCACTGTCTTGGCGAAAGAAAGCGTTTTTGTACAACTTCATATAAATAGCTGTAACTTTTGATAGAAGACTCAGACAAACATGTTTATGGCTTTATCTTATAGAACTCAAGCTCCACGTGCTGGGAAAACAGGATTTGCAGTTGTTTGAGCTAAGATTTCCAAGTTATACACATAATGAAAACCTATACTTTGTTTCGGGCGAGTTCCCCATTGAAATGCATGTAACAGTGAGAAACGCACTGTCTTGGCAAAAGAAAGCGTTTTTGTACAACTTCATATAAATAGCTGTAACTTTAGATAGAAGACTCAGACAAACATGTTTATGGCTTTATCTTATAGAACTCAAGGTCCCTGTGCTGAGGAAACAGGTTTTGCAGCTGTTTGAGCTAAGATTTTCAAGTTATACACATAATGAAAACCTATACTTTGTTTCGGTCGAGTTCCCCATTCAAATGCATGTAACAGTGAGAAACGCACTGTCTTGGCGAAAGAAAGCGTTTTTGTACAACTTCATATAAATAGCTGTAACTTTTGATATAAGACTCAGACAAACATGTTTATAGCTTTATCTTATAGAACTCAAGGTCCCCGTGCTGGCAAAACAGGATTTGCAGCTGTTTGAGCTAAGATTTCAAAGTTATACACATAATGAAAACCTATACTTTGTTTCGGGCGAGTTCCCCATTCAAATGCATGTAACAGTGAGAAACGCACTGTCTTGGCGAAAGAAAGCGTTTTTGTACAACTTCATATAAATAGCTGTAACTTTTGATATAAGACTCAGACAAACATGTTTATGGCTTTATCTTATAGAACTCAAGGTCCCCGTGCTGGGAAAACAGGTTTTGCAGCTGTTTGAGCTAAGATTTTCAAGTTATACACATAATGAAAACCTATACTTTGTTTCGGTCGAGTTCCCCATTCAAATGCATGTAACAGTGAGAAACGCACTGTCTTGGCAAAAGAAAGCGTTTTTGTACAACTTCATATAAATAGCTGTAACTTTAGATAGAAGACTCAGACAAACATGTTTATGGCTTTATCTTATAGAACTCAAGGTCCCCGTGCTGGCAAAACAGGATTTGCAGCTGTTTGAGCTAAGATTTCAAAGTTATACACATAATGAAAACCTATACTTTGTTCTGGTCGAGTTCCCCATTCAAATGCATGTAACAGTGAGAAACCCACTGTCTTGGCGAAAGAAAGCGTTTTTGAACAACTTCATATAAATAGCTGTAACTTTTGATAGAAGACTCAGACAAACATGTTTATGGCTTTATCTTATAGAACTCAAGGTCCCTGTGCTGAGGAAACAGGTTTTGCAGCTGTTTGAGCTAAGATTTTCAAGTTATACACATAATGAAAACCTATACTTTGTTTCGGTCGAGTTCCCCATTCAAATGCATGTAACAGTGAGAAACGCACTGTCTTGGCGAAAGAAAGCGTTTTTGTACAACTTCATATAAATAGCTGTAACTTTTGATAGAAGACTCAGACAAACATGTTTATGGCTTTATCTTATAGAACTCAAGGTCCCCGTGCTGGGAAAACAGGTTTTGCAGCTGTTTGAGCTAAGATTTTCAAGTTATACACATAATGAAAACCTATACTTTGTTTCGGTCGAGTTCCCCATTCAAATGCATGTAACAGTGAGAAACGCACTGTCTTGGCGAAAGAAAGCGTTTTTGTACAACTTCATATAAATAGCTGTAACTTTTGATAGAAGACTCAGACAAACATGTTTATGGCTTTATCTTATAGAACTCAAGGTCCCCGTGCTGGGAAAACAGGTTTTGCAGCTGTTTGAGCTAAGATTTTCAAGTTATACACATAATGAAAACCTATACTTTGTTTCGGTCGAGTTCCCCATTCAAATGCATGTAACAGTGAGAAACGCACTGTCTTGGCGAAAGAAAGCGTTTTTGTACAACTTCATATAAATAGCTGTAACTTTTGATAGAAGACTCAGACAAACATGTTTATGGCTTTATCTTATAGAACTCAAGCTCCACGTGCTGGGAAAACAGGATTTGCAGTTGTTTGAGCTAAGATTTCCAAGTTATACACATAATGAAAACCTATACTTTGTTTCGGTCGAGTTCCCCATTCAAATGCATGTAACAGTGAGAAACGCACTGTCTTGGCGAAAGAAAGCGTTTTTGTACAACTTCATAGAAATAGCTGTAACTTTTGATAGAAGACTCAGACAAACATGTTTATGGCCTTATATCATAGAACTCAAGGTCTCCGTGCTGGGAAAACAGGTTTTGCAGCTGTCTGAGCTAAGATTTCCAAGTTATTCACATAATGAAAACCTATACTTTGTTTCGGTCGAGTTCCCCATTCAAATGCATGTAACAGTGAGAAACGCACTGTCTTGGCGAAAGAAAGCGTTTTTGTACAACTTCATATGAATAGCTGTAACTTTTGATAGAAGACTCGGATACACATGTTTATGGCTTTATCTTATAGAACTCAAGGTTCCCGTGCTGGGCAAACAGGTTTTGCAGCTGTTTGAGCTAAGATTTCCAAGTTATTCACATAATGAAAACCTATACTTTGTTTCGGTCGAGTTCCCCATTCAAATGCATGTAACAGTGAGAAACGCACTGTCTTGGCGAAAGAAAGCGTTTTTGTACAACTTCATATAAATAGCTGTAACTTTTGATAGAAGACTCAGACAAACATGTTTATGGCTTTATCTTATAGAACTCAAGGTCCCCGTGCTGGGAAAACAGGTTTTGCAGCTGTTTGAGCTAAGATTTTCAAGTTATACACATAATGAAAACCTATACTTTGTTTCGGTCGAGTTCCCCATTCAAATGCATATAACAGTGAGAAACGCACTGTCTTGGCGAAAGAAAGCGTTTTTGTACAACTTCATATAAATAGCTGTAACTTTTGATAGAAGACTCAGACAAACATGTTTATGGCTTTATCTTATAGAACTCAAGCTCCACGTGCTGGGAAAACAGGATTTGCAGTTGTTTGAGCTAAGATTTCCAAGTTATACACATAATGAAAACCTATACTTTGTTTCGGGCGAGTTCCCCATTGAAATGCATGTAACAGTGAGAAACGCACTGTCTTGGCAAAAGAAAGCGTTTTTGTACAACTTCATATAAATAGCTGTAACTTTAGATAGAAGACTCAGACAAACATGTTTATGGCTTTATCTTATAGAACTCAAGCTCCACGTGCTGGGAAAACAGGATTTGCAGTTGTTTGAGCTAAGATTTCCAAGTTATACACATAATGAAAACCTATACTTTGTTTCGGGCGAGTTCCCCATTGAAATGCATGTAACAGTGAGAAACGCACTGTCTTGGCAAAAGAAAGCGTTTTTGTACAACTTCATATAAATAGCTGTAACTTTAGATAGAAGACTCAGACAAACATGTTTATGGCTTTATCTTATAGAACTCAAGGTCCCCGTGCTGGCAAAACAGGATTTGCAGCTGTTTGAGCTAAGATTTCAAAGTTATACACATAATGAAAACCTATACTTTGTTTCGGGCGAGTTCCCCATTCAAATGCATGTAACAGTGAGAAACGCACTGTCTTGGCGAAAGAAAGCGTTTTTGTACAACTTCATATAAATAGCTGTAACTTTTGATATAAGACTCAGACAAACATGTTTATGGCTTTATCTTATAGAACTCAAGGTCCCCGTGCTGGGAAAACAGGTTTTGCAGCTGTTTGAGCTAAGATTTTCAAGTTATACACATAATGAAAACCTATACTTTGTTTCGGTCGAGTTCCCCATTCAAATGCATGTAACAGTGAGAAACGCACTGTCTTGGCGAAAGAAAGCGTTTTTGTACAACTTCATAGAAATAGCTGTAACTTTTGATAGAAGACTCAGACAAACATGTTTATGGCTTTATCTTATAGAACTCAAGGTTCCCGTGCTGGGAAAACAGGTTTTGCAGCTGTTTGAGCTAAGATTTTCAAGTTATACACATAATGAAAACCTATACTTTGTTTCGGTCGAGTTCCCCATTCAAATGCATGTAACAGTGAGAAACGCACTGTCTTGGCGAAAGAAAGCGTTTTTGTACAACTTCATATAAATAGCTGTAACTTTTGATAGAAGACTCGGATACACATGTTTATGGCTTTATCTTATAGAACTCAAGGTCCCCGTGCTGGGAAAACAGGTTTTGCAGCCGTTTGAGCTAAGATTTTCAAGTTATACACATAATGAAAACCTATACTTTGTTTCGGTCGAGTTCCCCATTCAAATGCATGTAACAGTGAGAAACGCACTGTCTTGGCGAAAGAAAGCGTTTTTGTACAACTTCATAGAAATAGCTGTAACTTTTGATAGAAGACTCAGACAAACATGTTTATGGCCTTATATCATAGAACTCAAGGTCTCCGTGCTGGGAAAACAGGTTTTGCAGCTGTCTGAGCTAAGATTTCCAAGTTATTCACATAATGAAAACCTATACTTTGTTTCGGTCGAGTTCCCCATTCAAATGCATGTAACAGTGAGAAACGCACTGTCTTGGCGAAAGAAAGCGTTTTTGTACAACTTCATATGAATAGCTGTAACTTTTGATAGAAGACTCGGATACACATGTTTATGGCTTTATCTTATAGAACTCAAGGTTCCCGTGCTGGGCAAACAGGTTTTGCAGCTGTTTGAGCTAAGATTTCCAAGTTATTCACATAATGAAAACCTATACTTTGTTTCGGTCGAGTTCCCCATTCAAATGCATGTAACAGTGAGAAACGCACTGTCTTGGCGAAAGAAAGCGTTTTTGTACAACTTCATATAAATAGCTGTAACTTTTGATAGAAGACTCAGACAAACATGTTTATGGCTTTATCTTATAGAACTCAAGGTCCCCGTGCTGGGAAAACAGGTTTTGCAGCTGTTTGAGCTAAGATTTTCAAGTTATACACATAATGAAAACCTATACTTTGTTTCGGTCGAGTTCCCCATTCAAATGCATATAACAGTGAGAAACGCACTGTCTTGGCGAAAGAAAGCGTTTTTGTACAACTTCATATAAATAGCTGTAACTTTTGATAGAAGACTCAGACAAACATGTTTATGGCTTTATCTTATAGAACTCAAGCTCCACGTGCTGGGAAAACAGGATTTGCAGTTGTTTGAGCTAAGATTTCCAAGTTATACACATAATGAAAACCTATACTTTGTTTCGGGCGAGTTCCCCATTGAAATGCATGTAACAGTGAGAAACGCACTGTCTTGGCAAAAGAAAGCGTTTTTGTACAACTTCATATAAATAGCTGTAACTTTAGATAGAAGACTCAGACAAACATGTTTATGGCTTTATCTTATAGAACTCAAGCTCCACGTGCTGGGAAAACAGGATTTGCAGTTGTTTGAGCTAAGATTTCCAAGTTATACACATAATGAAAACCTATACTTTGTTTCGGGCGAGTTCCCCATTGAAATGCATGTAACAGTGAGAAACGCACTGTCTTGGCAAAAGAAAGCGTTTTTGTACAACTTCATATAAATAGCTGTAACTTTAGATAGAAGACTCAGACAAACATGTTTATGGCTTTATCTTATAGAACTCAAGGTCCCCGTGCTGGCAAAACAGGATTTGCAGCTGTTTGAGCTAAGATTTCAAAGTTATACACATAATGAAAACCTATACTTTGTTTCGGGCGAGTTCCCCATTCAAATGCATGTAACAGTGAGAAACGCACTGTCTTGGCGAAAGAAAGCGTTTTTGTACAACTTCATATAAATAGCTGTAACTTTTGATATAAGACTCAGACAAACATGTTTATGGCTTTATCTTATAGAACTCAAGGTCCCCGTGCTGGGAAAACAGGTTTTGCAGCTGTTTGAGCTAAGATTTTCAAGTTATACACATAATGAAAACCTATACTTTGTTTCGGTCGAGTTCCCCATTCAAATGCATGTAACAGTGAGAAACGCACTGTCTTGGCGAAAGAAAGCGTTTTTGTACAACTTCATAGAAATAGCTGTAACTTTTGATAGAAGACTCAGACAAACATGTTTATGGCTTTATCTTATAGAACTCAAGGTTCCCGTGCTGGGAAAACAGGTTTTGCAGCTGTTTGAGCTAAGATTTTCAAGTTATACACATAATGAAAACCTATACTTTGTTTCGGTCGAGTTCCCCATTCAAATGCATGTAACAGTGAGAAACGCACTGTCTTGGCGAAAGAAAGCGTTTTTGTACAACTTCATATAAATAGCTGTAACTTTTGATAGAAGACTCGGATACACATGTTTATGGCTTTATCTTATAGAACTCAAGGTCCCCGTGCTGGGAAAACAGGTTTTGCAGCCGTTTGAGCTAAGATTTTCAAGTTATACACATAATGAAAACCTATACTTTGTTTCGGTCGAGTTCCCCATTCAAATGCATGTAACAGTGAGAAACGCACTGTCTTGGCGAAAGAAAGCGTTTTTGTACAACTTCATAGAAATAGCTGTAACTTTTGATAGAAGACTCAGACAAACATGTTTATGGCCTTATATTATAGAACTCAAGGTCTCCGTGCTGGGAAAACAGGTTTTGCAGCTGTCTGAGCTAAGATTTCCAAGTTATTCACATAATGAAAACCTATACTTTGTTTCGGTCGAGTTCCCCATTCAAATGCATGTAACAGTGAGAAACGCACTGTCTTGGCGAAAGAAAGCGTTTTTGTACAACTTCATATGAATAGCTGTAACTTTTGATAGAAGACTCGGATACACATGTTTATGGCTTTATCTTATAGAACTCAAGGTTCCCGTGCTGGGCAAACAGGTTTTGCAGCTGTTTGAGCTAAGATTTCCAAGTTATTCACATAATGAAAACCTATACTTTGTTTCGGTCGAGTTCCCCATTCAAATGCATGTAACAGTGAGAAACGCACTGTCTTGGCGAAAGAAAGCGTTTTTGTACAACTTCATATAAATAGCTGTAACTTTTGATAGAAGACTCAGACAAACATGTTTATGGCTTTATCTTATAGAACTCAAGGTCCCCGTGCTGGGAAAACAGGTTTTGCAGCTGTTTGAGCTAAGATTTTCAAGTTATACACATAATGAAAACCTATACTTTGTTTCGGTCGAGTTCCCCATTCAAATGCATATAACAGTGAGAAACGCACTGTCTTGGCGAAAGAAAGCGTTTTTGTACAACTTCATATAAATAGCTGTAACTTTTGATAGAAGACTCAGACAAACATGTTTATGGCTTTATCTTATAGAACTCAAGCTCCACGTGCTGGGAAAACAGGATTTGCAGTTGTTTGAGCTAAGATTTCCAAGTTATACACATAATGAAAACCTATACTTTGTTTCGGGCGAGTTCCCCATTGAAATGCATGTAACAGTGAGAAACGCACTGTCTTGGCAAAAGAAAGCGTTTTTGTACAACTTCATATAAATAGCTGTAACTTTAGATAGAAGACTCAGACAAACATGTTTATGGCTTTATCTTATAGAACTCAAGGTCCCTGTGCTGAGGAAACAGGTTTTGCAGCTGTTTGAGCTAAGATTTTCAAGTTATACACATAATGAAAACCTATACTTTGTTTCGGTCGAGTTCCCCATTCAAATGCATGTAACAGTGAGAAACGCACTGTCTTGGCGAAAGAAAGCGTTTTTGTACAACTTCATATAAATAGCTGTAACTTTTGATATAAGACTCAGACAAACATGTTTATAGCTTTATCTTATAGAACTCAAGGTCCCCGTGCTGGCAAAACAGGATTTGCAGCTGTTTGAGCTAAGATTTCAAAGTTATACACATAATGAAAACCTATACTTTGTTTCGGGCGAGTTCCCCATTCAAATGCATGTAACAGTGAGAAACGCACTGTCTTGGCGAAAGAAAGCGTTTTTGTACAACTTCATATAAATAGCTGTAACTTTTGATATAAGACTCAGACAAACATGTTTATGGCTTTATCTTATAGAACTCAAGGTCCCCGTGCTGGGAAAACAGGTTTTGCAGCTGTTTGAGCTAAGATTTTCAAGTTATACACATAATGAAAACCTATACTTTGTTTCGGTCGAGTTCCCCATTCAAATGCATGTAACAGTGAGAAACGCACTGTCTTGGCAAAAGAAAGCGTTTTTGTACAACTTCATATAAATAGCTGTAACTTTAGATAGAAGACTCAGACAAACATGTTTATGGCTTTATCTTATAGAACTCAAGGTCCCCGTGCTGGCAAAACAGGATTTGCAGCTGTTTGAGCTAAGATTTCAAAGTTATACACAATGAAAACCTATACTTTGTTCTGGTCGAGTTCCCCATTCAAATGCATGTAACAGTGAGAAACCCACTGTCTTGGCGAAAGAAAGCGTTTTTGAACAACTTCATATAAATAGCTGTAACTTTTGATAGAAGACTCAGACAAACATGTTTATGGCTTTATCTTATAGAACTCAAGGTCCCTGTGCTGAGGAAACAGGTTTTGCAGCTGTTTGAGCTAAGATTTTCAAGTTATACACATAATGAAAACCTATACTTTGTTTCGGTCGAGTTCCCCATTCAAATGCATGTAACAGTGAGAAACGCACTGTCTTGGCGAAAGAAAGCGTTTTTGTACAACTTCATATAAATAGCTGTAACTTTTGATAGAAGACTCAGACAAACATGTTTATGGCTTTATCTTATAGAACTCAAGGTCCCCGTGCTGGGAAAACAGGTTTTGCAGCTGTTTGAGCTAAGATTTTCAAGTTATACACATAATGAAAACCTATACTTTGTTTCGGTCGAGTTCCCCATTCAAATGCATGTAACAGTGAGAAACGCACTGTCTTGGCGAAAGAAAGCGTTTTTGTACAACTTCATATAAATAGCTGTAACTTTTGATAGAAGACTCAGACAAACATGTTTATGGCTTTATCTTATAGAACTCAAGGTCCCCGTGCTGGGAAAACAGGTTTTGCAGCTGTTTGAGCTAAGATTTTCAAGTTATACACATAATGAAAACCTATACTTTGTTTCGGTCGAGTTCCCCATTCAAATGCATGTAACAGTGAGAAACGCACTGTCTTGGCGAAAGAAAGCGTTTTTGTACAACTTCATATAAATAGCTGTAACTTTTGATAGAAGACTCAGACAAACATGTTTATGGCTTTATCTTATAGAACTCAAGCTCCACGTGCTGGGAAAACAGGATTTGCAGTTGTTTGAGCTAAGATTTCCAAGTTATACACATAATGAAAACCTATACTTTGTTTCGGTCGAGTTCCCCATTCAAATGCATGTAACAGTGAGAAACGCACTGTCTTGGCGAAAGAAAGCGTTTTTGTACAACTTCATAGAAATAGCTGTAACTTTTGATAGAAGACTCAGACAAACATGTTTATGGCCTTATATTATAGAACTCAAGGTCTCCGTGCTGGGAAAACAGGTTTTGCAGCTGTCTGAGCTAAGATTTCCAAGTTATTCACATAATGAAAACCTATACTTTGTTTCGGTCGAGTTCCCCATTCAAATGCATGTAACAGTGAGAAACGCACTGTCTTGGCGAAAGAAAGCGTTTTTGTACAACTTCATATGAATAGCTGTAACTTTTGATAGAAGACTCGGATACACATGTTTATGGCTTTATCTTATAGAACTCAAGGTTCCCGTGCTGGGCAAACAGGTTTTGCAGCTGTTTGAGCTAAGATTTCCAAGTTATTCACATAATGAAAACCTATACTTTGTTTCGGTCGAGTTCCCCATTCAAATGCATGTAACAGTGAGAAACGCACTGTCTTGGCGAAAGAAAGCGTTTTTGTACAACTTCATATAAATAGCTGTAACTTTTGATAGAAGACTCAGACAAACATGTTTATGGCTTTATCTTATAGAACTCAAGGTCCCCGTGCTGGGAAAACAGGTTTTGCAGCTGTTTGAGCTAAGATTTTCAAGTTATACACATAATGAAAACCTATACTTTGTTTCGGTCGAGTTCCCCATTCAAATGCATATAACAGTGAGAAACGCACTGTCTTGGCGAAAGAAAGCGTTTTTGTACAACTTCATATAAATAGCTGTAACTTTTGATAGAAGACTCAGACAAACATGTTTATGGCTTTATCTTATAGAACTCAAGCTCCACGTGCTGGGAAAACAGGATTTGCAGTTGTTTGAGCTAAGATTTCCAAGTTATACACATAATGAAAACCTATACTTTGTTTCGGGCGAGTTCCCCATTGAAATGCATGTAACAGTGAGAAACGCACTGTCTTGGCAAAAGAAAGCGTTTTTGTACAACTTCATATAAATAGCTGTAACTTTTGATATAAGACTCAGACAAACATGTTTATAGCTTTATCTTATAGAACTCAAGGTCCCCGTGCTGGGAAAACAGGATTTGCAGCTGTTTGAGCTAAGATTTCAAAGTTATACACATAATGAAAACCTATACTTTGTTTCGGGCGAGTTCCCCATTCAAATGCATGTAACAGTGAGAAACGCACTGTCTTGGCGAAAGAAAGCGTTTTTGTACAACTTCATATAAATAGCTGTAACTTTTGATATAAGACTCAGACAAACATGTTTATGGCTTTATCTTATAGAACTCAAGGTCCCCGTGCTGGGAAAACAGGTTTTGCAGCTGTTTGAGCTAAGATTTTCAAGTTATACACATAATGAAAACCTATACTTTGTTTCGGTCGAGTTCCCCATTCAAATGCATGTAACAGTGAGAAACGCACTGTCTTGGCAAAAGAAAGCGTTTTTGTACAACTTCATATAAATAGCTGTAACTTTAGATAGAAGACTCAGACAAACATGTTTATGGCTTTATCTTATAGAACTCAAGGTCCCCGTGCTGGCAAAACAGGATTTGCAGCTGTTTGAGCTAAGATTTCAAAGTTATACACATAATGAAAACCTATACTTTGTTCTGGTCGAGTTCCCCATTCAAATGCATGTAACAGTGAGAAACCCACTGTCTTGGCGAAAGAAAGCGTTTTTGAACAACTTCATATAAATAGCTGTAACTTTTGATAGAAG
This sequence comes from Astatotilapia calliptera, assembly GCF_964374335.1. Taxonomy (NCBI): domain Eukaryota; kingdom Metazoa; phylum Chordata; class Actinopteri; order Cichliformes; family Cichlidae; genus Astatotilapia; species Astatotilapia calliptera. The sequence goes on along the minus strand of NC_137431.1, from coordinate 7,643,053 downwards.
ACTCAGACAAACATGTTTATGGCTTTATCTTATAGAACTCAAGGTCCCTGTGCTGAGGAAACAGGTTTTGCAGCTGTTTGAGCTAAGATTTTCAAGTTATACACATAATGAAAACCTATACTTTGTTTCGGTCGAGTTCCCCATTCAAATGCATGTAACAGTGAGAAACGCACTGTCTTGGCGAAAGAAAGCGTTTTTGTACAACTTCATATAAATAGCTGTAACTTTTGATAGAAGACTCAGACAAACATGTTTATGGCTTTATCTTATAGAACTCAAGGTCCCCGTGCTGGGAAAACAGGTTTTGCAGCTGTTTGAGCTAAGATTTTCAAGTTATACACATAATGAAAACCTATACTTTGTTTCGGTCGAGTTCCCCATTCAAATGCATGTAACAGTGAGAAACGCACTGTCTTGGCGAAAGAAAGCGTTTTTGTACAACTTCATATAAATAGCTGTAACTTTAGATAGAAGACTCAGACAAACATGTTTATGGCTTTATCTTATAGAACTCAAGGTCCCCGTGCTGGGCAAACAGGTTTTGCAGCTGTTTGAGCTAAGATTTTCAAGTTATACACATAATGAAAACCTATACTTTGTTTCGGTCGAGTTCCCCATTCAAATGCATGTAACAGTGAGAAACGCACTGTCTTGGCGAAAGAAAGCGTTTTTGTACAACTTCATATAAATAGCTGTAACTTTTGATAGAAGACTCAGACAAACATGTTTATGGCTTTATCTTATAGAACTCAAGCTCCACGTGCTGGGAAAACAGGATTTGCAGTTGTTTGAGCTAAGATTTCCAAGTTATACACATAATGAAAACCTATACTTTGTTTCGGTCGAGTTCCCCATTCAAATGCATGTAACAGTGAGAAACGCACTGTCTTGGCAAAAGAAAGCGTTTTTGTACAACTTCATATAAATAGCTGTAACTTTAGATAGAAGACTCAGACAAACATGTTTATGGCTTTATCTTATAGAACTCAAGGTCCCCGTGCTGGTAAAACAGGATTTGCAGCTGTTTGAGCTAAGATTTCAAAGTTATACACATAATGAAAACCTATACTTTGTTTCGGGCGAGTTCCCCATTCAAATGCATGTAACAGTGAGAAACGCACTGTCTTGGCGAAAGAAAGCGTTTTTGTACAAATTCATATAAATAGCTGTAACTTTTGATATAAGACTCAGACAAACATGTTTATGGCTTTATCTTATAGAACTCAAGGTCCCCGTGCTGGGAAAACAGGTTTTGCAGCTGTTTGAGCTAAGATTTTCAAGTTATACACATAATGAAAACCTATACTTTGTTTCGGTCGAGTTCCCCATTCAAATGCATGTAACAGTGAGAAACGCACTGTCTTGGCGAAAGAAAGCGTTTTTGTACAACTTCATATAAATAGCTGTAACTTTAGATAGAAGACTCAGACAAACATGTTTATGGCTTTATCTTATAGAACTCAAGGTCCCTGTGCTGAGGAAACAGGTTTTGCAGCTGTTTGAGCTAAGATTTTCAAGTTATACACATAATGAAAACCTATACTTTGTTTCGGTCGAGTTCCCCATTCAAATGCATGTAACAGTGAGAAACGCACTGTCTTGGCGAAAGAAAGCGTTTTTGTACAACTTCATATAAATAGCTGTAACTTTTGATATAAGACTCAGACAAACATGTTTATAGCTTTATCTTATAGAACTCAAGGTCCCCGTGCTGGCAAAACAGGATTTGCAGCTGTTTGAGCTAAGATTTCAAAGTTATACACATAATGAAAACCTATACTTTGTTTCGGGCGAGTTCCCCATTCAAATGCATGTAACAGTGAGAAACGCACTGTCTTGGCGAAAGAAAGCGTTTTTGTACAACTTCATATAAATAGCTGTAACTTTTGATATAAGACTCAGACAAACATGTTTATGGCTTTATCTTATAGAACTCAAGGTCCCCGTGCTGGGAAAACAGGTTTTGCAGCTGTTTGAGCTAAGATTTTCAAGTTATACACATAATGAAAACCTATACTTTGTTTCGGTCGAGTTCCCCATTCAAATGCATGTAACAGTGAGAAACGCACTGTCTTGGCAAAAGAAAGCGTTTTTGTACAACTTCATATAAATAGCTGTAACTTTAGATAGAAGACTCAGACAAACATGTTTATGGCTTTATCTTATAGAACTCAAGGTCCCCGTGCTGGCAAAACAGGATTTGCAGCTGTTTGAGCTAAGATTTCAAAGTTATACACATAATGAAAACCTATACTTTGTTCTGGTCGAGTTTCCCATTCAAATGCATGTAACAGTGAGAAACCCACTGTCTTGGCGAAAGAAAGCGTTTTTGAACAACTTCATATAAATAGCTGTAACTTTTGATAGAAGACTCAGACAAACATGTTTATGGCTTTATCTTATAGAACTCAAGGTCCCTGTGCTGAGGAAACAGGTTTTGCAGCTGTTTGAGCTAAGATTTTCAAGTTATACACATAATGAAAACCTATACTTTGTTTCGGTCGAGTTCCCCATTCAAATGCATGTAACAGTGAGAAACGCACTGTCTTGGCGAAAGAAAGCGTTTTTGTACAACTTCATATAAATAGCTGTAACTTTTGATAGAAGACTCAGACAAACATGTTTATGGCTTTATCTTATAGAACTCAAGGTCCCCGTGCTGGGAAAACAGGTTTTGCAGCTGTTTGAGCTAAGATTTTCAAGTTATACACATAATGAAAACCTATACTTTGTTTCGGTCGAGTTCCCCATTCAAATGCATGTAACAGTGAGAAACGCACTGTCTTGGCGAAAGAAAGCGTTTTTGTACAACTTCATATAAATAGCTGTAACTTTTGATAGAAGACTCAGACAAACATGTTTATGGCTTTATCTTATAGAACTCAAGGTCCCAGTGCTGGGAAAACAGGTTTTGCAGCTGTTTGAGCTAAGATTTTCAAGTTATACACATAATGAAAACCTATACTTTGTTTCGGTCGAGTTCCCCATTCAAATGCATGTAACAGTGAGAAACGCACTGTCTTGGCGAAAGAAAGCGTTTTTGTACAACTTCATATAAATAGCTGTAACTTTTGATAGAAGACTCAGACAAACATGTTTATGGCTTTATCTTATAGAACTCAAGCTCCACGTGCTGGGAAAACAGGATTTGCAGTTGTTTGAGCTAAGATTTCCAAGTTATACACATAATGAAAACCTATACTTTGTTTCGGTCGAGTTCCCCATTCAAATGCATGTAACAGTGAGAAACGCACTGTCTTGGCGAAAGAAAGCGTTTTTGTACAACTTCATAGAAATAGCTGTAACTTTTGATAGAAGACTCAGACAAACATGTTTATGGCCTTATATTATAGAACTCAAGGTCTCCGTGCTGGGAAAACAGGTTTTGCAGCTGTCTGAGCTAAGATTTCCAAGTTATTCACATAATGAAAACCTATACTTTGTTTCGGTCGAGTTCCCCATTCAAATGCATGTAACAGTGAGAAACGCACTGTCTTGGCGAAAGAAAGCGTTTTTGTACAACTTCATATGAATAGCTGTAACTTTTGATAGAAGACTCGGATACACATGTTTATGGCTTTATCTTATAGAACTCAAGGTTCCCGTGCTGGGCAAACAGGTTTTGCAGCTGTTTGAGCTAAGATTTCCAAGTTATTCACATAATGAAAACCTATACTTTGTTTCGGTCGAGTTCCCCATTCAAATGCATGTAACAGTGAGAAACGCACTGTCTTGGCGAAAGAAAGCGTTTTTGTACAACTTCATATAAATAGCTGTAACTTTTGATAGAAGACTCAGACAAACATGTTTATGGCTTTATCTTATAGAACTCAAGGTCCCCGTGCTGGGAAAACAGGTTTTGCAGCTGTTTGAGCTAAGATTTTCAAGTTATACACATAATGAAAACCTATACTTTGTTTCGGTCGAGTTCCCCATTCAAATGCATATAACAGTGAGAAACGCACTGTCTTGGCGAAAGAAAGCGTTTTTGTACAACTTCATATAAATAGCTGTAACTTTTGATAGAAGACTCAGACAAACATGTTTATGGCTTTATCTTATAGAACTCAAGCTCCACGTGCTGGGAAAACAGGATTTGCAGTTGTTTGAGCTAAGATTTCCAAGTTATACACATAATGAAAACCTATACTTTGTTTCGGGCGAGTTCCCCATTGAAATGCATGTAACAGTGAGAAACGCACTGTCTTGGCAAAAGAAAGCGTTTTTGTACAACTTCATATAAATAGCTGTAACTTTAGATAGAAGACTCAGACAAACATGTTTATGGCTTTATCTTATAGAACTCAAGGTCCCTGTGCTGAGGAAACAGGTTTTGCAGCTGTTTGAGCTAAGATTTTCAAGTTATACACATAATGAAAACCTATACTTTGTTTCGGTCGAGTTCCCCATTCAAATGCATGTAACAGTGAGAAACGCACTGTCTTGGCGAAAGAAAGCGTTTTTGTACAACTTCATATAAATAGCTGTAACTTTTGATATAAGACTCAGACAAACATGTTTATAGCTTTATCTTATAGAACTCAAGGTCCCCGTGCTGGCAAAACAGGATTTGCAGCTGTTTGAGCTAAGATTTCAAAGTTATACACATAATGAAAACCTATACTTTGTCTCGGGCGAGTTCCCCATTCAAATGCATGTAACAGTGAGAAACGCACTGTCTTGGCGAAAGAAAGCGTTTTTGTACAACTTCATATAAATAGCTGTAACTTTTGATATAAGACTCAGACAAACATGTTTATGGCTTTATCTTATAGAACTCAAGGTCCCCGTGCTGGGAAAACAGGTTTTGCAGCTGTTTGAGCTAAGATTTTCAAGTTATACACATAATGAAAACCTATACTTTGTTTCGGTCGAGTTCCCCATTCAAATGCATGTAACAGTGAGAAACGCACTGTCTTGGCAAAAGAAAGCGTTTTTGTACAACTTCATATAAATAGCTGTAACTTTAGATAGAAGACTCAGACAAACATGTTTATGGCTTTATCTTATAGAACTCAAGGTCCCCGTGCTGGCAAAACAGGATTTGCAGCTGTTTGAGCTAAGATTTCAAAGTTATACACATAATGAAAACCTATACTTTGTTCTGGTCGAGTTCCCCATTCAAATGCATGTAACAGTGAGAAACCCACTGTCTTGGCGAAAGAAAGCGTTTTTGAACAACTTCATATAAATAGCTGTAACTTTTGATAGAAGACTCAGACAAACATGTTTATGGCTTTATCTTATAGAACTCAAGGTCCCTGTGCTGAGGAAACAGGTTTTGCAGCTGTTTGAGCTAAGATTTTCAAGTTATACACATAATGAAAACCTATACTTTGTTTCGGTCGAGTTCCCCATTCAAATGCATGTAACAGTGAGAAACGCACTGTCTTGGCGAAAGAAAGCGTTTTTGTACAACTTCATATAAATAGCTGTAACTTTTGATAGAAGACTCAGACAAACATGTTTATGGCTTTATCTTATAGAACTCAAGGTCCCCGTGCTGGGAAAACAGGTTTTGCAGCTGTTTGAGCTAAGATTTTCAAGTTATACACATAATGAAAACCTATACTTTGTTTCGGTCGAGTTCCCCATTCAAATGCATGTAACAGTGAGAAACGCACTGTCTTGGCGAAAGAAAGCGTTTTTGTACAACTTCATATAAATAGCTGTAACTTTAGATAGAAGACTCAGACAAACATGTTTATGGCTTTATCTTATAGAACTCAAGGTCCCCGTGCTGGGCAAACAGGTTTTGCAGCTGTTTGAGCTAAGATTTTCAAGTTATACACATAATGAAAACCTATACTTTGTTTCGGTCGAGTTCCCCATTCAAATGCATGTAACAGTGAGAAACGCACTGTCTTGGCGAAAGAAAGCGTTTTTGTACAACTTCATATAAATAGCTGTAACTTTTGATAGAAGACTCAGACAAACATGTTTATGGCTTTATCTTATAGAACTCAAGCTCCACGTGCTGGGAAAACAGGATTTGCAGTTGTTTGAGCTAAGATTTCCAAGTTATACACATAATGAAAACCTATACTTTGTTTCGGTCGAGTTCCCCATTCAAATGCATGTAACAGTGAGAAACGCACTGTCTTGGCAAAAGAAAGCGTTTTTGTACAACTTCATATAAATAGCTGTAACTTTAGATAGAAGACTCAGACAAACATGTTTATGGCTTTATCTTATAGAACTCAAGGTCCCCGTGCTGGCAAAACAGGATTTGCAGCTGTTTGAGCTAAGATTTCAAAGTTATACACATAATGAAAACCTATACTTTGTTTCGGGCGAGTTCCCCATTCAAATGCATGTAACAGTGAGAAACGCACTGTCTTGGCGAAAGAAAGCGTTTTTGTACAAATTCATATAAATAGCTGTAACTTTTGATATAAGACTCAGACAAACATGTTTATGGCTTTATCTTATAGAACTCAAGGTCCCCGTGCTGGGAAAACAGGTTTTGCAGCTGTTTGAGCTAAGATTTTCAAGTTATACACATAATGAAAACCTATACTTTGTTTCGGTCGAGTTCCCCATTCAAATGCATGTAACAGTGAGAAACGCACTGTCTTGGCGAAAGAAAGCGTTTTTGTACAACTTCATATAAATAGCTGTAACTTTAGATAGAAGACTCAGACAAACATGTTTATGGCTTTATCTTATAGAACTCAAGGTCCCTGTGCTGAGGAAACAGGTTTTGCAGCTGTTTGAGCTAAGATTTTCAAGTTATACACATAATGAAAACCTATACTTTGTTTCGGTCGAGTTCCCCATTCAAATGCATGTAACAGTGAGAAACGCACTGTCTTGGCGAAAGAAAGCGTTTTTGTACAACTTCATATAAATAGCTGTAACTTTTGATATAAAACTCAGACAAACATGTTTATAGCTTTATCTTATAGAACTCAAGGTCCCCGTGCTGGCAAAACAGGATTTGCAGCTGTTTGAGCTAAGATTTCAAAGTTATACACATAATGAAAACCTATACTTTGTTTCGGGCGAGTTCCCCATTCAAATGCATGTAACAGTGAGAAACGCACTGTCTTGGCGAAAGAAAGCGTTTTTGTACAAATTCATATAAATAGCTGTAACTTTTGATATAAGACTCAGACAAACATGTTTATGGCTTTATCTTATAGAACTCAAGGTCCCCGTGCTGGGAAAACAGGTTTTGCAGCTGTTTGAGCTAAGATTTCCAAGTTATTCACATAATGAAAACCTATACTTTGTTTCGGTCGAGTTCCCCATTCAAATGCATGTAACAGTGAGAAACGCACTGTCTTGGCGAAAGAAAGCGTTTTTGTACAACTTCATATAAATAGCTGTAACTTTTGATAGAAGACTCAGACAAACATGTTTATGGCTTTATCTTATAGAACTCAAGGTCCCCGTGCTGGGAAAACAGGATTTGCAGTTGTTTGAGCTAAGATTTCCAAGTTATACACATAATGAAAACCTATACTTTGTTTCGGGCGAGTTCCCCATTGAAATGCATGTAACAGTGAGAAACGCACTGTCTTGGCGAAAGAAAGCGTTTTTGTACAACTTCATATAAATAGCTGTAACTTTTGATAGAAGACTCGGATACACATGTTTATGGCTTTATCTTATAGAACTCAAGGTCCCCGTGCTGGGAAAACAGGATTTGCAGTTGTTTGAGCTAAGATTTCCAAGTTATTCACATAATGAAAACCTATACTTTGTTTCGGTCGAGTTCCCCATTCAAATGCATGTAACAGTGAGAAACGCACTGTCTTGGCGAAAGAAAGCGTTTTTGTACAACTTCATATAAATAGCTGTAACTTTTGATAGAAGACTCAGACAAACATGTTTATGGCTTTATCTTATAGAACTCAAGGTCCCCGTGCTGGGAAAACAGGTTTTGCAGCTGTTTGAGCTAAGATTTCCAAGTTATTCACATAATGAAAACCTATACTTTGTTTCGGTCGAGTTCCCCATTCAAATGCATGTAACAGTGAGAAACGCACTGTCTTGGCGAAAGAAAGCGTTTTTGTACAACTTCATATAAATAGCTGTAACTTTTGATAGAAGACTCAGACAAACATGTTTATGGCTTTATCTTATAGAACTCAAGGTCCCCGTGCTGGGAAAACAGGTTTTGCAGCTGTTTGAGCTAAGATTTTCAAGTTATACACATAATGAAAACCTATACTTTGTTTCGGTCGAGTTCCCCATTCAAATGCATGTAACAGTGAGAAACGCACTGTCTTGGCGAAAGAAAGCGTTTTTGTACAACTTCATATAAATAGCTGTAACTTTAGATAGAAGACTCAGACAAACATGTTTATGGCTTTATCTTATAGAACTCAAGGTCCCTGTGCTGAGGAAACAGGTTTTGCAGCTGTTTGAGCTAAGATTTTCAAGTTATACACATAATGAAAACCTATACTTTGTTTCGGTCGAGTTCCCCATTCAAATGCATGTAACAGTGAGAAACGCACTGTCTTGGCGAAAGAAAGCGTTTTTGTACAACTTCATATAAATAGCTGTAACTTTTGATATAAAACTCAGACAAACATGTTTATAGCTTTATCTTATAGAACTCAAGGTCCCCGTGCTGGCAAAACAGGATTTGCAGCTGTTTGAGCTAAGATTTCAAAGTTATACACATAATGAAAACCTATACTTTGTTTCGGGCGAGTTCCCCATTCAAATGCATGTAACAGTGAGAAACGCACTGTCTTGGCGAAAGAAAGCGTTTTTGTACAAATTCATATAAATAGCTGTAACTTTTGATATAAGACTCAGACAAACATGTTTATGGCTTTATCTTATAGAACTCAAGGTCCCCGTGCTGGGAAAACAGGTTTTGCAGCTGTTTGAGCTAAGATTTCCAAGTTATTCACATAATGAAAACCTATACTTTGTTTCGGTCGAGTTCCCCATTCAAATGCATGTAACAGTGAGAAACGCACTGTCTTGGCGAAAGAAAGCGTTTTTGTACAACTTCATATAAATAGCTGTAACTTTTGATAGAAGACTCAGACAAACATGTTTATGGCTTTATCTTATAGAACTCAAGCTCCCCGTGCTGGGAAAACAGGATTTGCAGTTGTTTGAGCTAAGATTTCCAAGTTATACACATAATGAAAACCTATACTTTGTTTCGGGCGAGTTCCCCATTGAAATGCATGTAACAGTGAGAAACGCACTGTCTTGGCGAAAGAAAGCGTTTTTGTACAACTTCATATAAATAGCTGTAACTTTTGATAGAAGACTCGGATACACATGTTTATGGCTTTATCTTATAGAACTCAAGGTCCCCGTGCTGGGAAAACAGGATTTGCAGTTGTTTGAGCTAAGATTTCCAAGTTATTCACATAATGAAAACCTATACTTTGTTTCGGTCGAGTTCCCCATTCAAATGCATGTAACAGTGAGAAACGCACTGTCTTGGCGAAAGAAAGCGTTTTTGTACAACTTCATATAAATAGCTGTAACTTTTGATAGAAGACTCAGACAAACATGTTTATGGCTTTATCTTATAGAACTCAAGGTCCCCGTGCTGGGAAAACAGGTTTTGCAGCTGTTTGAGCTAAGATTTCCAAGTTATTCACATAATGAAAACCTATACTTTGTTTCGGTCGAGTTCCCCATTCAAATGCATGTAACAGTGAGAAACGCACTGTCTTGGCGAAAGAAAGCGTTTTTGTACAACTTCATATAAATAGCTGTAACTTTTGATAGAAGACTCGGATACACATGTTTATGGCTTTATCTTATAGAACTCAAGGTCCCCGTGCTGGGAAAACAGGTTTTGCAGCCGTTTGAGCTAAGATTTTCAAGTTATACACATAATGAAAACCTATACTTTGTTTCGGTCGAGTTCCCCATTCAAATGCATGTAACAGTGAGAAACGCACTGTCTTGGCAAAAGAAAGCGTTTTTGTACAACTTCATATAAATAGCTGTAACTTTTGATAGAAGACTCAGACAAACATGTTTATGGCTTTATCTTATAGAACTCAAGGTCCCCGTGCTGGGAAATCAGGTTTTGCAGCTGTTTGAGCTAAGATTTCAAAGTTATACACATAATGAAAACCTATACTTTGTTTCGGGCGAGTTCCCCATTCAAATGCATGTAACAGTGAGAAACGCACTGTCTTGGCAAAAGAAAGCGTTTTTGTACAACTTCATATAAATAGCTGTAACTTTAGATAGAAGACTCAGACAAACATGTTTATGGCTTTATCTTATAGAACTCAAGGTCCCCGTGCTGGCAAAACAGGATTTGCAGCTGTTTGAGCTAAGATTTCAAAGTTATACACATAATGAAAACCTATACTTTGTTTCGGGCGAGTTCCCCATTCAAATGCATGTAACAGTGAGAAACGCACTGTCTTGGCGAAAGAAAGCGTTTTTGTACAACTTCATATAAATAGCTGTAACTTTTGATAGAAGACTCGGATACACATGTTTATGGCTTTATCTTATAGAACTCAAGGTCCCCGTGCTGGGAAAACAGGTTTTGCAGCCGTTTGAGCTAAGATTTTCAAGTTATACACATAATGAAAACCTATACTTTGTTTCGGTCGAGTTCCCCATTCAAATGCATGTAACAGTGAGAAACGCACTGTCTTGGCAAAAGAAAGCGTTTTTGTACAACTTCATATAAATAGCTGTAACTTTAGATAGAAGACTCAGACAAACATGTTTATGGCTTTATCTTATAGAACTCAAGGTCCCCGTGCTGGCAAAACAGGATTTGCAGCTGTTTGAGCTAAGATTTCAAAGTTATACACATAATGAAAACCTATACTTTGTTTCGGGCGAGTTCCCCATTCAAATGCATGTAACAGTGAGAAACGCACTGTCTTGGCGAAAGAAAGCGTTTTTGTACAAATTCATATAAATAGCTGTAACTTTTGATATAAGACTCAGACAAACATGTTTATGGCTTTATCTTATAGAACTCAAGGTCCCCGTGCTGGGAAAACAGGTTTTGCAGCTGTTTGAGCTAAGATTTTCAAGTTATACACATAATGAAAACCTATACTTTGTTTCGGTCGAGTTCCCCATTCAAATGCATGTAACAGTGAGAAACCCACTGTCTTGGCGAAAGAAAGCGTTTTTGAACAACTTCATATAAATAGCTGTAACTTTTGATATAAGACTCAGACAAACATGTTTATGGCTTTATCTTATAGAACTCAAGGTCCCCGTGCTGGGAAAACAGGATTTGCAGTTGTTTGAGCTAAGATTTCCAAGTTATACACATAATGAAAACCTATGCTTTGTTTCGGGCGAGTTCCCCATTCAAATGCATGTAACAGTGAGAAACGCACTGTCTTGGCGAAAGAAAGCGTTTTTGTACAACTTCATATAAATAGCTGTAACTTTTGATAGAAGACTCAGACAAACATGTTTATGGCTTTATCTTATAGAACTCAAGGTTCCCGTGCTGGGAAAACAGGTTTTGCAGCTGTTTGAGCTAAGATTTCCAAGTTATACACATAATGAAAACCTATGCTTTGTTTCGGGCGAGTTCCCCATTCAAATGCATGTAACAGTGAGAAACGCACTGTCTTGGCGAAAGAAAGCGTTTTTGTACAACTTCATAGAAATAGCTGTAACTTTTGATAGAAGACTCAGACAAACATGTTTATGGCTTTATCTTATAGAACTCAAGGTCCCCGTGCTGGGAAAACAGGTTTTGCAGCTGTTTGAGCTAAGATTTTCAAGTTATACACATAATGAAAACCTATACTTTGTTTCGGTCGAGTTCCCCATTCAAATGCATGTAACAGTGAGAAACGCACTGTCTTGGCGAAAGAAAGCGTTTTTGTACAACTTCATATAAATAGCTGTAACTTTAGATAGAAGACTCAGACAAACATGTTTATGGCTTTATCTTATAGAACTCAAGGTCCCCGTGCTGGCAAAACAGGATTTGCAGCTGTTTGAGCTAAGATTTCAAAGTTATACACATAATGAAAACCTATACTTTGTTTCGGGCGAGTTCCCCATTCAAATGCATGTAACAGTGAGAAACGCACTGTCTTGGCGAAAGAAAGCGTTTTTGTACAACTTCATATAAATAGCTGTAACTTTTGATAGAAGACTCGGATACACATGTTTATGGCTTTATCTTATAGAACTCAAGGTCCCCGTGCTGGGAAAACAGGTTTTGCAGCCGTTTGAGCTAAGATTTTCAAGTTATACACATAATGAAAACCTATACTTTGTTTCGGTCGAGTTCCCCATTCAAATGCATGTAACAGTGAGAAACGCACTGTCTTGGCAAAAGAAAGCGTTTTTGTACAACTTCATATAAATAGCTGTAACTTTTGATAGAAGACTCAGACAAACATGTTTATGGCTTTATCTTATAGAACTCAAGGTCCCCGTGCTGGGAAATCAGGTTTTGCAGCTGTTTGAGCTAAGATTTCAAAGTTATACACATAATGAAAACCTATACTTTGTTTCGGGCGAGTTCCCCATTCAAATGCATGTAACAGTGAGAAACGCACTGTCTTGGCGAAAGAAAGCGTTTTTGTACAACTTCATATAAATAGCTGTAACTTTTGATATAAGACTCAGACAAACATGTTTATGGCTTTATCTTATAGAACTCAAGGTCCCCGTGCTGGGAAAACAGGTTTTGCAGCTGTTTGAGCTAAGATTTTCAAGTTATACACATAATGAAAACCTATACTTTGTTTCGGTCGAGTTCCCCATTCAAATGCATGTAACAGTGAGAAACGCACTGTCTTGGCGAAAGAAAGCGTTTTTGTACAACTTCATATAAATAGCTGTAACTTTTGATAGAAGACTCAGACAAACATGTTTATGGCTTTATCTTATAGAACTCAAGCTCCCCGTGCTGGGAAAACAGGATTTGCAGTTGTTTGAGCTAAGATTTCCAAGTTATACACATAATGAAAACCTATACTTTGTTTCGGGCGAGTTCCCCATTGAAATGCATGTAACAGTGAGAAACGCACTGTCTTGGCGAAAGAAAGCGTTTTTGTACAACTTCATATAAATAGCTGTAACTTTTGATAGAAGACTCGGATACACATGTTTATGGCTTTATCTTATAGAACTCAAGGTCCCCGTGCTGGGAAAACAGGATTTGCAGTTGTTTGAGCTAAGATTTCCAAGTTATTCACATAATGAAAACCTATACTTTGTTTCGGTCGAGTTCCCCATTCAAATGCATGTAACAGTGAGAAACGCACTGTCTTGGCGAAAGAAAGCGTTTTTGTACAACTTCATATAAATAGCTGTAACTTTTGATAGAAGACTCAGACAAACATGTTTATGGCTTTATCTTATAGAACTCAAGGTCCCCGTGCTGGGAAAACAGGTTTTGCAGCTGTTTGAGCTAAGATTTCCAAGTTATTCACATAATGAAAACCTATACTTTGTTTCGGTCGAGTTCCCCATTCAAATGCATGTAACAGTGAGAAACGCACTGTCTTGGCGAAAGAAAGCGTTTTTGTACAACTTCATATAAATAGCTGTAACTTTTGATAGAAGACTCGGATACACATGTTTATGGCTTTATCTTATAGAACTCAAGGTCCCCGTGCTGGGAAAACAGGTTTTGCAGCCGTTTGAGCTAAGATTTTCAAGTTATACACATAATGAAAACCTATACTTTGTTTCGGTCGAGTTCCCCATTCAAATGCATGTAACAGTGAGAAACGCACTGTCTTGGCAAAAGAAAGCGTTTTTGTACAACTTCATATAAATAGCTGTAACTTTTGATAGAAGACTCAGACAAACATGTTTATGGCTTTATCTTATAGAACTCAAGGTCCCCGTGCTGGGAAATCAGGTTTTGCAGCTGTTTGAGCTAAGATTTCAAAGTTATACACATAATGAAAACCTATACTTTGTTTCGGGCGAGTTCCCCATTCAAATGCATGTAACAGTGAGAAACGCACTGTCTTGGCGAAAGAAAGCGTTTTTGTACAACTTCATATAAATAGCTGTAACTTTTGATATAAGACTCAGACAAACATGTTTATGGCTTTATCTTATAGAACTCAAGGTCCCCGTGCTGGGAAAACAGGTTTTGCAGCTGTTTGAGCTAAGATTTTCAAGTTATACACATAATGAAAACCTATACTTTGTTTCGGTCGAGTTCCCCATTCAAATGCATGTAACAGTGAGAAACGCACTGTCTTGGCAAAAGAAAGCGTTTTTGTACAACTTCATATAAATAGCTGTAACTTTAGATAGAAGACTCAGACAAACATGTTTATGGCTTTATCTTATAGAACTCAAGGTCCCCGTGCTGGCAAAACAGGATTTGCAGCTGTTTGAGCTAAGATTTCAAAGTTATACACATAATGAAAACCTATACTTTGTTTCGGGCGAGTTCCCCATTCAAATGCATGTAACAGTGAGAAACGCACTGTCTTGGCGAAAGAAAGCGTTTTTGTACAACTTCATATAAATAGCTGTAACTTTTGATAGAAGACTCGGATACACATGTTTATGGCTTTATCTTATAGAACTCAAGGTCCCCGTGCTGGGAAAACAGGTTTTGCAGCCGTTTGAGCTAAGATTTTCAAGTTATACACATAATGAAAACCTATACTTTGTTTCGGTCGAGTTCCCCATTCAAATGCATGTAACAGTGAGAAACGCACTGTCTTGGCAAAAGAAAGCGTTTTTGTACAACTTCATATAAATAGCTGTAACTTTAGATAGAAGACTCAGACAAACATGTTTATGGCTTTATCTTATAGAACTCAAGGTCCCCGTGCTGGCAAAACAGGATTTGCAGCTGTTTGAGCTAAGATTTCAAAGTTATACACATAATGAAAACCTATACTTTGTTTCGGGCGAGTTCCCCATTCAAATGCATGTAACAGTGAGAAACGCACTGTCTTGGCGAAAGAAAGCGTTTTTGTACAAATTCATATAAATAGCTGTAACTTTTGATATAAGACTCAGACAAACATGTTTATGGCTTTATCTTATAGAACTCAAGGTCCCCGTGCTGGGAAAACAGGTTTTGCAGCTGTTTGAGCTAAGATTTTCAAGTTATACACATAATGAAAACCTATACTTTGTTTCGGTCGAGTTCCCCATTCAAATGCATGTAACAGTGAGAAACCCACTGTCTTGGCGAAAGAAAGCGTTTTTGAACAACTTCATATAAATAGCTGTAACTTTTGATATAAGACTCAGACAAACATGTTTATGGCTTTATCTTATAGAACTCAAGGTCCCCGTGCTGGGAAAACAGGATTTGCAGTTGTTTGAGCTAAGATTTCCAAGTTATACACATAATGAAAACCTATGCTTTGTTTCGGGCGAGTTCCCCATTCAAATGCATGTAACAGTGAGAAACGCACTGTCTTGGCGAAAGAAAGCGTTTTTGTACAACTTCATATAAATAGCTGTAACTTTTGATAGAAGACTCAGACAAACATGTTTATGGCTTTATCTTATAGAACTCAAGGTTCCCGTGCTGGGAAAACAGGTTTTGCAGCTGTTTGAGCTAAGATTTCCAAGTTATACACATAATGAAAACCTATGCTTTGTTTCGGGCGAGTTCCCCATTCAAATGCATGTAACAGTGAGAAACGCACTGTCTTGGCGAAAGAAAGCGTTTTTGTACAACTTCATAGAAATAGCTGTAACTTTTGATAGAAGACTCAGACAAACATGTTTATGGCTTTATCTTATAGAACTCAAGGTCCCCGTGCTGGGAAAACAGGTTTTGCAGCTGTTTGAGCTAAGATTTTCAAGTTATACACATAATGAAAACCTATACTTTGTTTCGGTCGAGTTCCCCATTCAAATGCATGTAACAGTGAGA
This sequence comes from Astatotilapia calliptera, assembly GCF_964374335.1. Taxonomy (NCBI): domain Eukaryota; kingdom Metazoa; phylum Chordata; class Actinopteri; order Cichliformes; family Cichlidae; genus Astatotilapia; species Astatotilapia calliptera. The sequence continues at coordinate 7,627,245 of NC_137431.1, read as the reverse complement.
AACGCACTGTCTTGGCGAAAGAAAGCGTTTTTGTACAACTTCATATAAATAGCTGTAACTTTAGATAGAAGACTCAGACAAACATGTTTATGGCTTTATCTTATAGAACTCAAGGTCCCCGTGCTGGCAAAACAGGATTTGCAGCTGTTTGAGCTAAGATTTCAAAGTTATACACATAATGAAAACCTATACTTTGTTTCGGGCGAGTTCCCCATTCAAATGCATGTAACAGTGAGAAACGCACTGTCTTGGCGAAAGAAAGCGTTTTTGTACAACTTCATATAAATAGCTGTAACTTTTGATAGAAGACTCGGATACACATGTTTATGGCTTTATCTTATAGAACTCAAGGTCCCCGTGCTGGGAAAACAGGTTTTGCAGCCGTTTGAGCTAAGATTTTCAAGTTATACACATAATGAAAACCTATACTTTGTTTCGGTCGAGTTCCCCATTCAAATGCATGTAACAGTGAGAAACGCACTGTCTTGGCAAAAGAAAGCGTTTTTGTACAACTTCATATAAATAGCTGTAACTTTTGATAGAAGACTCAGACAAACATGTTTATGGCTTTATCTTATAGAACTCAAGGTCCCCGTGCTGGGAAATCAGGTTTTGCAGCTGTTTGAGCTAAGATTTCAAAGTTATACACATAATGAAAACCTATACTTTGTTTCGGGCGAGTTCCCCATTCAAATGCATGTAACAGTGAGAAACGCACTGTCTTGGCGAAAGAAAGCGTTTTTGTACAACTTCATATAAATAGCTGTAACTTTTGATATAAGACTCAGACAAACATGTTTATGGCTTTATCTTATAGAACTCAAGGTCCCCGTGCTGGGAAAACAGGTTTTGCAGCTGTTTGAGCTAAGATTTTCAAGTTATACACATAATGAAAACCTATACTTTGTTTCGGTCGAGTTCCCCATTCAAATGCATGTAACAGTGAGAAACGCACTGTCTTGGCAAAAGAAAGCGTTTTTGTACAACTTCATATAAATAGCTGTAACTTTAGATAGAAGACTCAGACAAACATGTTTATGGCTTTATCTTATAGAACTCAAGGTCCCCGTGCTGGCAAAACAGGATTTGCAGCTGTTTGAGCTAAGATTTCAAAGTTATACACATAATGAAAACCTATACTTTGTTTCGGGCGAGTTCCCCATTCAAATGCATGTAACAGTGAGAAACGCACTGTCTTGGCGAAAGAAAGCGTTTTTGTACAAATTCATATAAATAGCTGTAACTTTTGATATAAGACTCAGACAAACATGTTTATGGCTTTATCTTATAGAACTCAAGGTCCCCGTGCTGGGAAAACAGGTTTTGCAGCTGTTTGAGCTAAGATTTTCAAGTTATACACATAATGAAAACCTATACTTTGTTTCGGTCGAGTTCCCCATTCAAATGCATGTAACAGTGAGAAACGCACTGTCTTGGCGAAAGAAAGCGTTTTTGAACAACTTCATATAAATAGCTGTAACTTTTGATATAAGACTCAGACAAACATGTTTATGGCTTTATCTTATAGAACTCAAGGTCCCCGTGCTGGGAAAACAGGATTTGCAGTTGTTTGAGCTAAGATTTCCAAGTTATACACATAATGAAAACCTATACTTTGTTTCGGGCGAGTTCCCCATTCAAATGCATGTAACAGTGAGAAACGCACTGTCTTGGCGAAAGAAAGCGTTTTTGTACAACTTCATATAAATAGCTGTAACTTTAGATAGAAGACTCAGACAAACATGTTTATGGCTTTATCTTATAGAACTCAAGGTCCCCGTGCTGGCAAAACAGGATTTGCAGCTGTTTGAGCTAAGATTTCAAAGTTATACACATAATGAAAACCTATACTTTGTTTCGGGCGAGTTCCCCATTCAAATGCATGTAACAGTGAGAAACGCACTGTCTTGGCGAAAGAAAGCGTTTTTGTACAACTTCATATAAATAGCTGTAACTTTTGATAGAAGACTCGGATACACATGTTTATGGCTTTATCTTATAGAACTCAAGGTCCCCGTGCTGGGAAAACAGGTTTTGCAGCCGTTTGAGCTAAGATTTTCAAGTTATACACATAATGAAAACCTATACTTTGTTTCGGTCGAGTTCCCCATTCAAATGCATGTAACAGTGAGAAACGCACTGTCTTGGCAAAAGAAAGCGTTTTTGTACAACTTCATATAAATAGCTGTAACTTTTGATAGAAGACTCAGACAAACATGTTTATGGCTTTATCTTATAGAACTCAAGGTCCCCGTGCTGGGAAATCAGGTTTTGCAGCTGTTTGAGCTAAGATTTCAAAGTTATACACATAATGAAAACCTATACTTTGTTTCGGGCGAGTTCCCCATTCAAATGCATGTAACAGTGAGAAACGCACTGTCTTGGCGAAAGAAAGCGTTTTTGTACAACTTCATATAAATAGCTGTAACTTTTGATATAAGACTCAGACAAACATGTTTATGGCTTTATCTTATAGAACTCAAGGTCCCCGTGCTGGGAAAACAGGTTTTGCAGCTGTTTGAGCTAAGATTTTCAAGTTATACACATAATGAAAACCTATACTTTGTTTCGGTCGAGTTCCCCATTCAAATGCATGTAACAGTGAGAAACGCACTGTCTTGGCGAAAGAAAGCGTTTTTGAACAACTTCATATAAATAGCTGTAACTTTTGATATAAGACTCAGACAAACATGTTTATGGCTTTATCTTATAGAACTCAAGGTCCCCGTGCTGGGAAAACAGGATTTGCAGTTGTTTGAGCTAAGATTTCCAAGTTATACACATAATGAAAACCTATGCTTTGTTTCGGGCGAGTTCCCCATTCAAATGCATGTAACAGTGAGAAACGCACTGTCTTGGCGAAAGAAAGCGTTTTTGTACAACTTCATATAAATAGCTGTAACTTTAGATAGAAGACTCAGACAAACATGTTTATGGCTTTATCTTATAGAACTCAAGGTCCCTGTGCTGAGGAAACAGGTTTTGCAGCTGTTTGAGCTAAGATTTTCAAGTTATACACATAATGAAAACCTATACTTTGTTTCGGTCGAGTTCCCCATTCAAATGCATGTAACAGTGAGAAACGCACTGTCTTGGCGAAAGAAAGCGTTTTTGTACAAATTCATATAAATAGCTGTAACTTTTGATATAAGACTCAGACAAACATGTTTATGGCTTTATCTTATAGAACTCAAGGTCCCCGTGCTGGGAAAACAGGTTTTGCAGCTGTTTGAGCTAAGATTTTCAAGTTATACACATAATGAAAACCTATACTTTGTTTCGGTCGAGTTCCCCATTCAAAAGCATGTAACAGTGAGAAACCCACTGTCTTGGCGAAAGAAAGCGTTTTTGTACAACTTCATATAAATAGCTGTAACTTTTGATATAAGACTCAGACAAACATGTTTATGGCTTTATCTTATAGAACTCAAGGTCCCCGTGCTGGGAAAACAGGATTTGCAGTTGTTTGAGCTAAGATTTCCAAGTTATACACATAATGAAAACCTATGCTTTGTTTCGGGCGAGTTCCCCATTCAAATGCATGTAACAGTGAGAAACGCACTGTCTTGGCGAAAGAAAGCGTTTTTGTACAACTTCATATAAATAGCTGTAACTTTTGATAGAAGACTCAGACAAACATGTTTATGGCTTTATCTTATAGAACTCAAGGTTCCCGTGCTGGGAAAACAGGTTTTGCAGCTGTTTGAGCTAAGATTTCCAAGTTATACACATAATGAAAACCTATGCTTTGTTTCGGGCGAGTTCCCCATTCAAATGCATGTAACAGTGAGAAACGCACTGTCTTGGCGAAAGAAAGCGTTTTTGTACAAATTCATATAAATAGCTGTAACTTTTGATATAAGACTCAGACAAACATGTTTATGGCTTTATCTTATAGAACTCAAGGTCCCCGTGCTGGGAAAACAGGTTTTGCAGCTGTTTGAGCTAAGATTTTCAAGTTATACACATAATGAAAACCTATACTTTGTTTCGGTCGAGTTCCCCATTCAAATGCATGTAACAGTGAGAAACCCACTGTCTTGGCGAAAGAAAGCGTTTTTGAACAACTTCATATAAATAGCTGTAACTTTTGATATAAGACTCAGACAAACATGTTTATGGCTTTATCTTATAGAACTCAAGGTCCCCGTGCTGGGAAAACAGGATTTGCAGTTGTTTGAGCTAAGATTTCCAAGTTATACACATAATGAAAACCTATGCTTTGTTTCGGGCGAGTTCCCCATTCAAATGCATGTAACAGTGAGAAACGCACTGTCTTGGCGAAAGAAAGCGTTTTTGTACAACTTCATATAAATAGCTGTAACTTTTGATAGAAGACTCAGACAAACATGTTTATGGCTTTATCTTATAGAACTCAAGGTTCCCGTGCTGGGAAAACAGGTTTTGCAGCTGTTTGAGCTAAGATTTCCAAGTTATACACATAATGAAAACCTATGCTTTGTTTCGGGCGAGTTCCCCATTCAAATGCATGTAACAGTGAGAAACGCACTGTCTTGGCGAAAGAAAGCGTTTTTGTACAACTTCATAGAAATAGCTGTAACTTTTGATAGAAGACTCAGACAAACATGTTTATGGCTTTATCTTATAGAACTCAAGGTCCCCGTGCTGGGAAAACAGGTTTTGCAGCTGTTTGAGCTAAGATTTTCAAGTTATACACATAATGAAAACCTATACTTTGTTTCGGTCGAGTTCCCCATTCAAATGCATGTAACAGTGAGAAACGCACTGTCTTGGCGAAAGAAAGCGTTTTTGTACAACTTCATATAAATAGCTGTAACTTTAGATAGAAGACTCAGACAAACATGTTTATGGCTTTATCTTATAGAACTCAAGGTCCCCGTGCTGGCAAAACAGGATTTGCAGCTGTTTGAGCTAAGATTTCAAAGTTATACACATAATGAAAACCTATACTTTGTTTCGGGCGAGTTCCCCATTCAAATGCATGTAACAGTGAGAAACGCACTGTCTTGGCGAAAGAAAGCGTTTTTGTACAAATTCATATAAATAGCTGTAACTTTTGATATAAGACTCAGACAAACATGTTTATGGCTTTATCTTATAGAACTCAAGGTCCCCGTGCTGGGAAAACAGGTTTTGCAGCTGTTTGAGCTAAGATTTTCAAGTTATACACATAATGAAAACCTATACTTTGTTTCGGTCGAGTTCCCCATTCAAATGCATGTAACAGTGAGAAACGCACTGTCTTGGCGAAAGAAAGCGTTTTTGAACAACTTCATATAAATAGCTGTAACTTTTGATATAAGACTCAGACAAACATGTTTATGGCTTTATCTTATAGAACTCAAGGTCCCCGTGCTGGGAAAACAGGATTTGCAGTTGTTTGAGCTAAGATTTCCAAGTTATACACATAATGAAAACCTATGCTTTGTTTCGGGCGAGTTCCCCATTCAAATGCATGTAACAGTGAGAAACGCACTGTCTTGGCGAAAGAAAGCGTTTTTGTACAACTTCATATAAATAGCTGTAACTTTAGATAGAAGACTCAGACAAACATGTTTATGGCTTTATCTTATAGAACTCAAGGTCCCTGTGCTGAGGAAACAGGTTTTGCAGCTGTTTGAGCTAAGATTTTCAAGTTATACACATAATGAAAACCTATACTTTGTTTCGGTCGAGTTCCCCATTCAAATGCATGTAACAGTGAGAAACGCACTGTCTTGGCGAAAGAAAGCGTTTTTGTACAAATTCATATAAATAGCTGTAACTTTTGATATAAGACTCAGACAAACATGTTTATGGCTTTATCTTATAGAACTCAAGGTCCCCGTGCTGGGAAAACAGGTTTTGCAGCTGTTTGAGCTAAGATTTTCAAGTTATACACATAATGAAAACCTATACTTTGTTTCGGTCGAGTTCCCCATTCAAATGCATGTAACAGTGAGAAACCCACTGTCTTGGCGAAAGAAAGCGTTTTTGAACAACTTCATATAAATAGCTGTAACTTTTGATATAAGACTCAGACAAACATGTTTATGGCTTTATCTTATAGAACTCAAGGTCCCCGTGCTGGGAAAACAGGATTTGCAGTTGTTTGAGCTAAGATTTCCAAGTTATACACATAATGAAAACCTATGCTTTGTTTCGGGCGAGTTCCCCATTCAAATGCATGTAACAGTGAGAAACGCACTGTCTTGGCGAAAGAAAGCGTTTTTGTACAACTTCATATAAATAGCTGTAACTTTTGATAGAAGACTCAGACAAACATGTTTATGGCTTTATCTTATAGAACTCAAGGTTCCCGTGCTGGGAAAACAGGTTTTGCAGCTGTTTGAGCTAAGATTTCCAAGTTATACACATAATGAAAACCTATGCTTTGTTTCGGGCGAGTTCCCCATTCAAATGCATGTAACAGTGAGAAACGCACTGTCTTGGCGAAAGAAAGCGTTTTTGTACAACTTCATAGAAATAGCTGTAACTTTTGATAGAAGACTCAGACAAACATGTTTATGGCTTTATCTTATAGAACTCAAGGTCCCCGTGCTGGGAAAACAGGTTTTGCAGCTGTTTGAGCTAAGATTTTCAAGTTATTCACATAATGAAAACCTATACTTTGTTTCGGTCGAGTTCCCCATTCAAATGCATGTAACAGTGAGAAACGCACTGTCTTGGCGAAAGAAAGCGTTTTTGTACAACTTCATATAAATAGCTGTAACTTTAGATAGAAGACTCAGACAAACATGTTTATGGCTTTATCTTATAGAACTCAAAGTCCCCGTGCTGGCAAAACAGGATTTGCAGCTGTTTGAGCTAAGATTTCAAAGTTATACACATAATGAAAACCTATACTTTGTTTCGGGCGAGTTCCCCATTCAAATGCATGTAACAGTGAGAAACGCACTGTCTTGGCGAAAGAAAGCGTTTTTGTACAAATTCATATAAATAGCTGTAACTTTTGATATAAGACTCAGACAAACATGTTTATGGCTTTATCTTATAGAACTCAAGGTCCCCGTGCTGGGAAAACAGGTTTTGCAGCTGTTTGAGCTAAGATTTTCAAGTTATACACATAATGAAAACCTATACTTTGTTTCGGTCGAGTTCCCCATTCAAATGCATGTAACAGTGAGAAACGCACTGTCTTGGCGAAAGAAAGCGTTTTTGAACAACTTCATATAAATAGCTGTAACTTTTGATATAAGACTCAGACAAACATGTTTATGGCTTTATCTTATAGAACTCAAGGTCCCCGTGCTGGGAAAACAGGATTTGCAGTTGTTTGAGCTAAGATTTCCAAGTTATACACATAATGAAAACCTATGCTTTGTTTCGGGCGAGTTCCCCATTCAAATGCATGTAACAGTGAGAAACGCACTGTCTTGGCGAAAGAAAGCGTTTTTGTACAACTTCATATAAATAGCTGTAACTTTTGATAGAAGACTCGGATACACATGTTTATGGCTTTATCTTATAGAACTCAAGGTCCCCGTGCTGGGAAAACAGGTTTTGCAGCCGTTTGAGCTAAGATTTTCAAGTTATACACATAATGAAAACCTATACTTTGTTTCGGTCGAGTTCCCCATTCAAATGCATGTAACAGTGAGAAACGCACTGTCTTGGCAAAAGAAAGCGTTTTTGTACAACTTCATATAAATAGCTGTAACTTTTGATAGAAGACTCAGACAAACATGTTTATGGCTTTATCTTATAGAACTCAAGGTCCCCGTGCTGGGAAAACAGGTTTTGCAGCTGTTTGAGCTAAGATTTTCAAGTTATACACATAATGAAAACCTATACTTTGTTTCGGTCGAGTTCCCCATTCAAATGCATGTAACAGTGAGAAACGCACTGTCTTGGCGAAAGAAAGCGTTTTTGTACAACTTCATATAAATAGCTGTAACTTTTGATAGAAGACTCAGACAAACATGTTTATGGCTTTATCTTATAGAACTCAAGCTCCCCGTGCTGGGAAAACAGGATTTGCAGTTGTTTGAGCTAAGATTTCCAAGTTATACACATAATGAAAACCTATACTTTGTTTCGGGCGAGTTCCCCATTGAAATGCATGTAACAGTGAGAAACGCACTGTCTTGGCGAAAGAAAGCGTTTTTGTACAACTTCATATAAATAGCTGTAACTTTTGATAGAAGACTCGGATACACATGTTTATGGCTTTATCTTATAGAACTCAAGGTCCCCGTGCTGGGAAAACAGGTTTTGCAGCTGTTTGAGCTAAGATTTTCAAGTTATACACATAATGAAAACCTATACTTTGTTTCGGTCGAGTTCCCCATTCAAATGCATGTAACAGTGAGAAACCCACTGTCTTGGCGAAAGAAAGCGTTTTTGAACAACTTCATATAAATAGCTGTAACTTTTGATATAAGACTCAGACAAACATGTTTATGGCTTTATCTTATAGAACTCAAGGTCCCCGTGCTGGGAAAACAGGATTTGCAGTTGTTTGAGCTAAGATTTCCAAGTTATACACATAATGAAAACCTATGCTTTGTTTCGGGCGAGTTCCCCATTCAAATGCATGTAACAGTGAGAAACGCACTGTCTTGGCGAAAGAAAGCGTTTTTGTACAACTTCATATAAATAGCTGTAACTTTTGATAGAAGACTCAGACAAACATGTTTATGGCTTTATCTTATAGAACTCAAGGTTCCCGTGCTGGGAAAACAGGTTTTGCAGCTGTTTGAGCTAAGATTTCCAAGTTATACACATAATGAAAACCTATGCTTTGTTTCGGGCGAGTTCCCCATTCAAATGCATGTAACAGTGAGAAACGCACTGTCTTGGCGAAAGAAAGCGTTTTTGTACAACTTCATAGAAATAGCTGTAACTTTTGATAGAAGACTCAGACAAACATGTTTATGGCTTTATCTTATAGAACTCAAGGTCCCCGTGCTGGGAAAACAGGTTTTGCAGCTGTTTGAGCTAAGATTTTCAAGTTATTCACATAATGAAAACCTATACTTTGTTTCGGTCGAGTTCCCCATTCAAATGCATGTAACAGTGAGAAACGCACTGTCTTGGCGAAAGAAAGCGTTTTTGTACAACTTCATATAAATAGCTGTAACTTTAGATAGAAGACTCAGACAAACATGTTTATGGCTTTATCTTATAGAACTCAAAGTCCCCGTGCTGGCAAAACAGGATTTGCAGCTGTTTGAGCTAAGATTTCAAAGTTATACACATAATGAAAACCTATACTTTGTTTCGGGCGAGTTCCCCATTCAAATGCATGTAACAGTGAGAAACGCACTGTCTTGGCGAAAGAAAGCGTTTTTGTACAAATTCATATAAATAGCTGTAACTTTTGATATAAGACTCAGACAAACATGTTTATGGCTTTATCTTATAGAACTCAAGGTCCCCGTGCTGGGAAAACAGGTTTTGCAGCTGTTTGAGCTAAGATTTTCAAGTTATACACATAATGAAAACCTATACTTTGTTTCGGTCGAGTTCCCCATTCAAATGCATGTAACAGTGAGAAACGCACTGTCTTGGCGAAAGAAAGCGTTTTTGAACAACTTCATATAAATAGCTGTAACTTTTGATATAAGACTCAGACAAACATGTTTATGGCTTTATCTTATAGAACTCAAGGTCCCCGTGCTGGGAAAACAGGATTTGCAGTTGTTTGAGCTAAGATTTCCAAGTTATACACATAATGAAAACCTATGCTTTGTTTCGGGCGAGTTCCCCATTCAAATGCATGTAACAGTGAGAAACGCACTGTCTTGGCGAAAGAAAGCGTTTTTGTACAACTTCATATAAATAGCTGTAACTTTAGATAGAAGACTCAGACAAACATGTTTATGGCTTTATCTTATAGAACTCAAGGTCCCTGTGCTGAGGAAACAGGTTTTGCAGCTGTTTGAGCTAAGATTTTCAAGTTATACACATAATGAAAACCTATACTTTGTTTCGGTCGAGTTCCCCATTCAAATGCATGTAACAGTGAGAAACGCACTGTCTTGGCGAAAGAAAGCGTTTTTGTACAAATTCATATAAATAGCTGTAACTTTTGATATAAGACTCAGACAAACATGTTTATGGCTTTATCTTATAGAACTCAAGGTCCCCGTGCTGGGAAAACAGGTTTTGCAGCTGTTTGAGCTAAGATTTTCAAGTTATACACATAATGAAAACCTATACTTTGTTTCGGTCGAGTTCCCCATTCAAATGCATGTAACAGTGAGAAACCCACTGTCTTGGCGAAAGAAAGCGTTTTTGAACAACTTCATATAAATAGCTGTAACTTTTGATATAAGACTCAGACAAACATGTTTATGGCTTTATCTTATAGAACTCAAGGTCCCCGTGCTGGGAAAACAGGATTTGCAGTTGTTTGAGCTAAGATTTCCAAGTTATACACATAATGAAAACCTATGCTTTGTTTCGGGCGAGTTCCCCATTCAAATGCATGTAACAGTGAGAAACGCACTGTCTTGGCGAAAGAAAGCGTTTTTGTACAACTTCATATAAATAGCTGTAACTTTTGATAGAAGACTCAGACAAACATGTTTATGGCTTTATCTTATAGAACTCAAGGTTCCCGTGCTGGGAAAACAGGTTTTGCAGCTGTTTGAGCTAAGATTTCCAAGTTATACACATAATGAAAACCTATGCTTTGTTTCGGGCGAGTTCCCCATTCAAATGCATGTAACAGTGAGAAACGCACTGTCTTGGCGAAAGAAAGCGTTTTTGTACAACTTCATAGAAATAGCTGTAACTTTTGATAGAAGACTCAGACAAACATGTTTATGGCTTTATCTTATAGAACTCAAGGTCCCCGTGCTGGGAAAACAGGTTTTGCAGCTGTTTGAGCTAAGATTTTCAAGTTATACACATAATGAAAACCTATACTTTGTTTCGGTCGAGTTCCCCATTCAAATGCATGTAACAGTGAGAAACGCACTGTCTTGGCGAAAGAAAGCGTTTTTGTACAACTTCATATAAATAGCTGTAACTTTAGATAGAAGACTCAGACAAACATGTTTATGGCTTTATCTTATAGAACTCAAAGTCCCCGTGCTGGCAAAACAGGATTTGCAGCTGTTTGAGCTAAGATTTCAAAGTTATACACATAATGAAAACCTATACTTTGTTTCGGGCGAGTTCCCCATTCAAATGCATGTAACAGTGAGAAACGCACTGTCTTGGCGAAAGAAAGCGTTTTTGTACAAATTCATATAAATAGCTGTAACTTTTGATATAAGACTCAGACAAACATGTTTATGGCTTTATCTTATAGAACTCAAGGTCCCCGTGCTGGGAAAACAGGTTTTGCAGCTGTTTGAGCTAAGATTTTCAAGTTATACACATAATGAAAACCTATACTTTGTTTCGGTCGAGTTCCCCATTCAAATGCATGTAACAGTGAGAAACGCACTGTCTTGGCGAAAGAAAGCGTTTTTGAACAACTTCATATAAATAGCTGTAACTTTTGATATAAGACTCAGACAAACATGTTTATGGCTTTATCTTATAGAACTCAAGGTCCCCGTGCTGGGAAAACAGGATTTGCAGTTGTTTGAGCTAAGATTTCCAAGTTATACACATAATGAAAACCTATGCTTTGTTTCGGGCGAGTTCCCCATTCAAATGCATGTAACAGTGAGAAACGCACTGTCTTGGCGAAAGAAAGCGTTTTTGTACAACTTCATATAAATAGCTGTAACTTTTGATAGAAGACTCGGATACACATGTTTATGGCTTTATCTTATAGAACTCAAGGTCCCCGTGCTGGGAAAACAGGTTTTGCAGCCGTTTGAGCTAAGATTTTCAAGTTATACACATAATGAAAACCTATACTTTGTTTCGGTCGAGTTCCCCATTCAAATGCATGTAACAGTGAGAAACGCACTGTCTTGGCAAAAGAAAGCGTTTTTGTACAACTTCATATAAATAGCTGTAACTTTTGATAGAAGACTCAGACAAACATGTTTATGGCTTTATCTTATAGAACTCAAGGTCCCCGTGCTGGGAAAACAGGTTTTGCAGCTGTTTGAGCTAAGATTTTCAAGTTATACACATAATGAAAACCTATACTTTGTTTCGGTCGAGTTCCCCATTCAAATGCATGTAACAGTGAGAAACGCACTGTCTTGGCGAAAGAAAGCGTTTTTGTACAACTTCATATAAATAGCTGTAACTTTTGATAGAAGACTCAGACAAACATGTTTATGGCTTTATCTTATAGAACTCAAGCTCCCCGTGCTGGGAAAACAGGATTTGCAGTTGTTTGAGCTAAGATTTCCAAGTTATACACATAATGAAAACCTATACTTTGTTTCGGGCGAGTTCCCCATTGAAATGCATGTAACAGTGAGAAACGCACTGTCTTGGCGAAAGAAAGCGTTTTTGTACAACTTCATATAAATAGCTGTAACTTTTGATAGAAGACTCGGATACACATGTTTATGGCTTTATCTTATAGAACTCAAGGTCCCCGTGCTGGGAAAACAGGATTTGCAGTTGTTTGAGCTAAGATTTCCAAGTTATTCACATAATGAAAACCTATACTTTGTTTCGGTCGAGTTCCCCATTCAAATGCATGTAACAGTGAGAAACGCACTGTCTTGGCGAAAGAAAGCGTTTTTGTACAACTTCATATAAATAGCTGTAACTTTTGATAGAAGACTCAGACAAACATGTTTATGGCTTTATCTTATAGAACTCAAGGTCCCCGTGCTGGGAAAACAGGTTTTGCAGCTGTTTGAGCTAAGATTTCCAAGTTATTCACATAATGAAAACCTATACTTTGTTTCGGTCGAGTTCCCCATTCAAATGCATGTAACAGTGAGAAACGCACTGTCTTGGCGAAAGAAAGCGTTTTTGTACAACTTCATATAAATAGCTGTAACTTTTGATAGAAGACTCGGATACACATGTTTATGGCTTTATCTTATAGAACTCAAGGTCCCCGTGCTGGGAAAACAGGTTTTGCAGCCGTTTGAGCTAAGATTTTCAAGTTATACACATAATGAAGACCTATACTTTGTTTCGGTCGAGTTCCCCATTCAAATGCATGTAACAGTGAGAAACGCACTGTCTTGGCAAAAGAAAGCGTTTTTGTACAACTTCATATAAATAGCTGTAACTTTTGATAGAAGACTCAGACAAACATGTTTATGGCTTTATCTTATAGAACTCAAGGTCCCCGTGCTGGGAAATCAGGTTTTGCAGCTGTTTGAGCTAAGATTTCAAAGTTATACACATAATGAAAACCTATACTTTGTTTCGGGCGAGTTCCCCATTCAAATGCATGTAACAGTGAGAAACGCACTGTCTTGGCGAAAGAAAGCGTTTTTGTACAACTTCATATAAATAGCTGTAACTTTTGATATAAGACTCAGACAAACATGTTTATGGCTTTATCTTATAGAACTCAAGGTCCCCGTGCTGGGAAAACAGGTTTTGCAGCTGTTTGAGCTAAGATTTTCAAGTTATACACATAATGAAAACCTATACTTTGTTTCGGTCGAGTTCCCCATTCAAATGCATGTAACAGTGAGAAACGCACTGTCTTGGCAAAAGAAAGCGTTTTTGTACAACTTCATATAAATAGCTGTAACTTTAGATAGAAGACTCAGACAAACATGTTTATGGCTTTATCTTATAGAACTCAAGGTCCCCGTGCTGGCAAAACAGGATTTGCAGCTGTTTGAGCTAAGATTTCAAAGTTATACACATAATGAAAACCTATACTTTGTTTCGGGCGAGTTCCCCATTCAAATGCATGTAACAGTGAGAAAAGCACTGTCTTGGCGAAAGAAAGCGTTTTTGTACAAATTCATATAAATAGCTGTAACTTTTGATATAAGACTCAGACAAACATGTTTATGGCTTTATCTTATAGAACTCAAGGTCCCCGTGCTGGGAAAACAGGATTTGCAGTTGTTTGAGCTAAGATTTCCAAGTTATACACATAATGAAAACCTATGCTTTGTTTCGGGCGAGTTCCCCATTCAAATGCATGTAACAGTGAGAAACGCACTGTCTTGGCGAAAGAAAGCGTTTTTGTACAACTTCATATAAATAGCTGTAACTTTAGATAGAAGACTCAGACAAACATGTTTATGGCTTTATCTTATAGAACTCAAGGTCCCTGTGCTGAGGAAACAGGTTTTGCAGCTGTTTGAGCTAAGATTTTCAAGTTATACACATAATGAAAACCTATACTTTGTTTCGGTCGAGTTCCCCATTCAAATGCATGTAACAGTGAGAAACGCACTGTCTTGGCGAAAGAAAGCGTTTTTGTACAACTTCATATAAATAGCTGTAACTTTTGATAGAAGACTCGGATACACATGTTTATGGCTTTATCTTATAGAACTCAAGGTCCCCGTGCTGGGAAAACAGGTTTTGCAGCCGTTTGAGCTAAGATTTTCAAGTTATACACATAATGAAAACCTATACTTTGTTTCGGTCGAGTTCCCCATTCAAATGCATGTAACAGTGAGAAACGCACTGTCTTGGCGAAAGAAAGCGTTTTTGTACAACTTCATATAAATAGCTGTAACTTTTGATAGAAGACTCAGACAAACATGTTTATGGCTTTATCTTATAGAACTCAAGGTCCCCGTGCTGGGAAATCAGGTTTTGCAGCTGTTTGAGCTAAGATTTCCAAGTTATACACATAATGAAAACCTATGCTTTGTTTCGGGCGAGTTCCCCATTCAAATGCATGTAACAGTGAGAAACGCACTGTCTTGGCGAAAGAAAGCGTTTTTGTACAAATTCATATAAATAGCTGTAACTTTTGATAGAAGACTCAGACAAACATGTTTATGGCTTTATCTTATAGAACTCAAGGTTCCCGTGCTGGGAAAACAGGTTTTGCAGCTGTTTGAGCTAAGATTTCCAAGTTATACACATAATGAAAACCTATGCTTTGTTTCGGGCGAGTTCCCTATTCAAATGCATGTAACAGTGAGAAACGCACTGTCTTGGCGAAAGAAAGCGTTTTTGTACAACTTCATATAAATAGCTGTAACTTTTGATAGAAGACTCGGATACACATGTTTATGGCTTTATCTTATAGAACTCAAGGTCCCCGTGCTGGGAAAACAGGTTTTGCAGCCGTTTGAGCTAAGATTTTCAAGTTATACACATAATGAAAACCTATACTTTGTTTCGGTCGAGTTCCCCATTCAAATGCATGTAACAGTGAGAAACGCACTGTCTTGGCGAAAGAAAGCGTTTTTGTACAACTTCATATAAATAGCTGTAACTTTTGATAGAAGACTCAGACAAACATGTTTATGGCTTTATCTTATAGAACTCAAGGTCCCCGTGCTGGGAAATCAGGTTTTGCAGCTGTTTGAGCTAAGATTTCCAAGTTATACACATAATGAAAACCTATGCTTTGTTTCGGGCGAGTTCCCCATTCAAATGCATGTAACAGTGAGAAACGCACTGTCTTGGCGAAAGAAAGCGTTTTTGTACAAATTCATATAAATAGCTGTAACTTTAGATAGAAGACTCAGACAAACATGTTTATGGCTTTATCTTATAGAACTCAAGGTCCCCGTGCTGGGAAAACAGGTTTTGCAGCTGTTTGAGCTAAGATTTCCAAGTTATACACATAATGAAAACCTATGCTTTGTTTCGAGCGAGTTCCCCATTCAAATGCATGTAACAGTGAGAAACGCACTGTCTTGGCGAAAGAAAGCGTTTTTGTACAAATTCATATAAATAGCTGTAACTTTTGATATAAGACTCAGACAAACATGTTTATGGCTTTATCTTATAGAACTCAAGGTCCCCGTGCTGGGAAAACAGGTTTTGCAGCTGTTTGAGCTAAGATTTTCAAGTTATACACATAATGAAAACCTATACTTTGTTTCGGTCGAGTTCCCCATTCAAATGCATGTAACAGTGAGAAACCCACTGTCTTGGCGAAAGAAAGCGTTTTTGAACAACTTCATATAAATAGCTGTAACTTTTGATATAAGACTCAGACAAACATGTTTATGGCTTTATCTTATAGAACTCAAGGTCCCCGTGCTGGGAAAACAGGATTTGCAGTTGTTTGAGCTAAGATTTCCAAGTTATACACATAATGAAAACCTATGCTTTGTTTCGGGCGAGTTCCCCATTCAAATGCATGTAACAGTGAGAAACGCACTGTCTTGGCGAAAGAAAGCGTTTTTGTACAACTTCATATAAATAGCTGTAACTTTTGATAGAAGACTCAGACAAACATGTTTATGGCTTTATCTTATAGAACTCAAGGTTCCCGTGCTGGGAAAACAGGTTTTGCAGCTGTTTGAGCTAAGATTTCCAAGTTATACACATAATGAAAACCTATGCTTTGTTTCGGGCGAGTTCCCCATTCAAATGCATGTAACAGTGAGAAACGCACTGTCTTGGCGAAAGAAAGCGTTTTTGTACAACTTCATAGAAATAGCTGTAACTTTTGATAGAAGACTCAGACAAACATGTTTATGGCTTTATCTTATAGAACTCAAGGTCCCCGTGCTGGGAAAACAGGTTTTGCAGCTGTTTGAGCTAAGATTTTCAAGTTATACACATAATGAAAACCTATACTTTGTTTCGGTCGAGTTCCCCATTCAAATGCATGTAACAGTGAGAAACGCACTGTCTTGGCGAAAGAAAGCGTTTTTGTACAACTTCATATAAATAGCTGTAACTTTAGATAGAAGACTCAGACAAACATGTTTATGGCTTTATCTTATAGAACTCAAGGTCCCCGTGCTGGCAAAACAGGATTTGCAGCTGTTTGAGCTAAGATTTCAAAGTTATACACATAATGAAAACCTATACTTTGTTTCGGGCGAGTTCCCCATTCAAATGCATGTAACAGTGAGAAACGCACTGTCTTGGCGAAAGAAAGCGTTTTTGTACAACTTCATATAAATAGCTGTAACTTTTGATAGAAGACTCGGATACACATGTTTATGGCTTTATCTTATAGAACTCAAGGTCCCCGTGCTGGGAAAACAGGTTTTGCAGCCGTTTGAGCTAAGATTTTCAAGTTATACACATAATGAAAACCTATACTTTGTTTCGGTCGAGTTCCCCATTCAAATGCATGTAACAGTGAGAAACGCACTGTCTTGGCAAAAGAAAGCGTTTTTGTACAACTTCATATAAATAGCTGTAACTTTTGATAGAAGACTCAGACAAACATGTTTATGGCTTTATCTTATAGAACTCAAGGTCCCCGTGCTGGGAAATCAGGTTTTGCAGCTGTTTGAGCTAAGATTTCAAAGTTATACACATAATGAAAACCTATACTTTGTTTCGGGCGAGTTCCCCATTCAAATGCATGTAACAGTGAGAAACGCACTGTCTTGGCGAAAGAAAGCGTTTTTGTACAACTTCATATAAATAGCTGTAACTTTTGATATAAGACTCAGACAAACATGTTTATGGCTTTATCTTATAGAACTCAAGGTCCCCGTGCTGGGAAAACAGGTTTTGCAGCTGTTTGAGCTAAGATTTTCAAGTTATACACATAATGAAAACCTATACTTTGTTTCGGTCGAGTTCCCCATTCAAATGCATGTAACAGTGAGAAACGCACTGTCTTGGCAAAAGAAAGCGTTTTTGTACAACTTCATATAAATAGCTGTAACTTTAGATAGAAGACTCAGACAAACATGTTTATGGCTTTATCTTATAGAACTCAAGGTCCCCGTGCTGGCAAAACAGGATTTGCAGCTGTTTGAGCTAAGATTTCAAAGTTATACACATAATGAAAACCTATACTTTGTTTCGGGCGAGTTCCCCATTCAAATGCATGTAACAGTGAGAAACGCACTGTCTTGGCGAAAGAAAGCGTTTTTGTACAAATTCATATAAATAGCTGTAACTTTTGATATAAGACTCAGACAAACATGTTTATGGCTTTATCTTATAGAACTCAAGGTCCCCGTGCTGGGAAAACAGGTTTTGCAGCTGTTTGAGCTAAGATTTTCAAGTTATACACATAATGAAAACCTATACTTTGTTTCGGTCGAGTTCCCCATTCAAATGCATGTAACAGTGAGAAACGCACTGTCTTGGCGAAAGAAAGCGTTTTTGAACAACTTCATATAAATAGCTGTAACTTTTGATATAAGACTCAGACAAACATGTTTATGGCTTTATCTTATAGAACTCAAGGTCCCCGTGCTGGGAAAACAGGATTTGCAGTTGTTTGAGCTAAGATTTCCAAGTTATACACATAATGAAAACCTATGCTTTGTTTCGGGCGAGTTCCCCATTCAAATGCATGTAACAGTGAGAAACG
The DNA here is from genome assembly GCF_964374335.1 of Astatotilapia calliptera. Classification (NCBI taxonomy): domain Eukaryota; kingdom Metazoa; phylum Chordata; class Actinopteri; order Cichliformes; family Cichlidae; genus Astatotilapia; species Astatotilapia calliptera. The sequence goes on along the minus strand of NC_137431.1, from coordinate 7,608,992 downwards.
CACTGTCTTGGCGAAAGAAAGCGTTTTTGTACAACTTCATATAAATAGCTGTAACTTTAGATAGAAGACTCAGACAAACATGTTTATGGCTTTATCTTATAGAACTCAAGGTCCCTGTGCTGAGGAAACAGGTTTTGCAGCTGTTTGAGCTAAGATTTTCAAGTTATACACATAATGAAAACCTATACTTTGTTTCGGTCGAGTTCCCCATTCAAATGCATGTAACAGTGAGAAACGCACTGTCTTGGCGAAAGAAAGCGTTTTTGTACAAATTCATATAAATAGCTGTAACTTTTGATATAAGACTCAGACAAACATGTTTATGGCTTTATCTTATAGAACTCAAGGTCCCCGTGCTGGGAAAACAGGTTTTGCAGCTGTTTGAGCTAAGATTTTCAAGTTATACACATAATGAAAACCTATACTTTGTTTCGGTCGAGTTCCCCATTCAAATGCATGTAACAGTGAGAAACCCACTGTCTTGGCGAAAGAAAGCGTTTTTGAACAACTTCATATAAATAGCTGTAACTTTTGATATAAGACTCAGACAAACATGTTTATGGCTTTATCTTATAGAACTCAAGGTCCCCGTGCTGGGAAAACAGGATTTGCAGTTGTTTGAGCTAAGATTTCCAAGTTATACACATAATGAAAACCTATGCTTTGTTTCGGGCGAGTTCCCCATTCAAATGCATGTAACAGTGAGAAACGCACTGTCTTGGCGAAAGAAAGCGTTTTTGTACAACTTCATATAAATAGCTGTAACTTTTGATAGAAGACTCAGACAAACATGTTTATGGCTTTATCTTATAGAACTCAAGGTTCCCGTGCTGGGAAAACAGGTTTTGCAGCTGTTTGAGCTAAGATTTCCAAGTTATACACATAATGAAAACCTATGCTTTGTTTCGGTCGAGTTCCCCATTCAAATGCATGTAACAGTGAGAAACGCACTGTCTTGGCGAAAGAAAGCGTTTTTGTACAACTTCATATAAATAGCTGTAACTTTAGATAGAAGACTCAGACAAACATGTTTATGGCTTTATCTTATAGAACTCAAGGTCCCCGTGCTGGCAAAACAGGATTTGCAGCTGTTTGAGCTAAGATTTCAAAGTTATACACATAATGAAAACCTATACTTTGTTTCGGGCGAGTTCCCCATTCAAATGCATGTAACAGTGAGAAACGCACTGTCTTGGCGAAAGAAAGCGTTTTTGTACAAATTCATATAAATAGCTGTAACTTTTGATATAAGACTCAGACAAACATGTTTATGGCTTTATCTTATAGAACTCAAGGTCCCCGTGCTGGGAAAACAGGTTTTGCAGCTGTTTGAGCTAAGATTTTCAAGTTATACACATAATGAAAACCTATACTTTGTTTCGGTCGAGTTCCCCATTCAAATGCATGTAACAGTGAGAAACGCACTGTCTTGGCGAAAGAAAGCGTTTTTGAACAACTTCATATAAATAGCTGTAACTTTTGATATAAGACTCAGACAAACATGTTTATGGCTTTATCTTATAGAACTCAAGGTCCCCGTGCTGGGAAAACAGGATTTGCAGTTGTTTGAGCTAAGATTTCCAAGTTATACACATAATGAAAACCTATGCTTTGTTTCGGGCGAGTTCCCCATTCAAATGCATGTAACAGTGAGAAACGCACTGTCTTGGCGAAAGAAAGCGTTTTTGTACAACTTCATATAAATAGCTGTAACTTTAGATAGAAGACTCAGACAAACATGTTTATGGCTTTATCTTATAGAACTCAAGGTCCCTGTGCTGAGGAAACAGGTTTTGCAGCTGTTTGAGCTAAGATTTTCAAGTTATACACATAATGAAAACCTATACTTTGTTTCGGTCGAGTTCCCCATTCAAATGCATGTAACAGTGAGAAACGCACTGTCTTGGCGAAAGAAAGCGTTTTTGTACAAATTCATATAAATAGCTGTAACTTTTGATATAAGACTCAGACAAACATGTTTATGGCTTTATCTTATAGAACTCAAGGTCCCCGTGCTGGGAAAACAGGTTTTGCAGCTGTTTGAGCTAAGATTTTCAAGTTATACACATAATGAAAACCTATACTTTGTTTCGGTCGAGTTCCCCATTCAAATGCATGTAACAGTGAGAAACCCACTGTCTTGGCGAAAGAAAGCGTTTTTGAACAACTTCATATAAATAGCTGTAACTTTTGATATAAGACTCAGACAAACATGTTTATGGCTTTATCTTATAGAACTCAAGGTCCCCGTGCTGGGAAAACAGGATTTGCAGTTGTTTGAGCTAAGATTTCCAAGTTATACACATAATGAAAACCTATGCTTTGTTTCGGGCGAGTTCCCCATTCAAATGCATGTAACAGTGAGAAACGCACTGTCTTGGCGAAAGAAAGCGTTTTTGTACAACTTCATATAAATAGCTGTAACTTTTGATAGAAGACTCAGACAAACATGTTTATGGCTTTATCTTATAGAACTCAAGGTTCCCGTGCTGGGAAAACAGGTTTTGCAGCTGTTTGAGCTAAGATTTCCAAGTTATACACATAATGAAAACCTATGCTTTGTTTCGGGCGAGTTCCCCATTCAAATGCATGTAACAGTGAGAAACGCACTGTCTTGGCGAAAGAAAGCGTTTTTGTACAACTTCATAGAAATAGCTGTAACTTTTGATAGAAGACTCAGACAAACATGTTTATGGCTTTATCTTATAGAACTCAAGGTCCCCGTGCTGGGAAAACAGGTTTTGCAGCTGTTTGAGCTAAGATTTTCAAGTTATACACATAATGAAAACCTATACTTTGTTTCGGTCGAGTTCCCCATTCAAATGCATGTAACAGTGAGAAACGCACTGTCTTGGCGAAAGAAAGCGTTTTTGTACAACTTCATATAAATAGCTGTAACTTTAGATAGAAGACTCAGACAAACATGTTTATGGCTTTATCTTATAGAACTCAAAGTCCCCGTGCTGGCAAAACAGGATTTGCAGCTGTTTGAGCTAAGATTTCAAAGTTATACACATAATGAAAACCTATACTTTGTTTCGGGCGAGTTCCCCATTCAAATGCATGTAACAGTGAGAAACGCACTGTCTTGGCGAAAGAAAGCGTTTTTGTACAAATTCATATAAATAGCTGTAACTTTTGATATAAGACTCAGACAAACATGTTTATGGCTTTATCTTATAGAACTCAAGGTCCCCGTGCTGGGAAAACAGGTTTTGCAGCTGTTTGAGCTAAGATTTTCAAGTTATACACATAATGAAAACCTATACTTTGTTTCGGTCGAGTTCCCCATTCAAATGCATGTAACAGTGAGAAACGCACTGTCTTGGCGAAAGAAAGCGTTTTTGAACAACTTCATATAAATAGCTGTAACTTTTGATATAAGACTCAGACAAACATGTTTATGGCTTTATCTTATAGAACTCAAGGTCCCCGTGCTGGGAAAACAGGATTTGCAGTTGTTTGAGCTAAGATTTCCAAGTTATACACATAATGAAAACCTATGCTTTGTTTCGGGCGAGTTCCCCATTCAAATGCATGTAACAGTGAGAAACGCACTGTCTTGGCGAAAGAAAGCGTTTTTGTACAACTTCATATAAATAGCTGTAACTTTTGATAGAAGACTCGGATACACATGTTTATGGCTTTATCTTATAGAACTCAAGGTCCCCGTGCTGGGAAAACAGGTTTTGCAGCCGTTTGAGCTAAGATTTTCAAGTTATACACATAATGAAAACCTATACTTTGTTTCGGTCGAGTTCCCCATTCAAATGCATGTAACAGTGAGAAACGCACTGTCTTGGCAAAAGAAAGCGTTTTTGTACAACTTCATATAAATAGCTGTAACTTTTGATAGAAGACTCAGACAAACATGTTTATGGCTTTATCTTATAGAACTCAAGGTCCCCGTGCTGGGAAAACAGGTTTTGCAGCCGTTTGAGCTAAGATTTTCAAGTTATACACATAATGAAAACCTATACTTTGTTTCGGTCGAGTTCCCCATTCAAATGCATGTAACAGTGAGAAACGCACTATCTTGGCGAAAGAAAGCGTTTTTGTACAACTTCATAGAAATAGCTGTAACTTTTGATAGAAGACTCAGACAAACATGTTTATGGCTTTATATTATAGAACTCAAGGTCTCCGTGCTGGGAAAACAGGTTTTGCAGCTGTTTGAGCTAAGATTTCCAAGTTATACACATAATGAAAACCTATACTTTGTTTCGGTCGAGTTCCCCATTCAAATGCATGTAACAGTGAGAAACGCACTGTCTTGGCAAAAGAAAGCGTTTTTGTACAACTTCATATAAATAGCTGTAACTTTTGATAGAAGACTCAGACAAACATGTTTATGGCTTTATCTTATAGAACTCAAGGTCCCCGGGCTGGGAAAACAGGTTTTGCAGCTGTTTGAGCTAAGATTTCCAAGTTATACACATAATGAAAACCTATGCTTTGTTTCGGGCGAGTTCCCCATTCAAATGCATGTAACAGTGAGAAACGCACTGTCTTGGCGAAAGAAAGCGTTTTTGTACAACTTCATAGAAATAGCTGTAACTTTTGATAGAAGACTCAGACAAACATGTTTATGGCTTTATCTTATAGAACTCAAGGTCCCCGTGCTGGGAAAACAGGTTTTGCAGCTGTTTGAGCTAAGATTTTCAAGTTATACACATAATGAAAACCTATACTTTGTTTCGGTCGAGTTCCCCATTCAAATGCATGTAACAGTGAGAAACGCACTGTCTTGGCGAAAGAAAGCGTTTTTGTACAACTTCATATAAATAGCTGTAACTTTTGATAGAAGACTCAGACAAACATGTTTATGGCTTTATCTTATAGAACTCAAGCTCCCCGTGCTGGGAAAACAGGATTTGCAGTTGTTTGAGCTAAGATTTCCAAGTTATACACATAATGAAAACCTATACTTTGTTTCGGGCGAGTTCCCCATTGAAATGCATGTAACAGTGAGAAACGCACTGTCTTGGCGAAAGAAAGCGTTTTTGTACAACTTCATATAAATAGCTGTAACTTTTGATAGAAGACTCGGATACACATGTTTATGGCTTTATCTTATAGAACTCAAGGTCCCCGTGCTGGGAAAACAGGATTTGCAGTTGTTTGAGCTAAGATTTCCAAGTTATTCACATAATGAAAACCTATACTTTGTTTCGGTCGAGTTCCCCATTCAAATGCATGTAACAGTGAGAAACGCACTGTCTTGGCGAAAGAAAGCGTTTTTGTACAACTTCATATAAATAGCTGTAACTTTTGATAGAAGACTCAGACAAACATGTTTATGGCTTTATCTTATAGAACTCAAGGTCCCCGTGCTGGGAAAACAGGTTTTGCAGCTGTTTGAGCTAAGATTTCCAAGTTATTCACATAATGAAAACCTATACTTTGTTTCGGTCGAGTTCCCCATTCAAATGCATGTAACAGTGAGAAACGCACTGTCTTGGCGAAAGAAAGCGTTTTTGTACAACTTCATATAAATAGCTGTAACTTTTGATAGAAGACTCGGATACACATGTTTATGGCTTTATCTTATAGAACTCAAGGTCCCCGTGCTGGGAAAACAGGTTTTGCAGCCGTTTGAGCTAAGATTTTCAAGTTATACACATAATGAAGACCTATACTTTGTTTCGGTCGAGTTCCCCATTCAAATGCATGTAACAGTGAGAAACGCACTGTCTTGGCAAAAGAAAGCGTTTTTGTACAACTTCATATAAATAGCTGTAACTTTTGATAGAAGACTCAGACAAACATGTTTATGGCTTTATCTTATAGAACTCAAGGTCCCCGTGCTGGGAAATCAGGTTTTGCAGCTGTTTGAGCTAAGATTTCAAAGTTATACACATAATGAAAACCTATACTTTGTTTCGGGCGAGTTCCCCATTCAAATGCATGTAACAGTGAGAAACGCACTGTCTTGGCGAAAGAAAGCGTTTTTGTACAACTTCATATAAATAGCTGTAACTTTTGATATAAGACTCAGACAAACATGTTTATGGCTTTATCTTATAGAACTCAAGGTCCCCGTGCTGGGAAAACAGGTTTTGCAGCTGTTTGAGCTAAGATTTTCAAGTTATACACATAATGAAAACCTATACTTTGTTTCGGTCGAGTTCCCCATTCAAATGCATGTAACAGTGAGAAACGCACTGTCTTGGCAAAAGAAAGCGTTTTTGTACAACTTCATATAAATAGCTGTAACTTTAGATAGAAGACTCAGACAAACATGTTTATGGCTTTATCTTATAGAACTCAAGGTCCCCGTGCTGGCAAAACAGGATTTGCAGCTGTTTGAGCTAAGATTTCAAAGTTATACACATAATGAAAACCTATACTTTGTTTCGGGCGAGTTCCCCATTCAAATGCATGTAACAGTGAGAAAAGCACTGTCTTGGCGAAAGAAAGCGTTTTTGTACAAATTCATATAAATAGCTGTAACTTTTGATATAAGACTCAGACAAACATGTTTATGGCTTTATCTTATAGAACTCAAGGTCCCCGTGCTGGGAAAACAGGATTTGCAGTTGTTTGAGCTAAGATTTCCAAGTTATACACATAATGAAAACCTATGCTTTGTTTCGGGCGAGTTCCCCATTCAAATGCATGTAACAGTGAGAAACGCACTGTCTTGGCGAAAGAAAGCGTTTTTGTACAACTTCATATAAATAGCTGTAACTTTAGATAGAAGACTCAGACAAACATGTTTATGGCTTTATCTTATAGAACTCAAGGTCCCTGTGCTGAGGAAACAGGTTTTGCAGCTGTTTGAGCTAAGATTTTCAAGTTATACACATAATGAAAACCTATACTTTGTTTCGGTCGAGTTCCCCATTCAAATGCATGTAACAGTGAGAAACCCACTGTCTTGGCGAAAGAAAGCGTTTTTGAACAACTTCATATAAATAGCTGTAACTTTTGATATAAGACTCAGACAAACATGTTTATGGCTTTATCTTATAGAACTCAAGGTCCCCGTGCTGGGAAAACAGGATTTGCAGTTGTTTGAGCTAAGATTTCCAAGTTATACACATAATGAAAACCTATACTTTGTTTCGGTCGAGTTCCCCATTCAAATGCATGTAACAGTGAGAAACCCACTGTCTTGGCGAAAGAAAGCGTTTTTGAACAACTTCATATAAATAGCTGTAACTTTTGATATAAGACTCAGACAAACATGTTTATGGCTTTATCTTATAGAACTCAAGGTCCCCGTGCTGGGAAAACAGGATTTGCAGTTGTTTGAGCTAAGATTTCCAAGTTATACACATAATGAAAACCTATGCTTTGTTTCGGGCGAGTTCCCCATTCAAATGCATGTAACAGTGAGAAACGCACTGTCTTGGCGAAAGAAAGCGTTTTTGTACAACTTCATATAAATAGCTGTAACTTTTGATAGAAGACTCAGACAAACATGTTTATGGCTTTATCTTATAGAACTCAAGGTTCCCGTGCTGGGAAAACAGGTTTTGCAGCTGTTTGAGCTAAGATTTCCAAGTTATACACATAATGAAAACCTATGCTTTGTTTCGGGCGAGTTCCCTATTCAAATGCATGTAACAGTGAGAAACGCACTGTCTTGGCGAAAGAAAGCGTTTTTGTACAACTTCATATAAATAGCTGTAACTTTTGATAGAAGACTCGGATACACATGTTTATGGCTTTATCTTATAGAACTCAAGGTCCCCGTGCTGGGAAAACAGGTTTTGCAGCCGTTTGAGCTAAGATTTTCAAGTTATACACATAATGAAAACCTATACTTTGTTTCGGTCGAGTTCCCCATTCAAATGCATGTAACAGTGAGAAACGCACTGTCTTGGCAAAAGAAAGCGTTTTTGTACAACTTCATATAAATAGCTGTAACTTTTGATAGAAGACTCAGACAAACATGTTTATGGCTTTATCTTATAGAACTCAAGGTCCCCGTGCTGGGAAATCAGGTTTTGCAGCTGTTTGAGCTAAGATTTCCAAGTTATACACATAATGAAAACCTATGCTTTGTTTCGGGCGAGTTCCCCATTCAAATGCATGTAACAGTGAGAAACGCACTGTCTTGGCGAAAGAAAGCGTTTTTGTACAAATTCATATAAATAGCTGTAACTTTTGATATAAGACTCAGACAAACATGTTTATGGCTTTATCTTATAGAACTCAAGGTCCCCGTGCTGGGAAAACAGGTTTTGCAGCTGTTTGAGCTAAGATTTCCAAGTTATACACATAATGAAAACCTATGCTTTGTTTCGAGCGAGTTCCCCATTCAAATGCATGTAACAGTGAGAAACGCACTGTCTTGGCGAAAGAAAGCGTTTTTGTACAAATTCATATAAATAGCTGTAACTTTTGATATAAGACTCAGACAAACATGTTTATGGCTTTATCTTATAGAACTCAAGGTCCCCGTGCTGGGAAAACAGGTTTTGCAGCTGTTTGAGCTAAGATTTTCAAGTTATACACATAATGAAAACCTATGCTTTGTTTCGAGCGAGTTCCCCATTCAAATGCATGTAACAGTGAGAAACGCACTGTCTTGGCGAAAGAAAGCGTTTTTGTACAAATTCATATAAATAGCTGTAACTTTTGATATAAGACTCAGACAAACATGTTTATGGCTTTATCTTATAGAACTCAAGGTCCCCGTGCTGGGAAAACAGGTTTTGCAGCTGTTTGAGCTAAGATTTTCAAGTTATACACATAATGAAAACCTATACTTTGTTTCGGTCGAGTTCCCCATTCAAATGCATGTAACAGTGAGAAACCCACTGTCTTGGCGAAAGAAAGCGTTTTTGAACAACTTCATATAAATAGCTGTAACTTTTGATATAAGACTCAGACAAACATGTTTATGGCTTTATCTTATAGAACTCAAGGTCCCCGTGCTGGGAAAACAGGATTTGCAGTTGTTTGAGCTAAGATTTCCAAGTTATACACATAATGAAAACCTATGCTTTGTTTCGGGCGAGTTCCCCATTCAAATGCATGTAACAGTGAGAAACGCACTGTCTTGGCGAAAGAAAGCGTTTTTGTACAACTTCATATAAATAGCTGTAACTTTTGATAGAAGACTCAGACAAACATGTTTATGGCTTTATCTTATAGAACTCAAGGTTCCCGTGCTGGGAAAACAGGTTTTGCAGCTGTTTGAGCTAAGATTTCCAAGTTATACACATAATGAAAACCTATGCTTTGTTTCGGGCGAGTTCCCCATTCAAATGCATGTAACAGTGAGAAACGCACTGTCTTGGCGAAAGAAAGCGTTTTTGTACAACTTCATAGAAATAGCTGTAACTTTTGATAGAAGACTCAGACAAACATGTTTATGGCTTTATCTTATAGAACTCAAGGTCCCCGTGCTGGGAAAACAGGTTTTGCAGCTGTTTGAGCTAAGATTTTCAAGTTATACACATAATGAAAACCTATACTTTGTTTCGGTCGAGTTCCCCATTCAAATGCATGTAACAGTGAGAAACGCACTGTCTTGGCGAAAGAAAGCGTTTTTGTACAACTTCATATAAATAGCTGTAACTTTTGATAGAAGACTCAGACAAACATGTTTATGGCTTTATCTTATAGAACTCAAGGTCCCCGTGCTGGGAAAACAGGTTTTGCAGCTGTTTGAGCTAAGATTTCCAAGTTATTCACATAATGAAAACCTATACTTTGTTTCGGTCGAGTTCCCCATTCAAATGCATGTAACAGTGAGAAACGCACTGTCTTGGCGAAAGAAAGCGTTTTTGTACAACTTCATATAAATAGCTGTAACTTTTGATAGAAGACTCGGATACACATGTTTATGGCTTTATCTTATAGAACTCAAGGTCCCCGTGCTGGGAAAACAGGTTTTGCAGCCGTTTGAGCTAAGATTTTCAAGTTATACACATAATGAAAACCTATACTTTGTTTCGGTCGAGTTCCCCATTCAAATGCATGTAACAGTGAGAAACGCACTGTCTTGGCAAAAGAAAGCGTTTTTGTACAACTTCATATAAATAGCTGTAACTTTTGATAGAAGACTCAGACAAACATGTTTATGGCTTTATCTTATAGAACTCAAGGTCCCCGTGCTGGGAAAACAGGTTTTGCAGCCGTTTGAGCTAAGATTTTCAAGTTATACACATAATGAAAACCTATACTTTGTTTCGGTCGAGTTCCCCATTCAAATGCATGTAACAGTGAGAAACGCACTATCTTGGCGAAAGAAAGCGTTTTTGTACAACTTCATAGAAATAGCTGTAACTTTTGATAGAAGACTCAGACAAACATGTTTATGGCCTTATATTATAGAACTCAAGGTCTCCGTGCTGGGAAAACAGGTTTTGCAGCTGTCTGAGCTAAGATTTCCAAGTTATTCACATAATGAAAACCTATGCTTTGTTTCGGTCGAGTTCCCCATTCAAATGCATGTAACAGTGAGAAACGCACTGTCTTGGCGAAAGAAAGCGTTTTTGTACAACTTCATATGAATAGCTGTAACTTTTGATAGAAGACTCGGATACACATGTTTATGGCTTTATCTTATAGAACTCAAGGTTCCCGTGCTGGGCAAACAGGTTTTGCAGCTGTTTGAGCTAAGATTTCCAAGTTATACACATAATGAAAACCTATGCTTTGTTTCGGGCGAGTTCCCCATTCAAATGCATGTAACAGTGAGAAACGCACTGTCTTGGCGAAAGAAAGCGTTTTTGTACAACTTCATATAAATAGCTGTAACTTTTGATAGAAGACTCAGACAAACATGTTTATGGCTTTATCTTATAGAACTCAAGGTTCCCGTGCTGGGAAAACAGGTTTTGCAGCTGTTTGAGCTAAGATTTCCAAGTTATACACATAATGAAAACCTATGCTTTGTTTCGGGCGAGTTCCCCATTCAAATGCATGTAACAGTGAGAAACGCACTGTCTTGGCGAAAGAAAGCGTTTTTGTACAAATTCATATAAATAGCTGTAACTTTTGATATAAGACTCAGACAAACATGTTTATGGCTTTATCTTATAGAACTCAAGGTCCCCGTGCTGGGAAAACAGGTTTTGCAGCTGTTTGAGCTAAGATTTCCAAGTTATACACATAATGAAAACCTATGCTTTGTTTCGAGCGAGTTCCCCATTCAAATGCATGTAACAGTGAGAAACGCACTGTCTTGGCGAAAGAAAGCGTTTTTGTACAAATTCATATAAATAGCTGTAACTTTTGATATAAGACTCAGACAAACATGTTTATGGCTTTATCTTATAGAACTCAAGGTCCCCGTGCTGGGAAAACAGGTTTTGCAGCTGTTTGAGCTAAGATTTTCAAGTTATACACATAATGAAAACCTATACTTTGTTTCGGTCGAGTTCCCCATTCAAATGCATGTAACAGTGAGAAACCCACTGTCTTGGCGAAAGAAAGCGTTTTTGAACAACTTCATATAAATAGCTGTAACTTTTGATATAAGACTCAGACAAACATGTTTATGGCTTTATCTTATAGAACTCAAGGTCCCCGTGCTGGGAAAACAGGATTTGCAGTTGTTTGAGCTAAGATTTCCAAGTTATACACATAATGAAAACCTATGCTTTGTTTCGGGCGAGTTCCCCATTCAAATGCATGTAACAGTGAGAAACGCACTGTCTTGGCGAAAGAAAGCGTTTTTGTACAACTTCATATAAATAGCTGTAACTTTTGATAGAAGACTCAGACAAACATGTTTATGGCTTTATCTTATAGAACTCAAGGTCCCCGTGCTGGGAAAACAGGATTTGCAGTTGTTTGAGCTAAGATTTCCAAGTTATACACATAATGAAAACCTATGCTTTGTTTCGGGCGAGTTCCCCATTCAAATGCATGTAACAGTGAGAAACGCACTGTCTTGGCGAAAGAAAGCGTTTTTGTACAACTTCATATAAATAGCTGTAACTTTTGATAGAAGACTCAGACAAACATGTTTATGGCTTTATCTTATAGAACTCAAGGTCCCCGTGCTGGGAAAACAGGTTTTGCAGCTGTTTGAGCTAAGATTTCCAAGTTATTCACATAATGAAAACCTATACTTTGTTTCGGTCGAGTTCCCCATTCAAATGCATGTAACAGTGAGAAACGCACTGTCTTGGCGAAAGAAAGCGTTTTTGTACAACTTCATATAAATAGCTGTAACTTTTGATAGAAGACTCGGATACACATGTTTATGGCTTTATCTTATAGAACTCAAGGTCCCCGTGCTGGGAAAACAGGTTTTGCAGCCGTTTGAGCTAAGATTTTCAAGTTATACACATAATGAAAACCTATACTTTGTTTCGGTCGAGTTCCCCATTCAAATGCATGTAACAGTGAGAAACGCACTGTCTTGGCAAAAGAAAGCGTTTTTGTACAACTTCATATAAATAGCTGTAACTTTTGATAGAAGACTCAGACAAACATGTTTATGGCTTTATCTTATAGAACTCAAGGTCCCCGTGCTGGGAAAACAGGTTTTGCAGCCGTTTGAGCTAAGATTTTCAAGTTATACACATAATGAAAACCTATACTTTGTTTCGGTCGAGTTCCCCATTCAAATGCATGTAACAGTGAGAAACGCACTATCTTGGCGAAAGAAAGCGTTTTTGTACAACTTCATAGAAATAGCTGTAACTTTTGATAGAAGACTCAGACAAACATGTTTATGGCCTTATATTATAGAACTCAAGGTCTCCGTGCTGGGAAAACAGGTTTTGCAGCTGTCTGAGCTAAGATTTCCAAGTTATTCACATAATGAAAACCTATACTTTGTTTCGGTCGAGTTCCCCATTCAAATGCATGTAACAGTGAGAAACGCACTGTCTTGGCGAAAGAAAGCGTTTTTGTACAACTTCATATGAATAGCTGTAACTTTTGATAGAAGACTCGGATACACATGTTTATGGCTTTATCTTATAGAACTCAAGGTTCCCGTGCTGGGCAAACAGGTTTTGCAGCTGTTTGAGCTAAGATTTCCAAGTTATACACATAATGAAAACCTATGCTTTGTTTCGGGCGAGTTCCCCATTCAAATGCATGTAACAGTGAGAAACGCACTGTCTTGGCGAAAGAAAGCGTTTTTGTACAACTTCATATAAATCGCTGTAACTTTTGATAGAAGACTCAGACAAACATGTTTATGGCTTTATCTTATAGAACTCAAGGTTCCCGTGCTGGGAAAACAGGTTTTGCAGCTGTTTGAGCTAAGATTTCCAAGTTATACACATAATGAAAACCTATGCTTTGTTTCGGGCGAGTTCCCCATTCAAATGCATGTAACAGTGAGAAACGCACTGTCTTGGCGAAAGAAAGCGTTTTTGTACAACTTCATATAAATCGCTGTAACTTTTGATAGAAGACTCAGACAAACATGTTTATGGCTTTATCTTATAGAACTCAAGGTCCCCGTGCTGGGAAATCAGGTTTTGCAGTTGTTTGAGCTAAGATTTTAAAGTTATACACATAATGAAAAACTATACTTTGTTTCGGTCGAGTTCCCCATTCAAATGCATGTAACAGTGAGAAACGCACTGTCTTGGCGAAAGAAAGCGTTTTTGTACAACTTCATATAAATCGCTGTAACTTTTGATAGAAGACTCAGACAAACATGTTTATGGCTTTATCTTATAGAACTCAAGGTTCCCGTGCTGGGAAAACAGGTTTTGCAGCTGTTTGAGCTAAGATTTCCAAGTTATACACATAATGAAAACCTATGCTTTGTTTCGGGCGAGTTCCCCATTCAAATGCATGTAACAGTGAGAAACGCACTGTCTTGGCAAAAGAAAGCGTTTTTGTACAACTTCATATAAATAGCTGTAACTTTTGATAGAAGACTCAGAAACACATGTTTATGGCTTTATCTTATAGAACTCAAGGTCCCCGTGCTGGGCAAACAGGTTTTGCAGCCGTTTGAGCTAAGATTTTCAAGTTATACACATAATGAAAACCTATACTTTGTTTCGGTCGAGTTCCCCATTCAAATGCATGTAACAGCGAGAAACGCACTATCTTGGCGAAAGAAAGCGTTTTTGTACAACTTCATATAAATAGCTGTAACTTTTGATAGAAGACTCAGACAAACATGTTTATGGCTTTATCTTATAGAACTCAAGGTCCCTGTGCTGAGGAAACAGGTTTTGCAGCTGTTTGAGCTAAGATTTTAAAGTTATACACATAATGAAAACCTATACTTTGTTTCGGTCGAGTTCCCCATTGAAATGCATGTAACAGTGAGAAACGCACTGTCTTGGCAAAAGAAAGCGTTTTTGTACAACTTCATATAAATCGCTGTAACTTTTGATAGAAGACTCAGACAAACATGTTTATGGCTTTATCTTATAGAACTCAAGGTTCCCGTGCTGGGAAAACAGGTTTTGCAGCTGTTTGAGCTAAGATTTTCAAGTTATACACATAATGAAAACCTATGCTTTGTTTCGGGCGAGTTCCCCATTCAAATGCATGTAACAGTGAGAAACGCACTGTCTTGGCGAAAGAAAGCGTTTTTGTACAACTTCATATAAATCGCTGTAACTTTTGATAGAAGACTCAGACAAACATGTTTATGGCTTTATCTTATAGAACTCAAGGTCCCCGTGCTGGGAAATCAGGTTTTGCAGCTGTTTGATCTAAGATTTCCAAGTTATACACATAATGAAAACCTATGCTTTGTTTCGGGCGAGTTCCCCATTCAAATGCATGTAACAGTGAGAAACGCACTGTCTTGGCAAAAGAAAGCGTTTTTGTACAACTTCATATAAATAGCTGTAACTTTTGAAAGAAGACTCAGAAACACATGTTTATGGCTTTATCTTATAGAACTCAAGGTCCCCGTGCTGGGCAAAAAGGTTTTGCAGCCGTTTGAGCTAAGATTTTCAAGTTATACACATAATGAAAACCTATACTTTGTTTCGGGCGAGTTCCCCATTCAAATGCATGTAACAGTGAGAAACGCACTGTCTTGGCGAAAGAAAGCGTTTTTGTACAACTTCATATAAATCGCTGTAACTTTTGATAGAAGACTCAGACAAACATGTTTATGGCTTTATCTTATAGAACTCAAGGTCCCCGTGCTGGGAAATCAGGTTTTGCAGCTGTTTGAGCTAAGATTTCCAAGTTATACACATAATGAAAACCTATGCTTTGTTTCGGGCGAGTTCCCCATTCAAATGCATGTAACAGTGAGAAACGCACTGTCTTGGCAAAAGAAAGCGTTTTTGTACAACTTCATATAAATAGCTGTAACTTTTGATAGAAGACTCAGACAAACATGTTTATGGCCTTATATTATAGAACTCAAGGTCTCCGTGCTGGGAAAACAGGTTTTGCAGCTGTCTGAGCTAAGATTTCCAAGTTATTCACATAATGAAAACCTATACTTTGTTTCGGTCGAGTTCCCCATTCAAATGCATGTAACAGTGAGAAACGCACTGTCTTGGCGAAAGAAAGCGTTTTTGTACAACTTCATATGAATAGCTGTAACTTTTGATAGAAGACTCGGATACACATGTTTATGGCTTTATCTTATAGAACTCAAGGTTCCCGTGCTGGGCAAACAGGTTTTGCAGCTGTTTGAGCTAAGATTTCCAAGTTATTCACATAATGAAAACCTATACTTTGTTTCGGTCGAGTTCCCCATTCAAATGCATGTAACAGTGAGAAACGCACTGTCTTGGCGAAAGAAAGCGTTTTTGTACAACTTCATATAAATAGCTGTAACTTTTGATAGAAGACTCAGACAAACATGTTTATGGCTTTATCTTATAGAACTCAAGGTTCCCGTGCTGGGAAAACAGGTTTTGCAGTTGTTTGAGCTAAGATTTCCAAGTTATACACATAATGAAAACCTATACTTTGTTTCGGGCGAGTTCCCCATTGAAATGCATGTAACAGTGAGAAACGCACTGTCTTGGCGAAAGAAAGCGTTTTTGTACAACTTCATATAAATAGCTGTAACTTTTGATAGAAGACTCAGACAAACATGTTTATGGCTTTATCTTATAGAACTCAAGGTTCCCGTGCTGGGAAAACAGGTTTTGCAGTTGTTTGAGCTAAGATTTCCAAGTTATACACATAATGAAAACCTATACTTTGTTTCGGGCGAGTTCCCCATTGAAATGCATGTAACAGTGAGAAACGCACTGTCTTGGCGAAAGAAAGCGTTTTTGTACAACTTCATATAAATAGCTGTAACTTTTGATAGAAGACTCGGATACACATGTTTATGGCTTTATCTTATAGAACTCAAGGTCCCCGTGCTGGGAAAACAGGTTTTGCAGCCGTTTGAGCTAAGATTTTCAAGTTATACACATAATGAAAACCTATACTTTGTTTCGGTCGAGTTCCCCATTCAAATGCATGTAACAGTGAGAAACGCACTGTCTTGGCAAAAGAAAGCGTTTTTGTACAACTTCATATAAATAGCTGTAACTTTTGATAGAAGACTCAGACAAACATGTTTATGGCTTTATCTTATAGAACTCAAGGTCCCCGTGCTGGGAAAACAGGTTTTGCAGCCGTTTGAGCTAAGATTTTCAAGTTATACACATAATGAAAACCTATACTTTGTTTCGGTCGAGTTCCCCATTCAAATGCATGTAACAGTGAGAAACGCACTATCTTGGCGAAAGAAAGCGTTTTTGTACAACTTCATAGAAATAGCTGTAACTTTTGATAGAAGACTCAGACAAACATGTTTATGGCCTTATATTATAGAACTCAAGGTCTCCGTGCTGGGAAAACAGGTTTTGCAGCTGTCTGAGCTAAGATTTCCAAGTTATTCACATAATGAAAACCTATACTTTGTTTCGGTCGAGTTCCCCATTCAAATGCATGTAACAGTGAGAAACGCACTGTCTTGGCGAAAGAAAGCGTTTTTGTACAACTTCATATGAATAGCTGTAACTTTTGATAGAAGACTCGGATACACATGTTTATGGCTTTATCTTATAGAACTCAAGGTTCCCGTGCTGGGCAAACAGGTTTTGCAGCTGTTTGAGCTAAGATTTCCAAGTTATACACATAATGAAAACCTATGCTTTGTTTCGGGCGAGTTCCCCATTCAAATGCATGTAACAGTGAGAAACGCACTGTCTTGGCGAAAGAAAGCGTTTTTGTACAACTTCATATAAATCGCTGTAACTTTTGATAGAAGACTCAGACAAACATGTTTATGGCTTTATCTTATAGAACTCAAGGTTCCCGTGCTGGGAAAACAGGTTTTGCAGCTGTTTGAGCTAAGATTTCCAAGTTATACACATAATGAAAACCTATGCTTTGTTTCGGGCGAGTTCCCCATTCAAATGCATGTAACAGTGAGAAACGCACTGTCTTGGCGAAAGAAAGCGTTTTTGTACAACTTCATATAAATCGCTGTAACTTTTGATAGAAGACTCAGACAAACATGTTTATGGCTTTATCTTATAGAACTCAAGGTCCCCGTGCTGGGAAATCAGGTTTTGCAGTTGTTTGAGCTAAGATTTTAAAGTTATACACATAATGAAAAACTATACTTTGTTTCGGTCGAGTTCCCCATTCAAATGCATGTAACAGTGAGAAACGCACTGTCTTGGCGAAAGAAAGCGTTTTTGTACAACTTCATATAAATCGCTGTAACTTTTGATAGAAGACTCAGACAAACATGTTTATGGCTTTATCTTATAGAACTCAAGGTTCCCGTGCTGGGAAAACAGGTTTTGCAGCTGTTTGAGCTAAGATTTCCAAGTTATACACATAATGAAAACCTATGCTTTGTTTCGGGCGAGTTCCCCATTCAAATGCATGTAACAGTGAGAAACGCACTGTCTTGGCGAAAGAAAGCGTTTTTGTACAACTTCATATAAATCGCTGTAACTTTTGATAGAAGACTCAGACAAACATGTTTATGGCTTTATCTTATAGAACTCAAGGTTCCCGTGCTGGGAAATCAGGTTTTGCAGCTGTTTGAGCTAAGATTTCCAAGTTATACACATAATGAAAACCTATGCTTTGTTTCGGGCGAGTTCCCCATTCAAATGCATGTAACAGTGAGAAACGCACTGTCTTGGCAAAAGAAAGCGTTTTTGTACAACTTCATATAAATAGCTGTAACTTTTGATAGAAGACTCAGAAACACATGTTTATGGCTTTATCTTATAGAACTCAAGGTCCCCGTGCTGGGCAAACAGGTTTTGCAGCCGTTTGAGCTAAGATTTTCAAGTTATACACATAATGAAAACCTATACTTTGTTTCGGTCGAGTTCCCCATTCAAATGCATGTAACAGCGAGAAACGCACTATCTTGGCGAAAGAAAGCGTTTTTGTACAACTTCATATAAATAGCTGTAACTTTTGATAGAAGACTCAGACAAACATGTTTATGGCTTTATCTTATAGAACTCAAGGTCCCTGTGCTGAGGAAACAGGTTTTGCAGCTGTTTGAGCTAAGATTTTAAAGTTATACACATAATGAAAACCTATACTTTGTTTCGGTCGAGTTCCCCATTGAAATGCATGTAACAGTGAGAAACGCACTGTCTTGGCAAAAGAAAGCGTTTTTGTACAACTTCATATAAATCGCTGTAACTTTTGATAGAAGACTCAGACAAACATGTTTATGGCTTTATCTTATAGAACTCAAGGTTCCCGTGCTGGGAAAACAGGTTTTGCAGCTGTTTGAGCTAAGATTTTCAAGTTATACACATAATGAAAACCTATGCTTTGTTTCGGGCGAGTTCCCCATTCAAATGCATGTAACAGTGAGAAACGCACTGTCTTGGCGAAAGAAAGCGTTTTTGTACAACTTCATATAAATCGCTGTAACTTTTGATAGAAGACTCAGACAAACATGTTTATGGCTTTATCTTATAGAACTCAAGGTCCCCGTGCTGGGAAATCAGGTTTTGCAGCTGTTTGATCTAAGATTTCCAAGTTATACACATAATGAAAACCTATGCTTTGTTTCGGGCGAGTTCCCCATTCAAATGCATGTAACAGTGAGAAACGCACTGTCTTGGCAAAAGAAAGCGTTTTTGTACAACTTCATATAAATAGCTGTAACTTTTGAAAGAAGACTCAGAAACACATGTTTATGGCTTTATCTTATAGAACTCAAGGTCCCCGTGCTGGGCAAAAAGGTTTTGCAGCCGTTTGAGCTAAGATTTTCAAGTTATACACATAATGAAAACCTATACTTTGTTTCGGGCGAGTTCCCCATTCAAATGCATGTAACAGTGAGAAACGCACTGTCTTGGCGAAAGAAAGCGTTTTTGTACAACTTCATATAAATCGCTGTAACTTTTGATAGAAGACTCAGACAAACATGTTTATGGCTTTATCTTATAGAACTCAAGGTCCCCGTGCTGGGAAATCAGGTTTTGCAGCTGTTTGAGCTAAGATTTCCAAGTTATACACATAATGAAAACCTATGCTTTGTTTCGGGCGAGTTCCCCATTCAAATGCATGTAACAGTGAGAAACGCACTGTCTTGGCAAAAGAAAGCGTTTTTGTACAACTTCATATAAATAGCTGTAACTTTTGATAGAAGACTCAGACAAACATGTTTATGGCCTTATATTATAGAACTCAAGGTCTCCGTGCTGGGAAAACAGGTTTTGCAGCTGTCTGAGCTAAGATTTCCAAGTTATTCACATAATGAAAACCTATACTTTGTTTCGGTCGAGTTCCCCATTCAAATGCATGTAACAGTGAGAAACGCACTGTCTTGGCGAAAGAAAGCGTTTTTGTACAACTTCATATGAATAGCTGTAACTTTTGATAGAAGACTCGGATACACATGTTTATGGCTTTATCTTATAGAACTCAAGGTTCCCGTGCTGGGCAAACAGGTTTTGCAGCTGTTTGAGCTAAGATTTCCAAGTTATTCACATAATGAAAACCTATACTTTGTTTCGGTCGAGTTCCCCATTCAAATGCATGTAACAGTGAGAAACGCACTGTCTTGGCGAAAGAAAGCGTTTTTGTACAACTTCATATAAATAGCTGTAACTTTTGATAGAAGACTCAGACAAACATGTTTATGGCTTTATCTTATAGAACTCAAGGTTCCCGTGCTGGGAAAACAGGTTTTGCAGTTGTTTGAGCTAAGATTTCCAAGTTATACACATAATGAAAACCTATACTTTGTTTCGGGCGAGTTCCCCATTGAAATGCATGTAACAGTGAGAAACGCACTGTCTTGGCGAAAGAAAGCGTTTTTGTACAACTTCATATAAATAGCTGTAACTTTTGATAGAAGACTCAGACAAACATGTTTATGGCTTTATCTTATAGAACTCAAGGTTCCCGTGCTGGGAAAACAGGTTTTGCAGTTGTTTGAGCTAAGATTTCCAAGTTATACACATAATGAAAACCTATACTTTGTTTCGGGCGAGTTCCCCATTGAAATGCATGTAACAGTGAGAAACGCACTGTCTTGGCGAAAGAAAGCGTTTTTGTACAACTTCATATAAATAGCTGTAACTTTTGAAAGAAGACTCAGAAACACATGTTTATGGCTTTATCTTATAGAACTCAAGGTCCCCGTGCTGGGCAAAAAGGTTTTGCAGCCGTTTGAGCTAAGATTTTCAAGTTATACACATAATGAAAACCTATACTTTGTTTCGGGCGAGTTCCCCATTCAAATGCATGTAACAGTGAGAAACGCACTGTCTTGGCGAAAGAAAGCGTTTTTGTACAACTTCATATAAATCGCTGTAACTTTTGATAGAAGACTCAGACAAACATGTTTATGGCTTTATCTTATAGAACTCAAGGTCCCCGTGCTGGGAAATCAGGTTTTGCAGCTGTTTGAGCTAAGATTTCCAAGTTATACACATAATGAAAACCTATGCTTTGTTTCGGGCGAGTTCCCCATTCAAATGCATGTAACAGTGAGAAACGCACTGTCTTGGCAAAAGAAAGCGTTTTTGTACAACTTCATATAAATAGCTGTAACTTTTGATAGAAGACTCAGACAAACATGTTTATGGCCTTATATTATAGAACTCAAGGTCTCCGTGCTGGGAAAACAGGTTTTGCAGCTGTCTGAGCTAAGATTTCCAAGTTATTCACATAATGAAAACCTATACTTTGTTTCGGTCGAGTTCCCCATTCAAATGCATGTAACAGTGAGAAACGCACTGTCTTGGCGAAAGAAAGCGTTTTTGTACAACTTCATATGAATAGCTGTAACTTTTGATAGAAGACTCGGATACACATGTTTATGGCTTTATCTTATAGAACTCAAGGTTCCCGTGCTGGGCAAACAGGTTTTGCAGCTGTTTGAGCTAAGATTTCCAAGTTATTCACATAATGAAAACCTATACTTTGTTTCGGTCGAGTTCCCCATTCAAATGCATGTAACAGTGAGAAACGCACTGTCTTGGCGAAAGAAAGCGTTTTTGTACAACTTCATATAAATAGCTGTAACTTTTGATAGAAGACTCAGACAAACATGTTTATGGCTTTATCTTATAGAACTCAAGGTTCCCGTGCTGGGAAAACAGGTTTTGCAGTTGTTTGAGCTAAGATTTCCAAGTTATACACATAATGAAAACCTATACTTTGTTTCGGGCGAGTTCCCCATTGAAATGCATGTAACAGTGAGAAACGCACTGTCTTGGCGAAAGAAAGCGTTTTTGTACAACTTCATATAAATCGCTGTAACTTTTGATAGAAGACTCAGACAAACATGTTTATGGCTTTATCTTATAGAACTCAAGGTCCCCGTGCTGGGAAATCAGGTTTTGCAGCTGTTTGAGCTAAGATTTTAAAGTTATACACATAATGAAAACCTATACTTTGTTTCGGTCGAGTTCCCCATTCAAATGCATGTAACAGTGAGAAACGCACTGTCTTGGCGAAAGAAAGCGTTTTTGTACAACTTCATATAAATAGCTGTAACTTTTGATAGAAGACTCGGATACACATGTTTATGGCTTTATCTTATAGAACTCAAGGTCCCCGTGCTGGGAAAACAGGTTTTGCAGCCGTTTGAGCTAAGATTTTCAAGTTATACACATAATGAAAACCTATACTTTGTTTCGGTCGAGTTCCCCATTCAAATGCATGTAACAGTGAGAAACGCACTGTCTTGGCAAAAGAAAGCGTTTTTGTACAACTTCATATAAATAGCTGTAACTTTTGATATAAGACTCAGACAAACATGTTTATGGCTTTATCTTATAGAACTCAAGGTCCCCGTGCTGGCAAAACAGGTTTTGCAGCCGTTTGAGCTAAGATTTTCAAGTTATACACATAATGAAAACCTATACTTTGTTTCGGTCGAGTTCCCCATTGAAATGCATGTAACAGTGAGAAACGCACTGTCTTGGCGAAAGAAAGCGTTTTTGTACAACTTCATATAAATAGCTGTAACTTTTGATAGAAGACTCAGACAAACATGTTTATGGCTTTATCTTATAGAACTCAAGGTTCCCGTGCTGGGAAAACAGGTTTTGCAGCTGTTTGAGCTAAGATTTCCAAGTTATACACATAATGAAAACCTATACTTTGTTTCGGTCGAGTTCCCCATTCAAATGCATGTAACAGTGAGAAACGCACTGTCTTGGCGAAAGAAAGCGTTTTTGTACAACTTCATATAAATCGCTGTAACTTTTGATAGAAGACTCAGACAAACATGTTTATGGCTTTATCTTATAGAACTCAAGGTCCCCGTGCTGGGAAATCAGGTTTTGCAGCTGTTTGAGCTAAGATTTCCAAGTTATTCACATAATGAAAACCTATACTTTGTTTCGGTCGAGTTCCCCATTCAAATGCATGTAACAGTGAGAAACGCACTGTCTTGGCGAAAGAAAGCGTTTTTGTACAACTTCATATAAATAGCTGTAACTTTTGATAGAAGACTCAGACAAACATGTTTATGGCTTTATCTTATAGAACTCAAGGTTCCCGTGCTGGGAAAACAGGTTTTGCAGTTGTTTGAGCTAAGATTTCCAAGTTATACACATAATGAAAACCTATACTTTGTTTCGGGCGAGTTCCCCATTGAAATGCATGTAACAGTGAGAAACGCACTGTCTTGGCGAAAGAAAGCGTTTTTGTACAACTTCATATAAATAGCTGTAACTTTTGATAGAAGACTCAGACAAACATGTTTATGGCTTTATCTTATAGAACTCAAGGTCCCCGTGCTGGGAAATCAGGTTTTGCAGCTGTTTGAGCTAAGATTTTAAAGTTATACACATAATGAAAACCTATACTTTGTTTCGGTCGAGTTCCCCATTGAAATGCATGTAACAGTGAGAAACGCACTGTCTTGGCGAAAGAAAGCGTTTTTGTACAACTTCATATAAATAGCTGTAACTTATGATAGAAGACTCAGACAAACATGTTTATGGCTTTATCTTATAGAACTCAAGATTCCCGTGCTGGGAAAACAGGTTTTGCAGCTGTTTGAGCTAAGATTTCCAAGTTATACACATAATGAAAACCTATACTTTGTTTCGGTCGAGTTCCCCATTCAAATGCATGTAACAGTGAGAAACGCACTGTCTTGGCGAAAGAAAGCGTTTTTGTACAACTTCATATAAATAGCTGTAACTTTAGATAGAAGACTTAGACAAACATGTTTATGGCTTTATCTTATAGAACTCAAGGTTCCCGTGCTGGGAAAACAGGTTTTGCAGCTGTTTGAGCTAAGATTTCCAAGTTATACACATAATGAAAACCTATACTTTGTTTCGGTCGAGTTCCCCATTCAAATGCATGTAACAGTGAGAAACGCACTGTCTTGGCGAAAGAAAGCGTTTTTGTACAACTTCATATGAATAGCTGTAACTTTTGATAGAAGACTCGGATACACATGTTTATGGCTTTATCTTATAGAACTCAAGGTTCCCGTGCTGGGCAAACAGGTTTTGCAGCTGTTTGAGCTAAGATTTCCAAGTTATTCACATAATGAAAACCTATACTTTGTTTCGGTCGAGTTCCCCATTCAAATGCATGTAACAGTGAGAAACGCACTGTCTTGGCGAAAGAAAGCGTTTTTGTACAACTTCATATAAATAGCTGTAACTTTTGATAGAAGACTCAGACAAACATGTTTATGGCTTTATCTTATAGAACTCAAGGTTCCCGTGCTGGGAAAACAGGTTTTGCAGTTGTTTGAGCTAAGATTTCCAAGTTATACACATAATGAAAACCTATACTTTGTTTCGGGCGAGTTCCCCATTGAAATGCATGTAACAGTGAGAAACGCACTGTCTTGGCGAAAGAAAGCGTTTTTGTACAACTTCATATAAATAGCTGTAACTTTTGATAGAAGACTCAGACAAACATGTTTATGGCTTTATCTTATAGAACTCAAGGTTCCCGTGCTGGGAAAACAGGTTTTGCAGTTGTTTGAGCTAAGATTTCCAAGTTATACACATAATGAAAACCTATACTTTGTTTCGGGCGAGTTCCCCATTGAAATGCATGTAACAGTGAGAAACGCACTGTCTTGGCGAAAGAAAGCGTTTTTGTACAACTTCATATAAATAGCTGTAACTTTTGAAAGAAGACTCAGAAACACATGTTTATGGCTTTATCTTATAGAACTCAAGGTCCCCGTGCTGGGCAAAAAGGTTTTGCAGCCGTTTGAGCTAAGATTTTCAAGTTATACACATAATGAAAACCTATACTTTGTTTCGGGCGAGTTCCCCATTCAAATGCATGTAACAGTGAGAAACGCACTGTCTTGGCGAAAGAAAGCGTTTTTGTACAACTTCATATAAATCGCTGTAACTTTTGATAGAAGACTCAGACAAACATGTTTATGGCTTTATCTTATAGAACTCAAGGTCCCCGTGCTGGGAAATCAGGTTTTGCAGCTGTTTGAGCTAAGATTTCCAAGTTATACACATAATGAAAACCTATGCTTTGTTTCGGGCGAGTTCCCCATTCAAATGCATGTAACAGTGAGAAACGCACTGTCTTGGCAAAAGAAAGCGTTTTTGTACAACTTCATATAAATAGCTGTAACTTTTGATAGAAGACTCAGACAAACATGTTTATGGCCTTATATTATAGAACTCAAGGTCTCCGTGCTGGGAAAACAGGTTTTGCAGCTGTCTGAGCTAAGATTTCCAAGTTATTCACATAATGAAAACCTATACTTTGTTTCGGTCGAGTTCCCCATTCAAATGCATGTAACAGTGAGAAACGCACTGTCTTGGCGAAAGAAAGCGTTTTTGTACAACTTCATATGAATAGCTGTAACTTTTGATAGAAGACTCGGATACACATGTTTATGGCTTTATCTTATAGAACTCAAGGTTCCCGTGCTGGGCAAACAGGTTTTGCAGCTGTTTGAGCTAAGATTTCCAAGTTATTCACATAATGAAAACCTATACTTTGTTTCGGTCGAGTTCCCCATTCAAATGCATGTAACAGTGAGAAACGCACTGTCTTGGCGAAAGAAAGCGTTTTTGTACAACTTCATATAAATAGCTGTAACTTTTGATAGAAGACTCAGACAAACATGTT
This sequence comes from Astatotilapia calliptera, assembly GCF_964374335.1. NCBI lineage: Eukaryota > Metazoa > Chordata > Actinopteri > Cichliformes > Cichlidae > Astatotilapia > Astatotilapia calliptera. The sequence continues at coordinate 7,583,549 of NC_137431.1, read as the reverse complement.
TATGGCTTTATCTTATAGAACTCAAGGTTCCCGTGCTGGGAAAACAGGTTTTGCAGTTGTTTGAGCTAAGATTTCCAAGTTATACACATAATGAAAACCTATACTTTGTTTCGGGCGAGTTCCCCATTGAAATGCATGTAACAGTGAGAAACGCACTGTCTTGGCGAAAGAAAGCGTTTTTGTACAACTTCATATAAATAGCTGTAACTTTTGATAGAAGACTCAGACAAACATGTTTATGGCTTTATCTTATAGAACTCAAGGTTCCCGTGCTGGGAAAACAGGTTTTGCAGCTGTTTGAGCTAAGATTTCCAAGTTATACACATAATGAAAACCTATACTTTGTTTCGGTCGAGTTCCCCATTCAAATGCATGTAACAGTGAGAAACGCACTGTCTTGGCGAAAGAAAGCGTTTTTGTACAACTTCATATAAATCGCTGTAACTTTTGATAGAAGACTCAGACAAACATGTTTATGGCTTTATCTTATAGAACTCAAGGTCCCCGTGCTGGGAAATCAGGTTTTGCAGCTGTTTGAGCTAAGATTTCCAAGTTATTCACATAATGAAAACCTATACTTTGTTTCGGTCGAGTTCCCCATTCAAATGCATGTAACAGTGAGAAACGCACTGTCTTGGCGAAAGAAAGCGTTTTTGTACAACTTCATATAAATAGCTGTAACTTTTGATAGAAGACTCAGACAAACATGTTTATGGCTTTATCTTATAGAACTCAAGGTTCCCGTGCTGGGAAAACAGGTTTTGCAGTTGTTTGAGCTAAGATTTCCAAGTTATACACATAATGAAAACCTATACTTTGTTTCGGGCGAGTTCCCCATTGAAATGCATGTAACAGTGAGAAACGCACTGTCTTGGCGAAAGAAAGCGTTTTTGTACAACTTCATATAAATAGCTGTAACTTTTGATAGAAGACTCAGACAAACATGTTTATGGCTTTATCTTATAGAACTCAAGGTCCCCGTGCTGGGAAATCAGGTTTTGCAGCTGTTTGAGCTAAGATTTTAAAGTTATACACATAATGAAAACCTATACTTTGTTTCGGTCGAGTTCCCCATTGAAATGCATGTAACAGTGAGAAACGCACTGTCTTGGCGAAAGAAAGCGTTTTTGTACAACTTCATATAAATAGCTGTAACTTATGATAGAAGACTCAGACAAACATGTTTATGGCTTTATCTTATAGAACTCAAGATTCCCGTGCTGGGAAAACAGGTTTTGCAGCTGTTTGAGCTAAGATTTCCAAGTTATACACATAATGAAAACCTATACTTTGTTTCGGTCGAGTTCCCCATTCAAATGCATGTAACAGTGAGAAACGCACTGTCTTGGCGAAAGAAAGCGTTTTTGTACAACTTCATATAAATAGCTGTAACTTTAGATAGAAGACTTAGACAAACATGTTTATGGCTTTATCTTATAGAACTCAAGGTTCCCGTGCTGGGAAAACAGGTTTTGCAGCTGTTTGAGCTAAGATTTCCAAGTTATACACATAATGAAAACCTATACTTTGTTTCGGTCGAGTTCCCCATTCAAATGCATGTAACAGTGAGAAACGCACTGTCTTGGCGAAAGAAAGCGTTTTTGTACAACTTCATATAAATAGCTGTAACTTTTGATAGAAGACTCAGATACACATGTTTATGGCTTTATCTTATAGAACTCAAGGTCCCCGTGCTGGGAAAACAGGTTTTGCAGCCGTTTGAGCTAAGATTTTCAAGTTATACACATAATGAAAACCTATACTTTGTTTCGGTCGAGTTCCCCATTCAAATGCATGTAACAGTGAGAAACGCACTGTCTTGGCAAAAGAAAGCGTTTTTGTACAACTTCATAGAAATAGCTGTAACTTTTGATAGAAGACTCAGACAAACATGTTTATGGCCTTATATTATAGAACTCAAGGTCTCCGTGCTGGGAAAACAGGTTTTGCAGCTGTCTGAGCTAAGATTTCCAAGTTATTCACATAATGAAAACCTATACTTTGTTTCGGTCGAGTTCCCCATTCAAATGCATGTAACAGTGAGAAACGCACTGTCTTGGCGAAAGAAAGCGTTTTTGTACAACTTCATATGAATAGCTGTAACTTTTGATAGAAGACTCGGATACACATGTTTATGGCTTTATCTTATAGAACTCAAGGTTCCCGTGCTGGGCAAACAGGTTTTGCAGCTGTTTGAGCTAAGATTTCCAAGTTATTCACATAATGAAAACCTATACTTTGTTTCGGTCGAGTTCCCCATTCAAATGCATGTAACAGTGAGAAACGCACTGTCTTGGCGAAAGAAAGCGTTTTTGTACAACTTCATAGAAATAGCTGTAACTTTTGATAGAAGACTCAGACAAACATGTTTATGGCCTTATATTATAGAACTCAAGGTCTCCGTGCTGGGAAAACAGGTTTTGCAGCTGTCTGAGCTAAGATTTCCAAGTTATTCACATAATGAAAACCTATACTTTGTTTCGGGCGAGTTCCCCATTGAAATGCATGTAACAGTGAGAAACGCACTGTCTTGGCAAAAGAAAGCGTTTTTGTACAACTTCATATAAATAGCTGTAACTTTTGATAGAAGACTCAGACAAACATGTTTATGGCTTTATCTTATAGAACTCAAGGTTCCCGTGCTGGGCAAACAGGTTTTGCAGCTGTTTGAGCTAAGATTTCCAAGTTATTCACATAATGAAAACCTATACTTTGTTTCGGTCGAGTTCCCCATTCAAATGCATGTAACAGTGAGAAACGCACTGTCTTGGCGAAAGAAAGCGTTTTTGTACAACTTCATATAAATAGCTGTAACTTTTGATAGAAGACTCAGACAAACATGTTTATGGCTTTATCTTATAGAACTCAAGGTTCCCGTGCTGGGAAAACAGGTTTTGCAGCTGTTTGAGCTAAGATTTCCAAGTTATTCACATAATGAAAACCTATACTTTGTTTCGGTCGAGTTCCCCATTCAAATGCATGTAACAGTGAGAAACGCACTGTCTTGGCGAAAGAAAGCGTTTTTGTACAACTTCATATAAATAGCTGTAACTTTTGATAGAAGACTCAGACAAACATGTTTATGGCTTTATCTTATAGAACTCAAGGTTCCCGTGCTGGGAAAACAGGTTTTGCAGCTGTTTGAGCTAAGATTTCCAAGTTATTCACATAATGAAAACCTATGCTTTGTTTCGGGCGAGTTCCCCATTCAAATGCATGTAACAGTGAGAAACGCACTGTCTTGGCGAAAGAAAGCGTTTTTGTACAACTTCATATAAATCGCTGTAACTTTTGATAGAAGACTCAGACAAACATGTTTATGGCTTTATCTTATAGAACTCAAGGTCCCCGTGCTGGGAAATCAGGTTTTGCAGCCGTTTGAGCTAAGATTTTCAAGTTATACACATAATGAAAACCTATACTTTGTTTCGGTCGAGTTCCCCATTCAAATGCATGTAACAGTGAGAAACGCACTATCTTGGCGAAAGAAAGCGTTTTTGTACAACTTCATAGAAATAGCTGTAACTTTTGATAGAAGACTCAGACAAACATGTTTATGGCCTTATATTATAGAACTCAAGGTCTCCGTGCTGGGAAAACAGGTTTTGCAGCTGTCTGAGCTAAGATTTCCAAGTTATTCACATAATGAAAACCTATACTTTGTTTCGGTCGAGTTCCCCATTCAAATGCATGTAACAGTGAGAAACGCACTGTCTTGGCGAAAGAAAGCGTTTTTGTACAACTTCATATGAATAGCTGTAACTTTTGATAGAAGACTCGGATACACATGTTTATGGCTTTATCTTATAGAACTCAAGGTTCCCGTGCTGGGCAAACAGGTTTTGCAGCTGTTTGAGCTAAGATTTCCAAGTTATTCACATAATGAAAACCTATACTTTGTTTCGGTCGAGTTCCCCATTCAAATGCATGTAACAGTGAGAAACGCACTGTCTTGGCGAAAGAAAGCGTTTTTGTACAACTTCATAGAAATAGCTGTAACTTTTGATAGAAGACTCAGACAAACATGTTTATGGCCTTATATTATAGAACTCAAGGTCTCCGTGCTGGGAAAACAGGTTTTGCAGCTGTCTGAGCTAAGATTTCCAAGTTATTCACATAATGAAAACCTATACTTTGTTTCGGTCGAGTTCCCCATTGAAATGCATGTAACAGTGAGAAACGCACTGTCTTGGCGAAAGAAAGCGTTTTGTACAACTTCATATAAATAGCTGTAACTTTTGATAGAAGACTCAGACAAACATGTTTATGGCTTTATCTTATAGAACTCAAGGTTCCCGTGCTGGGAAAACAGGTTTTGCAGCTGTTTGAGCTAAGATTTCCAAGTTATTCACATAATGAAAACCTATGCTTTGTTTCGGGCGAGTTCCCCATTCAAATGCATGTAACAGTGAGAAACGCACTGTCTTGGCGAAAGAAAGCGTTTTTGTACAACTTCATATAAATCGCTGTAACTTTTGCTAGAAGACTCAGACAAACATGTTTATGGCTTTATCTTATAGAACTCAAGGTCCCCGTGCTGGGAAATCAGGTTTTGCAGCTGTTTGAGCTAAGATTTCCAAGTTATACACATAATGAAAACCTATACTTTGTTTCGGTCGAGTTCCCCATTCAAATGCATGTAACAGTGAGAAACGCACTGTCTTGGCGAAAGAAAGCGTTTTTGTACAACTTCATATAAATAGCTGTAACTTTAGATAGAAGACTTAGACAAACATGTTTATGGCTTTATCTTATAGAACTCAAGGTTCCCGTGCTGGGAAAACAGGTTTTGCAGCTGTTTGAGCTAAGATTTCCAAGTTATACACATAATGAAAACCTATACTTTGTTTCGGTCGAGTTCCCCATTCAAATGCATGTAACAGTGAGAAACGCACTGTCTTGGCGAAAGAAAGCGTTTTTGTACAACTTCATATAAATAGCTGTAACTTTTGATAGAAGACTCAGATACACATGTTTATGGCTTTATCTTATAGAACTCAAGGTCCCCGTGCTGGGAAAACAGGTTTTGCAGCCGTTTGAGCTAAGATTTTCAAGTTATACACATAATGAAAACCTATACTTTGTTTCGGTCGAGTTCCCCATTCAAATGCATGTAACAGTGAGAAACGCACTGTCTTGGCGAAAGAAAGCGTTTTTGTACAACTTCATATAAATAGCTGTAACTTTTGATAGAAGACTCAGACAAACATGTTTATGGCTTTATCTTATAGAACTCAAGGTCCCCGTGCTGGGAAAACAGGTTTTGCAGCTGTCTGAGCTAAGATTTCCAAGTTATTCACATAATGAAAACCTATACTTTGTTTCGGTCGAGTTCCCCATTCAAATGCATGTAACAGTGAGAAACGCACTGTCTTGGCGAAAGAAAGCGTTTTTGTACAACTTCATATGAATAGCTGTAACTTTTGATAGAAGACTCGGATACACATGTTTATGGCTTTATCTTATAGAACTCAAGGTTCCCGTGCTGGGCAAACAGGTTTTGCAGCTGTTTGAGCTAAGATTTCCAAGTTATTCACATAATGAAAACCTATACTTTGTTTCGGTCGAGTTCCCCATTCAAATGCATGTAACAGTGAGAAACGCACTGTCTTGGCGAAAGAAAGCGTTTTTGTACAACTTCATAGAAATAGCTGTAACTTTTGATAGAAGACTCAGACAAACATGTTTATGGCCTTATATTATAGAACTCAAGGTCTCCGTGCTGGGAAAACAGGTTTTGCAGCTGTCTGAGCTAAGATTTCCAAGTTATTCACATAATGAAAACCTATACTTTGTTTCGGGCGAGTTCCCCATTGAAATGCATGTAACAGTGAGAAACGCACTGTCTTGGCAAAAGAAAGCGTTTTTGTACAACTTCATATAAATAGCTGTAACTTTTGATAGAAGACTCAGACAAACATGTTTATGGCTTTATCTTATAGAACTCAAGGTTCCCGTGCTGGGCAAACAGGTTTTGCAGCTGTTTGAGCTAAGATTTCCAAGTTATTCACATAATGAAAACCTATACTTTGTTTCGGTCGAGTTCCCCATTCAAATGCATGTAACAGTGAGAAACGCACTGTCTTGGCGAAAGAAAGCGTTTTTGTACAACTTCATATAAATAGCTGTAACTTTTGATAGAAGACTCAGACAAACATGTTTATGGCTTTATCTTATAGAACTCAAGGTTCCCGTGCTGGGAAAACAGGTTTTGCAGCTGTTTGAGCTAAGATTTCCAAGTTATTCACATAATGAAAACCTATACTTTGTTTCGGTCGAGTTCCCCATTCAAATGCATGTAACAGTGAGAAACGCACTGTCTTGGCGAAAGAAAGCGTTTTTGTACAACTTCATATAAATAGCTGTAACTTTTGATAGAAGACTCAGACAAACATGTTTATGGCTTTATCTTATAGAACTCAAGGTCCCCGTGCTGGGAAATCAGGTTTTGCAGCTGTTTGAGCTAAGATTTTCAAGTTATACACATAATGAAAACCTATACTTTGTTTCGGTCGAGTTCCCCATTCAAATGCATGTAACAGTGAGAAACGCACTGTCTTGGCAAAAGAAAGCGTTTTTGTACAACTTCATATAAATAGCTGTAACTTTTGATAGAAGACTCAGACAAACATGTTTATGGCTTTATCTTATAGAACTCAAGGTCCCCGTGCTGGGAAAACAGGATTTGCAGTTGTTTGAGCTAAGATTTCCAAGTTATACACATAATGAAAACCTATACTTTGTTTCGGGCGAGTTCCCCATTGAAATGCATGTAACAGTGAGAAACGCACTGTCTTGGCGAAAGAAAGCGTTTTTGTACAACTTCATATAAATCGCTGTAACTTTTGATAGAAGACTCAGACAAACATGTTTATGGCTTTATCTTATAGAACTCAAGGTCCCCGTGCTGGGAAATCAGGTTTTGCAGCTGTTTGAGCTAAGATTTCCAAGTTATACACATAATGAAAACCTATACTTTGTTTCGGTCGAGTTCCCCATTCAAATGCATGTAACAGTGAGAAACGCACTGTCTTGGCGAAAGAAAGCGTTTTTGTACAACTTCATATAAATAGCTGTAACTTTTGATAGAAGACTCGGATACACATGTTTATGGCTTTATCTTATAGAACTCAAGGTCCCCGTGCTGGGAAAACAGGTTTTGCAGCTGTTTGAGCTAAGATTTCCAAGTTATACACATAATGAAAACCTATACTTTGTTTCGGGCGAGTTCCCCATTCTAATGCATGTAACAGTGAGAAACGCACTGTCTTGGCGAAAGAAAGCGTTTTTGTACAACTTCATATAAATCGCTGTAACTTTTGATAGAAGACTCAGACAAACATGTTTATGGCTTTATCTTATAGAACTCAAGGTCCCCGTGCTGGGAAAACAGGATTTGCAGTTGTTTGAGCTAAGATTTCCAAGTTATACACATAATGAAAACCTATACTTTGTTTCGGGCGAGTTCCCCATTGAAATGCATGTAACAGTGAGAAACGCACTGTCTTGGCGAAAGAAAGCGTTTTTGTACAACTTCATATAAATCGCTGTAACTTTTGATAGAAGACTCAGACAAACATGTTTATGGCTTTATCTTATAGAACTCAAGGTCCCCGTGCTGGGAAATCAGGTTTTGCAGCTGTTTGAGCTAAGATTTTAAAGTTATACACATAATGAAAACCTATACTTTGTTTCGGTCGAGTTCCCCATTCAAATGCATGTAACAGTGAGAAACGCACTGTCTTGGCGAAAGAAAGCGTTTTTGTACAACTTCATATAAATAGCTGTAACTTTTGATAGAAGACTCGGATACACATGTTTATGGCTTTATCTTATAGAACTCAAGGTCCCCGTGCTGGGAAAACAGGTTTTGCAGCCGTTTGAGCTAAGATTTTCAAGTTATACACATAATGAAAACCTATACTTTGTTTCGGTCGAGTTCCCCATTCAAATGCATGTAACAGTGAGAAACGCACTGTCTTGGCAAAAGAAAGCGTTTTTGTACAACTTCATATAAATAGCTGTAACTTTTGATATAAGACTCAGACAAACATGTTTATGGCTTTATCTTATAGAACTCAAGGTCCCCGTGCTGGCAAAACAGGTTTTGCAGCCGTTTGAGCTAAGATTTTCAAGTTATACACATAATGAAAACCTATACTTTGTTTCGGTCGAGTTCCCCATTCAAATGCATGTAACAGTGAGAAACGCACTGTCTTGGCAAAAGAAAGCGTTTTTGTACAACTTCATATAAATAGCTGTAACTTTTGATAGAAGACTCAGACAAACATGTTTATGGCTTTATCTTATAGAACTCAAGGTCCCCGTGCTGGGAAATCAGGTTTTGCAGCTGTTTGAGCTAAGATTTTAAAGTTATACACATAATGAAAACCTATACTTTGTTTCGGTCGAGTTCCCCATTCAAATGCATGTAACAGTGAGAAACGCACTGTCTTGGCGAAAGAAAGCGTTTTTGTACAACTTCATATAAATAGCTGTAACTTTTGATAGAAGACTCAGACAAACATGTTTATGGCCTTATATTCTAGAACTCAAGGTCTCCGTGCTGGGAAAACAGGTTTTGCAGCTGTCTGAGCTAAGATTTCCAAGTTATTCACATAATGAAAACCTATACTTTGTTTCGGTCGAGTTCCCCATTCAAATGCATGTAACAGTGAGAAACGCACTGTCTTGGCGAAAGAAAGCGTTTTTGTACAACTTCATATGAATAGCTGTAACTTTTGATAGAAGACTCGGATACACATGTTTATGGCTTTATCTTATAGAACTCAAGGTTCCCGTGCTGGGCAAACAGGTTTTGCAGCTGTTTGAGCTAAGATTTCCAAGTTATTCACATAATGAAAACCTATACTTTGTTTCGGTCGAGTTCCCCATTCAAATGCATGTAACAGTGAGAAACGCACTGTCTTGGCAAAAGAAAGCGTTTTTGTACAACTTCATATAAATAGCTGTAACTTTTGATATAAGACTCAGACAAACATGTTTATGGCTTTATCTTATAGAACTCAAGGTCCCCGTGCTGGCAAAACAGGTTTTGCAGCCGTTTGAGCTAAGATTTTCAAGTTATACACATAATGAAAACCTATACTTTGTTTCGGTCGAGTTCCCCATTCAAATGCATGTAACAGTGAGAAACGCACTGTCTTGGCAAAAGAAAGCGTTTTTGTACAACTTCATATAAATAGCTGTAACTTTTGATAGAAGACTCAGACAAACATGTTTATGGCTTTATCTTATAGAACTCAAGGTCCCCGTGCTGGGAAATCAGGTTTTGCAGCTGTTTGAGCTAAGATTTTAAAGTTATACACATAATGAAAACCTATACTTTGTTTCGGTCGAGTTCCCCATTCAAATGCATGTAACAGTGAGAAACGCACTGTCTTGGCGAAAGAAAGCGTTTTTGTACAACTTCATATAAATAGCTGTAACTTTTGATAGAAGACTCAGACAAACATGTTTATGGCCTTATATTCTAGAACTCAAGGTCTCCGTGCTGGGAAAACAGGTTTTGCAGCTGTCTGAGCTAAGATTTCCAAGTTATTCACATAATGAAAACCTATACTTTGTTTCGGTCGAGTTCCCCATTCAAATGCATGTAACAGTGAGAAACGCACTGTCTTGGCGAAAGAAAGCGTTTTTGTACAACTTCATATGAATAGCTGTAACTTTTGATAGAAGACTCGGATACACATGTTTATGGCTTTATCTTATAGAACTCAAGGTTCCCGTGCTGGGCAAACAGGTTTTGCAGCTGTTTGAGCTAAGATTTCCAAGTTATTCACATAATGAAAACCTATACTTTGTTTCGGTCGAGTTCCCCATTCAAATGCATGTAACAGTGAGAAACGCACTGTCTTGGCAAAAGAAAGCGTTTTTGTACAACTTCATATAAATAGCTGTAACCTTTGATAGAAGACTTAGACAAACATGTTTATGGCTTTATCTTATAGAACTCAAGGTTCCCGTGCTGGGAAAACAGGTTTTGCAGCTGTTTGAGCTAAGATTTTCAAGTTATACACATAATGAAAACCTATACTTTGTTTCGGTCGAGTTCCCCATTCAAATGCATGTAACAGTGAGAAACGCACTGTCTTGGCGAAAGAAAGCGTTTTTGTACAACTTCATATAAATAGCTGTAACTTTTGATAGAAGACTCGGATACACATGTTTATGGCTTTATCTTATAGAACTCAAGGTCCCCGTGCTGGGAAAACAGGTTTTGCAGCCGTTTGAGCTAAGATTTTCAAGTTATACACATAATGAAAACCTATACTTTGTTTCGGTCGAGTTCCCCATTCAAATGCATGTAACAGTGAGAAACGCACTGTCTTGGCAAAAGAAAGCGTTTTTGTACAACTTCATATAAATAGCTGTAACTTTTGATAGAAGACTCAGACAAACATGTTTATGGCTTTATCTTATAGAACTCAAGGTCCCCGTGCTGGGAAAACAGGATTTGCAGTTGTTTGAGCTAAGATTTCCAAGTTATACACATAATGAAAACCTATACTTTGTTTCGGGCGAGTTCCCCATTGAAATGCATGTAACAGTGAGAAACGCACTGTCTTGGCGAAAGAAAGCGTTTTTGTACAACTTCATATAAATCGCTGTAACATTTGATAGAAGACTCAGACAAACATGTTTATGGCTTTATCTTATAGAACTCAAGGTCCCCGTGCTGGGAAATCAGGTTTTGCAGCTGTTTGAGCTAAGATTTTAAAGTTATACACATAATGAAAACCTATACTTTGTTTCGGTCGAGTTCCCCATTCAAATGCACGTAACAGTGAGAAACGCACTGTCTTGGCGAAAGAAAGCGTTTTTGTACAACTTCATATAAATCGCTGTAACTTTTGATAGAAGACTCAGACAAACATGTTTATGGCTTTATCTTATAGAACTCAAGGTCCCCGTGCTGGGAAATCAGGTTTTGCAGCTGTTTGAGCTAAGATTTTAAAGTTATACACATAATGAAAACCTATACTTTGTTTCGGTCGAGTTCCCCATTGAAATGCATGTAACAGTGAGAAACGCACTGTCTTGGCAAAAGAAAGCGTTTTTGTACAACTTCATATAAATAGCTGTAACTTTTGATAGAAGACTCAGACAAACATGTTTATGGCTTTATCTTATAGAACTCAAGGTTCCCGTGCTGGGAAAACAGGTTTTGCAGCTGTTTGAGCTAAGATTTCCAAGTTATACACATAATGAAAACCTATACTTTGTTTCGGGCGAGTTCCCCATTCTAATGCATGTAACAGTGAGAAACGCACTGTCTTGGCGAAAGAAAGCGTTTTTGTACAACTTCATATAAATCGCTGTAACTTTTGATAGAAGACTCAGACAAACATGTTTATGGCTTTATCTTATAGAACTCAAGGTCCCCGTGCTGGGAAAACAAGTTTTGCAGCTGTTTGAGCTAACATTTTCAAGTTATACACATAATGAAAACCTATACTTTGTTTCGGTCGAGTTCCCCATTCAAATGCATGTAACAGTGAGAAACGCACTGTCTTGGCGAAAGAAAGCGTTTTTGTACAACTTCATATAAATAGCTGTAACTTTTGATAGAAGACTCGGATACACATGTTTATGGCTTTATCTTATAGAACTCAAGGTCCCCGTGCTGGGAAAACAGGTTTTGCAGCCGTTTGAGCTAAGATTTTCAAGTTATACACATAATGAAAACCTATACTTTGTTTCGGTCGAGTTCCCCATTCAAATGCATGTAACAGTGAGAAACGCACTGTCTTGGCAAAAGAAAGCGTTTTTGTACAACTTCATATAAATAGCTGTAACTTTTGATAGAAGACTCAGACAAACATGTTTATGGCTTTATCTTATAGAACTCAAGGTCCCCGTGCTGGGAAAACAGGTTTTGCAGCTGTTTGAGCTAAGATTTTAAAGTTATACACATAATGAAAACCTATACTTTGTTTCGGTCGAGTTCCCCATTCTAATGCATGTAACAGTGAGAAACGCACTGTCTTGGCAAAAGAAAGCGTTTTTGTACAACTTCATATAAATAGCTGTAACTTTAGATAGAAGACTCAGACAAACATGTTTATGGCTTTATCTTATAGAACTCAAGGTCCCCGTGCTGGGAAAACAGGTTTTGCAGCTGTTTGAGCTAAGATTTCCAAGTTATACACATAATGAAAACCTATACTTTGTTTCGGGCGAGTTCCCCATTCTAATGCATGTAACAGTGAGAAACGCACTGTCTTGGCGAAAGAAAGCGTTTTTGTACAACTTCATATAAATCGCTGTAACTTTTGATAGAAGACTCAGACAAACATGTTTATGGCTTTATCTTATAGAACTCAAGGTCCCCGTGCTGGGAAATCAGGTTTTGCAGCTGTTTGAGCTAAGATTTTAAAGTTATACACATAATGAAAACCTATACTTTGTTTCGGTCGAGTTCCCCATTCAAATGCATGTAACAGTGAGAAACGCACTGTCTTGGCGAAAGAAAGCGTTTTTGTACAACTTCATATAAATCGCTGTAACTTTAGATAGAAGACTCAGACAAACATGTTTATGGCTTTATCTTATAGAACTCAAGGTCCCCGTGCTGGGAAATCAGGTTTTGCAGCTGTTTGAGCTAAGATTTTAAAGTTATACACATAATGAAAACCTATACTTTGTTTCGGTCGAGTTCCCCATTGAAATGCATGTAACAGTGAGAAACGCACTGTCTTGGCAAAAGAAAGCGTTTTTGTACAACTTCATATAAATAGCTGTAACTTTTGATAGAAGACTCAGACAAACATGTTTATGGCTTTATCTTATAGAACTCAAGGTTCCCGTGCTGGGAAAACAGGTTTTGCAGCTGTTTGACCTAACATTTTCAAGTTATACACATAATGAAAACCTATACTTTGTTTCAGGCGAGTTTCCCATTCAAATGCATGTAACAGTGAGAAACGCACTGTCTTGGCGAAAGAAAGCGTTTTTGTACAACTTCATATGAATAGCTGTAACCTTTGATAGAAGACTCGGATACACATGTTTATGGCTTTATCTTATAGAACTCAAGGTTCCCGTGCTGGGCAAACAGGTTTTGCAGCTGTTTGAGCTAAGATTTCCAAGTTATTCACATAATGAAAACCTATACTTTGTTTCGGTCGAGTTCCCCATTCAAATGCATGTAACAGTGAGAAACGCACTGTCTTGGCGAAAGAAAGCGTTTTTGTACAACTTCATATAAATAGCTGTAACTTTTGATAGAAGACTCAGACAAACATGTTTATGGCTTTATCTTATAGAACTCAAGGTTCCCGTGCTGGGAAAACAGGTTTTGCAGCTGTTTGAGCTAAGATTTCCAAGTTATTCACATAATGAAAACCTATACTTTGTTTCGGTCGAGTTCCCCATTCAAATGCATGTAACAGTGAGAAACGCACTGTCTTGGCGAAAGAAAGCGTTTTTGTACAACTTCATATAAATAGCTGTAACTTTTGATAGAAGACTCAGACAAACATGTTTATGGCTTTATCTTATAGAACTCAAGGTCCCCGTGCTGGGAAATCAGGTTTTGCAGCTGTTTGAGCTAAGATTTTCAAGTTATACACATAATGAAAACCTATACTTTGTTTCGGTCGAGTTCCCCATTCAAATGCATGTAACAGTGAGAAACGCACTGTCTTGGCGAAAGAAAGCGTTTTTGTACAACTTCATATAAATAGCTGTAACTTTTGATAGAAGACTCGGATACACATGTTTATGGCTTTATCTTATAGAACTCAAGGTCCCCGTGCTGGGAAAACAGGTTTTGCAGCCGTTTGAGCTAAGATTTTCAAGTTATACACATAATGAAAACCTATACTTTGTTTCGGTCGAGTTCCCCATTCAAATGCATGTAACAGTGAGAAACGCACTGTCTTGGCAAAAGAAAGCGTTTTTGTACAACTTCATATAAATAGCTGTAACTTTTGATAGAAGACTTAGACAAACATGTTTATGGCTTTATCTTATAGAACTCAAGGTTCCCGTGCTGGGAAAACAGGTTTTGCAGCTGTTTGAGCTAAGATTTTCAAGTTATACACATAATGAAAACCTATACTTTGTTTCGGTCGAGTTCCCATTCAAATGCATGTAACAGTGAGAAACGCACTGTCTTGGCGAAAGAAAGCGTTTTTGTACAACTTCATATAAATAGCTGTAACTTTTGATAGAAGACTCGGATACACATGTTTATGGCTTTATCTTATAGAACTCAAGGTCCCCGTGCTGGGAAAACAGGTTTTGCAGCCGTTTGAGCTAAGATTTTCAAGTTATACACATAATGAAAACCTATACTTTGTTTCGGTCGAGTTCCCCATTCAAATGCATGTAACAGTGAGAAACGCACTGTCTTGGCAAAAGAAAGCGTTTTTGTACAACTTCATATAAATAGCTGTAACTTTTGATAGAAGACTCAGACAAACATGTTTATGGCTTTATCTTATAGAACTCAAGGTCCCCGTGCTGGGAAAACAGGATTTGCAGTTGTTTGAGCTAAGATTTCCAAGTTATACACATAATGAAAACCTATACTTTGTTTCGGGCGAGTTCCCCATTGAAATGCATGTAACAGTGAGAAACGCACTGTCTTGGCGAAAGAAAGCGTTTTTGTACAACTTCATATAAATCGCTGTAACTTTTGATAGAAGACTCAGACAAACATGTTTATGGCTTTATCTTATAGAACTCAAGGTCCCCGTGCTGGGAAATCAGGTTTTGCAGCTGTTTGAGCTAAGATTTTAAAGTTATACACATAATGAAAACCTATACTTTGTTTCGGTCGAGTTCCCCATTCAAATGCATGTAACAGTGAGAAACGCACTGTCTTGGCGAAAGAAAGCGTTTTTGTACAACTTCATATAAATAGCTGTAACTTTTGATAGAAGACTCGGATACACATGTTTATGGCTTTATCTTATAGAACTCAAGGTCCCCGTGCTGGGAAAACAGGTTTTGCAGCCGTTTGAGCTAAGATTTTCAAGTTATACACATAATGAAAACCTATACTTTGTTTCGGTCGAGTTCCCCATTCAAATGCATGTAACAGTGAGAAACGCACTGTCTTGGCAAAAGAAAGCGTTTTTGTACAACTTCATATAAATAGCTGTAACTTTTGATAGAAGACTCAGACAAACATGTTTATGGCTTTATCTTATAGAACTCAAGGTCCCCGTGCTGGGAAAACAGGTTTTGCAGCTGTTTGAGCTAAGATTTCCAAGTTATACACATAATGAAAACCTATACTTTGTTTCGGTCGAGTTCCCCATTCAAATGCATGTAACAGTGAGAAACGCACTGTCTTGGCAAAAGAAAGCGTTTTTGTACAACTTCATATAAATAGCTGTAACTTTTGATAGAAGACTCAGACAAACATGTTTATGGCTTTATCTTATAGAACTCAAGGTCCCCGTGCTGGGAAAACAGGTTTTGCAGCTGTTTGAGCTAAGATTTCCAAGTTATACACATAATGAAAACCTATACTTTGTTTCGGGCGAGTTCCCCATTCTAATGCATGTAACAGTGAGAAACGCACTGTCTTGGCGAAAGAAAGCGTTTTTGTACAACTTCATATAAATCGCTGTAACTTTTGATAGAAGACTCAGACAAACATGTTTATGGCTTTATCTTATAGAACTCAAGGTCCCCGTGCTGGGAAATCAGGTTTTGCAGCTGTTTGAGCTAAGATTTTAAAGTTATACACATAATGAAAACCTATACTTTGTTTCGGTCGAGTTCCCCATTGAAATGCATGTAACAGTGAGAAACGCACTGTCTTGGCAAAAGAAAGCGTTTTTGTACAACTTCATATAAATAGCTGTAACTTTTGATAGAAGACTCAGACAAACATGTTTATGGCTTTATCTTATAGAACTCAAGGTTCCCGTGCTGGGAAAACAGGTTTTGCAGCTGTTTGACCTAACATTTTCAAGTTATACACATAATGAAAACCTATACTTTGTTTCGGTCGAGTTCCCCATTCAAATGCATGTAACAGTGAGAAACGCACTGTCTTGGCGAAAGAAAGCGTTTTTGTACAACTTCATATAAATAGCTGTAACTTTTGATAGAAGACTCGGATACACATGTTTATGGCTTTATCTTATAGAACTCAAGGTCCCCGTGTTGGGAAAACAGGTTTTGCAGCCGTTTGAGCTAAGATTTTCAAGTTATACACATAATGAAAACCTATACTTTGTTTCGGTCGAGTTCCCCATTCAAATGCATGTAACAGTGAGAAACGCACTGTCTTGGCAAAAGAAAGCGTTTTTGTACAACTTCATATAAATAGCTGTAACTTTTGATATAAGACTCAGACAAACATGTTTATGGCTTTATCTTATAGAACTCAAGGTCCCCGTGCTGGCAAAACAGATTTTGCAGCCGTTTGAGCTAAGATTTTCAAGTTATACACATAATGAAAACCTATACTTTGTTTCGGTCGAGTTCCCCATTCAAATGCATGTAACAGTGAGAAACGCACTGTCTTGGCAAAAGAAAGCGTTTTTGTACAACTTCATATAAATAGCTGTAACTTTTGATAGAAGACTCAGACAAACATGTTTATGGCTTTATCTTATAGAACTCAAGGTCCCCGTGCTGGGAAAACAGGTTTTGCAGCTGTTTGAGCTAAGATTTCCAAGTTATACACATAATGAAAACCTATACTTTGTTTCGGTCGAGTTCCCCATTCAAATGCATGTAACAGTGAGAAACGCACTGTCTTGGCAAAAGAAAGCGTTTTTGTACAACTTCATATAAATAGCTGTAACTTTTGATAGAAGACTCAGACAAACATGTTTATGGCTTTATCTTATAGAACTCAAGGTCCCCGTGCTGGGAAAACAGGTTTTGCAGCTGTTTGAGCTAAGATTTCCAAGTTATACACATAATGAAAACCTATACTTTGTTTCGGGCGAGTTCCCCATTCTAATGCATGTAACAGTGAGAAACGCACTGTCTTGGCGAAAGAAAGCGTTTTTGTACAACTTCATATAAATCGCTGTAACTTTTGATAGAAGACTCAGACAAACATGTTTATGGCTTTATCTTATAGAACTCAAGGTCCCCGTGCTGGGAAATCAGGTTTTGCAGCTGTTTGAGCTAAGATTTTAAAGTTATACACATAATGAAAACCTATACTTTGTTTCGGTCGAGTTCCCCATTGAAATGCATGTAACAGTGAGAAACGCACTGTCTTGGCAAAAGAAAGCGTTTTTGTACAACTTCATATAAATAGCTGTAACTTTTGATAGAAGACTCAGACAAACATGTTTATGGCTTTATCTTATAGAACTCAAGGTTCCCGTGCTGGGAAAACAGGTTTTGCAGCTGTTTGACCTAACATTTTCAAGTTATACACATAATGAAAACCTATACTTTGTTTCGGTCGAGTTCCCCATTCAAATGCATGTAACAGTGAGAAACGCACTGTCTTGGCGAAAGAAAGCGTTTTTGTACAACTTCATATAAATAGCTGTAACTTTTGATAGAAGACTCGGATACACATGTTTATGGCTTTATCTTATAGAACTCAAGGTCCCCGTGTTGGGAAAACAGGTTTTGCAGCCGTTTGAGCTAAGATTTTCAAGTTATACACATAATGAAAACCTATACTTTGTTTCGGTCGAGTTCCCCATTCAAATGCATGTAACAGTGAGAAACGCACTGTCTTGGCAAAAGAAAGCGTTTTTGTACAACTTCATATAAATAGCTGTAACTTTTGATATAAGACTCAGACAAACATGTTTATGGCTTTATCTTATAGAACTCAAGGTCCCCGTGCTGGCAAAACAGATTTTGCAGCCGTTTGAGCTAAGATTTTCAAGTTATACACATAATGAAAACCTATACTTTGTTTCGGTCGAGTTCCCCATTCAAATGCATGTAACAGTGAGAAACGCACTGTCTTGGCAAAAGAAAGCGTTTTTGTACAACTTCATATAAATCGCTGTAACTTTTGATAGAAGACTCAGACAAACATGTTTATGGCTTTATCTTATAGAACTCAAGGTCCCCGTGCTGGGAAATCAGGTTTTGCAGCTGTTTGAGCTAAGATTTTAAAGTTATACACATAATGAAAACCTATACTTTGTTTCGGTCGAGTTCCCCATTCAAATGCATGTAACAGTGAGAAACGCACTGTCTTGGCGAAAGAAAGCGTTTTTGTACAACTTCATATAAATAGCTGTAACTTTTGATAGAAGACTCAGACAAACATGTTTATGGCCTTATATTCTAGAACTCAAGGTCTCCGTGCTGGGAAAACAGGTTTTGCAGCTGTCTGAGCTAAGATTTCCAAGTTATTCACATAATGAAAACCTATACTTTGTTTCGGTCGAGTTCCCCATTCAAATGCATGTAACAGTGAGAAACGCACTGTCTTGGCGAAAGAAAGCGTTTTTGTACAACTTCATATGAATAGCTGTAACTTTTGATAGAAGACTCGGATACACATGTTTATGGCTTTATCTTATAGAACTCAAGGTTCCCGTGCTGGGCAAACAGGTTTTGCAGCTGTTTGAGCTAAGATTTCCAAGTTATTCACATAATGAAAACCTATACTTTGTTTCGGTCGAGTTCCCCATTCAAATGCATGTAACAGTGAGAAACGCACTGTCTTGGCAAAAGAAAGCGTTTTTGTACAACTTCATATAAATAGCTGTAACTTTTGATAGAAGACTTAGACAAACATGTTTATGGCTTTATCTTATAGAACTCAAGGTTCCCGTGCTGGGAAAACAGGTTTTGCAGCTGTTTGAGCTAAGATTTTCAAGTTATACACATAATGAAAACCTATACTTTGTTTCGGTCGAGTTCCCCATTCAAATGCATGTAACAGTGAGAAACGCACTGTCTTGGCGAAAGAAAGCGTTTTTGTATAAATAGCTGTAACTTTTGATAGAAGACTCGGATACACATGTTTATGGCTTTATCTTATAGAACTCAAGGTCCCCGTGTTGGGAAAACAGGTTTTGCAGCCGTTTGAGCTAAGATTTTCAAGTTATACACATAATGAAAACCTATACTTTGTTTCGGTCGAGTTCCCCATTCAAATGCATGTAACAGTGAGAAACGCACTGTCTTGGCAAAAGAAAGCGTTTTTGTACAACTTCATATAAATAGCTGTAACTTTTGATATAAGACTCAGACAAACATGTTTATGGCTTTATCTTATAGAACTCAAGGTCCCCGTGCTGGCAAAACAGGTTTTGCAGCCGTTTGAGCTAAGATTTCCAAGTTATTCACATAATGAAAACCTATACTTTGTTTCGGTCGAGTTCCCCATTCAAATGCATGTAACAGTGAGAAACGCACTGTCTTGGCGAAAGAAAGCGTTTTTGTACAACTTCATATGAATAGCTGTAACTTTTGATAGAAGACTCGGATACACATGTTTATGGCTTTATCTTATAGAACTCAAGGTTCCCGTGCTGGGCAAACAGGTTTTGCAGCTGTTTGAGCTAAGATTTCCAAGTTATTCACATAATGAAAACCTATACTTTGTTTCGGTCGAGTTCCCCATTCAAATGCATGTAACAGTGAGAAACGCACTGTCTTGGCGAAAGAAAGCGTTTTTGTACAACTTCATATAAATAGCTGTAACTTTTGATAGAAGACTCAGACAAACATGTTTATGGCTTTATCTTATAGAACTCAAGGTCCCCGTGCTGGGAAAACAGGATTTGCAGTTGTTTGAGCTAAGATTTCCAAGTTATACACATAATGAAAACCTATACTTTGTTTCGGGCGAGTTCCCCATTGAAATGCATGTAACAGTGAGAAACGCACTGTCTTGTCGAAAGAAAGCGTTTTTGTACAACTTCATATAAATCACTGTAACTTTTGATAGAAGACTCAGACAAACATGTTTATGGCTTTATCTTATAGAACTCAAGGACCCCGTGCTGGGAAATCAGGTTTTGCAGCTGTTTGAGCTAAGATTTTAAAGTTATACACATAATGAAAACCTATACTTTGTTTCGGTCGAGTTCCCCATTCAAATGCATGTAACAGTGAGAAACGCACTGTCTTGGCGAAAGAAAGCGTTTTTGTACAACTTCATATAAATAGCTGTAACTTTTGATAGAAGACTCAGACAAACATGTTTATGGCCTTATATTATAGAACTCAAGGTCTCCGTGCTGGGAAAACAGGTTTTGCAGCTATCGGAGTTAAGATTTCCAAGTTATTCACATAATGAAAACCTATACTTTGTTTCGGTCGAGTTCCCCATTCAAATGCATGTAACAGTGAGAAACGCACTGTCTTGGCGAAAGAAAGCATTTTTGTACAACTTCATATGAATAGCTGTAACTTTTGATAGAAGACTCGGATACACATGTTTATGGCTTTATCTTATAGAACTCAAGGTTCCCGTGCTGGGCAAACAGGTTTTGCAGCTGTTTGAGCTAAGATTTCCAAGTTATTCACATAATGAAAACCTATACTTTGTTTTGGTCGAGTTCCCCATTCAAATGCATGTAACAGTGAGAAACACACTGTCTTGGCGAAAGAAAGCATTTTTGTACAACTTCATATAAATCGCTGTAACTTTTGATAGAAGACTCAGACAAACATGTTTATGGCTTTATCTTATAGAACTCAATATCCCCCTGCTGGGCAAACAGGTTTTGCAGCCGTTTGAGCTAAGATTTTAAAATTATTCACATAATGAAAACCTATACTTTGTTTCAGGCGAGTTTCCCATTCAAATGCATGTAACAGTGAGAAACGCACTGTCTTGGCGAAATAAAGCGCTTTTGAACAACTTCATATAAATCGCTGTAACTTTTGATAGAAGACTCAGAAACACATGTTTATGGCTTTATCTTATATAACTCAATATCCCCGTGCTGGGCAAACAGGTTTTGCAGCCGTTTGAGCTAAGATTTTAAAATTATTCACATAATGAAAACCTATACTTTGTTTCAGGCGAGTTTCCCATTCAAATGCATGTAACAGTGAGAAACACATTGTCTTGGCGAAATAAAGCGTTTTTGTACAACTTCATATAAATCGCTGTAACTTTTGATAGAAGAATCAGACAAACATGTTTATGGCTTTATCTTATAGAACTCAATATCCCCGTGCTGGGCAAACAGGTTTTGCAGCCGTTTGAGCTAAGATTTTAAAATTATTCACATAATGAAAACCTATACTTTGTCTCAGGCGAGTTTCCCATTCAAATGCATGTAACAGTGAGAAACACACTGTCTTGGCGAAAGAAAGCGCTTTTGAACAACTTCATATAAATCGCTGTAACTTTTGATAGAAGACTCAGAAACACATGTTTATGGCTTTATCTTATAGAACTCAATATCCCTGTGCTGGGCAAACAGGTTTTGCAGCCGTTTGAGCTAAGATTTTAAAATTATTCACATAATGAAAACCTATACTTTGTTTCAGGCGAGTTTCCCATTCAAATGCATGTAACAGTGAGAAACGCATTGTCTTGGCGAAATAAAGCGCTTTTGAACAACTTCATATAAATCGCTGTAACTTTTGATAGAAGACTCAGAAACACATGTTTATGGCTTTATCTTATAGAACTCAATATCCCGTGCTGGGCAAACAGGTTTTGCAGCCGTTTGAGCTAAGATTTTAAAATTATTCACATAATGAAAACCTATACTTTGTCTCAGGCGAGTTTCCCATTCAAATGCATGTAACAGTGAGAAACGCATTGTCTTGGCGAAAGAAAGCATTTTTGTACAACTTCATATAAATCGCTGTAACTTTTGATAGAAGAGTCAGAAACACATGTTTATGGCTTTATCTTATAGAACTCAATATCCCCGTGCTGGGCAAACAGGTTTTGCAGCCGTTTGAGCTAAGATTTTAAAATTATTCACATAATGAAAACCTATACTTTGTCTCGGGCGAGTTTCCCATTCAAATGCATGTAACAGTGAGAAACACACTGTCTTGGCGAAAGAAAGCATTTTTGTACAACTTCATATAAATCGCTGTAACTTTTGATAGAAGACTCAGACAAACATGTTTATGGCTTTATCTTATAGAACTCAATATCCCCGTGCTGGGCAAACAGGTTTTGCAGCCGTTTGAGCTAAGATTTTAAAATTATTCACATAATGAAAACCTATACTTTGTTTCAGGCGAGTTTCCCATTCAAATGCATGTAACAGTGAGAAACGCATCGTCTTGGCGAAAGAAAGCATTTTTGTACAACTTCATATAAATCGCTGTAACTTTTGATAGAAGACTCAGAAACACGTGTTTATGGCTTTATCTTATAGAACTCAATATCCCCGTGCTGGGTAAACAGGTTTTGCAGCCGTTTGAGCTAAGATTTTAAAATTATTCACATAATGAAAACCTATACTTTGTTTCAGGCGAGTTTCCCATTCAAATGCATGTAACAGTGAGAAACGCATTGTCTTGGCGAAATAAAGCGTTTTTGTACAACTTCATATAAATCGCTGTAACTTTTGATAGAAGACTCAGAAAAACATGTTTATGGCTTTATCTTATAGAACTCAATATCCCCGTGCTGGGCAAACAGGTTTTGCAGCCGTTTGAGCTAAGATTTTAAAATTATTCACATAATGAAAACCTATACTTTGTCTCGGGCGAGTTTCCCATTCAAATGCATGTAACAGTGAGAAACACACTGTCTTGGCGAAAGAAAGCATTTTTGTACAACTTCATATAAATCGCTGTAACTTTTGATAGAAGACTCAGACAAACATGTTTATGGCTTTATCTTATAGAACTCAATATCCCCGTGCTGGGCAAACAGGTTTTGCAGCCGTTTGAGCTAAGATTTTAAAATTATTCACATAATGAAAACCTATACTTTGTTTCAGGCGAGTTTCCCATTCAAATGCATGTAACAGTGAGAAACGCATCGTCTTGGCGAAAGAAAGCATTTTTGTACAACTTCATATAAATCGCTGTAACTTTTGATAGAAGACTCAGAAACACGTGTTTATGGCTTTATCTTATAGAACTCAATATCCCCGTGCTGGGTAAACAGGTTTTGCAGCCGTTTGAGCTAAGATTTTAAAATTATTCACATAATGAAAACCTATACTTTGTCTCAGGCGAGTTTCCCATTCAAATGCATGTAACAGTGAGAAACACACTGTCTTGGCGAAAGAAAGCATTTTTGTACAACTTCATATAAATCGCTGTAACTTTTGATAGAAGACTCAGACAAACATGTTTATGGCTTTATCTTATAGAACTCAATATCCCCGTGCTGGGCAAACAGGTTTTGCAGCCGTTTGAGCTAAGATTTTAAAATTATTCACATAATGAAAACCTATACTTTGTCTCAGGCGAGTTTCCCATTCAAATGCATGTAACAGTGAGAAACACACTGTCTTGGCGAAAGAACGCGCTTTTGAACAACTTCATATAAATCGCTGTAACTTTTGATAGAAGACTCAGAAACACATGTTTATGGCTTTATCTTATAGAACTCAATATCCCCGTGCTGGGCAAACAGGTTTTGCAGCCGTTTGAGCTAAGATTTTAAAATTATTCACATAATGAAAACCTATACTTTGTTTCAGGCGAGTTTCCCATTCAAATGCATGTAACAGTGAGAAACGCACTGTCTTGGCGAAAGAAAGCGTTTTTGTACAACTTCATATGAATAGCTGTAACTTTTGATAGAAGACTCGGATACACATGTTTATGGCTTTATCTTATAGAACTCAAGGTTCCCGTGCTGGGCAAACAGGTTTTGCAGCTGTTTGAGCTAAGATTTCCAAGTTATTCACATAATGAAAACCTATACTTTGTTTCGGTCGAGTTCCCCATTCAAATGCATGTAACAGTGAGAAACGCACTGTCTTGGCGAAAGAAAGCGTTTTTGTACAACTTCATATAAATAGCTGTAACTTTTGATAGAAGACTCAGACAAACATGTTTATGGCTTTATCTTATAGAACTCAAGGTCCCCGTGCTGGGAAAACAGGATTTGCAGTTGTTTGAGCTAAGATTTCCAAGTTATACACATAATGAAAACCTATACTTTGTTTCGGGCGAGTTCCCCATTGAAATGCATGTAACAGTGAGAAACGCACTGTCTTGTCGAAAGAAAGCGTTTTTGTACAACTTCATATAAATCACTGTAACTTTTGATAGAAGACTCAGACAAACATGTTTATGGCTTTATCTTATAGAACTCAAGGTCCCCGTGCTGGGAAATCAGGTTTTGCAGCTGTTTGAGCTAAGATTTTAAAGTTATACACATAATGAAAACCTATACTTTGTTTCGGTCGAGTTCCCCATTCAAATGCATGTAACAGTGAGAAACGCACTGTCTTGGCGAAAGAAAGCGTTTTTGTACAACTTCATATAAATAGCTGTAACTTTTGATAGAAGACTCAGACAAACATGTTTATGGCCTTATATTATAGAACTCAAGGTCTCCGTGCTGGGAAAACAGGTTTTGCAGCTATCGGAGTTAAGATTTCCAAGTTATTCACATAATGAAAACCTATACTTTGTTTCGGTCGAGTTCCCCATTCAAATGCATGTAACAGTGAGAAACGCACTGTCTTGGCGAAAGAAAGCATTTTTGTACAACTTCATATGAATAGCTGTAACTTTTGATAGAAGACTCGGATACACATGTTTATGGCTTTATCTTATAGAACTCAAGGTTCCCGTGCTGGGCAAACAGGTTTTGCAGCTGTTTGAGCTAAGATTTCCAAGTTATTCACATAATGAAAACCTATACTTTGTTTTGGTCGAGTTCCCCATTCAAATGCATGTAACAGTGAGAAACACACTGTCTTGGCGAAAGAAAGCATTTTTGTACAACTTCATATAAATCGCTGTAACTTTTGATAGAAGACTCAGACAAACATGTTTATGGCTTTATCTTATAGAACTCAATATCCCCCTGCTGGGCAAACAGGTTTTGCAGCCGTTTGAGCTAAGATTTTAAAATTATTCACATAATGAAAACCTATACTTTGTTTCAGGCGAGTTTCCCATTCAAATGCATGTAACAGTGAGAAACGCACTGTCTTGGCGAAATAAAGCGCTTTTGAACAACTTCATATAAATCGCTGTAACTTTTGATAGAAGACTCAGAAACACATGTTTATGGCTTTATCTTATATAACTCAATATCCCCGTGCTGGGCAAACAGGTTTTGCAGCCGTTTGAGCTAAGATTTTAAAATTATTCACATAATGAAAACCTATACTTTGTTTCAGGCGAGTTTCCCATTCAAATGCATGTAACAGTGAGAAACACATTGTCTTGGCGAAATAAAGCGTTTTTGTACAACTTCATATAAATCGCTGTAACTTTTGATAGAAGACTCAGACAAACATGTTTATGGCTTTATCTTATAGAACTCAATATCCCCGTGCTGGGCAAACAGGTTTTGCAGCCGTTTGAGCTAAGATTTTAAAATTATTCACATAATGAAAACCTATACTTTGTCTCAGGCGAGTTTCCCATTCAAATGCATGTAACAGTGAGAAACACACTGTCTTGGCGAAAGAAAGCGCTTTTGAACAACTTCATATAAATCGCTGTAACTTTTGATAGAAGACTCAGAAACACATGTTTATGGCTTTATCTTATAGAACTCAATATCCCTGTGCTGGGCAAACAGGTTTTGCAGCCGTTTGAGCTAAGATTTTAAAATTATTCACATAATGAAAACCTATACTTTGTTTCAGGCGAGTTTCCCATTCAAATGCATGTAACAGTGAGAAACGCATTGTCTTGGCGAAATAAAGCGCTTTTGAACAACTTCATATAAATCGCTGTAACTTTTGATAGAAGACTCAGAAACACATGTTTATGGCTTTATCTTATAGAACTCAATATCCCGTGCTGGGCAAACAGGTTTTGCAGCCGTTTGAGCTAAGATTTTAAAATTATTCACATAATGAAAACCTATACTTTGTCTCAGGCGAGTTTCCCATTCAAATGCATGTAACAGTGAGAAACGCATTGTCTTGGCGAAAGAAAGCATTTTTGTACAACTTCATATAAATCGCTGTAACTTTTGATAGAAGAGTCAGAAACACATGTTTATGGCTTTATCTTATAGAACTCAATATCCCCGTGCTGGGCAAACAGGTTTTGCAGCCGTTTGAGCTAAGATTTTAAAATTATTCACATAATGAAAACCTATACTTTGTCTCGGGCGAGTTTCCCATTCAAATGCATGTAACAGTGAGAAACACACTGTCTTGGCGAAAGAAAGCATTTTTGTACAACTTCATATAAATCGCTGTAACTTTTGATAGAAGACTCAGACAAACATGTTTATGGCTTTATCTTATAGAACTCAATATCCCCGTGCTGGGCAAACAGGTTTTGCAGCCGTTTGAGCTAAGATTTTAAAATTATTCACATAATGAAAACCTATACTTTGTTTCAGGCGAGTTTCCCATTCAAATGCATGTAACAGTGAGAAACGCATCGTCTTGGCGAAAGAAAGCATTTTTGTACAACTTCATATAAATCGCTGTAACTTTTGATAGAAGACTCAGAAACACGTGTTTATGGCTTTATCTTATAGAACTCAATATCCCCGTGCTGGGTAAACAGGTTTTGCAGCCGTTTGAGCTAAGATTTTAAAATTATTCACATAATGAAAACCTATACTTTGTTTCAGGCGAGTTTCCCATTCAAATGCATGTAACAGTGAGAAACGCATTGTCTTGGCGAAATAAAGCGTTTTTGTACAACTTCATATAAATCGCTGTAACTTTTGATAGAAGACTCAGAAAAACATGTTTATGGCTTTATCTTATATAACTCAATATCCCCGTGCTGGGCAAACAGGTTTTGCAGCCGTTTGAGCTAAGATTTTAAAATTATTCACATAATGAAAACCTATACTTTGTCTCAGGCGAGTTTCCCATTCAAATGCATGTAACAGTGAGAAACACACTGTCTTGGCGAAAGAAAGCGCTTTTGAACAACTTCATATAAATCGCTGTAACTTTTGATAGAAGACTCAGAAACACATGTTTATGGCTTTATCTTATATAACTCAATATCCCCGTGCTGGGCAAACAGGTTTTGCAGCCGTTTGAGCTAAGATTTTAAAATTATTCACATAATGAAAACCTATACTTTGTTTCAGGCGAGTTTCCCATTCAAATGCATGTAACAGTGAGAAACACATTGTCTTGGCGAAATAAAGCGTTTTTGTACAACTTCATATAAATCGCTGTAACTTTTGATAGAAGACTCAGACAAACATGTTTATGGCTTTATCTTATAGAACTCAATATCCCCGTGCTGGGCAAACAGGTTTTGCAGCCGTTTGAGCTAAGATTTTAAAATTATTCACATAATGAAAACCTATACTTTGTCTCAGGCGAGTTTCCCATTCAAATGCATGTAACAGTGAGAAACACACTGTCTTGGCGAAAGAAAGCGCTTTTGAACAACTTCATATAAATCGCTGTAACTTTTGATAGAAGACTCAGAAACACATGTTTATGGCTTTATCTTATAGAACTCAATATCCCTGTGCTGGGCAAACAGGTTTTGCAGCCGTTTGAGCTAAGATTTTAAAATTATTCACATAATGAAAACCTATACTTTGTTTCAGGCGAGTTTCCCATTCAAATGCATGTAACAGTGAGAAACGCATTGTCTTGGCGAAATAAAGCGCTTTTGAACAACTTCATATAAATCGCTGTAACTTTTGATAGAAGACTCAGAAACACATGTTTATGGCTTTATCTTATAGAACTCAATATCCCGTGCTGGGCAAACAGGTTTTGCAGCCGTTTGAGCTAAGATTTTAAAATTATTCACATAATGAAAACCTATACTTTGTCTCGGGCGAGTTTCCCATTCAAATGCATGTAACAGTGAGAAACGCATTGTCTTGGCGAAAGAAAGCATTTTTGTACAACTTCATATAAATCGCTGTAACTTTTGATAGAAGAGTCAGAAACACATGTTTATGGCTTTATCTTATAGAACTCAATATCCCCGTGCTGGGCAAACAGGTTTTGCAGCCGTTTGAGCTAAGATTTTAAAATTATTCACATAATGAAAACCTATACTTTGTCTCGGGCGAGTTTCCCATTCAAATGCATGTAACAGTGAGAAACACACTGTCTTGGCGAAAGAAAGCATTTTTGTACAACTTCATATAAATCGCTGTAACTTTTGATAGAAGACTCAGACAAACATGTTTATGGCTTTATCTTATAGAACTCAATATCCCCGTGCTGGGCAAACAGGTTTTGCAGCCGTTTGAGCTAAGATTTTAAAATTATTCACATAATGAAAACCTATACTTTGTTTCAGGCGAGTTTCCCATTCAAATGCATGTAACAGTGAGAAACGCATCGTCTTGGCGAAAGAAAGCATTTTTGTACAACTTCATATAAATCGCTGTAACTTTTGATAGAAGACTCAGAAACACGTGTTTATGGCTTTATCTTATAGAACTCAATATCCCCGTGCTGGGTAAACAGGTTTTGCAGCCGTTTGAGCTAAGATTTTAAAATTATTCACATAATGAAAACCTATACTTTGTCTCAGGCGAGTTTCCCATTCAAATGCATGTAACAGTGAGAAACACACTGTCTTGGCGAAAGAAAGCATTTTTGTACAACTTCATATAAATCGCTGTAACTTTTGATAGAAGACTCAGACAAACATGTTTATGGCTTTATCTTATAGAACTCAATATCCCCGTGCTGGGCAAACAGGTTTTGCAGCCGTTTGAGCTAAGATTTTAAAATTATTCACATAATGAAAACCTATACTTTGTTTCAGGCGAGTTTCCCATTCAAATGCATGTAACAGTGAGAAACGCATTGTCTTGGCGAAATAAAGCGCTTTTGAACAACTTCATATAAATCGCTGTAACTTTTGATAGAAGACTCAGAAACACATGTTTATGGCTTTATCTTATATAACTCAATATCCCCGTGCTGGGCAAACAGGTTTTGCAGCCGTTTGAGCTAAGATTTTAAAATTATTCACATAATGAAAACCTATACTTTGTCTCAGGCGAGTTTCCCATTCAAATGCATGTAACAGTGAGAAACACACTGTCTTGGCGAAAGAAAGCATTTTTGTACAACTTCATATAAATCGCTGTAACTTTTGATAGAAGACTCAGACAAACATGTTTATGGCTTTATCTTATAGAACTCAATATCCCCCTGCTGGGCAAACAGGTTTTGCAGCCGTTTGAGCTAAGATTTTAAAATTATTCACATAATGAAAACCTATACTTTGTTTCAGGCGAGTTTCCCATTCAAATGCATGTAACAGTGAGAAACGCACTGTCTTGGCGAAATAAAGCGCTTTTGAACAACTTCATATAAATCGCTGTAACTTTTGATAGAAGACTCAGAAACACATGTTTATGGCTTTATCTTATATAACTCAATATCCCCGTGCTGGGCAAACAGGTTTTGCAGCCGTTTGAGCTAAGATTTTAAAATTATTCACATAATGAAAACCTATACTTTGTCTCAGGCGAGTTTCCCATTCAAATGCATGTAACAGTGAGAAACACACTGTCTTGGCGAAAGAAAGCGCTTTTGAACAACTTCATATAAATCGCTGTAACTTTTGATAGAAGACTCAGAAACACATGTTTATGGCTTTATCTTATAGAACTCAATATCCCCGTGCTGGGCAAACAGGTTTTGCAGCCGTTTGAGCTAAGATTTTAAAATTATTCACATAATGAAAACCTATACTTTGTCTCGGGCGAGTTTCCCATTCAAATGCATGTAACAGTGAGAAACGCATTGTCTTGGCGAAAGAAAGCATTTTTGTACAACTTCATATAAATCGCTGTAACTTTTGATAGAAGACTCAGAAACACATGTTTATGGCTTTATCTTATAGAACTCAATATCCCCGTGCTGGGCAAACAGGTTTTGCAGCCGTTTGAGCTAAGATTTTAAAATTATTCACATAATGAAAACCTATACTTTGTCTCGGGCGAGTTTCCCATTCAAATGCATGTAACAGTGAGAAACGCATTGTCTTGGCGAAAGAAAGCATTTTTGTACAACTTCATATAAATCGCTGTAACTTTTGATAGAAGACTCAGAAACACATGTTTATGGCTTTATCTTATAGAACTCAATATCCCCGTGCTGGGCAAACAGGTTTTGCAGCCGTTTGAGCTAAGATTTTAAAATTATTCACATAATGAAAACCTATACTTTGTCTCGGGCGAGTTTCCCATTCAAATGCATGTAACAGTGAGAAACACACTGTCTTGGCGAAAGAAAGCATTTTTGTACAACTTCATATAAATCGCTGTAACTTTTGATAGAAGACTCAGACAAACATGTTTATGGCTTTATCTTATAGAACTCAATATCCCCCTGCTGGGCAAACAGGTTTTGCAGCCGTTTGAGCTAAGATTTTAAAATTATTCACATAATGAAAACCTATACTTTGTTTCAGGCGAGTTTCCCATTCAAATGCATGTAACAGTGAGAAACGCACTGTCTTGGCGAAATAAAGCGCTTTTGAACAACTTCATATAAATCGCTGTAACTTTTGATAGAAGACTCAGAAACACATGTTTATGGCTTTATCTTATAGAACTCAATATCCCCGTGCTGGGCAAACAGGTTTTGCAGCCGTTTGAGCTAAGATTTTAAAATTATTCACATAATGAAAACCTATACTTTGTCTCGGGCGAGTTTCCCATTCAAATGCATGTAACAGTGAGAAACGCATCGTCTTGGCGAAAGAAAGCATTTTTGTACAACTTCATATAAATCGCTGTAACTTTTGATAGAAGACTCAGAAACACGTGTTTATGGCTTTATCTTATAGAACTCAATATCCCCGTGCTGGGTAAACAGGTTTTGCAGCCGTTTGAGCTAAGATTTTAAAATTATTCACATAATGAAAACCTATACTTTGTCTCAGGCGAGTTTCCCATTCAAATGCATGTAACAGTGAGAAACACACTGTCTTGGCGAAAGAAAGCATTTTTGTACAACTTCATATAAATCGCTGTAACTTTTGATAGAAGACTCAGACAAACATGTTTATGGCTTTATCTTATAGAACTCAATATCCCCGTGCTGGGCAAACAGGTTTTGCAGCCGTTTGAGCTAAGATTTTAAAATTATTCACATAATGAAAACCTATACTTTGTTTCAGGCGAGTTTCCCATTCAAATGCATGTAACAGTGAGAAACGCATTGTCTTGGCGAAATAAAGCGCTTTTGAACAACTTCATATAAATCGCTGTAACTTTTGATAGAAGACTCAGAAACACATGTTTATGGCTTTATCTTATATAACTCAATATCCCCGTGCTGGGCAAACAGGTTTTGCAGCCGTTTGAGCTAAGATTTTAAAATTATTCACATAATGAAAACCTATACTTTGTCTCAGGCGAGTTTCCCATTCAAATGCATGTAACAGTGAGAAACACACTGTCTTGGCGAAAGAAAGCATTTTTGTACAACTTCATATAAATCGCTGTAACTTTTGATAGAAGACTCAGACAAACATGTTTATGGCTTTATCTTATAGAACTCAATATCCCCCTGCTGGGCAAACAGGTTTTGCAGCCGTTTGAGCTAAGATTTTAAAATTATTCACATAATGAAAACCTATACTTTGTTTCAGGCGAGTTTCCCATTCAAATGCATGTAACAGTGAGAAACGCACTGTCTTGGCGAAATAAAGCGCTTTTGAACAACTTCATATAAATCGCTGTAACTTTTGATAGAAGACTCAGAAACACATGTTTATGGCTTTATCTTATATAACTCAATATCCCCGTGCTGGGCAAACAGGTTTTGCAGCCGTTTGAGCTAAGATTTTAAAATTATTCACATAATGAAAACCTATACTTTGTCTCAGGCGAGTTTCCCATTCAAATGCATGTAACAGTGAGAAACACACTGTCTTGGCGAAAGAAAGCGCTTTTGAACAACTTCATATAAATCGCTGTAACTTTTGATAGAAGACTCAGAAACACATGTTTATGGCTTTATCTTATAGAACTCAATATCCCAGTGCTGGGCAAACAGGTTTTGCAGCCGTTTGAGCTAAGATTTTAAAATTATTCACATAATGAAAACCTATACTTTGTTTCAGGCGAGTTTCCCATTCAAATGCATGTAACAGTGAGAAACGCATTGTCTTGGCGAAATAAAGCGCTTTTGAACAACTTCATATAAATCGCTGTAACTTTTGATAGAAGACTCAGAAACACATGTTTATGGCTTTATCTTATAGAACTCAATATCCCGTGCTGGGCAAACAGGTTTTGCAGCCGTTTGAGCTAAGATTTTAAAATTATTCACATAATGAAAACCTATACTTTGTCTCGGGCGAGTTTCCCATTCAAATGCATGTAACAGTGAGAAACGCATTGTCTTGGCGAAAGAAAGCATTTTTGTACAACTTCATATAAATCGCTGTAACTTTTGATAGAAGACTCAGAAACACATGTTTATGGCTTTATCTTAGAACTCAATATCCCCGTGCTGGGCAAACAGGTTTTGCAGCCGTTTGAGCTAAGATTTTAAAATTATTCACATAATGAAAACCTATACTTTGTTTCAGGCGAGTTTCCCATTCAAATGCATGTAACAGTGAGAAACGCATTGTCTTGGCGAAATAAAGCGCTTTTGAACAACTTCATATAAATCGCTGTAACTTTTGATAGAAGACTCAGAAACACATGTTTATGGCTTTATCTTATAGAACTCAATATCCCGTGCTGGGCAAACAGGTTTTGCAGCCGTTTGAGCTAAGATTTTAAAATTATTCACATAATGAAAACCTATACTTTGTCTCGGGCGAGTTTCCCATTCAAATGCATGTAACAGTGAGAAACGCATTGTCTTGGCGAAAGAAAGCATTTTTGTACAACTTCATATAAATCGCTGTAACTTTTGATAGAAGACTCAGAAACACATGTTTATGGCTTTATCTTATAGAACTCAATATCCCCGTGCTGGGCAAACAGGTTTTGCAGCCGTTTGAGCTAAGATTTTAAAATTATTCACATAATGAAAACCTATACTTTGTCTCGGGCGAGTTTCCCATTCAAATGCATGTAACAGTGAGAAACACACTGTCTTGGCGAAAGAAAGCATTTTTGTACAACTTCATATAAATCGCTGTAACTTTTGATAGAAGACTCAGACAAACATGTTTATGGCTTTATCTTATAGAACTCAATATCCCCGTGCTGGGCAAACAGGTTTTGCAGCCGTTTGAGCTAAGATTTTAAAATTATTCACATAATGAAAACCTATACTTTGTCTCGGGCGAGTTTCCCATTCAAATGCATGTAACAGTGAGAAACACACTGTCTTGGCGAAAGAAAGCATTTTTGTACAACTTCATATAAATCGCTGTAACTTTTGATAGAAGACTCAGACAAACATGTTTATGGCTTTATCTTATAGAACTCAATATCCCCGTGCTGGGCAAACAGGTTTTGCAGCCGTTTGAGCTAAGATTTTAAAATTATTCACATAATGAAAACCTATACTTTGTTTCAGGCGAGTTTCCCATTCAAATGCATGTAACAGTGAGAAACGCATCGTCTTGGCGAAAGAAAGCATTTTTGTACAACTTCATATAAATCGCTGTAACTTTTGATAGAAGACTCAGAAACACGTGTTTATGGCTTTATCTTATAGAACTCAATATCCCCGTGCTGGGTAAACAGGTTTTGCAGCCGTTTGAGCTAAGATTTTAAAATTATTCACATAATGAAAACCTATACTTTGTCTCAGGCGAGTTTCCCATTCAAATGCATGTAACAGTGAGAAACACACTGTCTTGGCGAAAGAAAGCATTTTTGTACAACTTCATATAAATCGCTGTAACTTTTGATAGAAGACTCAGACAAACATGTTTATGGCTTTATCTTATAGAACTCAATATCCCCGTGCTGGGCAAACAGGTTTTGCAGCCGTTTGAGCTAAGATTTTAAAATTATTCACATAATGAAAACCTATACTTTGTTTCAGGCGAGTTTCCCATTCAAATGCATGTAACAGTGAGAAACGCATTGTCTTGGCGAAATAAAGCGCTTTTGAACAACTTCATATAAATCGCTGTAACTTTTGATAGACTCAGAAACACATGTTTATGGCTTTATCTTATATAACTCAATATCCCCGTGCTGGGCAAACAGGTTTTGCAGCCGTTTGAGCTAAGATTTTAAAATTATTCACATAATGAAAACCTATACTTTGTCTCAGGCGAGTTTCCCATTCAAATGCATGTAACAGTGAGAAACACACTGTCTTGGCGAAAGAAAGCATTTTTGTACAACTTCATATAAATCGCTGTAACTTTTGATAGAAGACTCAGACAAACATGTTTATGGCTTTATCTTATAGAACTCAATATCCCCCTGCTGGGCAAACAGGTTTTGCAGCCGTTTGAGCTAAGATTTTAAAATTATTCACATAATGAAAACCTATACTTTGTTTCAGGCGAGTTTCCCATTCAAATGCATGTAACAGTGAGAAACGCACTGTCTTGGCGAAATAAAGCGCTTTTGAACAACTTCATATAAATCGCTGTAACTTTTGATAGAAGACTCAGAAACACATGTTTATGGCTTTATCTTATATAACTCAATATCCCCGTGCTGGGCAAACAGGTTTTGCAGCCGTTTGAGCTAAGATTTTAAAATTATTCACATAATGAAAACCTATACTTTGTCTCAGGCGAGTTTCCCATTCAAATGCATGTAACAGTGAGAAACACACTGTCTTGGCGAAAGAAAGCGTTTTTGTACAACTTCATATAAATCGCTGTAACTTTTGATAGAAGACTCAGACAAACATGTTTATGGCTTTATCTTATAGAACTCAATATCCCCGTGCTGGGCAAACAGGTTTTGCAGCCGTTTGAGCTAAGATTTTAAAATTATTCACATAATGAAAACCTATACTTTGTCTCAGGCGAGTTTCCCATTCAAATGCATGTAACAGTGAGAAACACACTGTCTTGGCGAAAGAAAGCGCTTTTGAACAACTTCATATAAATCGCTGTAACTTTTGATAGAAGACTCAGAAACACATGTTTATGGCTTTATCTTATAGAACTCAATATCCCCGTGCTGGGCAAACAGGTTTTGCAGCCGTTTGAGCTAAGATTTTAAAATTATTCACATAATGAAAACCTATACTTTGTTTCAGGCGAGTTTCCCATTCAAATGCATGTAACAGTGAGAAACGCATTGTCTTGGCGAAATAAAGCGCTTTTGAACAACTTCATATAAATCGCTGTAACTTTTGATAGAAGACTCAGAAACACATGTTTATGGCTTTATCTTATAGAACTCAATATCCCGTGCTGGGCAAACAGGTTTTGCAGCCGTTTGAGCTAAGATTTTAAAATTATTCACATAATGAAAACCTATACTTTGTTTCAGGCGAGTTTCCCATTCAAATGCATGTAACAGTGAGAAACGCATCGTCTTGGCGAAAGAAAGCATTTTTGTACAACTTCATATAAATCGCTGTAACTTTTGATAGAAGACTCAGAAACACGTGTTTATGGCTTTATCTTATAGAACTCAATATCCCCGTGCTGGGTAAACAGGTTTTGCAGCCGTTTGAGCTAAGATTTTAAAATTATTCACATAATGAAAACCTATACTTTGTTTCAGGCGAGTTTCCCATTCAAATGCATGTAACAGTGAGAAACGCACTGTCTTGGCGAAATAAAGCGCTTTTGAACAACTTCATATAAATCGCTGTAACTTTTGATAGAAGACTCAGAAACACATGTTTATGGCTTTATCTTATATAACTCAATATCCCCGTGCTGGGCAAACAGGTTTTGCAGCCGTTTGAGCTAAGATTTTAAAATTATTCACATAATGAAAACCTATACTTTGTCTCAGGCGAGTTTCCCATTCAAATGCATGTAACAGTGAGAAACACACTGTCTTGGCGAAAGAAAGCGCTTTTGAACAACTTCATATAAATCGCTGTAACTTTTGATAGAAGACTCAGAAACACATGTTTATGGCTTTATCTTATATAACTCAATATCCCCGTGCTGGGCAAACAGGTTTTGCAGCCGTTTGAGCTAAGATTTTAAAATTATTCACATAATGAAAACCTATACTTTGTCTCAGGCGAGTTTCCCATTCAAATGCATGTAACAGTGAGAAACACACTGTCTTGGCGAAAGAAAGCATTTTTGTACAACTTCATATAAATCGCTGTAACTTTTGATAGAAGACTCAGACAAACATGTTTATGGCTTTATCTTATAGAACTCAATATCCCCCTGCTGGGCAAACAGGTTTTGCAGCCGTTTGAGCTAAGATTTTAAAATTATTCACATAATGAAAACCTATACTTTGTTTCAGGCGAGTTTCCCATTCAAATGCATGTAACAGTGAGAAACGCACTGTCTTGGCGAAATAAAGCGCTTTTGAACAACTTCATATAAATCGCTGTAACTTTTGATAGAAGACTCAGACAAACATGTTTATGGCTTTATCTTATATAACTCAATATCCCCCTGCTGGGCAAACAGGTTTTGCAGCCGTTTGAGCTAAGATTTTAAAATTATTCACATAATGAAAACCTATACTTTGTCTCAGGCGAGTTTCCCATTCAAATGCATGTAACAGTGAGAAACACACTGTCTTGGCGAAAGAAAGCGCTTTTGAACAACTTCATATAAATCGCTGTAACTTTTGATAGAAGACTCAGAAACACATGTTTATGGCTTTATCTTATATAACTCAATATCCCCGTGCTGGGCAAACAGGTTTTGCAGCCGTTTGAGCTAAGATTTTAAAATTATTCACATAATGAAAACCTATACTTTGTTTCAGGCGAGTTTCCCATTCAAATGCATGTAACAGTGAGAAACACATTGTCTTGGCGAAATAAAGCGTTTTTGTACAACTTCATATAAATCGCTGTAACTTTTGATAGAAGACTCAGACAAACATGTTTATGGCTTTATCTTATAGAACTCAATATCCCCGTGCTGGGCAAACAGGTTTTGCAGCCGTTTGAGCTAAGATTTTAAAATTATTCACATAATGAAAACCTATACTTTGTCTCAGGCGAGTTTCCCATTCAAATGCATGTAACAGTGAGAAACACACTGTCTTGGCGAAAGAACGCGCTTTTGAACAACTTCATATAAATCGCTGTAACTTTTGATAGAAGACTCAGAAACACATGTTTATGGCTTTATCTTATAGAACTCAATATCCCCGTGCTGGGCAAACAGGTTTTGCAGCCGTTTGAGCTAAGATTTTAAAATTATTCACATAATGAAAACCTATACTTTGTTTCAGGCGAGTTTCCCATTCAAATGCATGTAACAGTGAGAAACCCATTGTCTTGGCGAAATAAAGCGCTTTTGAACAACTTCATATAAATCGCTGTAACTTTTGATAGAAGACTCAGAAACACATGTTTATGGCTTTATCTTATAGAACTCAATATCCCGTGCTGGGCAAACAGGTTTTGCAGCCGTTTGAGCTAAGATTTTAAAATTATTCACATAATGAAAACCTATACTTTGTCTCGGGCGAGTTTCCCATTCAAATGCATGTAACAGTGAGAAACGCATTGTCTTGGCGAAAGAAAGCATTTTTGTACAACTTCATATAAATCGCTGTAACTTTTGATAGAAGACTCAGAAACACATGTTTATGGCTTTATCTTATAGAACTCAATATCCCCGTGCTGGGCAAACAGGTTTTGCAGCCGTTTGAGCTAAGATTTTAAAATTATTCACATAATGAAAACCTATACTTTGTCTCAGGCGAGTTTCCCATTCAAATGCATGTAACAGTGAGAAACGCACTGTCTTGGCGAAATAAAGCGCTTTTGAACAACTTCATATAAATCGCTGTAACTTTTGATAGAAGACTCAGACAAACATGTTTATGGCTTTATCTTATATAACTCAATATCCCCCTGCTGGGCAAACAGGTTTTGCAACCGTTTGAGCTAAGATTTTAAAATTATTCACATAATGAAAACCTATACTTTGTCTCGGGCGAGTTTCCCATTCAAATGCATGTAACAGTGAGAAACGCATTGTCTTGGCGAAAGAAAGCATTTTTGTACAACTTCATATAAATCGCTGTAACTTTTGATAGAAGACTCAGAAACACATGTTTATGGCTTTATCTTATAGAACTCAATATCCCCCTGCTGGGCAAACAGGTTTTGCAGCCGTTTGAGCTAAGATTTTAAAATTATTCACATAATGAAAACCTATACTTTGTTTCAGGCGAGTTTCCCATTCAAATGCATGTAACAGTGAGAAACGCACTGTCTTGGCGAAATAAAGCGCTTTTGAACAACTTCATATAAATCGCTGTAACTTTTGATAGAAGACTCAGACAAACATGTTTATGGCTTTATCTTATATAACTCAATATCCCCCTGCTGGGCAAACAGGTTTTGCAGCCGTTTGAGCTAAGATTTTAAAATTATTCACATAATGAAAACCTATACTTTGTCTCAGGCGAGTTTCCCATTCAAATGCATGTAACAGTGAGAAACACACTGTCTTGGCGAAAGAAAGCATTTTTGTACAACTTCATATAAATCGCTGTAACTTTTGATAGAAGACTCAGACAAACATGTTTATGGCTTTATCTTATAGAACTCAATATCCCCCTGCTGGGCAAACAGGTTTTGCAGCCGTTTGAGCTAAGATTTTAAAATTATTCACATAATGAAAACCTATACTTTGTTTCAGGCGAGTTTCCCATTCAAATGCATGTAACAGTGAGAAACGCACTGTCTTGGCGAAATAAAGCGCTTTTGAACAACTTCATATAAATCGCTGTAACTTTTGATAGAAGACTCAGACAAACATGTTTATGGCTTTATCTTATATAACTCAATATCCCCCTGCTGGGCAAACAGGTTTTGCAGCCGTTTGAGCTAAGATTTTAAAATTATTCACATAATGAAAACCTATACTTTGTCTCAGGCGAGTTTCCCATTCAAATGCATGTAACAGTGAGAAACACACTGTCTTGGCGAAAGAAAGCGCTTTTGAACAACTTCATATAAATCGCTGTAACTTTTGATAGAAGACTCAGAAACACATGTTTATGGCTTTATCTTATATAACTCAATATCCCCGTGCTGGGCAAACAGGTTTTGCAGCCGTTTGAGCTAAGATTTTAAAATTATTCACATAATGAAAACCTATACTTTGTTTCAGGCGAGTTTCCCATTCAAATGCATGTAACAGTGAGAAACACATTGTCTTGGCGAAATAAAGCGTTTTTGTACAACTTCATATAAATCGCTGTAACTTTTGATAGAAGACTCAGACAAACATGTTTATGGCTTTATCTTATAGAACTCAATATCCCCGTGCTGGGCAAACAGGTTTTGCAGCCGTTTGAGCTAAGATTTTAAAATTATTCACATAATGAAAACCTATACTTTGTCTCAGGCGAGTTTCCCATTCAAATGCATGTAACAGTGAGAAACACACTGTCTTGGCGAAAGAACGCGCTTTTGAACAACTTCATATAAATCGCTGTAACTTTTGATAGAAGACTCAGAAACACATGTTTATGGCTTTATCTTATAGAACTCAATATCCCCGTGCTGGGCAAACAGGTTTTGCAGCCGTTTGAGCTAAGATTTTAAAATTATTCACATAATGAAAACCTATACTTTGTTTCAGGCGAGTTTCCCATTCAAATGCATGTAACAGTGAGAAACCCATTGTCTTGGCGAAATAAAGCGCTTTTGAACAACTTCATATAAATCGCTGTAACTTTTGATAGAAGACTCAGAAACACATGTTTATGGCTTTATCTTATAGAACTCAATATCCCGTGCTGGGCAAACAGGTTTTGCAGCCGTTTGAGCTAAGATTTTAAAATTATTCACATAATGAAAACCTATACTTTGTCTCGGGCGAGTTTCCCATTCAAATGCATGTAACAGTGAGAAACGCATTGTCTTGGCGAAAGAAAGCATTTTTGTACAACTTCATATAAATCGCTGTAACTTTTGATAGAAGACTCAGAAACACATGTTTATGGCTTTATCTTATAGAACTCAATATCCCCGTGCTGGGCAAACAGGTTTTGCAGCCGTTTGAGCTAAGATTTTAAAATTATTCACATAATGAAAACCTATACTTTGTCTCAGGCGAGTTTCCCATTCAAATGCATGTAACAGTGAGAAACGCACTGTCTTGGCGAAATAAAGCGCTTTTGAACAACTTCATATAAATCGCTGTAACTTTTGATAGAAGACTCAGACAAACATGTTTATGGCTTTATCTTATATAACTCAATATCCCCCTGCTGGGCAAACAGGTTTTGCAACCGTTTGAGCTAAGATTTTAAAATTATTCACATAATGAAAACCTATACTTTGTCTCGGGCGAGTTTCCCATTCAAATGCATGTAACAGTGAGAAACGCATTGTCTTGGCGAAAGAAAGCATTTTTGTACAACTTCATATAAATCGCTGTAACTTTTGATAGAAGACTCAGAAACACATGTTTATGGCTTTATCTTATAGAACTCAATATCCCCCTGCTGGGCAAACAGGTTTTGCAGCCGTTTGAGCTAAGATTTTAAAATTATTCACATAATGAAAACCTATACTTTGTTTCAGGCGAGTTTCCCATTCAAATGCATGTAACAGTGAGAAACGCACTGTCTTGGCGAAATAAAGCGCTTTTGAACAACTTCATATAAATCGCTGTAACTTTTGATAGAAGACTCAGACAAACATGTTTATGGCTTTATCTTATATAACTCAATATCCCCCTGCTGGGCAAACAGGTTTTGCAGCCGTTTGAGCTAAGATTTTAAAATTATTCACATAATGAAAACCTATACTTTGTCTCAGGCGAGTTTCCCATTCAAATGCATGTAACAGTGAGAAACACACTGTCTTGGCGAAAGAAAGCGCTTTTGAACAACTTCATATAAATCGCTGTAACTTTTGATAGAAGACTCAGAAACACATGTTTATGGCTTTATCTTATATAACTCAATATCCCCGTGCTGGGCAAACAGGTTTTGCAGCCGTTTGAGCTAAGATTTTAAAATTATTCACATAATGAAAACCTATACTTTGTTTCAGGCGAGTTTCCCATTCAAATGCATGTAACAGTGAGAAACACATTGTCTTGGCGAAATAAAGCGTTTTTGTACAACTTCATATAAATCGCTGTAACTTTTGATAGAAGACTCAGACAAACATGTTTATGGCTTTATCTTATAGAACTCAATATCCCCGTGCTGGGCAAACAGGTTTTGCAGCCGTTTGAGCTAAGATTTTAAAATTATTCACATAATGAAAACCTATACTTTGTCTCAGGCGAGTTTCCCATTCAAATGCATGTAACAGTGAGAAACACACTGTCTTGGCGAAAGAACGCGCTTTTGAACAACTTCATATAAATCGCTGTAACTTTTGATAGAAGACTCAGAAACACATGTTTATGGCTTTATCTTATAGAACTCAATATCCCCGTGCTGGGCAAACAGGTTTTGCAGCCGTTTGAGCTAAGATTTTAAAATTATTCACATAATGAAAACCTATACTTTGTTTCAGGCGAGTTTCCCATTCAAATGCATGTAACAGTGAGAAACGCATTGTCTTGGCGAAATAAAGCGCTTTTGAACAACTTCATATAAATCGCTGTAACTTTTGATAGAAGACTCAGAAACACATGTTTATGGCTTTATCTTATAGAACTCAATATCCCGTGCTGGGCAAACAGGTTTTGCAGCCGTTTGAGCTAAGATTTTAAAATTATTCACATAATGAAAACCTATACTTTGTCTCGGGCGAGTTTCCCATTCAAATGCATGTAACAGTGAGAAACGCATTGTCTTGGCGAAAGAAAGCATTTTTGTACAACTTCATATAAATCGCTGTAACTTTTGATAGAAGACTCAGAAACACATGTTTATGGCTTTATCTTATAGAACTCAATATCCCCGTGCTGGGCAAACAGGTTTTGCAGCCGTTTGAGCTAAGATTTTAAAATTATTCACATAATGAAAACCTATACTTTGTCTCAGGCGAGTTTCCCATTCAAATGCATGTAACAGTGAGAAACACACTGTCTTGGCGAAAGAAAGCATTTTTGTACAACTTCATATAAATCGCTGTAACTTTTGATAGAAGACTCAGAAACACATGTTTATGGCTTTATCTTATAGAACTCAATATCCCCGTGCTGGGCAAACAGGTTTTGCAGCCGTTTGAGCTAAGATTTTAAAATTATTCACATAATGAAAACCTATACTTTGTTTCAGGCGAGTTTCCCATTCAAATGCATGTAACAGTGAGAAACGCATCGTCTTGGCGAAAGAAAGCATTTTTGTACAACTTCATATAAATCGCTGTAACTTTTGATAGAAGACTCAGAAACACGTGTTTATGGCTTTATCTTATAGAACTCAATATCCCCGTGCTGGGTAAACAGGTTTTGCAGCCGTTTGAGCTAAGATTTTAAAATTATTCACATAATGAAAACCTATACTTTGTCTCAGGCGAGTTTCCCATTCAAATGCATGTAACAGTGAGAAACACACTGTCTTGGCGAAAGAAAGCATTTTTGTACAACTTCATATAAATCGCTGTAACTTTTGATAGAAGACTCAGACAAACATGTTTATGGCTTTATCTTATAGAACTCAATATCCCCGTGCTGGGCAAACAGGTTTTGCAGCCGTTTGAGCTAAGATTTTAAAATTATTCACATAATGAAAACCTATACTTTGTTTCAGGCGAGTTTCCCATTCAAATGCATGTAACAGTGAGAAACGCATTGTCTTGGCGAAAGAAAGCATTTTTGTACAACTTCATATAAATCGCTGTAACTTTTGATAGAAGACTCAGACAAACATGTTTATGGCTTTATCTTATAGAACTCAATATCCCCCTGCTGGGCAAACAGGTTTTGCAGCCGTTTGAGCTAAGATTTTAAAATTATTCACATAATGAAAACCTATACTTTGTTTCAGGCGAGTTTCCCATTCAAATGCATGTAACAGTGAGAAACGCACTGTCTTGGCGAAATAAAGCGCTTTTGAACAACTTCATATAAATCGCTGTAACTTTTGATAGAAG
Organism: Astatotilapia calliptera; assembly: GCF_964374335.1. Lineage (NCBI taxonomy): Eukaryota > Metazoa > Chordata > Actinopteri > Cichliformes > Cichlidae > Astatotilapia > Astatotilapia calliptera. Next base: position 7,540,458 of record NC_137431.1, on the reverse strand, counting down.
ACTCAGAAACACATGTTTATGGCTTTATCTTATATAACTCAATATCCCCGTGCTGGGCAAACAGGTTTTGCAGCCGTTTGAGCTAAGATTTTAAAATTATTCACATAATGAAAACCTATACTTTGTCTCAGGCGAGTTTCCCATTCAAATGCATGTAACAGTGAGAAACACACTGTCTTGGCGAAAGAAAGCGCTTTTGAACAACTTCATATAAATCGCTGTAACTTTTGATAGAAGACTCAGAAACACATGTTTATGGCTTTATCTTATAGAACTCAATATCCCAGTGCTGGGCAAACAGGTTTTGCAGCCGTTTGAGCTAAGATTTTAAAATTATTCACATAATGAAAACCTATACTTTGTTTCAGGCGAGTTTCCCATTCAAATGCATGTAACAGTGAGAAACGCATTGTCTTGGCGAAATAAAGCGCTTTTGAACAACTTCATATAAATCGCTGTAACTTTTGATAGAAGACTCAGAAACACATGTTTATGGCTTTATCTTATAGAACTCAATATCCCGTGCTGGGCAAACAGGTTTTGCAGCCGTTTGCGCTAAGATTTTAAAATTATTCACATAATGAAAACCTATACTTTGTCTCGGGCGAGTTTCCCATTCAAATGCATGTAACAGTGAGAAACGCATTGTCTTGGCGAAAGAAAGCATTTTTGTACAACTTCATATAAATCGCTGTAACTTTTGATAGAAGACTCAGAAACACATGTTTATGGCTTTATCTTAGAACTCAATATCCCCGTGCTGGGCAAACAGGTTTTGCAGCCGTTTGAGCTAAGATTTTAAAATTATTCACATAATGAAAACCTATACTTTGTTTCAGGCGAGTTTCCCATTCAAATGCATGTAACAGTGAGAAACGCATTGTCTTGGCGAAATAAAGCGCTTTTGAACAACTTCATATAAATCGCTGTAACTTTTGATAGAAGACTCAGAAACACATGTTTATGGCTTTATCTTATAGAACTCAATATCCCATGCTGGGCAAACAGGTTTTGCAGCCGTTTGAGCTAAGATTTTAAAATTATTCACATAATGAAAACCTATACTTTGTCTCGGGCGAGTTTCCCATTCAAATGCATGTAACAGTGAGAAACGCATTGTCTTGGCGAAAGAAAGCATTTTTGTACAACTTCATATAAATCGCTGTAACTTTTGATAGAAGACTCAGAAACACATGTTTATGGCTTTATCTTATAGAACTCAATATCCCCGTGCTGGGCAAACAGGTTTTGCAGCCGTTTGAGCTAAGATTTTAAAATTATTCACATAATGAAAACCTATACTTTGTCTCAGGCGAGTTTCCCATTCAAATGCATGTAACAGTGAGAAACACACTGTCTTGGCGAAAGAAAGCGCTTTTGAACAACTTCATATAAATCGCTGTAACTTTTGATAGAAGACTCAGAAACACATGTTTATGGCTTTATCTTATAGAACTCAATATCCCCGTGCTGGGCAAACAGGTTTTGCAGCCGTTTGAGCTAAGATTTTAAAATTATTCACATAATGAAAACCTATACTTTGTCTCGGGCGAGTTTCCCATTCAAATGCATGTAACAGTGAGAAACGCATTGTCTTGGCGAAAGAAAGCATTTTTGTACAACTTCATATAAATCGCTGTAACTTTTGATAGAAGACTCAGAAACACATGTTTATGGCTTTATCTTATAGAACTCAATATCCCCGTGCTGGGCAAACAGGTTTTGCAGCCGTTTGAGCTAAGATTTTAAAATTATTCACATAATGAAAACCTATACTTTGTCTCGGGCGAGTTTCCCATTCAAATGCATGTAACAGTGAGAAACACACTGTCTTGGCGAAAGAAAGCATTTTTGTACAACTTCATATAAATCGCTGTAACTTTTGATAGAAGACTCAGACAAACATGTTTATGGCTTTATCTTATAGAACTCAATATCCCCGTGCTGGGCAAACAGGTTTTGCAGCCGTTTGAGCTAAGATTTTAAAATTATTCACATAATGAAAACCTATACTTTGTCTCAGGCGAGTTTCCCATTCAAATGCATGTAACAGTGAGAAACACACTGTCTTGGCGAAAGAAAGCATTTTTGTACAACTTCATATAAATCGCTGTAACTTTTGATAGAAGACTCAGACAAACATGTTTATGGCTTTATCTTATAGAACTCAATATCCCCCTGCTGGGCAAACAGGTTTTGCAGCCGTTTGAGCTAAGATTTTAAAATTATTCACATAATGAAAACCTATACTTTGTTTCAGGCGAGTTTCCCATTCAAATGCATGTAACAGTGAGAAACGCACTGTCTTGGCGAAATAAAGCGCTTTTGAACAACTTCATATAAATCGCTGTAACTTTTGATAGAAGACTCAGAAACACATGTTTATGGCTTTATCTTATAGAACTCAATATCCCCGTGCTGGGCAAACAGGTTTTGCAGCCGTTTGAGCTAAGATTTTAAAATTATTCACATAATGAAAACCTATACTTTGTCTCAGGCGAGTTTCCCATTCAAATGCATGTAACAGTGAGAAACACACTGTCTTGGCGAAAGAAAGCATTTTTGTACAACTTCATATAAATCGCTGTAACTTTTGATAGAAGACTCAGACAAACATGTTTATGGCTTTATCTTATAGAACTCAATATCCCCGTGCTGGGCAAACAGGTTTTGCAGCCGTTTGAGCTAAGATTTTAAAATTATTCACATAATGAAAACCTATACTTTGTTTCAGGCGAGTTTCCCATTCAAATGCATGTAACAGTGAGAAACGCACTGTCTTGGCGAAATAAAGCGCTTTTGAACAACTTCATATAAATCGCTGTAACTTTTGATAGAAGACTCAGAAACACATGTTTATGGCTTTATCTTATATAACTCAATATCCCCGTGCTGGGCAAACAGGTTTTGCAGCCGTTTGAGCTAAGATTTTAAAATTATTCACATAATGAAAACCTATACTTTGTCTCAGGTGAGTTTCCCATTCAAATGCATGTAACAGTGAGAAACACACTGTCTTGGCGAAAGAAAGCGTTTTTGTACAACTTCATATAAATCGCTGTAACTTTTGATAGAAGACTCAGACAAACATGTTTATGGCTTTATCTTATAGAACTCAATATCCCCGTGCTGGGCAAACAGGTTTTGCAGCCGTTTGAGCTAAGATTTTAAAATTATTCACATAATGAAAACCTATACTTTGTCTCAGGCGAGTTTCCCATTCAAATGCATGTAACAGTGAGAAACACACTGTCTTGGCGAAAGAAAGCGCTTTTGAACAACTTCATATAAATCGCTGTAACTTTTGATAGAAGACTCAGAAACACATGTTTATGGCTTTATCTTATAGAACTCAATATCCCCGTGCTGGGCAAACAGGTTTTGCAGCCGTTTGAGCTAAGATTTTAAAATTATTCACATAATGAAAACCTATACTTTGTTTCAGGCGAGTTTCCCATTCAAATGCATGTAACAGTGAGAAACGCATTGTCTTGGCGAAATAAAGCGCTTTTGAACAACTTCATATAAATCGCTGTAACTTTTGATAGAAGACTCAGACAAACATGTTTATGGCTTTATCTTATAGAACTCAATATCCCGTGCTGGGCAAACAGGTTTTGCAGCCGTTTGAGCTAAGATTTTAAAATTATTCACATAATGAAAACCTATACTTTGTCTCGGGCGAGTTTCCCATTCAAATGCATGTAACAGTGAGAAACGCATTGTCTTGGCGAAAGAAAGCATTTTTGTACAACTTCATATAAATCGCTGTAACTTTTGATAGAAGACTCAGACAAACATGTTTATGGCTTTATCTTATAGAACTCAATATCCCCGTGCTGGGCAAACAGGTTTTGCAGCCGTTTGAGCTAAGATTTTAAAATTATTCACATAATGAAAACCTATACTTTGTTTCAGGCGAGTTTCCCATTCAAATGCATGTAACAGTGAGAAACGCATCGTCTTGGCGAAAGAAAGCATTTTTGTACAACTTCATATAAATCGCTGTAACTTTTGATAGAAGACTCAGAAACACGTGTTTATGGCTTTATCTTATAGAACTCAATATCCCCGTGCTGGGTAAACAGGTTTTGCAGCCGTTTGAGCTAAGATTTTAAAATTATTCACATAATGAAAACCTATACTTTGTCTCGGGCGAGTTTCCCATTCAAATGCATGTAACAGTGAGAAACACACTGTCTTGGCGAAAGAAAGCATTTTTGTACAACTTCATATAAATCGCTGTAACTTTTCATAGAAGACTCAGACAAACATGTTTATGGCTTTATCTTATAGAACTCAATATCCCCGTGCTGGGCAAACAGGTTTTGCAGCCGTTTGAGCTAAGATTTTAAAATTATTCACATAATGAAAACCTATACTTTGTTTCAGGCGAGTTTCCCATTCAAATGCATGTAACAGTGAGAAACGCATCGTCTTGGCGAAAGAAAGCATTTTTGTACAACTTCATATAAATCGCTGTAACTTTTGATAGAAGACTCAGAAACACGTGTTTATGGCTTTATCTTATAGAACTCAATATCCCCGTGCTGGGTAAACAGGTTTTGCAGCCGTTTGAGCTAAGATTTTAAAATTATTCACATAATGAAAACCTATACTTTGTTTCAGGCGAGTTTCCCATTCAAATGCATGTAACAGTGAGAAACGCACTGTCTTGGCGAAATAAAGCGCTTTTGAACAACTTCATATAAATCGCTGTAACTTTTGATAGAAGACTCAGAAACACATGTTTATGGCTTTATCTTATATAACTCAATATCCCCGTGCTGGGCAAACAGGTTTTGCAGCCGTTTGAGCTAAGATTTTAAAATTATTCACATAATGAAAACCTATACTTTGTCTCAGGCGAGTTTCCCATTCAAATGCATGTAACAGTGAGAAACACACTGTCTTGGCGAAAGAAAGCGCTTTTGAACAACTTCATATAAATCGCTGTAACTTTTGATAGAAGACTCAGAAACACATGTTTATGGCTTTATCTTATATAACTCAATATCCCCCTGCTGGGCAAACAGGTTTTGCAGCCGTTTGAGCTAAGATTTTAAAATTATTCACATAATGAAAACCTATACTTTGTTTCAGGCGAGTTTCCCATTCAAATGCATGTAACAGTGAGAAACGCACTGTCTTGGCGAAATAAAGCGCTTTTGAACAACTTCATATAAATCGCTGTAACTTTTGATAGAAGACTCAGACAAACATGTTTATGGCTTTATCTTATATAACTCAATATCCCCCTGCTGGGCAAACAGGTTTTGCAGCCGTTTGAGCTAAGATTTTAAAATTATTCACATAATGAAAACCTATACTTTGTCTCAGGCGAGTTTCCCATTCAAATGCATGTAACAGTGAGAAACACACTGTCTTGGCGAAAGAAAGCGCTTTTGAACAACTTCATATAAATCGCTGTAACTTTTGATAGAAGACTCAGAAACACATGTTTATGGCTTTATCTTATATAACTCAATATCCCCGTGCTGGGCAAACAGGTTTTGCAGCCGTTTGAGCTAAGATTTTAAAATTATTCACATAATGAAAACCTATACTTTGTTTCAGGCGAGTTTCCCATTCAAATGCATGTAACAGTGAGAAACACATTGTCTTGGCGAAATAAAGCGTTTTTGTACAACTTCATATAAATCGCTGTAACTTTTGATAGAAGACTCAGACAAACATGTTTATGGCTTTATCTTATAGAACTCAATATCCCCGTGCTGGGCAAACAGGTTTTGCAGCCGTTTGAGCTAAGATTTTAAAATTATTCACATAATGAAAACCTATACTTTGTCTCAGGCGAGTTTCCCATTCAAATGCATGTAACAGTGAGAAACACACTGTCTTGGCGAAAGAACGCGCTTTTGAACAACTTCATATAAATCGCTGTAACTTTTGATAGAAGACTCAGAAACACATGTTTATGGCTTTATCTTATAGAACTCAATATCCCCGTGCTGGGCAAACAGGTTTTGCAGCCGTTTGAGCTAAGATTTTAAAATTATTCACATAATGAAAACCTATACTTTGTTTCAGGCGAGTTTCCCATTCAAATGCATGTAACAGTGAGAAACCCATTGTCTTGGCGAAATAAAGCGCTTTTGAACAACTTCATATAAATCGCTGTAACTTTTGATAGAAGACTCAGAAACACATGTTTATGGCTTTATCTTATAGAACTCAATATCCCGTGCTGGGCAAACAGGTTTTGCAGCCGTTTGAGCTAAGATTTTAAAATTATTCACATAATGAAAACCTATACTTTGTCTCGGGCGAGTTTCCCATTCAAATGCATGTAACAGTGAGAAACGCATTGTCTTGGCGAAAGAAAGCATTTTTGTACAACTTCATATAAATCGCTGTAACTTTTGATAGAAGACTCAGAAACACATGTTTATGGCTTTATCTTATAGAACTCAATATCCCCGTGCTGGGCAAACAGGTTTTGCAGCCGTTTGAGCTAAGATTTTAAAATTATTCACATAATGAAAACCTATACTTTGTCTCAGGCGAGTTTCCCATTCAAATGCATGTAACAGTGAGAAACGCACTGTCTTGGCGAAATAAAGCGCTTTTGAACAACTTCATATAAATCGCTGTAACTTTTGATAGAAGACTCAGACAAACATGTTTATGGCTTTATCTTATATAACTCAATATCCCCCTGCTGGGCAAACAGGTTTTGCAACCGTTTGAGCTAAGATTTTAAAATTATTCACATAATGAAAACCTATACTTTGTCTCGGGCGAGTTTCCCATTCAAATGCATGTAACAGTGAGAAACGCATTGTCTTGGCGAAAGAAAGCATTTTTGTACAACTTCATATAAATCGCTGTAACTTTTGATAGAAGACTCAGAAACACATGTTTATGGCTTTATCTTATAGAACTCAATATCCCCCTGCTGGGCAAACAGGTTTTGCAGCCGTTTGAGCTAAGATTTTAAAATTATTCACATAATGAAAACCTATACTTTGTTTCAGGCGAGTTTCCCATTCAAATGCATGTAACAGTGAGAAACGCACTGTCTTGGCGAAATAAAGCGCTTTTGAACAACTTCATATAAATCGCTGTAACTTTTGATAGAAGACTCAGACAAACATGTTTATGGCTTTATCTTATATAACTCAATATCCCCCTGCTGGGCAAACAGGTTTTGCAGCCGTTTGAGCTAAGATTTTAAAATTATTCACATAATGAAAACCTATACTTTGTCTCAGGCGAGTTTCCCATTCAAATGCATGTAACAGTGAGAAACACACTGTCTTGGCGAAAGAAAGCGCTTTTGAACAACTTCATATAAATCGCTGTAACTTTTGATAGAAGACTCAGAAACACATGTTTATGGCTTTATCTTATATAACTCAATATCCCCGTGCTGGGCAAACAGGTTTTGCAGCCGTTTGAGCTAAGATTTTAAAATTATTCACATAATGAAAACCTATACTTTGTTTCAGGCGAGTTTCCCATTCAAATGCATGTAACAGTGAGAAACACATTGTCTTGGCGAAATAAAGCGTTTTTGTACAACTTCATATAAATCGCTGTAACTTTTGATAGAAGACTCAGACAAACATGTTTATGGCTTTATCTTATAGAACTCAATATCCCCGTGCTGGGCAAACAGGTTTTGCAGCCGTTTGAGCTAAGATTTTAAAATTATTCACATAATGAAAACCTATACTTTGTCTCAGGCGAGTTTCCCATTCAAATGCATGTAACAGTGAGAAACACACTGTCTTGGCGAAAGAACGCGCTTTTGAACAACTTCATATAAATCGCTGTAACTTTTGATAGAAGACTCAGAAACACATGTTTATGGCTTTATCTTATAGAACTCAATATCCCCGTGCTGGGCAAACAGGTTTTGCAGCCGTTTGAGCTAAGATTTTAAAATTATTCACATAATGAAAACCTATACTTTGTTTCAGGCGAGTTTCCCATTCAAATGCATGTAACAGTGAGAAACGCATTGTCTTGGCGAAATAAAGCGCTTTTGAACAACTTCATATAAATCGCTGTAACTTTTGATAGAAGACTCAGAAACACATGTTTATGGCTTTATCTTATAGAACTCAATATCCCGTGCTGGGCAAACAGGTTTTGCAGCCGTTTGAGCTAAGATTTTAAAATTATTCACATAATGAAAACCTATACTTTGTCTCGGGCGAGTTTCCCATTCAAATGCATGTAACAGTGAGAAACGCATTGTCTTGGCGAAAGAAAGCATTTTTGTACAACTTCATATAAATCGCTGTAACTTTTGATAGAAGACTCAGAAACACATGTTTATGGCTTTATCTTATAGAACTCAATATCCCCGTGCTGGGCAAACAGGTTTTGCAGCCGTTTGAGCTAAGATTTTAAAATTATTCACATAATGAAAACCTATACTTTGTTTCAGGCGAGTTTCCCATTCAAATGCATGTAACAGTGAGAAACACATTGTCTTGGCGAAATAAAGCGTTTTTGTACAACTTCATATAAATCGCTGTAACTTTTGATAGAAGACTCAGACAAACATGTTTATGGCTTTATCTTATAGAACTCAATATCCCCGTGCTGGGCAAACAGGTTTTGCAGCCGTTTGAGCTAAGATTTTAAAATTATTCACATAATGAAAACCTATACTTTGTCTCAGGCGAGTTTCCCATTCAAATGCATGTAACAGTGAGAAACACACTGTCTTGGCGAAAGAACGCGCTTTTGAACAACTTCATATAAATCGCTGTAACTTTTGATAGAAGACTCAGAAACACATGTTTATGGCTTTATCTTATAGAACTCAATATCCCCGTGCTGGGCAAACAGGTTTTGCAGCCGTTTGAGCTAAGATTTTAAAATTATTCACATAATGAAAACCTATACTTTGTTTCAGGCGAGTTTCCCATTCAAATGCATGTAACAGTGAGAAACGCATTGTCTTGGCGAAATAAAGCGCTTTTGAACAACTTCATATAAATCGCTGTAACTTTTGATAGAAGACTCAGAAACACATGTTTATGGCTTTATCTTATAGAACTCAATATCCCGTGCTGGGCAAACAGGTTTTGCAGCCGTTTGAGCTAAGATTTTAAAATTATTCACATAATGAAAACCTATACTTTGTCTCGGGCGAGTTTCCCATTCAAATGCATGTAACAGTGAGAAACGCATTGTCTTGGCGAAAGAAAGCATTTTTGTACAACTTCATATAAATCGCTGTAACTTTTGATAGAAGACTCAGAAACACATGTTTATGGCTTTATCTTATAGAACTCAATATCCCCGTGCTGGGCAAACAGGTTTTGCAGCCGTTTGAGCTAAGATTTTAAAATTATTCACATAATGAAAACCTATACTTTGTCTCAGGCGAGTTTCCCATTCAAATGCATGTAACAGTGAGAAACACACTGTCTTGGCGAAAGAAAGCATTTTTGTACAACTTCATATAAATCGCTGTAACTTTTGATAGAAGACTCAGAAACACATGTTTATGGCTTTATCTTATAGAACTCAATATCCCCGTGCTGGGCAAACAGGTTTTGCAGCCGTTTGAGCTAAGATTTTAAAATTATTCACATAATGAAAACCTATACTTTGTTTCAGGCGAGTTTCCCATTCAAATGCATGTAACAGTGAGAAACGCATCGTCTTGGCGAAAGAAAGCATTTTTGTACAACTTCATATAAATCGCTGTAACTTTTGATAGAAGACTCAGAAACACGTGTTTATGGCTTTATCTTATAGAACTCAATATCCCCGTGCTGGGTAAACAGGTTTTGCAGCCGTTTGAGCTAAGATTTTAAAATTATTCACATAATGAAAACCTATACTTTGTCTCAGGCGAGTTTCCCATTCAAATGCATGTAACAGTGAGAAACACACTGTCTTGGCGAAAGAAAGCATTTTTGTACAACTTCATATAAATCGCTGTAACTTTTGATAGAAGACTCAGACAAACATGTTTATGGCTTTATCTTATAGAACTCAATATCCCCGTGCTGGGCAAACAGGTTTTGCAGCCGTTTGAGCTAAGATTTTAAAATTATTCACATAATGAAAACCTATACTTTGTTTCAGGCGAGTTTCCCATTCAAATGCATGTAACAGTGAGAAACGCATTGTCTTGGCGAAAGAAAGCATTTTTGTACAACTTCATATAAATCGCTGTAACTTTTGATAGAAGACTCAGACAAACATGTTTATGGCTTTATCTTATAGAACTCAATATCCCCCTGCTGGGCAAACAGGTTTTGCAGCCGTTTGAGCTAAGATTTTAAAATTATTCACATAATGAAAACCTATACTTTGTTTCAGGCGAGTTTCCCATTCAAATGCATGTAACAGTGAGAAACGCACTGTCTTGGCGAAATAAAGCGCTTTTGAACAACTTCATATAAATCGCTGTAACTTTTGATAGAAGACTCAGAAACACATGTTTATGGCTTTATCTTATATAACTCAATATCCCCGTGCTGGGCAAACAGGTTTTGCAGCCGTTTGAGCTAAGATTTTAAAATTATTCACATAATGAAAACCTATACTTTGTCTCAGGCGAGTTTCCCATTCAAATGCATGTAACAGTGAGAAACACACTGTCTTGGCGAAAGAAAGCGCTTTTGAACAACTTCATATAAATCGCTGTAACTTTTGATAGAAGACTCAGAAACACATGTTTATGGCTTTATCTTATAGAACTCAATATCCCAGTGCTGGGCAAACAGGTTTTGCAGCCGTTTGAGCTAAGATTTTAAAATTATTCACATAATGAAAACCTATACTTTGTTTCAGGCGAGTTTCCCATTCAAATGCATGTAACAGTGAGAAACGCATTGTCTTGGCGAAATAAAGCGCTTTTGAACAACTTCATATAAATCGCTGTAACTTTTGATAGAAGACTCAGAAACACATGTTTATGGCTTTATCTTATAGAACTCAATATCCCGTGCTGGGCAAACAGGTTTTGCAGCCGTTTGCGCTAAGATTTTAAAATTATTCACATAATGAAAACCTATACTTTGTCTCGGGCGAGTTTCCCATTCAAATGCATGTAACAGTGAGAAACGCATTGTCTTGGCGAAAGAAAGCATTTTTGTACAACTTCATATAAATCGCTGTAACTTTTGATAGAAGACTCAGAAACACATGTTTATGGCTTTATCTTAGAACTCAATATCCCCGTGCTGGGCAAACAGGTTTTGCAGCCGTTTGAGCTAAGATTTTAAAATTATTCACATAATGAAAACCTATACTTTGTTTCAGGCGAGTTTCCCATTCAAATGCATGTAACAGTGAGAAACGCATTGTCTTGGCGAAATAAAGCGCTTTTGAACAACTTCATATAAATCGCTGTAACTTTTGATAGAAGACTCAGAAACACATGTTTATGGCTTTATCTTATAGAACTCAATATCCCATGCTGGGCAAACAGGTTTTGCAGCCGTTTGAGCTAAGATTTTAAAATTATTCACATAATGAAAACCTATACTTTGTCTCGGGCGAGTTTCCCATTCAAATGCATGTAACAGTGAGAAACGCATTGTCTTGGCGAAAGAAAGCATTTTTGTACAACTTCATATAAATCGCTGTAACTTTTGATAGAAGACTCAGAAACACATGTTTATGGCTTTATCTTATAGAACTCAATATCCCCGTGCTGGGCAAACAGGTTTTGCAGCCGTTTGAGCTAAGATTTTAAAATTATTCACATAATGAAAACCTATACTTTGTCTCAGGCGAGTTTCCCATTCAAATGCATGTAACAGTGAGAAACACACTGTCTTGGCGAAAGAAAGCGCTTTTGAACAACTTCATATAAATCGCTGTAACTTTTGATAGAAGACTCAGAAACACATGTTTATGGCTTTATCTTATAGAACTCAATATCCCCGTGCTGGGCAAACAGGTTTTGCAGCCGTTTGAGCTAAGATTTTAAAATTATTCACATAATGAAAACCTATACTTTGTCTCGGGCGAGTTTCCCATTCAAATGCATGTAACAGTGAGAAACGCATTGTCTTGGCGAAAGAAAGCATTTTTGTACAACTTCATATAAATCGCTGTAACTTTTGATAGAAGACTCAGAAACACATGTTTATGGCTTTATCTTATAGAACTCAATATCCCCGTGCTGGGCAAACAGGTTTTGCAGCCGTTTGAGCTAAGATTTTAAAATTATTCACATAATGAAAACCTATACTTTGTCTCGGGCGAGTTTCCCATTCAAATGCATGTAACAGTGAGAAACACACTGTCTTGGCGAAAGAAAGCATTTTTGTACAACTTCATATAAATCGCTGTAACTTTTGATAGAAGACTCAGACAAACATGTTTATGGCTTTATCTTATAGAACTCAATATCCCCGTGCTGGGCAAACAGGTTTTGCAGCCGTTTGAGCTAAGATTTTAAAATTATTCACATAATGAAAACCTATACTTTGTCTCAGGCGAGTTTCCCATTCAAATGCATGTAACAGTGAGAAACACACTGTCTTGGCGAAAGAAAGCATTTTTGTACAACTTCATATAAATCGCTGTAACTTTTGATAGAAGACTCAGACAAACATGTTTATGGCTTTATCTTATAGAACTCAATATCCCCCTGCTGGGCAAACAGGTTTTGCAGCCGTTTGAGCTAAGATTTTAAAATTATTCACATAATGAAAACCTATACTTTGTTTCAGGCGAGTTTCCCATTCAAATGCATGTAACAGTGAGAAACGCACTGTCTTGGCGAAATAAAGCGCTTTTGAACAACTTCATATAAATCGCTGTAACTTTTGATAGAAGACTCAGAAACACATGTTTATGGCTTTATCTTATAGAACTCAATATCCCCGTGCTGGGCAAACAGGTTTTGCAGCCGTTTGAGCTAAGATTTTAAAATTATTCACATAATGAAAACCTATACTTTGTTTCAGGCGAGTTTCCCATTCAAATGCATGTAACAGTGAGAAACGCATCGTCTTGGCGAAAGAAAGCATTTTTGTACAACTTCATATAAATCGCTGTAACTTTTGATAGAAGACTCAGAAACACGTGTTTATGGCTTTATCTTATAGAACTCAATATCCCCGTGCTGGGTAAACAGGTTTTGCAGCCGTTTGAGCTAAGATTTTAAAATTATTCACATAATGAAAACCTATACTTTGTCTCAGGCGAGTTTCCCATTCAAATGCATGTAACAGTGAGAAACACACTGTCTTGGCGAAAGAAAGCATTTTTGTACAACTTCATATAAATCGCTGTAACTTTTGATAGAAGACTCAGACAAACATGTTTATGGCTTTATCTTATAGAACTCAATATCCCCGTGCTGGGCAAACAGGTTTTGCAGCCGTTTGAGCTAAGATTTTAAAATTATTCACATAATGAAAACCTATACTTTGTTTCAGGCGAGTTTCCCATTCAAATGCATGTAACAGTGAGAAACGCATTGTCTTGGCGAAAGAAAGCATTTTTGTACAACTTCATATAAATCGCTGTAACTTTTGATAGAAGACTCAGACAAACATGTTTATGGCTTTATCTTATAGAACTCAATATCCCCCTGCTGGGCAAACAGGTTTTGCAGCCGTTTGAGCTAAGATTTTAAAATTATTCACATAATGAAAACCTATACTTTGTTTCAGGCGAGTTTCCCATTCAAATGCATGTAACAGTGAGAAACGCACTGTCTTGGCGAAATAAAGCGCTTTTGAACAACTTCATATAAATCGCTGTAACTTTTGATAGAAGACTCAGAAACACATGTTTATGGCTTTATCTTATATAACTCAATATCCCCGTGCTGGGCAAACAGGTTTTGCAGCCGTTTGAGCTAAGATTTTAAAATTATTCACATAATGAAAACCTATACTTTGTCTCAGGCGAGTTTCCCATTCAAATGCATGTAACAGTGAGAAACACACTGTCTTGGCGAAAGAAAGCGCTTTTGAACAACTTCATATAAATCGCTGTAACTTTTGATAGAAGACTCAGAAACACATGTTTATGGCTTTATCTTATAGAACTCAATATCCCAGTGCTGGGCAAACAGGTTTTGCAGCCGTTTGAGCTAAGATTTTAAAATTATTCACATAATGAAAACCTATACTTTGTTTCAGGCGAGTTTCCCATTCAAATGCATGTAACAGTGAGAAACACATTGTCTTGGCGAAATAAAGCGCTTTTGAACAACTTCATATAAATCGCTGTAACTTTTGATAGAAGACTCAGAAACACATGTTTATGGCTTTATCTTATAGAACTCAATATCCCGTGCTGGGCAAACAGGTTTTGCAGCCGTTTGCGCTAAGATTTTAAAATTATTCACATAATGAAAACCTATACTTTGTCTCGGGCGAGTTTCCCATTCAAATGCATGTAACAGTGAGAAACGCATTGTCTTGGCGAAAGAAAGCATTTTTGTACAACTTCATATAAATCGCTGTAACTTTTGATAGAAGACTCAGAAACACATGTTTATGGCTTTATCTTAGAACTCAATATCCCCGTGCTGGGCAAACAGGTTTTGCAGCCGTTTGAGCTAAGATTTTAAAATTATTCACATAATGAAAACCTATACTTTGTTTCAGGCGAGTTTCCCATTCAAATGCATGTAACAGTGAGAAACGCATTGTCTTGGCGAAATAAAGCGCTTTTGAACAACTTCATATAAATCGCTGTAACTTTTGATAGAAGACTCAGAAACACATGTTTATGGCTTTATCTTATAGAACTCAATATCCCATGCTGGGCAAACAGGTTTTGCAGCCGTTTGAGCTAAGATTTTAAAATTATTCACATAATGAAAACCTATACTTTGTCTCGGGCGAGTTTCCCATTCAAATGCATGTAACAGTGAGAAACGCATTGTCTTGGCGAAAGAAAGCATTTTTGTACAACTTCATATAAATCGCTGTAACTTTTGATAGAAGACTCAGAAACACATGTTTATGGCTTTATCTTATAGAACTCAATATCCCCGTGCTGGGCAAACAGGTTTTGCAGCCGTTTGAGCTAAGATTTTAAAATTATTCACATAATGAAAACCTATACTTTGTCTCAGGCGAGTTTCCCATTCAAATGCATGTAACAGTGAGAAACACACTGTCTTGGCGAAAGAAAGCGCTTTTGAACAACTTCATATAAATCGCTGTAACTTTTGATAGAAGACTCAGAAACACATGTTTATGGCTTTATCTTATAGAACTCAATATCCCCGTGCTGGGCAAACAGGTTTTGCAGCCGTTTGAGCTAAGATTTTAAAATTATTCACATAATGAAAACCTATACTTTGTCTCGGGCGAGTTTCCCATTCAAATGCATGTAACAGTGAGAAACGCATTGTCTTGGCGAAAGAAAGCATTTTTGTACAACTTCATATAAATCGCTGTAACTTTTGATAGAAGACTCAGAAACACATGTTTATGGCTTTATCTTATAGAACTCAATATCCCCGTGCTGGGCAAACAGGTTTTGCAGCCGTTTGAGCTAAGATTTTAAAATTATTCACATAATGAAAACCTATACTTTGTCTCGGGCGAGTTTCCCATTCAAATGCATGTAACAGTGAGAAACACACTGTCTTGGCGAAAGAAAGCATTTTTGTACAACTTCATATAAATCGCTGTAACTTTTGATAGAAGACTCAGACAAACATGTTTATGGCTTTATCTTATAGAACTCAATATCCCCGTGCTGGGCAAACAGGTTTTGCAGCCGTTTGAGCTAAGATTTTAAAATTATTCACATAATGAAAACCTATACTTTGTCTCAGGCGAGTTTCCCATTCAAATGCATGTAACAGTGAGAAACACACTGTCTTGGCGAAAGAAAGCATTTTTGTACAACTTCATATAAATCGCTGTAACTTTTGATAGAAGACTCAGACAAACATGTTTATGGCTTTATCTTATAGAACTCAATATCCCCCTGCTGGGCAAACAGGTTTTGCAGCCGTTTGAGCTAAGATTTTAAAATTATTCACATAATGAAAACCTATACTTTGTTTCAGGCGAGTTTCCCATTCAAATGCATGTAACAGTGAGAAACGCACTGTCTTGGCGAAATAAAGCGCTTTTGAACAACTTCATATAAATCGCTGTAACTTTTGATAGAAGACTCAGAAACACATGTTTATGGCTTTATCTTATAGAACTCAATATCCCCGTGCTGGGCAAACAGGTTTTGCAGCCGTTTGAGCTAAGATTTTAAAATTATTCACATAATGAAAACCTATACTTTGTCTCAGGCGAGTTTCCCATTCAAATGCATGTAACAGTGAGAAACACACTGTCTTGGCGAAAGAAAGCATTTTTGTACAACTTCATATAAATCGCTGTAACTTTTGATAGAAGACTCAGACAAACATGTTTATGGCTTTATCTTATAGAACTCAATATCCCCGTGCTGGGCAAACAGGTTTTGCAGCCGTTTGAGCTAAGATTTTAAAATTATTCACATAATGAAAACCTATACTTTGTTTCAGGCGAGTTTCCCATTCAAATGCATGTAACAGTGAGAAACGCACTGTCTTGGCGAAATAAAGCGCTTTTGAACAACTTCATATAAATCGCTGTAACTTTTGATAGAAGACTCAGAAACACATGTTTATGGCTTTATCTTATATAACTCAATATCCCCGTGCTGGGCAAACAGGTTTTGCAGCCGTTTGAGCTAAGATTTTAAAATTATTCACATAATGAAAACCTATACTTTGTCTCAGGTGAGTTTCCCATTCAAATGCATGTAACAGTGAGAAACACACTGTCTTGGCGAAAGAAAGCGTTTTTGTACAACTTCATATAAATCGCTGTAACTTTTGATAGAAGACTCAGACAAACATGTTTATGGCTTT
Organism: Astatotilapia calliptera; assembly: GCF_964374335.1. Lineage (NCBI taxonomy): Eukaryota > Metazoa > Chordata > Actinopteri > Cichliformes > Cichlidae > Astatotilapia > Astatotilapia calliptera. Next base: position 7,523,621 of record NC_137431.1, on the reverse strand, counting down.
ATCTTATAGAACTCAATATCCCCGTGCTGGGCAAACAGGTTTTGCAGCCGTTTGAGCTAAGATTTTAAAATTATTCACATAATGAAAACCTATACTTTGTCTCAGGCGAGTTTCCCATTCAAATGCATGTAACAGTGAGAAACACACTGTCTTGGCGAAAGAAAGCGCTTTTGAACAACTTCATATAAATCGCTGTAACTTTTGATAGAAGACTCAGAAACACATGTTTATGGCTTTATCTTATAGAACTCAATATCCCCGTGCTGGGCAAACAGGTTTTGCAGCCGTTTGAGCTAAGATTTTAAAATTATTCACATAATGAAAACCTATACTTTGTTTCAGGCGAGTTTCCCATTCAAATGCATGTAACAGTGAGAAACGCATTGTCTTGGCGAAATAAAGCGCTTTTGAACAACTTCATATAAATCGCTGTAACTTTTGATAGAAGACTCAGACAAACATGTTTATGGCTTTATCTTATAGAACTCAATATCCCGTGCTGGGCAAACAGGTTTTGCAGCCGTTTGAGCTAAGATTTTAAAATTATTCACATAATGAAAACCTATACTTTGTCTCGGGCGAGTTTCCCATTCAAATGCATGTAACAGTGAGAAACGCATTGTCTTGGCGAAAGAAAGCATTTTTGTACAACTTCATATAAATCGCTGTAACTTTTGATAGAAGACTCAGACAAACATGTTTATGGCTTTATCTTATAGAACTCAATATCCCCGTGCTGGGCAAACAGGTTTTGCAGCCGTTTGAGCTAAGATTTTAAAATTATTCACATAATGAAAACCTATACTTTGTTTCAGGCGAGTTTCCCATTCAAATGCATGTAACAGTGAGAAACGCATCGTCTTGGCGAAAGAAAGCATTTTTGTACAACTTCATATAAATCGCTGTAACTTTTGATAGAAGACTCAGAAACACGTGTTTATGGCTTTATCTTATAGAACTCAATATCCCCGTGCTGGGTAAACAGGTTTTGCAGCCGTTTGAGCTAAGATTTTAAAATTATTCACATAATGAAAACCTATACTTTGTCTCGGGCGAGTTTCCCATTCAAATGCATGTAACAGTGAGAAACACACTGTCTTGGCGAAAGAAAGCATTTTTGTACAACTTCATATAAATCGCTGTAACTTTTCATAGAAGACTCAGACAAACATGTTTATGGCTTTATCTTATAGAACTCAATATCCCCGTGCTGGGCAAACAGGTTTTGCAGCCGTTTGAGCTAAGATTTTAAAATTATTCACATAATGAAAACCTATACTTTGTTTCAGGCGAGTTTCCCATTCAAATGCATGTAACAGTGAGAAACGCATCGTCTTGGCGAAAGAAAGCATTTTTGTACAACTTCATATAAATCGCTGTAACTTTTGATAGAAGACTCAGAAACACGTGTTTATGGCTTTATCTTATAGAACTCAATATCCCCGTGCTGGGTAAACAGGTTTTGCAGCCGTTTGAGCTAAGATTTTAAAATTATTCACATAATGAAAACCTATACTTTGTTTCAGGCGAGTTTCCCATTCAAATGCATGTAACAGTGAGAAACGCACTGTCTTGGCGAAATAAAGCGCTTTTGAACAACTTCATATAAATCGCTGTAACTTTTGATAGAAGACTCAGAAACACATGTTTATGGCTTTATCTTATATAACTCAATATCCCCGTGCTGGGCAAACAGGTTTTGCAGCCGTTTGAGCTAAGATTTTAAAATTATTCACATAATGAAAACCTATACTTTGTCTCAGGCGAGTTTCCCATTCAAATGCATGTAACAGTGAGAAACACACTGTCTTGGCGAAAGAAAGCGCTTTTGAACAACTTCATATAAATCGCTGTAACTTTTGATAGAAGACTCAGAAACACATGTTTATGGCTTTATCTTATATAACTCAATATCCCCGTGCTGGGCAAACAGGTTTTGCAGCCGTTTGAGCTAAGATTTTAAAATTATTCACATAATGAAAACCTATACTTTGTCTCAGGCGAGTTTCCCATTCAAATGCATGTAACAGTGAGAAACACACTGTCTTGGCGAAAGAAAGCATTTTTGTACAACTTCATATAAATCGCTGTAACTTTTGATAGAAGACTCAGACAAACATGTTTATGGCTTTATCTTATAGAACTCAATATCCCCGTGCTGGGCAAACAGGTTTTGCAACCGTTTGAGCTAAGATTTTAAAATTATTCACATAATGAAAACCTATACTTTGTTTCAGGCGAGTTTCCCATTCAAATGCATGTAACAGTGAGAAACGCATTGTCTTGGCGAAATAAAGCGTTTTCGTACAACTTCATATAAATCGCTGTAACTTTTGATAGAAGACTCAGACAAACATGTTTATGGCTTTATCTTATAGAACTCAATATCCCCGTGCTGGGCAAACAGGTTTTGCAGCCGTTTGAGCTAAGATTTTAAAATTATTCACATAATGAAAACCTATACTTTGTTTCAGGCGAGTTTCCCATTCAAATGCATGTAACAGTGAGAAACGCACTGTCTTGGCGAAATAAAGCGCTTTTGAACAACTTCATATAAATCGCTGTAACTTTTGATAGAAGACTCAGAAACACATGTTTATGGCTTTATCTTATATAACTCAATATCCCCGTGCTGGGCAAACAGGTTTTGCAGCCGTTTGAGCTAAGATTTTAAAATTATTCACATAATGAAAACCTATACTTTGTTTCAGGCGAGTTTCCCATTCAAATGCATGTAACAGTGAGAAACACATTGTCTTGGCGAAATAAAGCGTTTTTGTACAACTTCATATAAATCGCTGTAACTTTTGATAGAAGACTCAGACAAACATGTTTATGGCTTTATCTTATAGAACTCAATATCCCCGTGCTGGGCAAACAGGTTTTGCAGCCGTTTGAGCTAAGATTTTAAAATTATTCACATAATGAAAACCTATACTTTGTCTCGGGCGAGTTTCCCATTCAAATGCATGTAACAGTGAGAAACGCATTGTCTTGGCGAAATAAAGCGTTTTCGTACAACTTCATATAAATCGCTGTAACTTTTGATAGAAGACTCAGACAAACATGTTTATGGCTTTATCTTATAGAACTCAATATCCCCGTGCTGGGCAAACAGGTTTTGCAGCCGTTTGAGCTAAGATTTTAAAATTATTCACATAATGAAAACCTATACTTTGTCTCAGGCGAGTTTCCCATTCAAATGCATGTAACAGTGAGAAACACACTGTCTTGGCGAAAGAAAGCGCTTTTGAACAACTTCATATAAATCGCTGTAACTTTTGATAGAAGACTCAGACAAACATGTTTATGGCTTTATCTTATAGAACTCAATATCCCCGTGCTGGGCAAACAGGTTTTGCAGCCGTTTGAGCTAAGATTTTAAAATTATTCACATAATGAAAACCTATACTTTGTTTCAGGCGAGTTTCCCATTCAAATGCATGTAACAGTGAGAAACGCATTGTCTTGGCGAAATAAAGCGCTTTTGAACAACTTCATATAAATCGCTGTAACTTTTGATAGAAGACTCAGAAACACATGTTTATGGCTTTATCTTATAGAACTCAATATCCCGTGCTGGGCAAACAGGTTTTGCAGCCGTTTGAGCTAAGATTTTAAAATTATTCACATAATGAAAACCTATACTTTGTTTCAGGCGAGTTTCCCATTCAAATACATGTAACAGTGAGAAACGCATTGTGTTGGCGAAATAAAGCGCTTTTGAACAACTTCATATAAATCGCTGTAACTTTTGATAGACTCAGAAACACATGTTTATGGCTTTATCTTATATAACTCAATATCCCCGTGCTGGGCAAACAGGTTTTGCAGCCGTTTGAGCTAAGATTTTAAAATTATTCACATAATGAAAACCTATACTTTGTCTCAGGCGAGTTTCCCATTCAAATGCATGTAACAGTGAGAAACACACTGTCTTGGCGAAAGAAAGCATTTTTGTACAACTTCATATAAATCGCTGTAACTTTTGATAGAAGACTCAGACAAACATGTTTATGGCTTTATCTTATAGAACTCAATATCCCCGTGCTGGGCAAACAGGTTTTGCAGCCGTTTGAGCTAAGATTTTAAAATTATTCACATAATGAAAACCTATACTTTGTTTCAGGCGAGTTTCCCATTCAAATGCATGTAACAGTGAGAAACGCATTGTCTTGGCGAAATAAAGCGCTTTTGAACAACTTCATATAAATCGCTGTAACTTTTGATAGAAGACTCAGAAACACATGTTTATGGCTTTATCTTATATAACTCAATATCCCCGTGCTGGGCAAACAGGTTTTGCAGCCGTTTGAGCTAAGATTTTAAAATTATTCACATAATGAAAACCTATACTTTGTTTCAGGCGAGTTTCCCATTCAAATGCATGTAACAGTGAGAAACGCATCGTCTTGGCGAAAGAAAGCATTTTTGTACAACTTCATATAAATCGCTGTAACTTTTGATAGAAGACTCAGAAACACGTGTTTATGGCTTTATCTTATAGAACTCAATATCCCCGTGCTGGGTAAACAGGTTTTGCAGCCGTTTGAGCTAAGATTTTAAAATTATTCACATAATGAAAACCTATACTTTGTCTCAGGCGAGTTTCCCATTCAAATGCATGTAACAGTGAGAAACACACTGTCTTGGCGAAAGAAAGCATTTTTGTACAACTTCATATAAATCGCTGTAACTTTTGATAGAAGACTCAGACAAACATGTTTATGGCTTTATCTTATAGAACTCAATATCCCCGTGCTGGGCAAACAGGTTTTGCAGCCGTTTGAGCTAAGATTTTAAAATTATTCACATAATGAAAACCTATACTTTGTTTCAGGCGAGTTTCCCATTCAAATGCATGTAACAGTGAGAAACGCATTGTCTTGGCGAAATAAAGCGCTTTTGAACAACTTCATATAAATCGCTGTAACTTTTGATAGAAGACTCAGAAACACATGTTTATGGCTTTATCTTATATAACTCAATATCCCCGTGCTGGGCAAACAGGTTTTGCAGCCGTTTGAGCTAAGATTTTAAAATTATTCACATAATGAAAACCTATACTTTGTTTCAGGCGAGTTTCCCATTCAAATGCATGTAACAGTGAGAAACGCATCGTCTTGGCGAAAGAAAGCATTTTTGTACAACTTCATATAAATCGCTGTAACTTTTGATAGAAGACTCAGAAACACATGTTTATGGCTTTATCTTATAGAACTCAATATCCCCGTGCTGGGCAAACAGGTTTTGCAGCCGTTTGAGCTAAGATTTTAAAATTATTCACATAATGAAAACCTATACTTTGTTTCAGGCGAGTTTCCCATTCAAATGCATGTAACAGTGAGAAACGCATTGTCTTGGCGAAATAAAGCGCTTTTGAACAACTTCATATAAATCGCTGTAACTTTTGATAGAAGACTCAGAAACACATGTTTATGGCTTTATCTTATATAACTCAATATCCCCGTGCTGGGCAAACAGGTTTTGCAGCCGTTTGAGCTAAGATTTTAAAATTATTCACATAATGAAAACCTATACTTTGTTTCAGGCGAGTTTCCCATTCAAATGCATGTAACAGTGAGAAACGCATTGTGTTGGCGAAATAAAGCGCTTTTGAACAACTTCATATAAATCGCTGTAACTTTTGATAGAAGACTCAGAAACACGTGTTTATGGCTTTATCTTATAGAACTCAATATCCCCGTGCTGGGCAAACAGGTTTTGCAGCCGTTTGAGCTAAGATTTTAAAATTATTCACATAATGAAAACCTATATTTTGTCTCGGGCGAGTTTCCCATTCAAATGCATGTAACAGTGAGAAACACACTGTCTTGGCGAAAGAAAGCATTTTTGTACAACTTCATATAAATCGCTGTAACTTTTGATAGAAGACTCAGACAAACATGTTTATGGCTTTATCTTATAGAACTCAATATCCCCGTGCTGGGCAAACAGGTTTTGCAGCCGTTTGAGCTAAGATTTTAAAATTATTCACATAATGAAAACCTATACTTTGTTTCAGGCGAGTTTCCCATTCAAATGCATGTAACAGTGAGAAACGCATTGTCTTGGCGAAATAAAGCGCTTTTGAACAACTTCATATAAATCGCTGTAACTTTTGATAGAAGACTCAGAAACACGTGTTTATGGCTTTATCTTATAGAACTCAATATCCCCGTGCTGGGCAAACAGGTTTTGCAGCCGTTTGAGCTAAGATTTTAAAATTATTCACATAATGAAAACCTATACTTTGTTTCAGGCGAGTTTCCCATTCAAATGCATGTAACAGTGAGAAACGCATTGTCTTGGCGAAATAAAGCGCTTTTGAACAACTTCATATAAATCGCTGTAACTTTTGATAGAAGACTCAGAAACACATGTTTATGGCTTTATCTTATATAACTCAATATCCCTGTGCTGGGCAAACAGGTTTTGCAGCCGTTTGAGCTAAGATTTTAAAATTATTCACATAATGAAAACCTATATTTTGTGTCGGGCGAGTTTCCCATTCAAATGCATGTAACAGTGAGAAACACACTGTCTTGGCGAAAGAAAGCATTTCTGTACAACTTCATATAAATCGCTGTAACTTTTGATAGAAGACTCAGACAAACATGTTTATGGCTTTATCTTATAGAACTCAATATCCCCGTGCTGGGCAAACAGGTTTTGCAGCCGTTTGAGCTAAGATTTTAAAATTATTCACATAATGAAAACCTATACTTTGTTTCAGGCGAGTTTCCCATTCAAATGCATGTAACAGTGAGAAACGCATCGTCTTGGCGAAAGAAAGCATTTTTGTACAACTTCATATAAATCGCTGTAACTTTTGATAGAAGACTCAGAAACACGTGTTTATGGCTTTATCTTATAGAACTCAATATCCCCGTGCTGGGCAAACAGGTTTTGCAGCCGTTTGAGCTAAGATTTTAAAATTATTCACATAATGAAAACCTATACTTTGTTTCAGGCGAGTTTCCCATTCAAATGCATGTAACAGTGAGAAACGCATTGTCTTGGCGAAATAAAGCGCTTTTGAACAACTTCATATAAATCGCTGTAACTTTTGATAGAAGACTCAGAAACACATGTTTATGGCTTTATCTTATATAACTCAATATCCCCGTGCTGGGCAAACAGGTTTTGCAGCCGTTTGAGCTAAGATTTTAAAATTATTCACATAATGAAAACCTATACTTTGTTTCAGGCGAGTTTCCCATTCAAATGCATGTAACAGTGAGAAACGCATTGTGTTGGCGAAATAAAGCGCTTTTGAACAACTTCATATAAATCGCTGTAACTTTTGATAGAAGACTCAGAAACACGTGTTTATGGCTTTATCTTATAGAACTCAATATCCCCGTGCTGGGCAAACAGGTTTTGCAGCCGTTTGAGCTAAGATTTTAAAATTATTCACATAATGAAAACCTATATTTTGTCTCGGGCGAGTTTCCCATTCAAATGCATGTAACAGTGAGAAACACACTGTCTTGGCGAAAGAAAGCATTTTTGTACAACTTCATATAAATCGCTGTAACTTTTGATAGAAGACTCAGACAAACATGTTTATGGCTTTATCTTATAGAACTCAATATCCCCGTGCTGGGCAAACAGGTTTTGCAGCCGTTTGAGCTAAGATTTTAAAATTATTCACATAATGAAAACCTATACTTTGTCTCAGGCGAGTTTCCCATTCAAATGCATGTAACAGTGAGAAACACACTGTCTTGGCGAAAGAAAGCATTTTTGTACAACTTCATATAAATCGCTGTAACTTTTGATAGAAGACTCAGACAAACATGTTTATGGCTTTATCTTATAGAACTCAATATCCCCGTGCTGGGCAAACAGGTTTTGCAGCCGTTTGAGCTAAGATTTTAAAATTATTCACATAATGAAAACCTATACTTTGTTTCAGGCGAGTTTCCCATTCAAATGCATGTAACAGTGAGAAACGCATTGTCTTGGCGAAATAAAGCGCTTTTGAACAACTTCATATAAATCGCTGTAACTTTTGATAGAAGACTCAGAAACACATGTTTATGGCTTTATCTTATAGAACTCAATATCCCCGTGCTGGGCAAACAGGTTTTGCAGCCGTTTGAGCTAAGATTTTAAAATTATTCACATAATGAAAACCTATACTTTGTTTCAGGCGAGTTTCCCATTCAAATGCATGTAACAGTGAGAAACGCATCGTCTTGGCGAAAGAAAGCATTTTTGTACAACTTCATATAAATCGCTGTAACTTTTGATAGAAGACTCAGAAACACGTGTTTATGGCTTTATCTTATAGAACTCAATATCCCCGTGCTGGGTAAACAGGTTTTGCAGCCGTTTGAGCTAAGATTTTAAAATTATTCACATAATGAAAACCTATACTTTGTCTCGGGCGAGTTTCCCATTCAAATGCATGTAACAGTGAGAAACGCATTGTCTTGGCGAAAGAAAGCATTTTTGTACAACTTCATATAAATCGCTGTAACTTTTGATAGAAGACTCAGAAACACATGTTTATGGCTTTATCTTATAGAACTCAATATCCCCGTGCTGGGCAAACAGGTTTTGCAGCCGTTTGAGCTAAGATTTTAAAATTATTCACATAATGAAAACCTATACTTTGTCTCAGGCGAGTTTCCCATTCAAATGCATGTAACAGTGAGAAACACACTGTCTTGGCGAAAGAAAGCGCTTTTGAACAACTTCATATAAATCGCTGTAACTTTTGATAGAAGACTCAGAAACACATGTTTATGGCTTTATCTTATAGAACTCAATATCCCCGTGCTGGGCAAACAGGTTTTGCAGCCGTTTGAGCTAAGATTTTAAAATTATTCACATAATGAAAACCTATACTTTGTCTCGGGCGAGTTTCCCATTCAAATGCATGTAACAGTGAGAAACGCATTGTCTTGGCGAAAGAAAGCATTTTTGTACAACTTCATATAAATCGCTGTAACTTTTGATAGAAGACTCAGAAACACATGTTTATGGCTTTATCTTATAGAACTCAATATCCCCGTGCTGGGCAAACAGGTTTTGCAGCCGTTTGAGCTAAGATTTTAAAATTATTCACATAATGAAAACCTATACTTTGTCTCGGGCGAGTTTCCCATTCAAATGCATGTAACAGTGAGAAACACACTGTCTTGGCGAAAGAAAGCATTTTTGTACAACTTCATATAAATCGCTGTAACTTTTGATAGAAGACTCAGACAAACATGTTTATGGCTTTATCTTATAGAACTCAATATCCCCGTGCTGGGCAAACAGGTTTTGCAGCCGTTTGAGCTAAGATTTTAAAATTATTCACATAATGAAAACCTATACTTTGTCTCAGGCGAGTTTCCCATTCAAATGCATGTAACAGTGAGAAACACACTGTCTTGGCGAAAGAAAGCATTTTTGTACAACTTCATATAAATCGCTGTAACTTTTGATAGAAGACTCAGACAAACATGTTTATGGCTTTATCTTATAGAACTCAATATCCCCCTGCTGGGCAAACAGGTTTTGCAGCCGTTTGAGCTAAGATTTTAAAATTATTCACATAATGAAAACCTATACTTTGTTTCAGGCGAGTTTCCCATTCAAATGCATGTAACAGTGAGAAACGCACTGTCTTGGCGAAATAAAGCGCTTTTGAACAACTTCATATAAATCGCTGTAACTTTTGATAGAAGACTCAGAAACACATGTTTATGGCTTTATCTTATAGAACTCAATATCCCCGTGCTGGGCAAACAGGTTTTGCAGCCGTTTGAGCTAAGATTTTAAAATTATTCACATAATGAAAACCTATACTTTGTCTCAGGCGAGTTTCCCATTCAAATGCATGTAACAGTGAGAAACACACTGTCTTGGCGAAAGAAAGCATTTTTGTACAACTTCATATAAATCGCTGTAACTTTTGATAGAAGACTCAGACAAACATGTTTATGGCTTTATCTTATAGAACTCAATATCCCCGTGCTGGGCAAACAGGTTTTGCAGCCGTTTGAGCTAAGATTTTAAAATTATTCACATAATGAAAACCTATACTTTGTTTCAGGCGAGTTTCCCATTCAAATGCATGTAACAGTGAGAAACGCACTGTCTTGGCGAAATAAAGCGCTTTTGAACAACTTCATATAAATCGCTGTAACTTTTGATAGAAGACTCAGAAACACATGTTTATGGCTTTATCTTATAGAACTCAATATCCCCGTGCTGGGCAAACAGGTTTTGCAGCCGTTTGAGCTAAGATTTTAAAATTATTCACATAATGAAAACCTATACTTTGTCTCGGGCGAGTTTCCCATTCAAATGCATGTAACAGTGAGAAACGCATTGTCTTGGCGAAAGAAAGCATTTTTGTACAACTTCATATAAATCGCTGTAACTTTTGATAGAAGACTCAGAAACACATGTTTATGGCTTTATCTTATAGAACTCAATATCCCCGTGCTGGGCAAACAGGTTTTGCAGCCGTTTGAGCTAAGATTTTAAAATTATTCACATAATGAAAACCTATACTTTGTCTCGGGCGAGTTTCCCATTCAAATGCATGTAACAGTGAGAAACACACTGTCTTGGCGAAAGAAAGCATTTTTGTACAACTTCATATAAATCGCTGTAACTTTTGATAGAAGACTCAGACAAACATGTTTATGGCTTTATCTTATAGAACTCAATATCCCCGTGCTGGGCAAACAGGTTTTGCAGCCGTTTGAGCTAAGATTTTAAAATTATTCACATAATGAAAACCTATACTTTGTCTCAGGCGAGTTTCCCATTCAAATGCATGTAACAGTGAGAAACACACTGTCTTGGCGAAAGAAAGCATTTTTGTACAACTTCATATAAATCGCTGTAACTTTTGATAGAAGACTCAGACAAACATGTTTATGGCTTTATCTTATAGAACTCAATATCCCCCTGCTGGGCAAACAGGTTTTGCAGCCGTTTGAGCTAAGATTTTAAAATTATTCACATAATGAAAACCTATACTTTGTTTCAGGCGAGTTTCCCATTCAAATGCATGTAACAGTGAGAAACGCACTGTCTTGGCGAAATAAAGCGCTTTTGAACAACTTCATATAAATCGCTGTAACTTTTGATAGAAGACTCAGAAACACATGTTTATGGCTTTATCTTATAGAACTCAATATCCCCGTGCTGGGCAAACAGGTTTTGCAGCCGTTTGAGCTAAGATTTTAAAATTATTCACATAATGAAAACCTATACTTTGTCTCAGGCGAGTTTCCCATTCAAATGCATGTAACAGTGAGAAACACACTGTCTTGGCGAAAGAAAGCATTTTTGTACAACTTCATATAAATCGCTGTAACTTTTGATAGAAGACTCAGACAAACATGTTTATGGCTTTATCTTATAGAACTCAATATCCCCGTGCTGGGCAAACAGGTTTTGCAGCCGTTTGAGCTAAGATTTTAAAATTATTCACATAATGAAAACCTATACTTTGTTTCAGGCGAGTTTCCCATTCAAATGCATGTAACAGTGAGAAACGCACTGTCTTGGCGAAATAAAGCGCTTTTGAACAACTTCATATAAATCGCTGTAACTTTTGATAGAAGACTCAGAAACACATGTTTATGGCTTTATCTTATATAACTCAATATCCCCGTGCTGGGCAAACAGGTTTTGCAGCCGTTTGAGCTAAGATTTTAAAATTATTCACATAATGAAAACCTATACTTTGTCTCAGGTGAGTTTCCCATTCAAATGCATGTAACAGTGAGAAACACACTGTCTTGGCGAAAGAAAGCGTTTTTGTACAACTTCATATAAATCGCTGTAACTTTTGATAGAAGACTCAGACAAACATGTTTATGGCTTTATCTTATAGAACTCAATATCCCCGTGCTGGGCAAACAGGTTTTGCAGCCGTTTGAGCTAAGATTTTAAAATTATTCACATAATGAAAACCTATACTTTGTCTCAGGCGAGTTTCCCATTCAAATGCATGTAACAGTGAGAAACACACTGTCTTGGCGAAAGAAAGCGCTTTTGAACAACTTCATATAAATCGCTGTAACTTTTGATAGAAGACTCAGAAACACATGTTTATGGCTTTATCTTATAGAACTCAATATCCCCGTGCTGGGCAAACAGGTTTTGCAGCCGTTTGAGCTAAGATTTTAAAATTATTCACATAATGAAAACCTATACTTTGTTTCAGGCGAGTTTCCCATTCAAATGCATGTAACAGTGAGAAACGCATTGTCTTGGCGAAATAAAGCGCTTTTGAACAACTTCATATAAATCGCTGTAACTTTTGATAGAAGACTCAGACAAACATGTTTATGGCTTTATCTTATAGAACTCAATATCCCGTGCTGGGCAAACAGGTTTTGCAGCCGTTTGAGCTAAGATTTTAAAATTATTCACATAATGAAAACCTATACTTTGTCTCGGGCGAGTTTCCCATTCAAATGCATGTAACAGTGAGAAACGCATTGTCTTGGCGAAAGAAAGCATTTTTGTACAACTTCATATAAATCGCTGTAACTTTTGATAGAAGACTCAGAAACACATGTTTATGGCTTTATCTTATAGAACTCAATATCCCCGTGCTGGGCAAACAGGTTTTGCAGCCGTTTGAGCTAAGATTTTAAAATTATTCACATAATGAAAACCTATACTTTGTCTCAGGCGAGTTTCCCATTCAAATGCATGTAACAGTGAGAAACACACTGTCTTGGCGAAAGAAAGCATTTTTGTACAACTTCATATAAATCGCTGTAACTTTTGATAGAAGACTCAGACAAACATGTTTATGGCTTTATCTTATAGAACTCAATATCCCCGTGCTGGGCAAACAGGTTTTGCAGCCGTTTGAGCTAAGATTTTAAAATTATTCACATAATGAAAACCTATACTTTGTTTCAGGCGAGTTTCCCATTCAAATGCATGTAACAGTGAGAAACGCATCGTCTTGGCGAAAGAAAGCATTTTTGTACAACTTCATATAAATCGCTGTAACTTTTGATAGAAGACTCAGAAACACGTGTTTATGGCTTTATCTTATAGAACTCAATATCCCCGTGCTGGGTAAACAGGTTTTGCAGCCGTTTGAGCTAAGATTTTAAAATTATTCACATAATGAAAACCTATACTTTGTCTCGGGCGAGTTTCCCATTCAAATGCATGTAACAGTGAGAAACACACTGTCTTGGCGAAAGAAAGCATTTTTGTACAACTTCATATAAATCGCTGTAACTTTTCATAGAAGACTCAGACAAACATGTTTATGGCTTTATCTTATAGAACTCAATATCCCCGTGCTGGGCAAACAGGTTTTGCAGCCGTTTGAGCTAAGATTTTAAAATTATTCACATAATGAAAACCTATACTTTGTTTCAGGCGAGTTTCCCATTCAAATGCATGTAACAGTGAGAAACGCATCGTCTTGGCGAAAGAAAGCATTTTTGTACAACTTCATATAAATCGCTGTAACTTTTGATAGAAGACTCAGAAACACGTGTTTATGGCTTTATCTTATAGAACTCAATATCCCCGTGCTGGGTAAACAGGTTTTGCAGCCGTTTGAGCTAAGATTTTAAAATTATTCACATAATGAAAACCTATACTTTGTTTCAGGCGAGTTTCCCATTCAAATGCATGTAACAGTGAGAAACGCACTGTCTTGGCGAAATAAAGCGCTTTTGAACAACTTCATATAAATCGCTGTAACTTTTGATAGAAGACTCAGAAACACATGTTTATGGCTTTATCTTATATAACTCAATATCCCCGTGCTGGGCAAACAGGTTTTGCAGCCGTTTGAGCTAAGATTTTAAAATTATTCACATAATGAAAACCTATACTTTGTCTCAGGCGAGTTTCCCATTCAAATGCATGTAACAGTGAGAAACACACTGTCTTGGCGAAAGAAAGCGCTTTTGAACAACTTCATATAAATCGCTGTAACTTTTGATAGAAGACTCAGAAACACATGTTTATGGCTTTATCTTATAGAACTCAATATCCCCGTGCTGGGCAAACAGGTTTTGCAACCGTTTGAGCTAAGATTTTAAAATTATTCACATAATGAAAACCTATACTTTGTTTCAGGCGAGTTTCCCATTCAAATGCATGTAACAGTGAGAAACGCATTGTCTTGGCGAAATAAAGCGTTTTCGTACAACTTCATATAAATCGCTGTAACTTTTGATAGAAGACTCAGACAAACATGTTTATGGCTTTATCTTATAGAACTCAATATCCCCGTGCTGGGCAAACAGGTTTTGCAGCCGTTTGAGCTAAGATTTTAAAATTATTCACATAATGAAAACCTATACTTTGTTTCAGGCGAGTTTCCCATTCAAATGCATGTAACAGTGAGAAACGCACTGTCTTGGCGAAATAAAGCGCTTTTGAACAACTTCATATAAATCGCTGTAACTTTTGATAGAAGACTCAGAAACACATGTTTATGGCTTTATCTTATATAACTCAATATCCCCGTGCTGGGCAAACAGGTTTTGCAGCCGTTTGAGCTAAGATTTTAAAATTATTCACATAATGAAAACCTATACTTTGTTTCAGGCGAGTTTCCCATTCAAATGCATGTAACAGTGAGAAACACATTGTCTTGGCGAAATAAAGCGTTTTTGTACAACTTCATATAAATCGCTGTAACTTTTGATAGAAGACTCAGACAAACATGTTTATGGCTTTATCTTATAGAACTCAATATCCCCGTGCTGGGCAAACAGGTTTTGCAGCCGTTTGAGCTAAGATTTTAAAATTATTCACATAATGAAAACCTATACTTTGTCTCGGGCGAGTTTCCCATTCAAATGCATGTAACAGTGAGAAACGCATTGTCTTGGCGAAATAAAGCGTTTTCGTACAACTTCATATAAATCGCTGTAACTTTTGATAGAAGACTCAGACAAACATGTTTATGGCTTTATCTTATAGAACTCAATATCCCCGTGCTGGGCAAACAGGTTTTGCAGCCGTTTGAGCTAAGATTTTAAAATTATTCACATAATGAAAACCTATACTTTGTCTCAGGCGAGTTTCCCATTCAAATGCATGTAACAGTGAGAAACACACTGTCTTGGCGAAAGAAAGCGCTTTTGAACAACTTCATATAAATCGCTGTAACTTTTGATAGAAGACTCAGACAAACATGTTTATGGCTTTATCTTATAGAACTCAATATCCCCGTGCTGGGCAAACAGGTTTTGCAGCCGTTTGAGCTAAGATTTTAAAATTATTCACATAATGAAAACCTATACTTTGTTTCAGGCGAGTTTCCCATTCAAATGCATGTAACAGTGAGAAACGCATTGTCTTGGCGAAATAAAGCGCTTTTGAACAACTTCATATAAATCGCTGTAACTTTTGATAGAAGACTCAGAAACACATGTTTATGGCTTTATCTTATAGAACTCAATATCCCGTGCTGGGCAAACAGGTTTTGCAGCCGTTTGAGCTAAGATTTTAAAATTATTCACATAATGAAAACCTATACTTTGTTTCAGGCGAGTTTCCCATTCAAATACATGTAACAGTGAGAAACGCATTGTGTTGGCGAAATAAAGCGCTTTTGAACAACTTCATATAAATCGCTGTAACTTTTGATAGACTCAGAAACACATGTTTATGGCTTTATCTTATATAACTCAATATCCCCGTGCTGGGCAAACAGGTTTTGCAGCCGTTTGAGCTAAGATTTTAAAATTATTCACATAATGAAAACCTATACTTTGTCTCAGGCGAGTTTCCCATTCAAATGCATGTAACAGTGAGAAACACACTGTCTTGGCGAAAGAAAGCATTTTTGTACAACTTCATATAAATCGCTGTAACTTTTGATAGAAGACTCAGACAAACATGTTTATGGCTTTATCTTATAGAACTCAATATCCCCGTGCTGGGCAAACAGGTTTTGCAGCCGTTTGAGCTAAGATTTTAAAATTATTCACATAATGAAAACCTATACTTTGTTTCAGGCGAGTTTCCCATTCAAATGCATGTAACAGTGAGAAACGCATTGTCTTGGCGAAATAAAGCGCTTTTGAACAACTTCATATAAATCGCTGTAACTTTTGATAGAAGACTCAGAAACACATGTTTATGGCTTTATCTTATATAACTCAATATCCCCGTGCTGGGCAAACAGGTTTTGCAGCCGTTTGAGCTAAGATTTTAAAATTATTCACATAATGAAAACCTATACTTTGTTTCAGGCGAGTTTCCCATTCAAATGCATGTAACAGTGAGAAACGCATCGTCTTGGCGAAAGAAAGCATTTTTGTACAACTTCATATAAATCGCTGTAACTTTTGATAGAAGACTCAGAAACACGTGTTTATGGCTTTATCTTATAGAACTCAATATCCCCGTGCTGGGTAAACAGGTTTTGCAGCCGTTTGAGCTAAGATTTTAAAATTATTCACATAATGAAAACCTATACTTTGTCTCAGGCGAGTTTCCCATTCAAATGCATGTAACAGTGAGAAACACACTGTCTTGGCGAAAGAAAGCATTTTTGTACAACTTCATATAAATCGCTGTAACTTTTGATAGAAGACTCAGACAAACATGTTTATGGCTTTATCTTATAGAACTCAATATCCCCGTGCTGGGCAAACAGGTTTTGCAGCCGTTTGAGCTAAGATTTTAAAATTATTCACATAATGAAAACCTATACTTTGTTTCAGGCGAGTTTCCCATTCAAATGCATGTAACAGTGAGAAACGCATTGTCTTGGCGAAATAAAGCGCTTTTGAACAACTTCATATAAATCGCTGTAACTTTTGATAGAAGACTCAGAAACACATGTTTATGGCTTTATCTTATATAACTCAATATCCCCGTGCTGGGCAAACAGGTTTTGCAGCCGTTTGAGCTAAGATTTTAAAATTATTCACATAATGAAAACCTATACTTTGTTTCAGGCGAGTTTCCCATTCAAATGCATGTAACAGTGAGAAACGCATCGTCTTGGCGAAAGAAAGCATTTTTGTACAACTTCATATAAATCGCTGTAACTTTTGATAGAAGACTCAGAAACACATGTTTATGGCTTTATCTTATAGAACTCAATATCCCCGTGCTGGGCAAACAGGTTTTGCAGCCGTTTGAGCTAAGATTTTAAAATTATTCACATAATGAAAACCTATACTTTGTTTCAGGCGAGTTTCCCATTCAAATGCATGTAACAGTGAGAAACGCATTGTCTTGGCGAAATAAAGCGCTTTTGAACAACTTCATATAAATCGCTGTAACTTTTGATAGAAGACTCAGAAACACATGTTTATGGCTTTATCTTATATAACTCAATATCCCCGTGCTGGGCAAACAGGTTTTGCAGCCGTTTGAGCTAAGATTTTAAAATTATTCACATAATGAAAACCTATACTTTGTTTCAGGCGAGTTTCCCATTCAAATGCATGTAACAGTGAGAAACGCATTGTGTTGGCGAAATAAAGCGCTTTTGAACAACTTCATATAAATCGCTGTAACTTTTGATAGAAGACTCAGAAACACGTGTTTATGGCTTTATCTTATAGAACTCAATATCCCCGTGCTGGGCAAACAGGTTTTGCAGCCGTTTGAGCTAAGATTTTAAAATTATTCACATAATGAAAACCTATATTTTGTCTCGGGCGAGTTTCCCATTCAAATGCATGTAACAGTGAGAAACACACTGTCTTGGCGAAAGAAAGCATTTTTGTACAACTTCATATAAATCGCTGTAACTTTTGATAGAAGACTCAGACAAACATGTTTATGGCTTTATCTTATAGAACTCAATATCCCCGTGCTGGGCAAACAGGTTTTGCAGCCGTTTGAGCTAAGATTTTAAAATTATTCACATAATGAAAACCTATACTTTGTTTCAGGCGAGTTTCCCATTCAAATGCATGTAACAGTGAGAAACGCATTGTCTTGGCGAAATAAAGCGCTTTTGAACAACTTCATATAAATCGCTGTAACTTTTGATAGAAGACTCAGAAACACGTGTTTATGGCTTTATCTTATAGAACTCAATATCCCCGTGCTGGGCAAACAGGTTTTGCAGCCGTTTGAGCTAAGATTTTAAAATTATTCACATAATGAAAACCTATACTTTGTTTCAGGCGAGTTTCCCATTCAAATGCATGTAACAGTGAGAAACGCATTGTCTTGGCGAAATAAAGCGCTTTTGAACAACTTCATATAAATCGCTGTAACTTTTGATAGAAGACTCAGAAACACATGTTTATGGCTTTATCTTATATAACTCAATATCCCTGTGCTGGGCAAACAGGTTTTGCAGCCGTTTGAGCTAAGATTTTAAAATTATTCACATAATGAAAACCTATACTTTGTTTCAGGCGAGTTTCCCATTCAAATACATGTAACAGTGAGAAACGCATTGTGTTGGCGAAATAAAGCGCTTTTGAACAACTTCATATAAATCGCTGTAACTTTTGATAGAAGACTCAGAAACACGTGTTTATGGCTTTATCTTATAGAACTCAATATCCCCGTGCTGGGCAAACAGGTTTTGCAGCCGTTTGAGCTAAGATTTTAAAATTATTCACATAATGAAAACCTATATTTTGTGTCGGGCGAGTTTCCCATTCAAATGCATGTAACAGTGAGAAACACACTGTCTTGGCGAAAGAAAGCATTTCTGTACAACTTCATATAAATCGCTGTAACTTTTGATAGAAGACTCAGACAAACATGTTTATGGCTTTATCTTATAGAACTCAATATCCCCGTGCTGGGCAAACAGGTTTTGCAGCCGTTTGAGCTAAGATTTTAAAATTATTCACATAATGAAAACCTATACTTTGTTTCAGGCGAGTTTCCCATTCAAATGCATGTAACAGTGAGAAACGCATCGTCTTGGCGAAAGAAAGCATTTTTGTACAACTTCATATAAATCGCTGTAACTTTTGATAGAAGACTCAGAAACACGTGTTTATGGCTTTATCTTATAGAACTCAATATCCCCGTGCTGGGCAAACAGGTTTTGCAGCCGTTTGAGCTAAGATTTTAAAATTATTCACATAATGAAAACCTATACTTTGTTTCAGGCGAGTTTCCCATTCAAATGCATGTAACAGTGAGAAACGCATTGTCTTGGCGAAATAAAGCGCTTTTGAACAACTTCATATAAATCGCTGTAACTTTTGATAGAAGACTCAGAAACACATGTTTATGGCTTTATCTTATATAACTCAATATCCCCGTGCTGGGCAAACAGGTTTTGCAGCCGTTTGAGCTAAGATTTTAAAATTATTCACATAATGAAAACCTATACTTTGTTTCAGGCGAGTTTCCCATTCAAATGCATGTAACAGTGAGAAACGCATTGTGTTGGCGAAATAAAGCGCTTTTGAACAACTTCATATAAATCGCTGTAACTTTTGATAGAAGACTCAGAAACACGTGTTTATGGCTTTATCTTATAGAACTCAATATCCCCGTGCTGGGCAAACAGGTTTTGCAGCCGTTTGAGCTAAGATTTTAAAATTATTCACATAATGAAAACCTATATTTTGTCTCGGGCGAGTTTCCCATTCAAATGCATGTAACAGTGAGAAACACACTGTCTTGGCGAAAGAAAGCATTTTTGTACAACTTCATATAAATCGCTGTAACTTTTGATAGAAGACTCAGACAAACATGTTTATGGCTTTATCTTATAGAACTCAATATCCCCGTGCTGGGCAAACAGGTTTTGCAGCCGTTTGAGCTAAGATTTTAAAATTATTCACATAATGAAAACCTATACTTTGTCTCAGGCGAGTTTCCCATTCAAATGCATGTAACAGTGAGAAACACACTGTCTTGGCGAAAGAAAGCATTTTTGTACAACTTCATATAAATCGCTGTAACTTTTGATAGAAGACTCAGACAAACATGTTTATGGCTTTATCTTATAGAACTCAATATCCCCGTGCTGGGCAAACAGGTTTTGCAGCCGTTTGAGCTAAGATTTTAAAATTATTCACATAATGAAAACCTATACTTTGTTTCAGGCGAGTTTCCCATTCAAATGCATGTAACAGTGAGAAACGCATTGTCTTGGCGAAATAAAGCGCTTTTGAACAACTTCATATAAATCGCTGTAACTTTTGATAGAAGACTCAGAAACACATGTTTATGGCTTTATCTTATAGAACTCAATATCCCCGTGCTGGGCAAACAGGTTTTGCAGCCGTTTGAGCTAAGATTTTAAAATTATTCACATAATGAAAACCTATACTTTGTTTCAGGCGAGTTTCCCATTCAAATGCATGTAACAGTGAGAAACGCATCGTCTTGGCGAAAGAAAGCATTTTTGTACAACTTCATATAAATCGCTGTAACTTTTGATAGAAGACTCAGAAACACGTGTTTATGGCTTTATCTTATAGAACTCAATATCCCCGTGCTGGGTAAACAGGTTTTGCAGCCGTTTGAGCTAAGATTTTAAAATTATTCACATAATGAAAACCTATACTTTGTCTCAGGCGAGTTTCCCATTCAAATGCATGTAACAGTGAGAAACACACTGTCTTGGCGAAAGAAAGCATTTTTGTACAACTTCATATAAATCGCTGTAACTTTTGATAGAAGACTCAGACAAACATGTTTATGGCTTTATCTTATAGAACTCAATATCCCCGTGCTGGGCAAACAGGTTTTGCAGCCGTTTGAGCTAAGATTTTAAAATTATTCACATAATGAAAACCTATACTTTGTTTCAGGCGAGTTTCCCATTCAAATGCATGTAACAGTGAGAAACGCATTGTCTTGGCGAAATAAAGCGCTTTTGAACAACTTCATATAAATCGCTGTAACTTTTGATAGAAGACTCAGAAACACATGTTTATGGCTTTATCTTATATAACTCAATATCCCCGTGCTGGGCAAACAGGTTTTGCAGCCGTTTGAGCTAAGATTTTAAAATTATTCACATAATGAAAACCTATACTTTGTCTCAGGCGAGTTTCCCATTCAAATGCATGTAACAGTGAGAAACACACTGTCTTGGCGAAAGAAAGCATTTTTGTACAACTTCATATAAATCGCTGTAACTTTTGATAGAAGACTCAGACAAACATGTTTATGGCTTTATCTTATAGAACTCAATATCCCCGTGCTGGGCAAACAGGTTTTGCAGCCGTTTGAGCTAAGATTTTAAAATTATTCACATAATGAAAACCTATACTTTGTTTCAGGCGAGTTTCCCATTCAAATGCATGTAACAGTGAGAAACGCATTGTCTTGGCGAAATAAAGCGCTTTTGAACAACTTCATATAAATCGCTGTAACTTTTGATAGAAGACTCAGAAACACATGTTTATGGCTTTATCTTATATAACTCAATATCCCCGTGCTGGGCAAACAGGTTTTGCAGCCGTTTGAGCTAAGATTTTAAAATTATTCACATAATGAAAACCTATACTTTGTTTCAGGCGAGTTTCCCATTCAAATGCATGTAACAGTGAGAAACGCATCGTCTTGGCGAAAGAAAGCATTTTTGTACAACTTCATATAAATCGCTGTAACTTTTGATAGAAGACTCAGAAACACGTGTTTATGGCTTTATCTTATAGAACTCAATATCCCCGTGCTGGGTAAACAGGTTTTGCAGCCGTTTGAGCTAAGATTTTAAAATTATTCACATAATGAAAACCTATACTTTGTCTCAGGCGAGTTTCCCATTCAAATGCATGTAACAGTGAGAAACACACTGTCTTGGCGAAAGAAAGCATTTTTGTACAACTTCATATAAATCGCTGTAACTTTTGATAGAAGACTCAGACAAACATGTTTATGGCTTTATCTTATAGAACTCAATATCCCCGTGCTGGGCAAACAGGTTTTGCAGCCGTTTGAGCTAAGATTTTAAAATTATTCACATAATGAAAACCTATACTTTGTTTCAGGCGAGTTTCCCATTCAAATGCATGTAACAGTGAGAAACGCATCGTCTTGGCGAAAGAAAGCATTTTTGTACAACTTCATATAAATCGCTGTAACTTTTGATAGAAGACTCAGAAACACGTGTTTATGGCTTTATCTTATAGAACTCAATATCCCCGTGCTGGGCAAACAGGTTTTGCAGCCGTTTGAGCTAAGATTTTAAAATTATTCACATAATGAAAACCTATACTTTGTCTCAGGCGAGTTTCCCATTCAAATGCATGTAACAGTGAGAAACACACTGTCTTGGCGAAAGAAAGCATTTTTGTACAACTTCATATAAATCGCTGTAACTTTTGATAGAAGACTCAGACAAACATGTTTATGGCTTTATCTTATAGAACTCAATATCCCCGTGCTGGGCAAACAGGTTTTGCAGCCGTTTGAGCTAAGATTTTAAAATTATTCACATAATGAAAACCTATACTTTGTTTCAGGCGAGTTTCCCATTCAAATGCATGTAACAGTGAGAAACGCATCGTCTTGGCGAAAGAAAGCATTTTTGTACAACTTCATATAAATCGCTGTAACTTTTGATAGAAGACTCAGAAACACGTGTTTATGGCTTTATCTTATAGAACTCAATATCCCCGTGCTGGGTAAACAGGTTTTGCAGCCGTTTGAGCTAAGATTTTAAAATTATTCACATAATGAAAACCTATATTTTGTCTCGGGCGAGTTTCCCATTCAAATGCATGTAACAGTGAGAAACACACTGTCTTGGCGAAAGAAAGCATTTTTGTACAACTTCATATAAATCGCTGTAACTTTTGATAGAAGACTCAGACAAACATGTTTATGGCTTTATCTTATAGAACTCAATATCCCCGTGCTGGGCAAACAGGTTTTGCAGCCGTTTGAGCTAAGATTTTAAAATTATTCACATAATGAAAACCTATACTTTGTTTCAGGCGAGTTTCCCATTCAAATGCATGTAACAGTGAGAAACGCATCGTCTTGGCGAAAGAAAGCATTTTTGTACAACTTCATATAAATCGCTGTAACTTTTGATAGAAGACTCAGAAACACGTGTTTATGGCTTTATCTTATAGAACTCAATATCCCCGTGCTGGGCAAACAGGTTTTGCAGCCGTTTGAGCTAAGATTTTAAAATTATTCACATAATGAAAACCTATACTTTGTCTCAGGCGAGTTTCCCATTCAAATGCATGTAACAGTGAGAAACACACTGTCTTGGCGAAAGAAAGCATTTTTGTACAACTTCATATAAATCGCTGTAACTTTTGATAGAAGACTCAGACAAACATGTTTATGGCTTTATCTTATAGAACTCAATATCCCCGTGCTGGGCAAACAGGTTTTGCAGCCGTTTGAGCTAAGATTTTAAAATTATTCACATAATGAAAACCTATACTTTGTTTCAGGCGAGTTTCCCATTCAAATGCATGTAACAGTGAGAAACGCATCGTCTTGGCGAAAGAAAGCATTTTTGTACAACTTCATATAAATCGCTGTAACTTTTGATAGAAGACTCAGAAACACGTGTTTATGGCTTTATCTTATAGAACTCAATATCCCCGTGCTGGGTAAACAGGTTTTGCAGCCGTTTGAGCTAAGATTTTAAAATTATTCACATAATGAAAACCTATATTTTGTCTCGGGCGAGTTTCCCATTCAAATGCATGTAACAGTGAGAAACACACTGTCTTGGCGAAAGAAAGCATTTTTGTACAACTTCATATAAATCGCTGTAACTTTTGATAGAAGACTCAGACAAACATGTTTATGGCTTTATCTTATAGAACTCAATATCCCCGTGCTGGGCAAACAGGTTTTGCAGCCGTTTGAGCTAAGATTTTAAAATTATTCACATAATGAAAACCTATACTTTGTTTCAGGCGAGTTTCCCATTCAAATGCATGTAACAGTGAGAAACGCATCGTCTTGGCGAAAGAAAGCATTTTTGTACAACTTCATATAAATCGCTGTAACTTTTGATAGAAGACTCAGAAACACGTGTTTATGGCTTTATCTTATAGAACTCAATATCCCCGTGCTGGGCAAACAGGTTTTGCAGCCGTTTGAGCTAAGATTTTAAAATTATTCACATAATGAAAACCTATACTTTGTCTCAGGCGAGTTTCCCATTCAAATGCATGTAACAGTGAGAAACACACTGTCTTGGCGAAAGAAAGCATTTTTGTACAACTTCATATAAATCGCTGTAACTTTTGATAGAAGACTCAGACAAACATGTTTATGGCTTTATCTTATAGAACTCAATATCCCCGTGCTGGGCAAACAGGTTTTGCAGCCGTTTGAGCTAAGATTTTAAAATTATTCACATAATGAAAACCTATACTTTGTTTCAGGCGAGTTTCCCATTCAAATGCATGTAACAGTGAGAAACGCATTGTCTTGGCGAAATAAAGCGCTTTTGAACAACTTCATATAAATCGCTGTAACTTTTGATAGAAGACTCAGAAACACATGTTTATGGCTTTATCTTATATAACTCAATATCCCCGTGCTGGGCAAACAGGTTTTGCAGCCGTTTGAGCTAAGATTTTAAAATTATTCACATAATGAAAACCTATACTTTGTTTCAGGCGAGTTTCCCATTCAAATGCATGTAACAGTGAGAAACGCATCGTCTTGGCGAAAGAAAGCATTTTTGTACAACTTCATATAAATCGCTGTAACTTTTGATAGAAGACTCAGAAACACATGTTTATGGCTTTATCTTATAGAACTCAATATCCCCGTGCTGGGTAAACAGGTTTTGCAGCCGTTTGAGCTAAGATTTTAAAATTATTCACATAATGAAAACCTATACTTTGTCTCAGGCGAGTTTCCCATTCAAATGCATGTAACAGTGAGAAACACACTGTCTTGGCGAAAGAAAGCATTTTTGTACAACTTCATATAAATCGCTGTAACTTTTGATAGAAGACTCAGACAAACATGTTTATGGCTTTATCTTATAGAACTCAATATCCCCGTGCTGGGCAAACAGGTTTTGCAGCCGTTTGAGCTAAGATTTTAAAATTATTCACATAATGAAAACCTATACTTTGTTTCAGGCGAGTTTCCCATTCAAATGCATGTAACAGTGAGAAACGCATTGTCTTGGCGAAATAAAGCGCTTTTGAACAACTTCATATAAATCGCTGTAACTTTTGATAGAAGACTCAGAAACACATGTTTATGGCTTTATCTTATATAACTCAATATCCCCGTGCTGGGCAAACAGGTTTTGCAGCCGTTTGAGCTAAGATTTTAAAATTATTCACATAATGAAAACCTATACTTTGTTTCAGGCGAGTTTCCCATTCAAATGCATGTAACAGTGAGAAACGCATCGTCTTGGCGAAAGAAAGCATTTTTGTACAACTTCATATAAATCGCTGTAACTTTTGATAGAAGACTCAGAAACACGTGTTTATGGCTTTATCTTATAGAACTCAATATCCCCGTGCTGGGTAAACAGGTTTTGCAGCCGTTTGAGCTAAGATTTTAAAATTATTCACATAATGAAAACCTATACTTTGTCTCAGGCGAGTTTCCCATTCAAATGCATGTAACAGTGAGAAACACACTGTCTTGGCGAAAGAAAGCATTTTTGTACAACTTCATATAAATCGCTGTAACTTTTGATAGAAGACTCAGACAAACATGTTTATGGCTTTATCTTATAGAACTCAATATCCCCGTGCTGGGCAAACAGGTTTTGCAGCCGTTTGAGCTAAGATTTTAAAATTATTCACATAATGAAAACCTATACTTTGTTTCAGGCGAGTTTCCCATTCAAATGCATGTAACAGTGAGAAACGCATCGTCTTGGCGAAAGAAAGCATTTTTGTACAACTTCATATAAATCGCTGTAACTTTTGATAGAAGACTCAGAAACACGTGTTTATGGCTTTATCTTATAGAACTCAATATCCCCGTGCTGGGTAACCAGGTTTTGCAGCCGTTTGAGCTAAGATTTTAAAATTATTCACATAATGAAAACCTATACTTTGTTTCAGGCGAGTTTCCCATTCAAATGCATGTAACAGTGAGAAACGCATTGTCTTGGCGAAATAAAGCGCTTTTGAACAACTTCATATAAATCGCTGTAACTTTTGATAGAAGACTCAGAAACACATGTTTATGGCTTTATCTTATATAACTCAATATCCCCGTGCTGGGCAAACAGGTTTTGCAGCCGTTTGAGCTAAGATTTTAAAATTATTCACATAATGAAAACCTATACTTTGTTTCAGGCGAGTTTCCCATTCAAATGCATGTAACAGTGAGAAACGCATCGTCTTGGCGAAAGAAAGCATTTTTGTACAACTTCATATAAATCGCTGTAACTTTTGATAGAAGACTCAGAAACACGTGTTTATGGCTTTATCTTATAGAACTCAATATCCCCGTGCTGGGCAAACAGGTTTTGCAGCCGTTTGAGCTAAGATTTTAAAATTATTCACATAATGAAAACCTATACTTTGTCTCAGGCGAGTTTCCCATTCAAATGCATGTAACAGTGAGAAACACACTGTCTTGGCGAAAGAAAGCATTTTTGTACAACTTCATATAAATCGCTGTAACTTTTGATAGAAGACTCAGACAAACATGTTTATGGCTTTATCTTATAGAACTCAATATCCCCGTGCTGGGCAAACAGGTTTTGCAGCCGTTTGAGCTAAGATTTTAAAATTATTCACATAATGAAAACCTATACTTTGTTTCAGGCGAGTTTCCCATTCAAATGCATGTAACAGTGAGAAACGCATTGTCTTGGCGAAATAAAGCGCTTTTGAACAACTTCATATAAATCGCTGTAACTTTTGATAGAAGACTCAGAAACACATGTTTATGGCTTTATCTTATATAACTCAATATCCCCGTGCTGGGCAAACAGGTTTTGCAGCCGTTTGAGCTAAGATTTTAAAATTATTCACATAATGAAAACCTATACTTTGTTTCAGGCGAGTTTCCCATTCAAATGCATGTAACAGTGAGAAACGCATTGTCTTGGCGAAATAAAGCGCTTTTGAACAACTTCATATAAATCGCTGTAACTTTTGATAGAAGACTCAGAAACACATGTTTATGGCTTTATCTTATATAACTCAATATCCCCGTGCCGGGCAAACAGGTTTTGGAGCCGTTTGAGCTAAGATTTTAAAATTATTCACATAATGAAAACCTATACTTTGTTTCAGGCGAGTTTCCCATTCAAATGCATGTAACAGTGAGAAACGCATTGTGTTGGCGAAATAAAGCGCTTTTGAACAACTTCATATAAATCGCTGTAACTTTTGATAGAAGACTCAGAAACACGTGTTTATGGCTTTATCTTATAGAACTCAATATCCCCGTGCTGGGCAAACAGGTTTTGCAGCCGTTTGAGCTAAGATTTTAAAATTATTCACATAATGAAAACCTATATTTTGTCTCGGGCGAGTTTCCCATTCAAATGCATGTAACAGTGAGAAACACACTGTCTTGGCGAAAGAAAGCATTTTTGTACAACTTCATATAAATCGCTGTAACTTTTGATAGAAGACTCAGACAAACATGTTTATGGCTTTATCTTATAGAACTCAATATCCCCGTGCTGGGCAAACAGGTTTTGCAGCCGTTTGAGCTAAGATTTTAAAATTATTCACATAATGAAAACCTATACTTTGTTTCAGGCGAGTTTCCCATTCAAATGCATGTAACAGTGAGAAAAGCACTGTCTTGGCGAAAGAAAGCATTTTTGTACAACTTCATATAAATCGCTGTAACTTTTGATAGAAGACTCAGAAACACGTGTTTATGGCTTTATCTTATAGAACTCAATATCCCCGTGCTGGGCAAACAGGTTTTGCAGCCGTTTGAGCTAAGATTTTAAAATTATTCACATAATGAAAACCTATACTTTGTTTCAGGCGAGTTTCCCATTCAAATGCATGTAACAGTGAGAAACGCACTGTCTTGGCGAAAGAAAGCATTTTTGTACAACTTCATATAAATCGCTGTAACTTTTGATAGAAGACTCAGAAACACGTGTTTATGGCTTTATCTTATAGAACTCAATATCCCCGTGCTGGGCAAACAGGTTTTGCAGCCGTTTGAGCTAAGATTTTAAAATTATTCACATAATGAAAACCTATACTTTGTTTCAGGCGAGTTTCCCATTCAAATGCATGTAACAGTGAGAAACGCATTGTGTTGGCGAAATAAAGCGCTTTTGAACAACTTCATATAAATCGCTGTAACTTTTGATAGAAGACTCAGAAACACGTGTTTATGGCTTTATCTTATAGAACTCAATATCCCCGTGCTGGGCAAACAGGTTTTGCAGCCGTTTGAGCTAAGATTTTAAAATTATTCACATAATGAAAACCTATATTTTGTCTCGGGCGAGTTTCCCATTCAAATGCATGTAACAGTGAGAAACACACTGTCTTGGCGAAAGAAAGCATTTTTGTACAACTTCATATAAATCGCTGTAACTTTTGATAGAAGACTCAGACAAACATGTTTATGGCTTTATCTTATAGAACTCAATATCCCCGTGCTGGGCAAACAGGTTTTGCAGCCGTTTGAGCTAAGATTTTAAAATTATTCACATAATGAAAACCTATACTTTGTTTCAGGCGAGTTTCCCATTCAAATGCATGTAACAGTGAGAAACGCATTGTCTTGGCGAAATAAAGCGCTTTTGAACAACTTCATATAAATCGCTGTAACTTTTGATAGAAGACTCAGAAACACATGTTTATGGCTTTATCTTATATAACTCAATATCCCCGTGCTGGGCAAACAGGTTTTGCAGCCGTTTGAGCTAAGATTTTAAAATTATTCACATAATGAAAACCTATACTTTGTTTCAGGCGAGTTTCCCATTCAAATGCATGTAACAGTGAGAAACGCATCGTCTTGGCGAAAGAAAGCATTTTTGTACAACTTCATATAAATCGCTGTAACTTTTGATAGAAGACTCAGAAACACGTGTTTATGGCTTTATCTTATAGAACTCAATATCCCCGTGCTGGGTAAACAGGTTTTGCAGCCGTTTGAGCTAAGATTTTAAAATTATTCACATAATGAAAACCTATACTTTGTTTCAGGCGAGTTTCCCATTCAAATGCATGTAACAGTGAGAAACGCATCGTCTTGGCGAAAGAAAGCATTTTTGTACAACTTCATATAAATCGCTGTAACTTTTGATAGAAGACTCAGAAACACGTGTTTATGGCTTTATCTTATAGAACTCAATATCCCCGTGCTGGGCAAACAGGTTTTGCAGCCGTTTGAGCTAAGATTTTAAAATTATTCACATAATGAAAACCTATACTTTGTTTCAGGCGAGTTTCCCATTCAAATGCATGTAACAGTGAGAAACGCATTGTGTTGGCGAAATAAAGCGCTTTTGAACAACTTCATATAAATCGCTGTAACTTTTGATAGAAGACTCAGAAACACATGTTTATGGCTTTATCTTATATAACTCAATATCCCCGTGCTGGGCAAACAGGTTTTGCAGCCGTTTGAGCTAAGATTTTAAAATTATTCACATAATGAAAACCTATACTTTGTTTCAGGCGAGTTTCCCATTCAAATGCATGTAACAGTGAGAAACGCATTGTGTTGGCGAAATAAAGCGCTTTTGAACAACTTCATATAAATCGCTGTAACTTTTGATAGAAGACTCAGAAACACGTGTTTATGGCTTTATCTTATAGAACTCAATATCCCCGTGCTGGGCAAACAGGTTTTGCAGCCGTTTGAGCTAAGATTTTAAAATTATTCACATAATGAAAACCTATATTTTGTGTCGGGCGAGTTTCCCATTCAAATGCATGTAACAGTGAGAAACACACTGTCTTGGCGAAAGAAAGCATTTTTGTACAACTTCATATAAATCGCTGTAACTTTTGATAGAAGACTCAGACAAACATGTTTATGGCTTTATCTTATAGAACTCAATATCCCCGTGCTGGGCAAACAGGTTTTGCAGCCGTTTGAGCTAAGATTTTAAAATTATTCACATAATGAAAACCTATACTTTGTTTCAGGCGAGTTTCCCATTCAAATGCATGTAACAGTGAGAAACGCATCGTCTTGGCGAAAGAAAGCATTTTTGTACAACTTCATATAAATCGCTGTAACTTTTGATAGAAGACTCAGAAACACGTGTTTATGGCTTTATCTTATAGAACTCAATATCCCCGTGCTGGGCAAACAGGTTTTGCAGCCGTTTGAGCTAAGATTTTAAAATTATTCACATAATGAAAACCTATACTTTGTCTCAGGCGAGTTTCCCATTCAAATGCATGTAACAGTGAGAAACACACTGTCTTGGCGAAAGAAAGCATTTTTGTACAACTTCATATAAATCGCTGTAACTTTTGATAGAAGACTCAGACAAACATGTTTATGGCTTTATCTTATAGAACTCAATATCCCCGTGCTGGGCAAACAGGTTTTGCAGCCGTTTGAGCTAAGATTTTAAAATTATTCACATAATGAAAACCTATACTTTGTTTCAGGCGAGTTTCCCATTCAAATGCATGTAACAGTGAGAAACGCATTGTCTTGGCGAAATAAAGCGCTTTTGAACAACTTCATATAAATCGCTGTAACTTTTGATAGAAGACTCAGAAACACATGTTTATGGCTTTATCTTATATAACTCAATATCCCCGTGCTGGGCAAACAGGTTTTGCAGCCGTTTGAGCTAAGATTTTAAAATTATTCACATAATGAAAACCTATACTTTGTTTCAGGCGAGTTTCCCATTCAAATGCATGTAACAGTGAGAAACGCATCGTCTTGGCGAAAGAAAGCATTTTTGTACAACTTCATATAAATCGCTGTAACTTTTGATAGAAGACTCAGAAACACGTGTTTATGGCTTTATCTTATAGAACTCAATATCCCCGTGCTGGGCAAACAGGTTTTGCAGCCGTTTGAGCTAAGATTTTAAAATTATTCACATAATGAAAACCTATACTTTGTCTCAGGCGAGTTTCCCATTCAAATGCATGTAACAGTGAGAAACACACTTGAAGGAAATTGCCTTCCCGGGTTTCCTCCGTGGCGTGAGCGATAAGCAGAGTTTGTCCTTTCCTTATAAGACTCCTAATTATTCAAAGTAACACTCAGGTATGCCATTCAGCGTGTTAGTACGAGCTCGGGAGCAGCTTGGGAGAACAAGGAAACACAGACTGCTTCAGGTTGTCTTCCCAAATCGACTCAAAGGTTTATTTGATACACAGCAGTTTATATAGATGAAAAAAGGTTCGTGTGTCAGCTTTCCCAGTTCAAACCGGTACAGACCAAATAAGGAAACGTCTTCCTGCCTTCTGAGCAAAGAAGTATCCTGTGTGTAGTTTATCAGTTCAGCTATAATTTATGATCATCCCAGCAAAATACACTCCTAGACATAAAATACAGAGTTCTTTCATCAGTGAATTCTGAAACAAACCACCTAGCCTTTAACGAGCCTTTTCCAGGAGATAAGGAAAAAGGGAGGATGGGAGTAAGGAAGTGGTCTCATCTCTGTGGTGTTTTCGACCTTGAGGTACCAGCCTGTAAGTCTCACATTAATTCTTGGGTCACAGAGAAAGAGAAAAACAACTAGTAGATCGGCCTTATTGAGTAACAGTTTTCCTGTATAAAACAATATCCTGTAAATGCTTACCGTGGTATCAAAATATCATAACAGTTCCCCTCTTTTATTATTTTTTAAAAATAATAACTCAAATAGAAAGGAAAAATCACAAATGTAATAACATAATATAAAAAGCAAATCATAAAATGTAATAGTTCACAACCTAATGTTCAATATACACATCAGGAACATCATTGATGACATCTGACACATAATCTGGGTCAATTTGTGCCAATTGCAAATACATTGAAGTGGCTGTACTAGTAGCTATACGGGTTATCATTGAACGTACACAGGGTACCACACAACAGACAATAATCATCAAAAACATGCTGCAACGGTTACAAAGGCTACAATTAGTTCCTTCCATCTTCCAAACGTGTCCTGTAGCCACTTATGTAGCCACTGACCGTGACCTGTATTGGCAATTAGTTCTATCTGCAATGCTTCAAGTTTATTCATAGCTTGTGTGAATGAACCGTTAGGAGCGGTATTATTGGGAATGAAAGTACAGCATACATCAACGGTTACTAGACCACAGGTACCGGTCCAATTAACAGGTAAAGCTAATCTAAGAGTATTATTGCACATCCAATAAGCATGTGGGATTGGTCTGGTCAGGCGCGTGACCATGTGTGATTTAACTAACTCCCCCCAGTCAGTGTCATTTAATACACCGTCTGGGGGAACAATGATCGGGTCTCTGCTCGAACTTGAACTGTGTGTGTGTTCCTCCAGATATGATAAAACTTCAGCCACAGAGACAGCTAGCCATGTCTCATTACAGCGTGCACCTGGGGAGTCAGAGAAAAATGTGTAGTCATCCTTTGTATAATCTATGTGTGTGTCTGGGCCAGTTAACTTTAATCTGCGCAGACATATCATACTAGTATTAAAATGGAGAGGGATCTGTCCTAGGGGTAGTGAGGGCTTTAACCTATTCTTAGGGCGTTTCATTGGGGCGCAGGTCCCTGCGGTGTCATTAGATAACTTCAATAATTCGCCTAATGGAGTCTCAGGGTTAGTTGGTGTGTGTGTGTGTCTAAGTAGGCAGTCGAGAGGGCTCAGAGTCAACTGTAAAGTGTCTTTAAAGAGAGCATTATCTCCACCGATTTTCTCTAGTCCCTCAGTGAGGGGGAAACCGGATATGGGGTATCCTACTATTACCTGTTCTGGATTAGCCTTTGAACAGACATAACAGTTACTGTTTCCTAAATCACGAGCGGCTGTTCTGGCATTTTCATACCAGGCGTTAGCTCCTGTTCTAGAGGGCGCATAAAATGGTTTATTAGTGGCGTCTATGTTGCTATTTACTGATTTTAGGGAGCGTGAGGAGTGCATTAAGTAAGTGTCTTGCAAAATGGAGCATGAGGTATAGTCAGCAAAATATGACCTGCAGAAATGTGAACATGGTTGCAGTTTACAATACAAAATAGCAAAGAGAAATCCTAAGGTTAATGCGATAGATGTGATAAATAACCTAAATATATAAGAAAGTATATAAGAAAAACAGTTCTTCAGTTGTCTCCTGGCCTGGTCCCAGGTTCGAGAGACATTGAATAAGCGTCGTATGATGACAATGGGCATTTCATTTTCTCCATTATCAGGATGAAATGAGTCTGGCTTTATCAGGTTAGACATCATGTGGTACTTTTGGCTTTCTGTTCCTGCTGGATGTTTGAGTACCTTGTTGTTGTTCTTTCAGACGTTGTGTCTTAATCAGTGATTGTGTGTGTGTGTAAATTGGATCCTGGCGCTGGCTCGCCGGAGATGTCATCTACCCGTGTGTTTATTTGCTCTAGTTCCGGGCGCTGGCTCGCCGGAGATGTCGTCTGCTTGATCCGACGCCTGAGATGGTCCGATTGGGCTGGTCTTAACCCTGCTGGCATGAATCCACTGAGGTTGTCCGTCTGTGAGGATGCTGGTTCTTCGTCACTGCCAGTAAAGCCTGGGGGCTGGAAAACGCGGCCTCCCAGAGTGTCCTTGGTTTTAGTGGCTTCTCCAACATGCGTCTCCTTGTCTCCACTGGTGGAACTGTGGAGGGGAAAAGCTGAGAGAGACAAACTTTCTGATAGTTATTATTCAGTTTTTCTACCAGGTTGTGAACATCAGTGGACAATGCAATATAGATCACCTTCTACTAGCGGTGCCCCTCTGGAAGCTGACCATGGTCTTGGAAATAGTCTTATTTCAAATGGAAATAATTTGGTTACTTCAGATTGAGTCATTCTAATCTCACACAGGACTTGAGTAAGTAATTTGACACAGGTCATTAAAGTTTTAGCACACTTTTGAATTACTTCTAATGTGAATGAAGATCCTCTATCACTGTTAATCTGGTGAGGTATTCCGAATCTGGGTATTATTTCATTGCTCAACTTTTGACAGACTACTTCTGCAGTTTCTTTTGATGTTGGATAAGCTTCTACTCATTTACTAAATTGATCCACTATTACCAGTAAGTACTTGATGCTTCCTTGTGCTGGCATTTGTGTAAAATCAATTTGTAATGTATGAAATGGAAAATCTGGTTGTGGTAAATGCTGATGTTTTGCTTTTGAGCTACCTACATTAGTTCGTGCACATGTTAGACAGGTTGCTAATATGCTTTTTACTGCATGCAATGTTTTCTCAATTACAAATCTTGATTTTATTGCCCCTATTACCCCTCTTTGTCCGACATGACTCACACAGTGAAAATGTCGGACAAGGACTGGCAGCAGGGAATATGGGAGGGCAATCAAACCCTTAAGATTTAGTATAGGCCATCTCTGTAATCTAAGGTACAGTCATTATTCTATGCAGAGGCTTGCTCTTGTATAAATTTTAAATCAACATTTGTGTCTAAATAGTCTGGGAGTGTAACAAGTGGCAGCTGTAGGGGCACAGATAATACTTCCTGTGGAGGTGGGAGCTGTGATGCAGCTGCAGCCTTGGCTGTCACGTCTGCTAAGGCATTACCTGTTGCTTCGTCTGTGTCAGCTGTACTGTATCCTTTCGTTTTTACAACTGCAACGGCCGATGGCAGCTGTATAGCCTGAAAAAGTCTTTGAACAAAATCACAATTTAGCAATTTATTTTCCATCAGCAGATCTAAATCCTCTCTGTCTCCACAATGTGCCAAAGTCATGCACAACGCCAAATGCATAGCGGCTGTCTGTGTAAATCGTCACATGCTTATCCAAATGTAGCTCACAGGCGCGTATTAAAGCCATGAGCTCTGCTTTTTGTGCTGAGTGAAATGGTAATGAGTGAGCCTCTAGTATGATGTCAGGCACTGTTACCACTGAATAGCCACAAAGAAATGAGTTGTCACTCGGCCTTGAACAGGACCCGTCCACATAAACCGTGGCTGAGTCTGAGATAGGTGTTTGCTCTAAATCTGGACATGGTGCTGTGGATTCCTGTATACGTGTCATGCAGTCATGAACATCAAGCCTGTCTGAGCCATCCTGTCGGTCAGAAGAACACAGCATAGGATCAATAAATGTGCTGGCGAATCAGGTGTGCTGCTCGCTTTTATAGTGAGATTTGCATATGTTGTTTAGTTATGTTTGCTACAATGGTCGTGACCTGGTGATTGGTGTGTAGAATAGTGTCATGTGAGAGTGTGAGCTTCCCGCAGTCCCTTATCATGATAGAGCAAGCTGCTACTGCCCTCAGGCAGGCCGGCATTCCTGAACAATTCAGGCAGCACCTTTGAGTGGCGGAGGTCAGCACTCCCTGTAATGCATTGAAAGAGGCAGTCATTTCTGTGGACCACAGTATTCGAGGAGGCTTGTCTTTTTTTTACAACAGTCACGCAGAATGTGGTCATGAAAAGAACAGTCTGGTATCCACTGTCTGCAATAGTTCACCATGCCTAGGAAGGACAACATTTCCTTCTGTTTAGTGGGACGAGGGACGGAGGTCACAGCTTTGACCCTGTCTGCAGTCATGGAACGTTCTCCGTGAGACAGTGTGAATCCCAAATATTGAACAGAAGTCTGACAGTACTGCATTTTCTTTGCATATGCTTTGTGGCCAGTCTTTTGGAGGTGCTGGAGAAGCATGTGTGTAGCAGTTTGACACAGTTTTTCACTTTCAGCACAGAGGAGGAGGTCATCCACATGTGGATCAGGGTGCAGCCCTGGAGGAGTGAAGCTGTCCAGGGTAGCACGGATCACCATTGAGAAAGCAGCAGAGCTGTCTATCATGCCTTGGGGCAAACGAGTCCAAGTGTACTGCTTATTTCTATGTGTGAATGCAAATAACGGCTGTGTGTCTTCATGAGAAAAAGGAGCGGAGCATAAATCCACCACGGTAAAATGTGTATGCAATGCATGTTAATATGCTGTGAACATCTGAAACGAGAGGTGGCAGAGGAATGTTGACTGCATTAATTTGCCTTAAGTCTTGTATGAAACGCCATACGCCAGGTTTGTTAGGCTTTGGCACAGGATTGACAGGAGTGTGGGCTTTATTGCTCCTGTAGTCAATAAATCTCCTATGATGACATCTAGGGCTGCGGCTTTTTCCGTGGAAAGGGGACATTGCCTGACATATACTCGCTTTTTGTTTTTTGTTTTTTTAGCTGTGCGTGATAAGGTATGCAGTCAATAAATCCTATCTCATTCTCACTTTTTGACCACAATGTCATATTCTGGTATTCAGCTGGCAACGTAAGTGCAGAAATAGTACAGTGGATAGGGTAGGTTAGATCTATGTGTCGACATATTTCGTAACCTATGTCTGAGTTATGTAACAAAATCACTGTTTGACCTTCACTTGTGTGAGCAGTTATCATGTTGTTGAACAGTGTGAGAGAAACAAAAGTGTGGCTCCCAGTCATGGGATTACCTGTTAGTGGCGTCTGTACACGTTTTTTTTGGCACAGTGTGTGACATAGAGTACCGGACAAAAAGGATGTTGAGTTCATTCTCTGCTGAGGGTCCAGCTGACACAGAGGATGTTCCTTCTCCATCATGTCGGTACATAGGGCAGAGAAAACATAAGCAGTTATCAGTGTCAGCAAACATTTCACCCTTTTTGTTAAATTAAATACACAAATTCATTTTTGCTTTGGGTGCCTGCGGCTGCTGGAAAACTGAGCTAAATTTGCACCTCTAGCTTGTCCAACAGTGCATAAAGCGTTTTATGAATACTAGGATAGATTCATCAGGCTTCTGTTTACACATAGTTACTGCATTTAAGTCAATTTTGTCTCTGGACATTGTTAGCAGGAATTTCTTTAGATTCTTAAAGAAATCGGCGACTTTGTCATGTGGGTGTCTATTGTGGACACTGCCTGATGCAAAAGTTTTTCTTCATAGTCGTCTAAATTGTTTTTCATAAGTTCCTCACATTCTTCTTTCAAAAGTTTTTCTCTTTTTCTATGTTCTGCTAATTCTTCCTTGCGGCGTATATATTGTTTTTCCTGATCCTGTTTAAAGAGATGGCTAAGATCCGTTGCATGTGATTCAGATTTTTTGTCACTGTCTTTTAAGCTGGTTGGATCAGAATGCTGACATTGTTTGCGTGCAGCTGCTGCAGCAACTATTAATTCGGTCTCATCTTCGTAAGGCGGCGGGGCTGTGGGCTGAATGGCTGAGCATGGAAGACTAGCTTTTCCCGCAGTAGATTTATTTTCTTTGCTAGAGCCTGCACTAGTTTTATTTGATGTTAAAGCATCTACACCTGGTTCCGGTCCCTTTTTCCATAGTGGTAACATTTGATGTATCACGTCGCGGCATTCTATCATATATTTTCTACAGGACTTTTTTAAGCAGACTACTTTTCTTATCACAAATGATATTCAACATTTCTACTGACCTGTTTTCTGGCGATAATCGTTCGGGATAAGGCTCCGAAAAGAAATTAGAATGCATTGAACTTCTTAAGTTGTAAACAAAGTCAGTCACATAAGCACTCCCGCATGTTCTGGATACGTGATCATGGACGTCTTCACCGATTCGCGGACGTAGGTTACACGTAACCGGAAATGGGAGTTGTACTGAGCCGTTATTTGAGACTTTATTTTGTATTTTATTAATTTTTGGTTTTACAGGTACTTTAGATTTTTTATCGGACCTGTCTGTGGTCTTTGAATTATTCTGACCCATGTTCAGTGATTTCCAGAGGGGTTTACACGCTAGGAGGATTTAGGTTAGTATTTTCGCTGCGGCACAGCTGAGGTCACTTTAAATTTATTGCTAGCAATTTTTTGTTTGTGTGAGCAACTCTCACTTAGCGAGCAACTCCTCGCAAAACAACAGGCAACTCCCTGTGTCTTTCTGCTTTTAATTTACTGCTTTTAACCCTTGTATGGTAATCGGGTCTGTGAGACCCGTTTTCAGTTTTCTTTCGTTTTTTTTTTTTTAACAAAATTAAATTTAATTATTTACTAGCTTTCTGTGAGTGAGCAACTTCTCACTTTTTAACGTACGTTTCAAGATAACAGGCAACTCCCTGTGTCACTCTTTGATGAGCAACTTCTCACTTAACGAGAAGTATTTAAGACAACAGGCAACTTTCTGTGTCACTTTTTCTGAGTGAGCAACTTCTCACTTTTTAACGTACGTTTAATTAAACAATTAATTATTATTATTATTATTATTTTTTAAACAAAATTAAAATATTCAAGACAACAGGCAACTTCCTGTGTCCACCAACACCACACAAGGGTTAATTTACTTTATTCGGGGACTGAGGAAGTCAGTCAGTGTATCTCTCTGGATCACTAAGTGAAACTTCGTCAGCATATCCCGTTTTTTTATGGATTCGGGGACTGAGGAAGTCAGTCAGTGTATCTCTCTGGATCACTAAGTGAAACTTCGTCAGCATATCCCGTTTTTTTTATGGATCGATCACTGAGAGAGGTATAATATGGTCTCTATATAAATATGAAAGACACATATTTACCTTCTGTCAGGATCCCACTTCTGACACCAAAATTGAAGGAAATTGCCTTCCCGGGTTTCCTCCGTGGCGTGAGCGATAAGCAGAGTTTGTCCTTTCCTTATAAGACTCCTAATTATTCAAAGTAACACTCAGGTATGCCATTCAGCGTGTTAGTACGAGCTCGGGAGCAGCTTGGGAGAACAAGGAAACACAGACTGCTTCAGGTTGTCTTCCCAAATCGACTCAAAGGTTTATTTGATACACAGCAGTTTATATAGATGAAAAAAGGTTCGTGTGTCAGCTTTCCCAGTTCAAACCGGTACAGACCAAATAAGGAAACGTCTTCCTGCCTTCTGAGCAAAGAAGTATCCTGTGTGTAGTTTATCAGTTCAGCTATAATTTATGATCATCCCAGCAAAATACACTCCTAGACATAAAATACAGAGTTCTTTCATCAGTGAATTCTGAAACAAACCACCTAGCCTTTAACGAGCCTTTTCCAGGAGATAAGGAAAAAGGGAGGATGGGAGTAAGGAAGTGGTCTCATCTCTGTGGTGTTTTCGACCTTGAGGTACCAGCCTGTAAGTCTCACATTAATTCTTGGGTCACAGAGAAAGAGAAAAACAACTAGTAGATCGGCCTTATTGAGTAACAGTTTTCCTGTATAAAACAATATCCTGTAAATGCTTACCGTGGTATCAAAATATCATAACAACACTGTCTTGGCGAAAGAAAGCATTTTTGTACAACTTCATATAAATCGCTGTAACTTTTGATAGAAGACTCAGACAAACATGTTTATGGCTTTATCTTATAGAACTCAATATCCCCGTGCTGGGCAAACAGGTTTTGCAGCCGTTTGAGCTAAGATTTTAAAATTATTCACATAATGAAAACCTATACTTTGTTTCAGGCGAGTTTCCCATTCAAATGCATGTAACAGTGAGAAACGCATTGTCTTGGCGAAATAAAGCGCTTTTGAACAACTTCATATAAATCGCTGTAACTTTTGATAGAAGACTCAGAAACACGTGTTTATGGCTTTATCTTATAGAACTCAATATCCCCGTGCTGGGCAAACAGGTTTTGCAGCCGTTTGAGCTAAGATTTTAAAATTATTCACATAATGAAAACCTATATTTTGTCTCGGGCGAGTTTCCCATTCAAATGCATGTAACAGTGAGAAACACACTGTCTTGGCGAAAGAAAGCATTTTTGTACAACTTCATATAAATCGCTGTAACTTTTGATAGAAGACTCAGACAAACATGTTTATGGCTTTATCTTATAGAACTCAATATCCCCGTGCTGGGTAAACAGGTTTTGCAGCCGTTTGAGCTAAGATTTTAAAATTATTCACATAATGAAAACCTATACTTTGTTTCAGGCGAGTTTCCCATTCAAATGCATGTAACAGTGAGAAACGCATCGTCTTGGCGAAAGAAAGCATTTTTGTACAACTTCATATAAATCGCTGTAACTTTTGATAGAAGACTCAGAAACACGTGTTTATGGCTTTATCTTATAGAACTCAATATCCCCGTGCTGGGTAAACAGGTTTTGCAGCCGTTTGAGCTAAGATTTTAAAATTATTCACATAATGAAAACCTATACTTTGTTTCAGGCGAGTTTCCCATTCAAATGCATGTAACAGTGAGAAACGCATCGTCTTGGCGGAAGAAAGCATTTTTGTACAACTTCATATAAATCGCTGTAACTTTTGATAGAAGACTCAGAAACACGTGTTTATGGCTTTATCTTATAGAACTCAATATCCCCGTGCTGGGCAAACAGGTTTTGCAGCCGTTTGAGCTAAGATTTTAAAATTATTCACATAATGAAAACCTATACTTTGTTTCAGGCGAGTTTCCCATTCAAATGCATGTAACAGTGAGAAACGCATTGTGTTGGCGAAATAAAGCGCTTTTGAACAACTTCATATAAATCGCTGTAACTTTTGATAGAAGACTCAGAAACACGTGTTTATGGCTTTATCTTATAGAACTCAATATCCCCGTGCTGGGCAAACAGGTTTTGCAGCCGTTTGAGCTAAGATTTTAAAATTATTCACATAATGAAAACCTATATTTTGTCTCGGGCGAGTTTCCCATTCAAATGCATGTAACAGTGAGAAACACACTGTCTTGGCGAAAGAAAGCATTTTTGTACAACTTCATATAAATCGCTGTAACTTTTGATAGAAGACTCAGACAAACATGTTTATGGCTTTATCTTATAGAACTCAATATCCCCGTGCTGGGCAAACAGGTTTTGCAGCCGTTTGAGCTAAGATTTTAAAATTATTCACATAATGAAAACCTATACTTTGTTTCAGGCGAGTTTCCCATTCAAATGCATGTAACAGTGAGAAACGCATCGTCTTGGCGAAAGAAAGCATTTTTGTACAACTTCATATAAATCGCTGTAACTTTTGATAGAAGACTCAGAAACACGTGTTTATGGCTTTATCTTATAGAACTCAATATCCCCGTGCTGGGCAAACAGGTTTTGCAGCCGTTTGAGCTAAGATTTTAAAATTATTCACATAATGAAAACCTATATTTTGTCTCGGGCGAGTTTCCCATTCAAATGCATGTAACAGTGAGAAACACACTGTCTTGGCGAAAGAAAGCATTTTTGTACAACTTCATATAAATCGCTGTAACTTTTGATAGAAGACTCAGACAAACATGTTTATGGCTTTATCTTATAGAACTCAATATCCCCGTGCTGGGCAAACAGGTTTTGCAGCCGTTTGAGCTAAGATTTTAAAATTATTCACATAATGAAAACCTATACTTTGTTTCAGGCGAGTTTCCCATTCAAATGCATGTAACAGTGAGAAACGCATCGTCTTGGCGAAAGAAAGCATTTTTGTACAACTTCATATAAATCGCTGTAACTTTTGATAGAAGACTCAGAAACACGTGTTTATGGCTTTATCTTATAGAACTCAATATCCCCGTGCTGGGCAAACAGGTTTTGCAGCCGTTTGAGCTAAGATTTTAAAATTATTCACATAATGAAAACCTATACTTTGTCTCAGGCGAGTTTCCCATTCAAATGCATGTAACAGTGAGAAACACACTGTCTTGGCGAAAGAAAGCATTTTTGTACAACTTCATATAAATCGCTGTAACTTTTGATAGAAGACTCAGAAACACGTGTTTATGGCTTTATCTTATAGAACTCAATATCCCCGTGCTGGGCAAACAGGTTTTGCAGCCGTTTGAGCTAAGATTTTAAAATTATTCACATAATGAAAACCTATACTTTGTTTCAGGCGAGTTTCCCATTCAAATGCATGTAACAGTGAGAAACGCATCGTCTTGGCGAAAGAAAGCATTTTTGTACAACTTCATATAAATCGCTGTAACTTTTGATAGAAGACTCAGAAACACGTGTTTATGGCTTTATCTTATAGAACTCAATATCCCCGTGCTGGGCAAACAGGTTTTGCAGCCGTTTGAGCTAAGATTTTAAAATTATTCACATAATGAAAACCTATACTTTGTCTCAGGCGAGTTTCCCATTCAAATGCATGTAACAGTGAGAAACACACTGTCTTGGCGAAAGAAAGCATTTTTGTACAACTTCATATAAATCGCTGTAACTTTTGATAGAAGACTCAGACAAACATGTTTATGGCTTTATCTTATAGAACTCAATATCCCCGTGCTGGGCAAACAGGTTTTGCAGCCGTTTGAGCTAAGATTTTAAAATTATTCACATAATGAAAACCTATACTTTGTTTCAGGCGAGTTTCCCATTCAAATGCATGTAACAGTGAGAAACGCATTGTCTTGGCGAAATAAAGCGCTTTTGAACAACTTCATATAAATCGCTGTAACTTTTGATAGAAGACTCAGAAACACATGTTTATGGCTTTATCTTATAGAACTCAATATCCCCGTGGTGGGCAAACAGGTTTTGCAGCCGTTTGAGCTAAGATTTTAAAATTATTCACATAATGAAAACCTATACTTTGTTTCAGGCGAGTTTCCCATTCAAATGCATGTAACAGTGAGAAACGCATTGTCTTGGCGAAATAAAGCGCTTTTGAACAACTTCATATAAATCGCTGTAACTTTTGATAGAAGACTCAGAAACACATGTTTATGGCTTTATCTTATAGAACTCAATATCCCCGTGCTGGGCAAACAGGTTTTGCAGCCGTTTGAGCTAAGATTTTAAAATTATTCACATAATGAAAACCTATACTTTGTCTCGGGCGAGTTTCCCATTCAAATGCATGTAACAGTGAGAAACACACTGTCTTGGCGAAAGAAAGCATTTTTGTACAACTTCATATAAATCGCTGTAACTTTTGATAGAAGACTCAGACAAACATGTTTATGGCTTTATCTTATAGAACTCAATATCCCCGTGCTGGGCAAACAGGTTTTGCAGCCGTTTGAGCTAAGATTTTAAAATTATTCACATAATGAAAACCTATACTTTGTTTCAGGCGAGTTTCCCATTCAAATGCATGTAACAGTGAGAAACGCATTGTCTTGGCGAAATAAAGCGCTTTTGAACAACTTCATATAAATCGCTGTAACTTTTGATAGAAGACTCAGAAACACATGTTTATGGCTTTATCTTATAGAACTCAATATCCCCGTGCTGGGCAAACAGGTTTTGCAGCCGTTTGAGCTAAGATTTTAAAATTATTCACATAATGAAAACCTATACTTTGTCTCAGGCAAGTTTCCCATTCAAATGCATGTAACAGTGAGAAACACACTGTCTTGGCGAAAGAAAGCATTTTTGTACAACTTCATATAAATCGCTGTAACTTTTGATAGAAGACTCAGACAAACATGTTTATGGCTTTATCTTATAGAACTCAATATCCCCGTGCTGGGCAAACAGGTTTTGCAGCCGTTTGAGCTAAGATTTTAAAATTATTCACATAATGAAAACCTATACTTTGTTTCAGGCGAGTTTCCCATTCAAATGCATGTAACAGTGAGAAACGCATTGTCTTGGCGAAATAAAGCGTTTTCGTACAACTTCATATAAATCGCTGTAACTTTTGATAGAAGACTCAGACAAACATGTTTATGGCTTTATCTTATAGAACTCAATATCCCCGTGCTGGGCAAACAGGTTTTGCAGCCGTTTGAGCTAAGATTTTAAAATTATTCACATAATGAAAACCTATACTTTGTCTCGGGCGAGTTTCCCATTCAAATGCATGTAACAGTGAGAAACACACTGTCTTGGCGAAAGAAAGCATTTTTGTACAACTTCATATAAATCGCTGTAACTTTTGATAGAAGACTCAGAAACACATGTTTATGGCTTTATCTTATAGAACTCAATATCCCCGTGCTGGGCAAACAGGTTTTGCAGCCGTTTGAGCTAAGATTTTGAAATTATTCACATAATGAAAACCTATACTTTGTTTCAGGCGAGTTTCCCATTCAAATGCATGTAACAGTGAGAAACGCATTGTCTTGGCGAAATAAAGCGCTTTTGAACAACTTCATATAAATCGCTGTAACTTTTGATAGAAGACTCAGAAACACATGTTTATGGCTTTATCTTATAGAACTCAATATCCCCGTGCTGGGCAAACAGGTTTTGCAGCCGTTTGAGCTAAGATTTTAAAATTATTCACATAATGAAAACCTATACTTTGTTTCAGGCGAGTTTCCCATTCAAATGCATGTAACAGTGAGAAACGCATTGTCTTGGCGAAATAAAGCGTTTTCGTACAACTTCATATAAATCGCTGTAACTTTTGATAGAAGACTCAGAAACACATGTTTATGGCTTTATCTTATAGAACTCAATATCCCCGTGGTGGGCAAACAGGTTTTGCAGCCGTTTGAGCTAAGATTTTAAAATTATTCACATAATGAAAACCTATACTTTGTTTCAGGCGAGTTTCCCATTCAAATGCATGTAACAGTGAGAAACGCATTGTCTTGGCGAAATAAAGCGCTTTTGAACAACTTCATATAAATCGCTGTAACTTTTGATAGAAGACTCAGAAACACATGTTTATGGCTTTATCTTATAGAACTCAATATCCCCGTGCTGGGCAAACAGGTTTTGCAGCCGTTTGAGCTAAGATTTTAAAATTATTCACATAATGAAAACCTATACTTTGTCTCGGGCGAGTTTCCCATTCAAATGCATGTAACAGTGAGAAACACACTGTCTTGGCGAAAGAAAGCATTTTTGTACAACTTCATATAAATCGCTGTAACTTTTGATAGAAGACTCAGACAAACATGTTTATGGCTTTATCTTATAGAACTCAATATCCCCGTGCTGGGCAAAC
This sequence comes from Astatotilapia calliptera, assembly GCF_964374335.1. NCBI lineage: Eukaryota > Metazoa > Chordata > Actinopteri > Cichliformes > Cichlidae > Astatotilapia > Astatotilapia calliptera. Next base: position 7,478,892 of record NC_137431.1, on the reverse strand, counting down.
AGGTTTTGCAGCCGTTTGAGCTAAGATTTTAAAATTATTCACATAATGAAAACCTATACTTTGTTTCAGGCGAGTTTCCCATTCAAATGCATGTAACAGTGAGAAACGCATTGTCTTGGCGAAATAAAGCGCTTTTGAACAACTTCATATAAATCGCTGTAACTTTTGATAGAAGACTCAGAAACACATGTTTATGGCTTTATCTTATAGAACTCAATATCCCCGTGCTGGGCAAACAGGTTTTGCAGCCGTTTGAGCTAAGATTTTAAAATTATTCACATAATGAAAACCTATACTTTGTCTCAGGCAAGTTTCCCATTCAAATGCATGTAACAGTGAGAAACACACTGTCTTGGCGAAAGAAAGCATTTTTGTACAACTTCATATAAATCGCTGTAACTTTTGATAGAAGACTCAGACAAACATGTTTATGGCTTTATCTTATAGAACTCAATATCCCCGTGCTGGGCAAACAGGTTTTGCAGCCGTTTGAGCTAAGATTTTAAAATTATTCACATAATGAAAACCTATACTTTGTTTCAGGCGAGTTTCCCATTCAAATGCATGTAACAGTGAGAAACGCATCGTCTTGGCGAAAGAAAGCATTTTTGTACAACTTCATATAAATCGCTGTAACTTTTGATAGAAGACTCAGAAACACATGTTTATGGCTTTATCTTATAGAACTCAATATCCCGTGCTGGGCAAACAGGTTTTGCAGCCGTTTGAGCTAAGATTTTAAAATTATTCACATAATGAAAACCTATACTTTGTTTCAGGCGAGTTTCCCATTCAAATGCATGTAACAGTGAGAAACGCATTGTCTTGGCGAAATAAAGCGCTTTTGAACAACTTCATATAAATCGCTGTAACTTTTGATAGAAGACTCAGAAACACATGTTTATGGCTTTATCTTATAGAACTCAATATCCCCGTGCTGGGCAAACAGGTTTTGCAGCCGTTTGAGCTAAGATTTTAAAATTATTCACATAATGAAAACCTATAATTTGTCTCGGGCGAGTTTCCCATTCAAATGCATGTAACAGTGAGAAACACACTGTCTTGGCGAAAGAAAGCATTTTTGTACAACTTCATATAAATCGCTGTAACTTTTGATAGAAGACTCAGACAAACATGTTTATGGCTTTATCTTATAGAACTCAATATCCCCGTGCTGGGCAAACAGGTTTTGCAGCCGTTTGAGCTAAGATTTTAAAATTATTCACATAATGAAAACCTATACTTTGTTTCAGGCGAGTTTCCCATTCAAATGCATGTAACAGTGAGAAACGCATTGTCTTGGCGAAATAAAGCGTTTTCGTACAACTTCATATAAATCGCTGTAACTTTTGATAGAAGACTCAGAAACACATGTTTATGGCTTTATCTTATAGAACTCAATATCCCCGTGCTGGGCAAACAGGTTTTGCAGCCGTTTGAGCTAAGATTTTAAAATTATTCACATAATGAAAACCTATACTTTGTTTCAGGCGAGTTTCCCATTCAAATGCATGTAACAGTGAGAAACGCATTGTCTTGGCGAAATAAAGCGTTTTCGTACAACTTCATATAAATCGCTGTAACTTTTGATAGAAGACTCAGACAAACATGTTTATGGCTTTATCTTATAGAACTCAATATCCCCGTGCTGGGCAAACAGGTTTTGCAGCCGTTTGAGCTAAGATTTTAAAATTATTCACATAATGAAAACCTATACTTTGTCTCGGGCGAGTTTCCCATTCAAATGCATGTAACAGTGAGAAACACACTGTCTTGGCGAAAGAAAGCATTTTTGTACAACTTCATATAAATCGCTGTAACTTTTGATAGAAGACTCAGACAAACATGTTTATGGCTTTATCTTATAGAACTCAATATCCCCGTGCTGGGCAAACAGGTTTTGCAGCCGTTTGAGCTAAGATTTTAAAATTATTCACATAATGAAAACCTATACTTTGTTTCAGGCGAGTTTCCCATTCAAATGCATGTAACAGTGAGAAACGCATTGTCTTGGCGAAATAAAGCGCTTTTGAACAACTTCATATAAATCGCTGTAACTTTTGATAGAAGACTCAGAAACACATGTTTATGGCTTTATCTTATAGAACTCAATATCCCCGTGCTGGGCAAACAGGTTTTGCAGCCGTTTGAGCTAAGATTTTAAAATTATTCACATAATGAAAACCTATACTTTGTCTCAGGCGAGTTTCCCATTCAAATGCATGTAACAGTGAGAAACACACTGTCTTGGCGAAAGAAAGCATTTTTGTACAACTTCATATAAATCGCTGTAACTTTTGATAGAAGACTCAGACAAACATGTTTATGGCTTTATCTTATAGAACTCAATATCCCCGTGCTGGGCAAACAGGTTTTGCAGCCGTTTGAGCTAAGATTTTAAAATTATTCACATAATGAAAACCTATACTTTGTTTCAGGCGAGTTTCCCATTCAAATGCATGTAACAGTGAGAAACGCATTGTCTTAGCGAAATATAGCGCTTTTGAACAACTTCATATAAATCGCTGTAACTTTTGATAGAAGACTCAGAAACACATGTTTATGGCTTTATCTTATAGAACTCAATATCCCGTGCTGGGCAAACAGGTTTTGCAGCCGTTTGAGCTAAGATTTTAAAATTATTCACATAATGAAAACCTATACTTTGTTTCAGGCGAGTTTCCCATTCAAATGCATGTAACAGTGAGAAACGCATTGTCTTGGCGAAATAAAGCGTTTTCGTACAACTTCATATAAATCGCTGTAACTTTTGATAGAAGACTCAGAAACACATGTTTATGGCTTTATCTTATAGAACTCAATATCCCGTGCTGGGCAAACAGGTTTTGCAGCCGTTTGAGCTAAGATTTTAAAATTATTCACATAATGAAAACCTATACTTTGTTTCAGGCGAGTTTCCCATTCAAATGCATGTAACAGTGAGAAACGCATTGTCTTGGCGAAATAAAGCGCTTTTGAACAACTTCATATAAATCGCTGTAACTTTTGATAGAAGACTCAGAAACACATGTTTATGGCTTTATCTTATAGAACTCAATATCCCCGTGCTGGGCAAACAGGTTTTGCAGCCGTTTGAGCTAAGATTTTAAAATTATTCACATAATGAAAACCTATACTTTGTTTCAGGCGAGTTTCCCATTCAAATGCATGTAACAGTGAGAAACGCATTGTCTTGGCGAAATAAAGCGTTTTCGTACAACTTCATATAAATCGCTGTAACTTTTGATAGAAGACTCAGACAAACATGTTTATGGCTTTATCTTATAGAACTCAATATCCCCGTGCTGGGTAAACAGGTTTTGCAGCCGTTTGAGCTAAGATTTTAAAATTATTCACATAATGAAAACCTATACTTTGTTTCAGGCGAGTTTCCCATTCAAATGCATGTAACAGTGAGAAACGCACTGTCTTGGCGAAATAAAGCGCTTTTGAACAACTTCATATAAATCGCTGTAACTTTTGATAGAAGACTCAGAAACACATGTTTATGGCTTTATCTTATAGAACTCAATATCCCCGTGCTGGGCAAACAGGTTTTGCAGCCGTTTGAGCTAAGATTTTAAAATTATTCACATAATGAAAACCTATACTTTGTTTCAGGTGAGTTTCCCATTCAAATGCATGTAACAGTGAGAAACGCATTGTCTTGGCGAAATAAAGCGTTTTCGTACAACTTCATATAAATCGCTGTAACTTTTGATAGAAGACTCAGAAACACATGTTTATGGCTTTATCTTATAGAACTCAATATCCCGTGCTGGGCAAACAGGTTTTGCAGCCGTTTGAGCTAAGATTTTAAAATTATTCACATAATGAAAACCTATACTTTGTTTCAGGCGAGTTTCCCATTCAAATGCATGTAACAGTGAGAAACGCATTGTCTTGGCGAAATAAAGCGCTTTTGAACAACTTCATATAAATCGCTGTAACTTTTGATAGAAGACTCAGAAACACATGTTTATGGCTTTATCTTATAGAACTCAATATCCCCGTGCTGGGCAAACAGGTTTTGCAGCCGTTTGAGCTAAGATTTTAAAATTATTCACATAATGAAAACCTATACTTTGTTTCAGGCGAGTTTCCCATTCAAATGCATGTAACAGTGAGAAACGCATTGTCTTGGCGAAATAAAGCGTTTTCGTACAACTTCATATAAATCGCTGTAACTTTTGATAGAAGACTCAGACAAACATGTTTATGGCTTTATCTTATAGAACTCAATATCCCCGTGCTGGGCAAACAGGTTTTGCAGCCGTTTGAGCTAAGATTTTAAAATTATTCACATAATGAAAACCTATACTTTGTTTCAGGCGAGTTTCCCATTCAAATGCATGTAACAGTGAGAAACGCATTGTCTTGGCGAAATAAAGCGTTTTCGTACAACTTCATATAAATCGCTGTAACTTTTGATAGAAGACTCAGACAAACATGTTTATGGCTTTATCTTATAGAACTCAATATCCCCGTGCAGGGCAAATAGGTTTTGCAGCCGTTTGAGCTAAGATTTTAAAATTATTCACATAATGAAAACCTATACTTTGTTTCAGGCGAGTTTCCCATTCAAATGCATGTAACAGTGAGAAACGCATTGTCTTGGCGAAATAAAGCGTTTTTGTACAACTTCATATAAATCGCTGTAACTTTTGATAGAAGACTCAGAAACACATGTTTATGGCTTTATCTTATAGAACTCAATATCCCGTGCTGGGCAAACAGGTTTTGCAGCCGTTTGAGCTAAGATTTTAAAATTATTCACATAATGAAAACCTATACTTTGTTTCAGGCGAGTTTCCCATTCAAATGCATGTAACAGTGAGAAACGCATCGTCTTGGCGAAATAAAGCGTTTTCGTACAACTTCATATAAATCGCTGTAACTTTTGATAGAAGACTCAGAAACACATGTTTATGGCTTTATCTTATAGAACTCAATATCCCGTGCTGGGCAAACAGGTTTTGCAGCCGTTTGAGCTAAGATTTTAAAATTATTCACATAATGAAAACCTATACTTTGTTTCAGGCGAGTTTCCCATTCAAATGCATGTAACAGTGAGAAACGCATCGTCTTGGCGAAAGAAAGCGTTTTTGTACAACTTCATATAAATCGCTGTAACTTTTGATAGAAGACTCAGAAACACATGTTTATGGCTTTATCTTATAGAACTCAATATCCCCGTGCTGGGCAAACAGGTTTTGCAGCCGTTTGAGCTAAGATTTTAAAATTATTCACATAATGAAAACCTATACTTTGTTTCAGGCGAGTTTCCCATTCAAATGCATGTAACAGTGAGAAACGCATCGTCTTGGCGAAAGAAAGCATTTTTGTACAACTTCATATAAATCGCTGTAACTTTTGATAGAAGACTCAGAAACACGTGTTTATGGCTTTATCTTATAGAACTCAATATCCCCGTGCTGGGTAAACAGGTTTTGCAGCCGTTTGAGCTAAGATTTTAAAATTATTCACATAATGAAAACCTATACTTTGTCTCAGGCGAGTTTCCCATTCAAATGCATGTAACAGTGAGAAACACACTGTCTTGGCGAAAGAAAGCATTTTTGTACAACTTCATATAAATCGCTGTAACTTTTGATAGAAGACTCAGACAAACATGTTTATGGCTTTATCTTATAGAACTCAATATCCCCGTGCTGGGCAAACAGGTTTTGCAGCCGTTTGAGCTAAGATTTTAAAATTATTCACATAATGAAAACCTATACTTTGTTTCAGGCGAGTTTCCCATTCAAATGCATATAACAGTGAGAAACGCATTGTCTTGGCGAAATAAAGCGCTTTTGAACAACTTCATATAAATCGCTGTAACTTTTGATAGAAGACTCAGAAACACATGTTTATGGCTTTATCTTATAGAACTCAATATCCCCGTGCTGGGCAAACAGGTTTTGCAGCCGTTTGAGCTAAGATTTTAAAATTATTCACATAATGAAAACCTATACTTTGTTTCAGGCGAGTTTCCCATTCAAATGCATGTAACAGTGAGAAACGCATCGTCTTGGCGAAAGGAAGCATTTTTGTACAACTTCATATAAATCGCTGTAACTTTTGATAGAAGACTCAGAAACACGTGTTTATGGCTTTATCTTATAGAACTCAATATCCCTGTGCTGGGCAAACAGGTTTTGCAGCCGTTTGAGCTAAGATTTTAAAATTATTCACATAATGAAAACCTATACTTTGTTTCAGGCGAGTTTCCCATTCAAATGCATGTAACAGTGAGAAACGCATTGTTTTGGCGAAATAAAGCGCTTTTGAACAACTTCATATAAATCGCTGTAACTTTTGATAGAAGACTCAGAAACACATGTTTATGGCTTTATCTTATAGAACTCAAGGTCCCCGTGCTGGGCAAACAGGTTTTGCAGCCGTTTGAGCTAAGATTTTAAAATTATTCACATAATGAAAACCTATACTTTGTCTCGGGCGAGTTTCCCATTCAAATGCATGTAACAGTGAGAAACACACTGTCTTGGCGAAATAAAGCATTTTTGTACAACTTCATATAAATCGCTGTAACTTTTGATAGAAGACTCAGAAACACATGTTTATGGCTTTATCTTATAGAACTCAATATCCCGTGCTGGGCAAACAGGTTTTGCAGCCGTTTGAGCTAAGATTTTAAAATTATTCACATAATGAAAACCTATACTTTGTTTCAGGTGAGTTTCCCATTCAAATGCATGTAACAGTGAGAAACGCATTGTCTTGGCGAAATAAAGCGTTTTCGTACAACTTCATATAAATCGCTGTAACTTTTGATAGAAGACTCAGAAACACATGTTTATGGCTTTATCTTATAGAACTCAATATCCCGTGCTGGGCAAACAGGTTTTGCAGCCGTTTGAGCTAAGATTTGAAAATTATTCACATAATGAAAACCTATACTTTGTTTCAGGCGAGTTTCCCATTCAAATGCATGTAACAGTGAGAAACACACTGTCTTGGCGAAATAAAGCATTTTTGTACAACTTCATATAAATCGCTGTAACTTTTGATAGAAGACTCAGAAACACATGTTTATGGCTTTATCTTATAGAACTCAATATCCCGTGCTGGGCAAACAGGTTTTGCAGCCGTTTGAGCTAAGATTTTAAAATTATTCACATAATGAAAACCTATACTTTGTTTCAGGTGAGTTTCCCATTCAAATGCATGTAACAGTGAGAAACGCATTGTCTTGGCGAAATAAAGCGTTTTCGTACAACTTCATATAAATCGCTGTAACTTTTGATAGAAGACTCAGAAACACATGTTTATGGCTTTATCTTATAGAACTCAATATCCCGTGCTGGGCAAACAGGTTTTGCAGCCGTTTGAGCTAAGATTTGAAAATTATTCACATAATGAAAACCTATACTTTGTTTCAGGCGAGTTTCCCATTCAAATGCATGTAACAGTGAGAAACGCATCGTCTTGGCGAAAGGAAGCATTTTTGTACAACTTCATATAAATCGCTGTAACTTTTGATAGAAGACTCAGAAACACGTGTTTATGGCTTTATCTTATAGAACTCAATATCCCCGTGCTGGGCAAACAGGTTTTGCAGCCGTTTGAGCTAAGATTTTAAAATTATTCACATAATGAAAACCTATACTTTGTTTCAGGCGAGTTTCCCATTCAAATGCATATAACAGTGAGAAACGCATTGTCTTGGCGAAATAAAGCGCTTTTGAACAACTTCATATAAATCGCTGTAACTTTTGATAGAAGACTCAGAAACACATGTTTATGGCTTTATCTTATAGAACTCAATATCCCCGTGCTGGGCAAACAGGTTTTGCAGCCGTTTGAGCTAAGATTTTAAAATTATTCACATAATGAAAACCTATACTTTGTTTCAGGCGAGTTTCCCATTCAAATGCATGTAACAGTGAGAAACGCATCGTCTTGGCGAAAGGAAGCATTTTTGTACAACTTCATATAAATCGCTGTAACTTTTGATAGAAGACTCAGAAACACGTGTTTATGGCTTTATCTTATAGAACTCAATATCCCTGTGCTGGGCAAACAGGTTTTGCAGCCGTTTGAGCTAAGATTTTAAAATTATTCACATAATGAAAACCTATACTTTGTTTCAGGCGAGTTTCCCATTCAAATGCATGTAACAGTGAGAAACGCATTGTTTTGGCGAAATAAAGCGCTTTTGAACAACTTCATATAAATCGCTGTAACTTTTGATAGAAGACTCAGAAACACATGTTTATGGCTTTATCTTATAGAACTCAAGGTCCCCGTGCTGGGCAAACAGGTTTTGCAGCCGTTTGAGCTAAGATTTTAAAATTATTCACATAATGAAAACCTATACTTTGTCTCGGGCGAGTTTCCCATTCAAATGCATGTAACAGTGAGAAACACACTGTCTTGGCGAAATAAAGCATTTTTGTACAACTTCATATAAATCGCTGTAACTTTTGATAGAAGACTCAGAAACACATGTTTATGGCTTTATCTTATAGAACTCAATATCCCGTGCTGGGCAAACAGGTTTTGCAGCCGTTTGAGCTAAGATTTTAAAATTATTCACATAATGAAAACCTATACTTTGTTTCAGGTGAGTTTCCCATTCAAATGCATGTAACAGTGAGAAACGCATTGTCTTGGCGAAATAAAGCGTTTTCGTACAACTTCATATAAATCGCTGTAACTTTTGATAGAAGACTCAGAAACACATGTTTATGGCTTTATCTTATAGAACTCAATATCCCGTGCTGGGCAAACAGGTTTTGCAGCCGTTTGAGCTAAGATTTGAAAATTATTCACATAATGAAAACCTATACTTTGTTTCAGGCGAGTTTCCCATTCAAATGCATGTAACAGTGAGAAACGCATCGTCTTGGCGAAAGGAAGCATTTTTGTACAACTTCATATAAATCGCTGTAACTTTTGATAGAAGACTCAGAAACACGTGTTTATGGCTTTATCTTATAGAACTCAATATCCCCGTGCTGGGCAAACAGGTTTTGCAGCCGTTTGAGCTAAGATTTTAAAATTATTCACATAATGAAAACCTATACTTTGTTTCAGGCGAGTTTCCCATTCAAATGCATGTAACAGTGAGAAACGCATTGTCTTGGCGAAATAAAGCGCTTTTGAACAACTTCATATAAATCGCTGTAACTTTTGATAGAAGACTCAGAAACACATGTTTATGGCTTTATCTTATAGAACTCAATATCCCCGTGCTGGGCAAACAGGTTTTGCAGCCGTTTGAGCTAAGATTTTAAAATTATTCACATAATGAAAACCTATACTTTGTCTCGGGCGAGTTTCCCATTCAAATGCATGTAACAGTGAGAAACACACTGTCTTGGCGAAAAAAAGCATTTTTGTACAACTTCATATAAATCGCTGTAACTTTTGATAGAAGACTCAGAAACACATGTTTATGGCTTTATCTTATAGAACTCAATATCCCCGTGCTGGGCAAACAGGTTTTGCAGCCGTTTGAGCTAAGATTTTAAAATTATTCACATAATGAAAACCTATACTTTGTTTCAGGCGAGTTTCCCATTCAAATGCATGTAACAGTGAGAAACGCATCGTCTTGGCGAAATAAAGCGTTTTCGTACAACTTCATATAAATCGCTGTAACTTTTGATAGAAGACTCAGAAACACATGTTTATGGCTTTATCTTATAGAACTCAATATCCCGTGCTGGGCAAACAGGTTTTGCAGCCGTTTGAGCTAAGATTTTAAAATTATTCACATAATGAAAACCTATACTTTGTTTCAGGCGAGTTTCCCATTCAAATGCATGTAACAGTGAGAAACGCATTGTCTTGGCGAAATAAAGCGCTTTTGAACAACTTCATATAAATCGCTGTAACTTTTGATAGAAGACTCAGAAACACATGTTTATGGCTTTATCTTATAGAACTCAATATCCCCGTGCTGGGCAAACAGGTTTTGCAGCCGTTTGAGCTAAGATTTTAAAATTATTCACATAATGAAAACCTATACTTTGTCTCGGGCGAGTTTCCCATTCAAATGCATGTAACAGTGAGAAACACACTGTCTTGGCGAAAAAAAGCATTTTTGTACAACTTCATATAAATCGCTGTAACTTTTGATAGAAGACTCAGAAACACATGTTTATGGCTTTATCTTATAGAACTCAATATCCCGTGCTGGGCAAACAGGTTTTGCAGCCGTTTGAGCTAAGATTTGAAAATTATTCACATAATGAAAACCTATACTTTGTTTCAGGCGAGTTTCCCATTCAAATGCATGTAACAGTGAGAAACGCATCGTCTTGGCGAAATAAAGCGTTTTCGTACAACTTCATATAAATCGCTGTAACTTTTGATAGAAGACTCAGAAACACATGTTTATGGCTTTATCTTATAGAACTCAATATCCCGTGCTGGGCAAACAGGTTTTGCAGCCGTTTGAGCTAAGATTTTAAAATTATTCACATAATGAAAACCTATACTTTGTTTCAGGCGAGTTTCCCATTCAAATGCATGTAACAGTGAGAAACGCATTGTCTTGGCGAAATAAAGCGCTTTTGAACAACTTCATATAAATCGCTGTAACTTTTGATAGAAGACTCAGAAACACATGTTTATGGCTTTATCTTATAGAACTCAATATCCCCGTGCTGGGCAAACAGGTTTTGAAGCCGTTTGAGCTAAGATTTTAAAATTATTCACATAATGACAACCTATACTTTGTTTCAGGTGAGTTTCCCATTCAAATGCATGTAACAGTGAGAAACGCATTGTCTTGGCGAAATAAAGCGTTTTCGTACAACTTCATATAAATCGCTGTAACTTTTGATAGAAGACTCAGAAACACATGTTTATGGCTTTATCTTATAGAACTCAATATCCCGTGCTGGGCAAACAGGTTTTGCAGCCGTTTGAGCTAAGATTTGAAAATTATTCACATAATGAAAACCTATACTTTGTTTCAGGCGAGTTTCCCATTCAAATGCATGTAACAGTGAGAAACGCATCGTCTTGGCGAAAGGAAGCATTTTTGTACAACTTCATATAAATCGCTGTAACTTTTGATAGAAGACTCAGAAACACGTGTTTATGGCTTTATCTTATAGAACTCAATATCCCCGTGCTGGGCAAACAGGTTTTGCAGCCGTTTGAGCTAAGATTTTAAAATTATTCACATAATGAAAACCTATACTTTGTCTCAGGCGAGTTTCCCATTCAAATGCATGTAACAGTGAGAAACGCATTGTCTTGGCGAAAGAAAGCGCTTTTGAACAACTTCATATAAATCGCTGTAACTTTTGATAGAAGACTCAGAAACACATGTTTATGGCTTTATCTTATAGAACTCAATATCCCGTGCTGGGCAAACAGGTTTTGCAGCCGTTTGAGCTAAGATTTTAAAGTTATACACATAATGAAAACCTATACTTTGTTTCGGTCGAGTTCCCCATTCAAATGCATGTAACAGTGAGAAACGCATTGTCTTGGCGAAAGAAAGCGCTTTTGAACAACTTCATATAAATCGCTGTAACTTTAGATAGAAGACTTAGACAAACATGTTTCTGGCTTTATCTTATAGAACTCAAGGTTCCCGTGCTGGGAAAACAGGTTTTGCAGCTGTTTGAGCTAAGATTTTCAAGTTATACACATAATGAAAACCTATACTTTGTTTCGGTCGAGTTCCCCATTCAAATGCATGTAACAGTGAGAAACGCACTGTCTTGGCGAAAGAAAGCGTTTTTGTACAACTTCATATAAATAGCTGTAACTTTTGATAGAAGACTCGGATACACATGTTTATGGCTTTATCTTATAGAACTCAAGGTCCCCGTGCTGGGAAAACAGGTTTTGCAGCCGTTTGAGCTAAGATTTTCAAGTTATACACATAATGAAAACCTATACTTTGTTTCGGTCGAGTTCCCCATTCAAATGCATGTAACAGTGAGAAACGCACTGTCTTGGCAAAAGAAAGCGTTTTTGTACAACTTCATATAAATAGCTGTAACTTTTGATAGAAGACTCAGACAAACATGTTTATGGCTTTATCTTATAGAACTCAAGGTCCCCGTGCTGGGAAAACAGGTTTTGCAGCCGTTTGAGCTAAGATTTTCAAGTTATACACATAATGAAAACCTATACTTTGTTTCGGTCGAGTTCCCCATTCAAATGCATGTAACAGTGAGAAACGCACTATCTTGGCGAAAGAAAGCGTTTTTGTACAACTTCATAGAAATAGCTGTAACTTTTGATAGAAGACTCAGACAAACATGTTTATGGCCTTATATTATAGAACTCAAGGTCTCCGTGCTGGGAAAACAGGTTTTGCAGCTGTCTGAGCTAAGATTTCCAAGTTATTCACATAATGAAAACCTATACTTTGTTTCAGTCGAGTTCCCCATTCAAATGCATGTAACAGTGAGAAACGCACTGTCTTGGCGAAAGAAAGCGTTTTTGTACAACTTCATATGAATAGCTGTAACTTTTGATAGAAGACTCGGATACACATGTTTATGGCTTTATCTTATAGAACTCAAGGTTCCCGTGCTGGGCAAACAGGTTTTGCAGCCGTTTGAGCTAAGATTTTAAAATTATTCACATAATGAAAACCTATACTTTGTTTCAGGTGAGTTTCCCATTCAAATGCATGTAACAGTGAGAAACGCATTGTCTTGGCGAAATAAAGCGTTTTCGTACAACTTCATATAAATCGCTGTAACTTTTGATAGAAGACTCAGAAACACATGTTTATGGCTTTATCTTATAGAACTCAATATCCCGTGCTGGGCAAACAGGTTTTGCAGCCGTTTGAGCTAAGATTTGAAAATTATTCACATAATGAAAACCTATACTTTGTTTCAGGCGAGTTTCCCATTCAAATGCATGTAACAGTGAGAAACGCATCGTCTTGGCGAAAGGAAGCATTTTTGTACAACTTCATATAAATCGCTGTAACTTTTGATAGAAGACTCAGAAACACGTGTTTATGGCTTTATCTTATAGAACTCAATATCCCCGTGCTGGGCAAACAGGTTTTGCAGCCGTTTGAGCTAAGATTTTAAAATTATTCACATAATGAAAACCTATACTTTGTCTCAGGCGAGTTTCCCATTCAAATGCATGTAACAGTGAGAAACGCATTGTCTTGGCGAAAGAAAGCGCTTTTGAACAACTTCATATAAATCGCTGTAACTTTTGATAGAAGACTCAGAAACACATGTTTATGGCTTTATCTTATAGAACTCAATATCCCGTGCTGGGCAAACAGGTTTTGCAGCCGTTTGAGCTAAGATTTTAAAGTTATACACATAATGAAAACCTATACTTTGTTTCGGTCGAGTTCCCCATTCAAATGCATGTAACAGTGAGAAACGCACTATCTTGGCGAAAGAAAGCGTTTTTGTACAACTTCATAGAAATAGCTGTAACTTTTGATAGAAGACTCAGACAAACATGTTTATGGCCTTATATTATAGAACTCAAGGTCTCCGTGCTGGGAAAACAGGTTTTGCAGCTGTCTGAGCTAAGATTTCCAAGTTATTCACATAATGAAAACCTATACTTTGTTTCGGTCGAGTTCCCCATTCAAATGCATGTAACAGTGAGAAACGCACTGTCTTGGCGAAAGAAAGCGTTTTTGTACAACTTCATATGAATAGCTGTAACTTTTGATAGAAGACTCGGATACACATGTTTATGGCTTTATCTTATAGAACTCAAGGTTCCCGTGCTGGGCAAACAGGTTTTGCAGCCGTTTGAGCTAAGATTTTAAAATTATTCACATAATGAAAACCTATACTTTGTTTCAGGTGAGTTTCCTATTCAAATGCATGTAACAGTGAGAAACGCATTGTCTTGGCGAAATAAAGCGTTTTCGTACAACTTCATATAAATCGCTGTAACTTTTGATAGAAGACTCAGAAACACATGTTTATGGCTTTATCTTATAGAACTCAATATCCCGTGCTGGGCAAACAGGTTTTGCAGCCGTTTGAGCTAAGATTTTAAAATTATTCACATAATGAAAACCTATACTTTGTTTCAGGCGAGTTTCCCATTCAAATGCATGTAACAGTGAGAAACGCATCGTCTTGGCGAAAGGAAGCATTTTTGTACAACTTCATATAAATCGCTGTAACTTTTGATAGAAGACTCAGAAACACGTGTTTATGGCTTTATCTTATAGAACTCAATATCCCCGTGCTGGGCAAACAGGTTTTGCAGCCGTTTGAGCTAAGATTTTAAAATTATTCACATAATGAAAACCTATACTTTGTCTCAGGCGAGTTTCCCATTCAAATGCATGTAACAGTGAGAAACGCATTGTCTTGGCGAAAGAAAGCGCTTTTGAACAACTTCATATAAATCGCTGTAACTTTTGATAGAAGACTCAGAAACACATGTTTATGGCTTTATCTTATAGAACTCAATATCCCGTGCTGGGCAAACAGGTTTTGCAGCCGTTTGAGCTAAGATTTTAAAGTTATACACATAATGAAAACCTATACTTTGTTTCGGTCGAGTTCCCCATTCAAATGCATGTAACAGTGAGAAACGCATTGTCTTGGCGAAAGAAAGCGCTTTTGAACAACTTCATATAAATCGCTGTAACTTTAGATAGAAGACTTAGACAAACATGTTTATGGCTTTATCTTATAGAACTCAATATCCCCGTGCTGGGCAAACAGGTTTTGCAGCCGTTTGAGCTAAGATTTTAAAATTATTCACATAATGAAAACCTATACTTTGTCTCGGGCGAGTTCCCCATTCAAATGCATGTAACAGTGAGAAACGCACTGTCTTGGCGAAAGAAAGCGTTTTTGTACAACTTCATATGAATAGCTGTAACTTTTGATAGAAGACTCGGATACACATGTTTATGGCTTTATCTTATAGAACTCAAGGTTCCCGTGCTGGGCAAACAGGTTTTGCAGCCGTTTGAGCTAAGATTTTAAAATTATTCACATAATGAAAACCTATACTTTGTTTCAGGTGAGTTTCCTATTCAAATGCATGTAACAGTGAGAAACGCATTGTCTTGGCGAAATAAAGCGTTTTCGTACAACTTCATATAAATCGCTGTAACTTTTGATAGAAGACTCAGAAACACATGTTTATGGCTTTATCTTATAGAACTCAATATCCCGTGCTGGGCAAACAGGTTTTGCAGCCGTTTGAGCTAAGATTTGAAAATTATTCACATAATGAAAACCTATACTTTGTTTCAGGCGAGTTTCCCATTCAAATGCATGTAACAGTGAGAAACGCATCGTCTTGGCGAAAGGAAGCATTTTTGTACAACTTCATATAAATCGCTGTAACTTTTGATAGAAGACTCAGAAACACGTGTTTATGGCTTTATCTTATAGAACTCAATATCCCCGTGCTGGGCAAACAGGTTTTGCAGCCGTTTGAGCTAAGATTTTAAAATTATTCACATAATGAAAACCTATACTTTGTCTCAGGCGAGTTTCCCATTCAAATGCATGTAACAGTGAGAAACGCATTGTCTTGGCGAAAGAAAGCGCTTTTGAACAACTTCATATAAATCGCTGTAACTTTTGATAGAAGACTCAGAAACACATGTTTATGGCTTTATCTTATAGAACTCAATATCCCGTGCTGGGCAAACAGGTTTTGCAGCCGTTTGAGCTAAGATTTTAAAGTTATACACATAATGAAAACCTATACTTTGTTTCGGTCGAGTTCCCCATTCAAATGCATGTAACAGTGAGAAACGCATTGTCTTGGCGAAAGAAAGCGCTTTTGAACAACTTCATATAAATCGCTGTAACTTTAGATAGAAGACTTAGACAAACATGTTTATGGCTTTATCTTATAGAACTCAAGGTTCCCGTGCTGGGAAAACAGGTTTTGCAGCTGTTTGAGCTAAGATTTTCAAGTTATACACATAATGAAAACCTATACTTTGTTTCGGTCGAGTTCCCCATTCAAATGCATGTAACAGTGAGAAACGCACTGTCTTGGCGAAAGAAAGCGTTTTTGTACAACTTCATATAAATAGCTGTAACTTTTGATAGAAGACTCGGATACACATGTTTATGGCTTTATCTTATAGAACTCAAGGTCCCCGTGCTGGGAAAACAGGTTTTGCAGCCGTTTGAGCTAAGATTTTCAAGTTATACACATAATGAAAACCTATACTTTGTTTCGGTCGAGTTCCCCATTCAAATGCATGTAACAGTGAGAAACGCACTGTCTTGGCAAAAGAAAGCGTTTTTGTACAACTTCATATAAATAGCTGTAACTTTTGATAGAAGACTCAGACAAACATGTTTATGGCTTTATCTTATAGAACTCAAGGTCCCCGTGCTGGGAAAACAGGTTTTGCAGCTGTCTGAGCTAAGATTTAAAAGTTATTCACATAATGAAAACCTATACTTTGTTTCAGGCGAGTTCCCCATTCAAAATGCATGTAACAGTGAGAAACGCACAGTCTTGGCGAACGAAAGCGTTTTTGTACAACTTCATATAAATAGCTGTAACTTTTGATAGAAGTCTCGGATACACATGTTTATGGCTTTAACTTATAGAACTCAAGGTCCCCGTGCTGGGAAAACAGGTTTTGCAGCTGTTTGAGCTAAGATTTCCAAGTTATTCACATAATGAAAACCTATACTTTGTTTCGGTCGAGTTCCCCATTCAAATCCATGTAACAGTGAGAAACGCACTGTCTTGGCGAAAGAAAGCGTTTTTGTACAACTTCATATAAATAGCTGTATCTTTTGGGCGAGAAAACAGGTTTTGCAGCTGTTTGAGCTAAGATTTAAAAGTTATTCACATAATGAAAACCTATACTTTGTTTCAGGCGAGTTCCCCATTCAAAATGCATGTAACAGTCAGAAACGCACAGTCTTGGCGAAAGAAAGCGTTTTTGTACAACTTCATATAAATAGCTGTAACTTTTGATAGAAGACTCGGATACACATGTTTATGGCTTTAACTTATAGAACTCAAGGTCCCCGTGCTGGGAAAACAGGTTTTGCAGCTGTTTGAGCTAAGATTTCCAAGTTATTCACATAATGAAAACCTATACTTTGTTTCGGTCGAGTTCCCCATTCAAATCCATGTAACAGTGAGAAACGCACTGTCTTGGCGAAAGAAAGCGTTTTTGTACAACTTCATATAAATAGCTGTAACTTTTGATAGAAGACTCAGACAAACATGTTTATGGCTTTATCTTATAGAACTCAAGGTCCCAGTGCTGGGAAAACAGGTTTTGCAGCTGTTTGAGCTAAGATTTCCAAGTTATTCACATAATGAAAACCTATATTTTGTTTCAGGCGAGTTCCCCATTCAAAATGCATGTAACAGTGAGAAACCCACTGTCTTGACGAAATAAAGCGTTTTTGTACAAATTCATATAAATAGCTGTATCTTTTGATAGAAGTCTCGGATACACATGTTTATGGCTTTATCTTATAGAACTCAAGGTCCCCGTGCTGGGAAAACAGGTTTTTTCAGCTGTTTGAGCTCAGATTTAAAAGTTATTCACATAATGAAAACCTATACTTTGTTTCAGGCGAGTTCCCCATTCAAATGCATGTAACAGTGAGAAACACATTGTATTGGTGAAAGAAAGCGTTTTTGTACAACTTCATATAAATAGCTGTAACTTTTGATAGAAGACTCGGATACACATGTTTATGGCTTTAACTTATAGAACTCAAGGTCCCCGTGCTGGGAAAACAGGTTTTGCAGCTGTTTGAGCTAAGATTTAAAAGTTATTCACATAATGAAAACCTATACTTTGTTTCAGGCGAGTTCCCCATTCAAAATGCATGTAACAGTGAGAAACGCACAGTCTTGGCGAACGAAAGCGTTTTTGTACAACTTCATATAAATAGCTGTAACTTTTGATAGAAGACTCGGATACACATGTTTATGGCTTTAACTTATAGAACTCAAGGTCCCCGTGCTGGGAAAACAGGTTTTGCAGCTGTTTGAGCTAAGATTTCCAAGTTATTCACATAATGAAAACCTATACTTTGTTTCGGTCGAGTTCCCCATTCAAATCCATGTAACAGTGAGAAACGCACTGTCTTGGCGAAAGAAAGCGTTTTTGTACAACTTCATATAAATAGCTGTAACTTTTGATAGAAGTCTCGGATACACATGTTTATGGCTTTATCTTATAGAACTCAAGGTCCCCGTGCTGGGAAAACAGGTTTTGCAGCTGTTTGAGCTAAGATTTAAAAGTTATTCACATAATGAAAACCTATACTTTGTTTCAGGCGAGTTCCCCATTCAAATGCATGTAACAGTGAGAAACACATTGTATTGGCGAAAGAAAGCGTTTTTGTACAACTTCATATAAATAGCTGTATCTTTTGGGCGAGAAAATAGGTTTTGCAGCTGTTTGAGCTAAGATTTTCAAGTTATTCACATAATGAAAACCTATACTTTGTTTTGGGCGAGAACTCCATTCAAATGCATGTAATAGCGAGAAACGCACTAACTGGTGAAATAAAGCGTTTTTAATGGTCTTCATGAAGACAGCTGTAACTTTTGATAGAAGACTCAGAAATACATATTTATGGCTTTATCTTATAGAATTCAATATCCCCGTGCTGGGCAAACAGGTTTTGCAGCTGTTTGAGCTAAGATTTTCAAGTTATTCACATAATGAAAACCTATACTTTGTTTCGGTTGAGTTCCCCATTCAAATGCATGTAACAGTGAGAAACGCACTGTCTTGGCGAAAGAAAGCGTTTTTGTACAACTTCATATAAATAGCTGTAACTTTTGATAGAAGACTCGGATACACATGTTTATGGCTTTATCTTATAGAACTCAAGGTCCCCGTGCTGGCAAAACAGGTTTTGCAGCTGTTTGAGCTAAGATTTAAAAGTTATTCACATAATGAAAACCTATACTTTGTTTCAGGCGAGTTCCCCATTCAAAATGCATGTAACAGTGAGAAACCCAGTGTCTTGGAGAAACAAAGCGTTTTTGTACAACTTCATATAAATAGCTGTATCTTTTGATAGAAGTCTCGGATACACATGTTTATGGCTTTATCTTATAGAACTCAAGGTCCCCGTGCTGGCAAAACAGGTTTTGCAGCTGTTTGAGCTCAGATTTAAAAGTTATTCACATAATGAAAACCTATACTTTGTTTCAGGCGAGTTCCCCATTCAAATGCATGTAACAGTGAGAAACACATTGTATTGGCGAAAGAAAGCGTTTTTGTACAACTTCATATAAATAGCTGTAACTTTTGATAGAAGACTCGGATACACATGTTTATGGCTTTAACTTATAGAACTCAAGGTCCCCGTGCTGGGAAAACAGGTTTTGCAGCTGGTTGAGCTCAGATTTAAAAGTTATTCACATAATGAAAACCTATACTTTGTTTCAGGCGAGTTCCCCATTCAAATGCATGTAACAGTGAGAAACACATTGTATTGGCGAAAGAAAGCGTTTTTGTACAACTTCATATAAATAGCTGTAACTTTTGATAGAAGACTCGGATACACATGTTTATGGCTTTAACTTATAGAACTCAAGGTCCCCGTGCTGGCAAAACAGGTTTTGCAGCCGTTTGAGCTAAGATTTAAAAGTTATTCACATAATGAAAACCTATACTTTGTTTCAGGCGAGTTCCCCATTCAAAATGCATGTAACAGTGAGAAACCCAGTGTCTTGGAGAAACAAAGCGTTTTTGTACAACTTCATATAAATAGCTGTATCTTTTGATAGAAGTCTCGGATACACATGTTTATGGCTTTATCTTATAGAACTCAAGGTCCCCGTGCTGGCAAAACAGGTTTTGCAGCTGTTTGAGCTCAGATTTAAAAGTTATTCACATAATGAAAACCTATACTTTGTTTCAGGCGAGTTCCCCATTCAAATGCATGTAACAGTGAGAAACACATTGTATTGGCGAAAGAAAGCGTTTTTGTACAACTTCATATAAATAGCTGTAACTTTTGATAGAAGACTCGGATACACATGTTTATGGCTTTAACTTATAGAACTCAAGGTCCCCGTGCTGGCAAAACAGGTTTTGCAGCTGTTTGAGCTAAGATTTCCAAGTTATTCACATAATGAAAACCTATACTTTGTTTCAGTCGAGTTCCCCATTCAAATCCATGTAACAGTGAGAAACGCACTGTCTTGGCGAAAGAAAGCGTTTTTGTACAACTTCATATAAATAGCTGTAACTTTTGATAGAAGACTCAGACAAACATGTTTATGGCTTTATCTTATAGAACTCAAGGTCCCAGTGCTGGGAAAACAGGTTTTGCAGCTGTTTGAGCTAAGATTTCCAAGTTATTCACATAATGAAAACCTATACTTTGTTTCGGTCGAGTTCCCCATTCAAATCCATGTAACAGTGAGAAACGCACTGTCTTGGCGAAAGAAAGCGTTTTTGTACAACTTCATATAAATAGCTGTAACTTTTGATAGAAGTCTCGGATATACGTATTCATGGCTTTATCTTATAGAATTCAATTTCCCCGTGCTGGGCAAACAGGTTTTGCAGCTGTTTGAGCTAAGATTTAAAAGATATTCACATAATGAAAACCTATACTTTGTTTCGGTCGAGTTCCCCATTCAAATGCATGTAATCGTCAGAAACGCACTGTCTTGGCAACATAAATCCTTTTTGTACAACTTCATGAAGACAGCTGTAGTTTTAGATAAAAGGCTCAGAAATACATATTTATGGCTTCATCTTATAGAATTCAATATCCCCGTGCTGGGCAAACAGGTTTTGCAGCTGTGTGAGCTAAGATTTTCAAGTTATTCACATAATGAAAACCTATACTTTGTTTTGGGCGAGAACTCCATTCAAATGCATGTAATAGCGAGAAACGCACTAACTGGTGAAATAAAGCGTTTTTAATGGTCTTCATGAAGACAGCTGTAACTTTTGATAGAAGACTCAGAAATACATATTTATGGCTTTATCTTATAGAATTCAATATCCCCGTGCTGGGCAAACAGGTTTTGCAGCTGTTTGAGCTAAGATTTCCAAGTTATTCACATAATGAAAACCTATACTTTGTTTCGGTTGAGTTCCCCATTCAAATGCATATAACAGTGAGAAACGCACTGTCTTGGCGAAAGAAAGCGTTTTTGTACAACTTCATATAAATAGCTGTAACTTTTGATAGAAGACTCGGATACACATGTTTATGGCTTTATCTTATAGAACTCAAGGTCCCCGTGCTGGCAAAACAGGTTTTGCAGCTGTTTGAGCTAAGATTTAAAAGTTATTCACATAATGAAAACCTATACTTTGTTTCAGGCGAGTTCCCCATTCAAAATGCATGTAACAGTGAGAAACCCACTGTCTTGGAGAAAGAAAGCGTTTTTGTACAACTTCATATAAATAGCTGTATTTTTTGATAGAAGTCTCGGATACACATGTTTATGGCTTTATCTTATAGAACTCAAGGTCCCCGTGCTGGGAAAACAGGTTTTTTCAGCTGTTTGAGCTCAGATTTAAAAGTTATTCACATAATGAAAACCTATACTTTGTTTCAGGCGAGTTCCCCATTCAAATGCATGTAACAGTGAGAAACACATTGTATTGGCGAAAGAAAGCGTTTTTGTACAACTTGATATAAATAGCTGTAACTTTTGATAGAAGACTCGGATACACATGTTTATGGCTTTAACTTATAGAACTCAAGGTCCCCGTGCTGGGAAAACAGGTTTTGCAGCTGTTTGAGCTAAGATTTCCAAGTTATTCACATAATGAAAACCTATACTTTGTTTCGGTCGAGTTCCCCATTCAAATCCATGTAACAGTGAGAAACGCACTGTCTTGGCGAAAGAAAGCGTTTTTGTACAACTTCATATAAATAGCTGTAACTTTTGATAGAAGACTCAGACAAACATGTTTATGGCTTTATCTTATAGAACTCAAGGTCCCAGTGCTGGGAAAACAGGTTTTGCAGCTGTTTGAGCTAAGATTTCCAAGTTATTCACATAATGAAAACCTATACTTTGTTTCGGTCGAGTTCCCCATTCAAATCCATGTAACAGTGAGAAACGCACTGTCTTGGCGAAAGAAAGCGTTTTTGTACAACTTCATATAAATAGCTGTAACTTTTGATAGAAGTCTCGGATACACATGTTTATGGCTTTATCTTATAGAACTCAAGGTCCCAGTGCTGGGAAAACAGGTTTTGCAGCTGTTTGAGCTAAGATTTAAAAGTTATTCACATAATGAAAACCTATATTTTGTTTCAGGCGAGTTCCCCATTCAAAATGCATGTAACAGTGAGAAACCCACTGTCTTGACGAAATAAAGCGTTTTTGTACAAATTCATATAAATAGCTGTATCTTTTGATAGAAGTCTCGGATACACATGTTTATGGCTTTATCTTATAGAACTCAAGGTCCCCGTGCTGGGAAAACAGGTTTTTTCAGCTGTTTGAGCTCAGATTTAAAAGTTATTCACATAATGAAAACCTATACTTTGTTTCAGGCGAGTTCCCCATTCAAATGCATGTAACAGTGAGAAACACATTGTATTGGCGAAAGAAAGCGTTTTTGTACAACTTCATATAAATAGCTGTAACTTTTGATAGAAGACTCGGATACACATGTTTATGGCTTTAACTTATAGAACTCAAGGTCCCCGTGCTGGGAAAACAGGTTTTGCAGCTGTTTGAGCTAAGATTTAAAAGTTATTCACATAATGAAAACCTATACTTTGTTTCAGGCGAGTTCCCCATTCAAAATGCATGTAACAGTGAGAAACGCACAGTCTTGGCGAACGAAAGCGTTTTTGTACAACTTCATATAAATAGCTGTAACTTTTGATAGAAGACTCGGATACACATGTTTATGGCTTTAACTTATAGAACTCAAGGTCCCCGTGCTGGGAAAACAGGTTTTGCAGCTGTTTGAGCTAAGATTTCCAAGTTATTCACATAATGAAAACCTATACTTTGTTTCGGTCGAGTTCCCCATTCAAATCCATGTAACAGTGAGAAACGCACTGTCTTGGCGAAAGAAAGCGTTTTTGTACAACTTCATATATATAGCTGTAACTTTTGATAGAAGTCTCGGATACACATGTTTATGGCTTTATCTTATAGAACTCAAGGTCCCCGTGCTGGGAAAACAGGTTTTGCAGCTGTTTGAGCTAAGATTTAAAAGTTATTCACATAATGAAAACCTATACTTTGTTTCAGGCGAGTTCCCCATTCAAATGCATGTAACAGTGAGAAACACATTGTATTGGCGAAAGAAAGCGTTTTTGTACAACTTCATATAAATAGCTGTATCTTTTGGGCGAGAAAATAGGTTTTGCAGCTGTTTGAGCTAAGATTTTCAAGTTATTCACATAATGAAAACCTATACTTTGTTTTGGGCGAGAACTCCATTCAAATGCATGTAATAGCGAGAAACGCACTAACTGGTGAAATAAAGCGTTTTTAATGGTCTTCATGAAGACAGCTGTAACTTTTGATAGAAGACTCAGAAATACATATTTATGGCTTTATCTTATAGAATTCAATATCCCCGTGCTGGGCAAACAGGTTTTGCAGCTGTTTGAGCTAAGATTTTCAAGTTATTCACATAATGAAAACCTATACTTTGTTTCGGTTGAGTTCCCCATTCAAATGCATATAACAGTGAGAAACGCACTGTCTTGGCGAAAGAAAGCGTTTTTGTACAACTTCATATAAATAGCTGTAACTTTTGATAGAAGACTCGGATACACATGTTTATGGCTTTATCTTATAGAACTCAAGGTCCCCGTGCTGGCAAAACAGGTTTTGCAGCTGTTTGAGCTAAGATTTAAAAGTTATTCACATAATGAAAACCTATACTTTGTTTCAGGCGAGTTCCCCATTCAAAATGCATGTAACAGTGAGAAACCCAGTGTCTTGGAGAAACAAAGCGTTTTTGTACAACTTCATATAAATAGCTGTATCTTTTGATAGAAGTCTCGGATACACATGTTTATGGCTTTATCTTATAGAACTCAAGGTCCCCGTGCTGGCAAAACAGGTTTTGCAGCTGTTTGAGCTCAGATTTAAAAGTTATTCACATAATGAAAACCTATACTTTGTTTCAGGCGAGTTCCCCATTCAAATGCATGTAACAGTGAGAAACACATTGTATTGGCGAAAGAAAGCGTTTTTGTACAACTTCATATAAATAGCTGTAACTTTTGATAGAAGACTCGGATACACATGTTTATGGCTTTAACTTATAGAACTCAAGGTCCCCGTGCTGGCAAAACAGGTTTTGCAGCTGTTTGAGCTAAGATTTAAAAGTTATTCACATAATGAAAACCTATACTTTGTTTCAGGCGAGTTCCCCATTCAAAATGCATGTAACAGTGAGAAACCCAGTGTCTTGGAGAAACAAAGCGTTTTTGTACAACTTCATATAAATAGCTGTATCTTTTGATAGAAGTCTCGGATACACATGTTTATGGCTTTATCTTATAGAACTCAAGGTCCCCGTGCTGGCAAAACAGGTTTTGCAGCTGTTTGAGCTCAGATTTAAAAGTTATTCACATAATGAAAACCTATACTTTGTTTCAGGCGAGTTCCCCATTCAAATGCATGTAACAGTGAGAAACACATTGTATTGGCGAAAGAAAGCGTTTTTGTACAACTTCATATAAATAGCTGTAACTTTTGATAGAAGACTCGGATACACATGTTTATGGCTTTAACTTATAGAACTCAAGGTCCCCGTGCTGGCAAAACAGGTTTTGCAGCTGTTTGAGCTAAGATTTCCAAGTTATTCACATAATGAAAACCTATACTTTGTTTCAGTCGAGTTCCCCATTCAAATCCATGTAACAGTGAGAAACGCACTGTCTTGGCGAAAGAAAGCGTTTTTGTACAACTTCATATAAATAGCTGTAACTTTTGATAGAAGTCTCGGATACACATGTTTATGGCTTTATCTTATAGAACTCAAGGTCCCAGTGCTGGGAAAACAGGTTTTGCAGCTGTTTGAGCTAAGATTTAAAAGTTATTCACATAATGAAAACCTATATTTTGTTTCAGGCGAGTTCCCCATTCAAAATGCATGTAACAGTGAGAAACCCACTGTCTTGACGAAATAAAGCGTTTTTGTACAAATTCATATAAATAGCTGTATCTTTTGATAGAAGTCTCGGATACACATGTTTATGGCTTTATCTTATAGAACTCAAGGTCCCCGTGCTGGGAAAACAGGTTTTTTCAGCTGTTTGAGCTCAGATTTAAAAGTTATTCACATAATGAAAACCTATACTTTGTTTCAGGCGAGTTCCCCATTCAAATGCATGTAACAGTGAGAAACACATTGTATTGGCGAAAGAAAGCGTTTTTGTACAACTTCATATAAATAGCTGTAACTTTTGATAGAAGACTCGGATACACATGTTTATGGCTTTAACTTATAGAACTCAAGGTCCCCGTGCTGGGAAAACAGGTTTTGCAGCTGTTTGAGCTAAGATTTAAAAGTTATTCACATAATGAAAACCTATACTTTGTTTCAGGCGAGTTCCCCATTCAAAATGCATGTAACAGTGAGAAACGCACAGTCTTGGCGAACGAAAGCGTTTTTGTACAACTTCATATAAATAGCTGTAACTTTTGATAGAAGACTCGGATACACATGTTTATGGCTTTAACTTATAGAACTCAAGGTCCCCGTGCTGGGAAAACAGGTTTTGCAGCTGTTTGAGCTAAGATTTCCAAGTTATTCACATAATGAAAACCTATACTTTGTTTCGGTCGAGTTCCCCATTCAAATCCATGTAACAGTGAGAAACGCACTGTCTTGGCGAAAGAAAGCGTTTTTGTACAACTTCATATATATAGCTGTAACTTTTGATAGAAGTCTCGGATACACATGTTTATGGCTTTATCTTATAGAACTCAAGGTCCCCGTGCTGGGAAAACAGGTTTTGCAGCTGTTTGAGCTAAGATTTAAAAGTTATTCACATAATGAAAACCTATACTTTGTTTCAGGCGAGTTCCCCATTCAAATGCATGTAACAGTGAGAAACACATTGTATTGGCGAAAGAAAGCGTTTTTGTACAACTTCATATAAATAGCTGTATCTTTTGGGCGAGAAAATAGGTTTTGCAGCTGTTTGAGCTAAGATTTTCAAGTTATTCACATAATGAAAACCTATACTTTGTTTTGGGCGAGAACTCCATTCAAATGCATGTAATAGCGAGAAACGCACTAACTGGTGAAATAAAGCGTTTTTAATGGTCTTCATGAAGACAGCTGTAACTTTTGATAGAAGACTCAGAAATACATATTTATGGCTTTATCTTATAGAATTCAATATCCCCGTGCTGG
The DNA here is from genome assembly GCF_964374335.1 of Astatotilapia calliptera. Taxonomy (NCBI): domain Eukaryota; kingdom Metazoa; phylum Chordata; class Actinopteri; order Cichliformes; family Cichlidae; genus Astatotilapia; species Astatotilapia calliptera. The sequence goes on along the minus strand of NC_137431.1, from coordinate 7,452,596 downwards.
GCAAACAGGTTTTGCAGCTGTTTGAGCTAAGATTTTCAAGTTATTCACATAATGAAAACCTATACTTTGTTTCGGTTGAGTTCCCCATTCAAATGCATATAACAGTGAGAAACGCACTGTCTTGGCGAAAGAAAGCGTTTTTGTACAACTTCATATAAATAGCTGTAACTTTTGATAGAAGACTCGGATACACATGTTTATGGCTTTATCTTATAGAACTCAAGGTCCCCGTGCTGGCAAAACAGGTTTTGCAGCTGTTTGAGCTAAGATTTAAAAGTTATTCACATAATGAAAACCTATACTTTGTTTCAGGCGAGTTCCCCATTCAAAATGCATGTAACAGTGAGAAACCCAGTGTCTTGGAGAAACAAAGCGTTTTTGTACAACTTCATATAAATAGCTGTATCTTTTGATAGAAGTCTCGGATACACATGTTTATGGCTTTATCTTATAGAACTCAAGGTCCCCGTGCTGGCAAAACAGGTTTTGCAGCTGTTTGAGCTCAGATTTAAAAGTTATTCACATAATGAAAACCTATACTTTGTTTCAGGCGAGTTCCCCATTCAAATGCATGTAACAGTGAGAAACACATTGTATTGGCGAAAGAAAGCGTTTTTGTACAACTTCATATAAATAGCTGTAACTTTTGATAGAAGACTCGGATACACATGTTTATGGCTTTAACTTATAGAACTCAAGGTCCCCGTGCTGGCAAAACAGGTTTTGCAGCTGTTTGAGCTAAGATTTAAAAGTTATTCACATAATGAAAACCTATACTTTGTTTCAGGCGAGTTCCCCATTCAAAATGCATGTAACAGTGAGAAACCCAGTGTCTTGGAGAAACAAAGCGTTTTTGTACAACTTCATATAAATAGCTGTATCTTTTGATAGAAGTCTCGGATACACATGTTTATGGCTTTATCTTATAGAACTCAAGGTCCCCGTGCTGGCAAAACAGGTTTTGCAGCTGTTTGAGCTCAGATTTAAAAGTTATTCACATAATGAAAACCTATACTTTGTTTCAGGCGAGTTCCCCATTCAAATGCATGTAACAGTGAGAAACACATTGTATTGGCGAAAGAAAGCGTTTTTGTACAACTTCATATAAATAGCTGTAACTTTTGATAGAAGACTCGGATACACATGTTTATGGCTTTAACTTATAGAACTCAAGGTCCCCGTGCTGGCAAAACAGGTTTTGCAGCTGTTTGAGCTAAGATTTCCAAGTTATTCACATAATGAAAACCTATACTTTGTTTCAGTCGAGTTCCCCATTCAAATCCATGTAACAGTGAGAAACGCACTGTCTTGGCGAAAGAAAGCGTTTTTGTACAACTTCATATAAATAGCTGTAACTTTTGATAGAAGACTCAGACAAACATGTTTATGGCTTTATCTTATAGAACTCAAGGTCCCAGTGCTGGGAAAACAGGTTTTGCAGCTGTTTGAGCTAAGATTTCCAAGTTATTCACATAATGAAAACCTATACTTTGTTTCGGTCGAGTTCCCCATTCAAATCCATGTAACAGTGAGAAACGCACTGTCTTGGCGAAAGAAAGCGTTTTTGTACAACTTCATATAAATAGCTGTAACTTTTGATAGAAGTCTCGGATATACGTATTCATGGCTTTATCTTATAGAATTCAATTTCCCCGTGCTGGGCAAACAGGTTTTGCAGCTGTTTGAGCTAAGATTTAAAAGATATTCACATAATGAAAACCTATACTTTGTTTCGGTCGAGTTCCCCATTCAAATGCATGTAATCGTCAGAAACGCACTGTCTTGGCAACATAAATCCTTTTTGTACAACTTCATGAAGACAGCTGTAGTTTTAGATAAAAGGCTCAGAAATACATATTTATGGCTTCATCTTATAGAATTCAATATCCCCGTGCTGGGCAAACAGGTTTTGCAGCTGTGTGAGCTAAGATTTTCAAGTTATTCACATAATGAAAACCTATACTTTGTTTTGGGCGAGAACTCCATTCAAATGCATGTAATAGCGAGAAACGCACTAACTGGTGAAATAAAGCGTTTTTAATGGTCTTCATGAAGACAGCTGTAACTTTTGATAGAAGACTCAGAAATACATATTTATGGCTTTATCTTATAGAATTCAATATCCCCGTGCTGGGCAAACAGGTTTTGCAGCTGTTTGAGCTAAGATTTCCAAGTTATTCACATAATGAAAACCTATACTTTGTTTCGGTTGAGTTCCCCATTCAAATGCATATAACAGTGAGAAACGCACTGTCTTGGCGAAAGAAAGCGTTTTTGTACAACTTCATATAAATAGCTGTAACTTTTGATAGAAGACTCGGATACACATGTTTATGGCTTTATCTTATAGAACTCAAGGTCCCCGTGCTGGCAAAACAGGTTTTGCAGCTGTTTGAGCTAAGATTTAAAAGTTATTCACATAATGAAAACCTATACTTTGTTTCAGGCGAGTTCCCCATTCAAAATGCATGTAACAGTGAGAAACCCACTGTCTTGGAGAAAGAAAGCGTTTTTGTACAACTTCATATAAATAGCTGTATTTTTTGATAGAAGTCTCGGATACACATGTTTATGGCTTTATCTTATAGAACTCAAGGTCCCCGTGCTGGGAAAACAGGTTTTTTCAGCTGTTTGAGCTCAGATTTAAAAGTTATTCACATAATGAAAACCTATACTTTGTTTCAGGCGAGTTCCCCATTCAAATGCATGTAACAGTGAGAAACACATTGTATTGGCGAAAGAAAGCGTTTTTGTACAACTTCATATAAATAGCTGTAACTTTTGATAGAAGACTCGGATACACATGTTTATGGCTTTAACTTATAGAACTCAAGGTCCCCGTGCTGGGAAAACAGGTTTTGCAGCTGTTTGAGCTAAGATTTCCAAGTTATTCACATAATGAAAACCTATACTTTGTTTCGGTCGAGTTCCCCATTCAAATCCATGTAACAGTGAGAAACGCACTGTCTTGGCGAAAGAAAGCGTTTTTGTACAACTTGATATAAATAGCTGTATCTTTTGATAGAAGACTCGGATACACATGTTTATGGCTTTAACTTATAGAACTCAAGGTCCCCGTGCTGGGAAAACAGGTTTTGCAGCTGTTTGAGCTAAGATTTAAAAGTTATTCACATAATGAAAACCTATACTTTGTTTCAGGCGAGTTCCCCATTCAAAATGCATGTAACAGTGAGAAACGCACAGTCTTGGCGAACGAAAGCGTTTTTGTACAACTTCATATAAATAGCTGTAACTTTTGATAGAAGACTCAGACAAACATGTTTATGGCTTTATCTTATAGAACTCAAGGTCTCCGTGCTGGGAAAACAGGTTTTGCAGCTGTTTGAGCTAAGATTTCCAAGTTATTCACATAATGAAAACCTATACTTTGTTTCGGTCGAGTTCCCCATTCAAATCCATGTAACAGTGAGAAACGCACTGTCTTGGCGAAAGAAAGCGTTTTTGTACAACTTCATATAAATAGCTGTATCTTTTGGGCGAGAAAACAGGTTTTGCAGCTGTTTGAGCTAAGATTTAAAAGTTATTCACATAATGAAAACCTATACTTTGTTTCAGGCGAGTTCCCCATTCAAAATGCATGTAACAGTCAGAAACGCACTGTCTTGGCGAAAGAAAGCGTTTTTGTACAACTTCATATAAATAGCTGTAACTTTTGATAGAAGACTCAGATACACATGTTTATGGCTTTAACTTATAGAACTCAAGGTCCCCGTGCTGGGAAAACAGGTTTTGCAGCTGTTTGAGCTAAGATTTCCAAGTTATTCACATAATGAAAACCTATACTTTGTTTCGGTCGAGTTCCCCATTCAAATCCATGTAACAGTGAGAAACGCACTGTCTTGGCGAAAGAAAGCGTTTTTGTACAACTTCATATAAATAGCTGTAACTTTTGATAGAAGACTCGGATACACATGTTTATGGCTTTAACTTATAGAACTCAAGGTCCCGTGCTGGGAAAACAGGTTTTGCAGCTGTTTGAGCTAAGACTTCCAAGTTATTCACATAATGAAAACCTATACTTTGTTTCGGTCGAGTTCCCCATTCAAATCCATGTAACAGTGAGAAACGCACTGTCTTGGCGAAAGAAAGCGTTTTTGTACAACTTGATATAAATAGCTGTATCTTTTGATAGAAGACTCGGATACACATGTTTATGGCTTTAACTTATAGAACTCAAGGTCCCCGTGCTGGGAAAACAGGTTTTGCAGCTGTTTGAGCTAAGATTTAAAAGTTATTCACATAATGAAAACCTATACTTTGTTTCAGGCGAGTTCCCCATTCAAAATGCATGTAACAGTCAGAAACGCACAGTCTTGGCGAAAGAAAGCGTTTTTGTACAACTTCATATAAATAGCTGTAACTTTTGATAGAAGACTCGGATACACATGTTTATGGCTTTAACTTATAGAACTCAAGGTCCCCGTGCTGGGAAAACAGGTTTTGCAGCTGTTCGAGCTAAGATTTCCAAGTTATTCACATAATGAAAACCTATACTTTGTTTCGGTCGAGTTCCCCATTCAAATCCATGTAACAGTGAGAAACGCACTGTCTTGGCGAAAGAAAGCGTTTTTGTACAACTTCATATAAATAGCTGTAACTTTTGATAGAAGACTCGGATACACATGTTTATGGCTTTAACTTATAGAACTCAAGGTCCCCGTGCTGGGAAAACAGGTTTTGCAGCTGTTTGAGCTAAGATTTCCAAGTTATTCACATAATGAAAACCTATACTTTGTTTCGGTCGAGTTCCCCATTCAAATCCATGTAACAGTGAGAAACGCACTGTCTTGGCGAAAGAAAGCGTTTTTGTACAACTTGATGTAAATAGCTGTATCTTTTGATAGAAGACTCGGATACACATGTTTATGGCTTTAACTTATAGAACTCAAGGTCCCCGTGCTGGGAAAACAGGTTTTGCAGCTGTTTGAGCTAAGATTTAAAAGTTATTCACATAATGAAAACCTATACTTTGTTTCAGGCGAGTTCCCCATTCAAATGCATGTAACAGTGAGAAACGCATTGTCTTGGCGAAATAAAGCGTTTTCGTACAACTTCATATAAATCGCTGTAACTTTTGATAGAAGACTCAGAAACACATGTTTATGGCTTTATCTTATAGAACTCAATATCCCGTGCTGGGCAAACAGGTTTTGCAGCCGTTTGAGCTAAGATTTTAAAATTATTCACATAATGAAAACCTATACTTTGTTTCAGGTGAGTTTCCCATTCAAATGCATGTAACAGTGAGAAACGCATTGTCTTGGCGAAATAAAGCGTTTTCGTACAACTTCATATAAATCGCTGTAACTTTTGATAGAAGACTCAGAAACACATGTTTATGGCTTTATCTTATAGAACTCAATATCCCGTGCTGGGCAAACAGGTTTTGCAGCCGTTTGAGCTAAGATGTGAAAATTATTCACATAATGAAAACCTATACTTTGTTTCAGGCGAGTTTCCCATTCAAATGCATGTAACAGTGAGAAACGCATCGTCTTGGCGAAAGGAAGCATTTTTGTACAACTTCATATAAATCGCTGTAACTTTTGATAGAAGACTCAGAAACACGTGTTTATGGCTTTATCTTATAGAACTCAATATCCCCGTGCTGGGCAAACAGGTTTTGCAGCCGTTTGAGCTAAGATTTTAAAATTATTCACATAATGAAAACCTATACTTTGTTTCAGGCGAGTTTCCCATTCAAATGCATGTAACAGTGAGAAACGCATTGTCTTGGCGAAATAAAGCGCTTTTGAACAACTTCATATAAATCGCTGTAACTTTTGATAGAAGACTCAGAAACACATGTTTATGGCTTTATCTTATAGAACTCAATATCCCCGTGCTGGGCAAACAGGTTTTGCAGCCGTTTGAGCTAAGATTTTAAAATTATTCACATAATGAAAACCTATACTTTGTCTCGGGCGAGTTTCCCATTCAAATGCATGTAACAGTGAGAAACACACTGTCTTGGCGAAAAAAAGCATTTTTGTACAACTTCATATAAATCGCTGTAACTTTTGATAGAAGACTCAGAAACACATGTTTATGGCTTTATCTTATAGAACTCAATATCCCGTGCTGGGCAAACAGGTTTTGCAGCCGTTTGAGCTAAGATTTGAAAATTATTCACATAATGAAAACCTATACTTTGTTTCAGGCGAGTTTCCCATTCAAATGCATGTAACAGTGAGAAACGCATCGTCTTGGCGAAATAAAGCGTTTTCGTACAACTTCATATAAATCGCTGTAACTTTTGATAGAAGACTCAGAAACACATGTTTATGGCTTTATCTTATAGAACTCAATATCCCGTGCTGGGCAAACAGGTTTTGCAGCCGTTTGAGCTAAGATTTTAAAATTATTCACATAATGAAAACCTATACTTTGTTTCAGGCGAGTTTCCCATTCAAATGCATGTAACAGTGAGAAACGCATTGTCTTGGCGAAATAAAGCGCTTTTGAACAACTTCATATAAATCGCTGTAACTTTTGATAGAAGACTCAGAAACACATGTTTATGGCTTTATCTTATAGAACTCAATATCCCCGTGCTGGGCAAACAGGTTTTGCAGCCGTTTGAGCTAAGATTTTAAAATTATTCACATAATGAAAACCTATACTTTGTCTCGGGCGAGTTTCCCATTCAAATGCATGTAACAGTGAGAAACACACTGTCTTGGCGAAAAAAAGCATTTTTGTACAACTTCATATAAATCGCTGTAACTTTTGATAGAAGACTCAGAAACACATGTTTATGGCTTTATCTTATAGAACTCAATATCCCGTGCTGGGCAAACAGGTTTTGCAGCCGTTTGAGCTAAGATTTTAAAATTATTCACATAATGAAAACCTATACTTTGTTTCAGGTGTGTTTCCCATTCAAATGCATGTAACAGTGAGAAACGCATTGTCTTGGCGAAATAAAGCGTTTTCGTACAACTTCATATAAATCGCTGTAACTTTTGATAGAAGACTCAGAAACACATGTTTATGGCTTTATCTTATAGAACTCAATATCCCGTGCTGGGCAAACAGGTTTTGCAGCCGTTTGAGCTAAGATTTTAAAATTATTCACATAATGAAAACCTATACTTTGTTTCAGGCGAGTTTCCCATTCAAATGCATGTAACAGTGAGAAACGCATCGTCTTGGCGAAAGGAAGCATTTTTGTACAACTTCATATAAATCGCTGTAACTTTTGATAGAAGACTCAGAAACACGTGTTTATGGCTTTATCTTATAGAACTCAATATCCCCGTGCTGGGCAAACAGGTTTTGCAGCTGTTTGAGCTAAGATTTTAAAATTATTCACATAATGAAAACCTATACTTTGTCTCAGGCGAGTTTCCCATTCAAATGCATGTAACAGTGAGAAACGCATTGTCTTGGCGAAAGAAAGCGCTTTTGAACAACTTCATATAAATCGCTGTAACTTTTGATAGAAGACTCAGAAACACATGTTTATGGCTTTATCTTATAGAACTCAATATCCCGTGCTGGGCAAACAGGTTTTGCAGCCGTTTGAGCTAAGATTTTAAAGTTATACACATAATGAAAACCTATACTTTGTTTCGGTCGAGTTCCCCATTCAAATGCATGTAACAGTGAGAAACGCATTGTCTTGGCGAAAGAAAGCGCTTTTGAACAACTTCATATAAATCGCTGTAACTTTAGATAGAAGACTTAGACAAACATGTTTATGGCTTTATCTTATAGAACTCAAGGTTCCCGTGCTGGGAAAACAGGTTTTGCAGCTGTTTGAGCTAAGATTTTCAAGTTATACACATAATGAAAACCTATACTTTGTTTCGGTCGAGTTCCCCATTCAAATGCATGTAACAGTGAGAAACGCACTATCTTGGCGAAAGAAAGCGTTTTTGTACAACTTCATAGAAATAGCTGTAACTTTTGATAGAAGACTCAGACAAACATGTTTATGGCCTTATATTATAGAACTCAAGGTCTCCGTGCTGGGAAAACAGGTTTTGCAGCTGTCTGAGCTAAGATTTCCAAGTTATTCACATAATGAAAACCTATACTTTGTTTCGGTCGAGTTCCCCATTCAAATGCATGTAACAGTGAGAAACGCACTGTCTTGGCGAAAGAAAGCGTTTTTGTACAACTTCATATGAATAGCTGTAACTTTTGATAGAAGACTCGGATACACATGTTTATGGCTTTATCTTATAGAACTCAAGGTTCCCGTGCTGGGCAAACAGGTTTTGCAGCCGTTTGAGCTAAGATTTTAAAATTATTCACATAATGAAAACCTATACTTTGTTTCAGGTGAGTTTCCTATTCAAATGCATGTAACAGTGAGAAACGCATTGTCTTGGCGAAATAAAGCGTTTTCGTACAACTTCATATAAATCGCTGTAACTTTTGATAGAAGACTCAGAAACACATGTTTATGGCTTTATCTTATAGAACTCAATATCCCGTGCTGGGCAAACAGGTTTTGCAGCCGTTTGAGCTAAGATTTTAAAATTATTCACATAATGAAAACCTATACTTTGTTTCAGGCGAGTTTCCCATTCAAATGCATGTAACAGTGAGAAACGCATCGTCTTGGCGAAAGGAAGCATTTTTGTACAACTTCATATAAATCGCTGTAACTTTTGATAGAAGACTCAGAAACACGTGTTTATGGCTTTATCTTATAGAACTCAATATCCCCGTGCTGGGCAAACAGGTTTTGCAGCCGTTTGAGCTAAGATTTTAAAATTATTCACATAATGAAAACCTATACTTTGTCTCAGGCGAGTTTCCCATTCAAATGCATGTAACAGTGAGAAACGCATTGTCTTGGCGAAAGAAAGCGCTTTTGAACAACTTCATATAAATCGCTGTAACTTTTGATAGAAGACTCAGAAACACATGTTTATGGCTTTATCTTATAGAACTCAATATCCCGTGCTGGGCAAACAGGTTTTGCAGCCGTTTGAGCTAAGATTTTAAAGTTATACACATAATGAAAACCTATACTTTGTTTCGGTCGAGTTCCCCATTCAAATGCATGTAACAGTGAGAAACGCATTGTCTTGGCGAAAGAAAGCGCTTTTGAACAACTTCATATAAATCGCTGTAACTTTAGATAGAAGACTTAGACAAACATGTTTATGGCTTTATCTTATAGAACTCAATATCCCCGTGCTGGGCAAACAGGTTTTGCAGCCGTTTGAGCTAAGATTTTAAAATTATTCACATAATGAAAACCTATACTTTGTCTCGGGCGAGTTCCCCATTCAAATGCATGTAACAGTGAGAAACGCACTGTCTTGGCGAAAGAAAGCGTTTTTGTACAACTTCATATGAATAGCTGTAACTTTTGATAGAAGACTCGGATACACATGTTTATGGCTTTATCTTATAGAACTCAAGGTTCCAGTGCTGGGCAAACAGGTTTTGCAGCCGTTTGAGCTAAGATTTTAAAATTATTCACATAATGAAAACCTATACTTTGTTTCAGGTGAGTTTCCTATTCAAATGCATGTAACAGTGAGAAACGCATTGTCTTGGCGAAATAAAGCGTTTTCGTACAACTTCATATAAATCGCTGTAACTTTTGATAGAAGACTCAGAAACACATGTTTATGGCTTTATCTTATAGAACTCAATATCCCGTGCTGGGCAAACAGGTTTTGCAGCCGTTTGAGCTAAGATTTGAAAATTATTCACATAATGAAAACCTATACTTTGTTTCAGGCGAGTTTCCCATTCAAATGCATGTAACAGTGAGAAACGCATCGTCTTGGCGAAAGGAAGCATTTTTGTACAACTTCATATAAATCGCTGTAACTTTTGATAGAAGACTCAGAAACACGTGTTTATGGCTTTATCTTATAGAACTCAATATCCCCGTGCTGGGCAAACAGGTTTTGCAGCCGTTTGAGCTAAGATTTTAAAATTATTCACATAATGAAAACCTATACTTTGTCTCAGGCGAGTTTCCCATTCAAATGCATGTAACAGTGAGAAACGCATTGTCTTGGCGAAAGAAAGCGCTTTTGAACAACTTCATATAAATCGCTGTAACTTTTGATAGAAGACTCAGAAACACATGTTTATGGCTTTATCTTATAGAACTCAATATCCCGTGCTGGGCAAACAGGTTTTGCAGCCGTTTGAGCTAAGATTTTAAAGTTATACACATAATGAAAACCTATACTTTGTTTCGGTCGAGTTCCCCATTCAAATGCATGTAACAGTGAGAAACGCATTGTCTTGGCGAAAGAAAGCGCTTTTGAACAACTTCATATAAATCGCTGTAACTTTAGATAGAAGACTTAGACAAACATGTTTATGGCTTTATCTTATAGAACTCAAGGTTCCCGTGCTGGGAAAACAGGTTTTGCAGCTGTTTGAGCTAAGATTTTCAAGTTATACACATAATGAAAACCTATACTTTGTTTCGGTCGAGTTCCCCATTCAAATGCATGTAACAGTGAGAAACGCACTGTCTTGGCGAAAGAAAGCGTTTTTGTACAACTTCATATAAATAGCTGTAACTTTTGATAGAAGACTCGGATACACATGTTTATGGCTTTATCTTATAGAACTCAAGGTCCCCGTGCTGGGAAAACAGGTTTTGCAGCCGTTTGAGCTAAGATTTTCAAGTTATACACATAATGAAAACCTATACTTTGTTTCGGTCGAGTTCCCCATTCAAATGCATGTAACAGTGAGAAACGCACTGTCTTGGCAAAAGAAAGGGTTTTTGTACAACTTCATATAAATAGCTGTAACTTTTGATAGAAGACTCAGACAAACATGTTTATGGCTTTATCTTATAGAACTCAAGGTCCCCGTGCTGGGAAAACAGGTTTTGCAGCCGTTTGAGCTAAGATTTTCAAGTTATACACATAATGAAAACCTATACTTTGTTTCGGTCGAGTTCCCCATTCAAATGCATGTAACAGTGAGAAACGCACTATCTTGGCGAAAGAAAGCGTTTTTGTACAACTTCATAGAAATAGCTGTAACTTTTGATAGAAGACTCAGACAAACATGTTTATGGCCTTATATTATAGAACTCAAGGTCTCCGTGCTGGGAAAACAGGTTTTGCAGCTGTCTGAGCTAAGATTTAAAAGTTATTCACATAATGAAAACCTATACTTTGTTTCAGGCGAGTTCCCCATTCAAAATGCATGTAACAGTGAGAAACGCACAGTCTTGGCGAACGAAAGCGTTTTTGTACAACTTCATATAAATAGCTGTAACTTTTGATAGAAGTCTCGGATACACATGTTTATGGCTTTAACTTATAGAACTCAAGGTCCCCGTGCTGGGAAAACAGGTTTTGCAGCTGTTTGAGCTAAGATTTCCAAGTTATTCACATAATGAAAACCTATACTTTGTTTCGGTCGAGTTCCCCATTCAAATCCATGTAACAGTGAGAAACGCACTGTCTTGGCGAAAGAAAGCGTTTTTGTACAACTTCATATAAATAGCTGTATCTTTTGGGCGAGAAAACAGGTTTTGCAGCTGTTTGAGCTAAGATTTAAAAGTTATTCACATAATGAAAACCTATACTTTTTTTCAGGCGAGTTCCCCATTCAAAATGCATGTAACAGTCAGAAACGCACAGTCTTGGCGAAAGAAAGCGTTTTTGTACAACTTCATATAAATAGCTGTAACTTTTGATAGAAGACTCGGATACACATGTTTATGGCTTTAACTTATAGAACTCAAGGTCCCCGTGCTGGGAAAACAGGTTTTGCAGCTGTTTGAGCTAAGATTTCCAAGTTATTCACATAATGAAAACCTATACTTTGTTTCGGTCGAGTTCCCCATTCAAATCCATGTAACAGTGAGAAACGCACTGTCTTGGCGAAAGAAAGCGTTTTTGTACAACTTCATATAAATAGCTGTAACTTTTGATAGAAGACTCAGACAAACATGTTTATGGCTTTATCTTATAGAACTCAAGGTCCCAGTGCTGGGAAAACAGGTTTTGCAGCTGTTTGAGCTAAGATTTCCAAGTTATTCACATAATGAAAACCTATACTTTGTTTCGGTCGAGTTCCCCATTCAAATCCATGTAACAGTGAGAAACGCACTGTCTTGGCGAAAGAAAGCGCTTTTGTACAACTTCATATAAATAGCTGTAACTTTTGATAGAAGTCTCGGATACACATGTTTATGGCTTTATCTTATAGAACTCAAGGTCCCAGTGCTGGGAAAACAGGTTTTGCAGCTGTTTGAGCTAAGATTTCCAAGTTATTCACATAATGAAAACCTATATTTTGTTTCAGGCGAGTTCCCCATTCAAAATGCATGTAACAGTGAGAGACCCACTGTCTTGACGAAATAAAGCGTTTTTGTACAAATTCATATAAATAGCTGTATCTTTTGATAGAAGTCTCGGATACACATGTTTATGGCTTTATCTTATAGAACTCAAGGTCCCCGTGCTGGGAAAACAGGTTTTTTCAGCTGTTTGAGCTCAGATTTAAAAGTTATTCACATAATGAAAACCTATACTTTGTTTCAGGCGAGTTCCCCATTCAAAATGCATGTAACAGTGAGAAACGCACAGTCTTGGCGAACGAAAGCGTTTTTGTACAACTTCATATAAATAGCTGTAACTTTTGATAGAAGACTCGGATACACATGTTTATGGCTTTAACTTATAGAACTCAAGGTCCCCGTGCTGGGAAAACAGGTTTTGCAGCTGTTTGAGCTAAGATTTCCAAGTTATTCACATAATGAAAACCTATACTTTGTTTCGGTCGAGTTCCCCATTCAAATCCATGTAACAGTGAGAAACGCACTGTCTTGGCGAAAGAAAGCGTTTTTGTACAACTTCATATAAATAGCTGTAACTTTTGATAGAAGTCTCGGATACACATGTTTATGGCTTTATCTTATAGAACTCAAGGTCCCCGTGCTGGGAAAACAGGTTTTGCAGCCGTTTGAGCTAAGATTTAAAAGTTATTCACATAATGAAAACCTATACTTTGTTTCAGGCGAGTTCCCCATTCAAATGCATGTAACAGTGAGAAACACATTGTATTGGCGAAAGAAAGCGTTTTTGTACAACTTCATATAAATAGCTGTATCTTTTGGGCGAGAAAATAGGTTTTGCAGCTGTTTGAGCTAAGATTTTCAAGTTATTCACATAATGAAAACCTATACTTTGTTTTGGGCGAGAACTCCATTCAAATGCATGTAATAGCGAGAAACGCACTAACTGGTGAAATAAAGCGTTTTTAATGGTCTTCATGAAGACAGCTGTAACTTTTGATAGAAGACTCAGAAATACATATTTATGGCTTTATCTTATAGAATTCAATATCCCCGTGCTGGGCAAACAGGTTTTGCAGCTGTTTGATATAAGATTTCCAAGTTATTCACATAATGAAAACCTATACTTTGTTTCGGTTGAGTTCCCCATTCAAATGCATATAACAGTGAGAAACGCACTGTCTTGGCGAAAGAAAGCGTTTTTGTACAACTTCATATAAATAGCTGTAACTTTTGATAGAAGACTCGGATACACATGTTTATGGCTTTATCTTATAGAACTCAAGGTCCCCGTGCTGGCAAAACAGGTTTTGCAGCTGTTTGAGCTAAGATTTAAAAGTTATTCACATAATGAAAACCTATACTTTGTTTCAGGCGAGTTCCCCATTCAAAATGCATGTAACAGTGAGAAACCCACTGTCTTGGAGAAAGAAAGCGTTTTTGTACAACTTCATATAAATAGCTGTATTTTTTGATAGAAGTCTCGGATACACATGTTTATGGCTTTATCTTATAGAACTCAAGGTCCCCGTGCTGGGAAAACAGGTTTTTTCAGCTGTTTGAGCTCAGATTTAAAAGTTATTCACATAATGAAAACCTATACTTTGTTTCAGGCGAGTTCCCCATTCAAATGCATGTAACAGTGAGAAACACATTGTATTGGCGAAAGAAAGCGTTTTTGTACAACTTCATATAAATAGCTGTAACTTTTGATAGAAGACTCGGATACACATGTTTATGGCTTTAACTTATAGAACTCAAGGTCCCCGTGCTGGGAAAACAGGTTTTGCAGCTGTTTGAGCTAAGATTTCCAAGTTATTCACATAATGAAAACCTATACTTTGTTTCGGTCGAGTTCCCCATTCAAATCCATGTAACAGTGAGAAACGCACTGTCTTGGCGAAAGAAAGCGTTTTTGTACAACTTCATATAAATAGCTGTAACTTTTGATAGAAGACTCAGACAAACATGTTTATGGCTTTATCTTATAGAACTCAAGGTCCCAGTGCTGGGAAAACAGGTTTTGCAGCTGTTTGAGCTAAGATTTCCAAGTTATTCACATAATGAATACCTATACTTTGTTTCAGGCGAGTTCCCCATTCAAATGCATGTAACAGTGAGAAACACATTGTATTGGCGAAAGAAAGCGTTTTTGTACAACTTCATATAAATAGCTGTAACTTTTGATAGAAGACTCGGATACACATGTTTATGGCTTTAACTTATAGAACTCAAGGTCCCCGTGCTGGGAAAACAGGTTTTGCAGCTGTTTGAGCTAAGATTTAAAAGTTATTCACATAATGAAAACCTATACTTTGTTTCGGTCGAGTTCCCCATTCAAATCCATGTAACAGTGAGAAACGCACTGTCTTGGCGAAAGAAAGCGTTTTTGTACAACTTCATATAAATAGCTGTAACTTTTGATAGAAGTCTCGGATACACATGTTTATGGCTTTATCTTATAGAACTCAAGGTCCCAGTGCTGGGAAAACAGGTTTTGCAGCTGTTTGAGCTAAGATTTAAAAGTTATTCACATAATGAAAACCTATATTTTGTTTCAGGCGAGTTCCCCATTCAAAATGCATGTAACAGTGAGAAACCCACTGTCTTGACGAAATAAAGCGTTTTTGTACAAATTCATATAAATAGCTGTATCTTTTGATAGAAGTCTCGGATACACATGTTTATGGCTTTATCTTATAGAACTCAAGGTCCCCGTGCTGGGAAAACAGGTTTTTTCAGCTGTTTGAGCTCAGATTTAAAAGTTATTCACATAATGAAAACCTATACTTTGTTTCAGGCGAGTTCCCCATTCAAATGCATGTAACAGTGAGAAACACATTGTATTGGCGAAAGAAAGCGTTTTTGTACAACTTCATATAAATAGCTGTAACTTTTGATAGAAGACTCGGATACACATGTTTATGGCTTTAACTTATAGAACTCAAGGTCCCCGTGCTGGGAAAACAGGTTTTGCAGCTGTTTGAGCTAAGATTTAAAAGTTATTCACATAATGAAAACCTATACTTTGTTTCAGGCGAGTTCCCCATTCAAAATGCATGTAACAGTGAGAAACGCACAGTCTTGGCGAACGAAAGCGTTTTTGTACAACTTCATATAAATAGCTGTAACTTTTGATAGAAGACTCGGATACACATGTTTATGGCTTTAACTTATAGAACTCAAGGTCCCCGTGCTGGGAAAACAGGTTTTGCAGCTGTTTGAGCTAAGATTTCCAAGTTATTCACATAATGAAAACCTATACTTTGTTTCGGTCGAGTTCCCCATTCAAATCCATGTAACAGTGAGAAACGCACTGTCTTGGCGAAAGAAAGCGTTTTTGTACAACTTCATATAAATAGCTGTAACTTTTGATAGAAGTCTCGGATACACATGTTTATGGCTTTATCTTATAGAACTCAAGGTCCCCGTGCTGGGAAAACAGGTTTTGCAGCTGTTTGAGCTAAGATTTAAAAGTTATTCACATAATGAAAACCTATACTTTGTTTCAGGCGAGTTCCCCATTCAAATGCATGTAACAGTGAGAAACACATTGTATTGGCGAAAGAAAGCGTTTTTGTACAACTTCATATAAATAGCTGTATCTTTTGGGCGAGAAAATAGGTTTTGCAGCTGTTTGAGCTAAGATTTTCAAGTTATTCACATAATGAAAACCTATACTTTGTTTTGGGCGAGAACTCCATTCAAATGCATGTAATAGCGAGAAACGCACTAACTGGTGAAATAAAGCGTTTTTAATGGTCTTCATGAAGACAGCTGTAACTTTTGATAGAAGACTCAGAAATACATATTTATGGCTTTATCTTATAGAATTCAATATCCCCGTGCTGGGCAAACAGGTTTTGCAGCTGTTTGAGCTAAGATTTTCAAGTTATTCACATAATGAAAACCTATACTTTGTTTCGGTTGAGTTCCCCATTCAAATGCATATAACAGTGAGAAACGCACTGTCTTGGCGAAAGAAAGCGTTTTTGTACAACTTCATATAAATAGCTGTAACTTTTGATAGAAGACTCAGACAAACATGTTTATGGCTTTATCTTATAGAACTCAAGGTCCCAGTGCTGGGAAAACAGGTTTTGCAGCTGTTTGAGCTAAGATTTCCAAGTTATTCACATAATGAAAACCTATACTTTGTTTCGGTCGAGTTCCCCATTCAAATCCATGTAACAGTGAGAAACGCACTGTCTTGGCGAAAGAAAGCGTTTTTGTACAACTTCATATAAATAGCTGTAACTTTTGATAGAAGTCTCGGATATACGTATTCATGGCTTTATCTTATAGAATTCAATTTCCCCGTGCTGGGCAAACAGGTTTTGCAGCTGTTTGAGCTAAGATTTAAAAGATATTCACATAATGAAAACCTATACTTTGTTTCGGTCGAGTTCCCCATTCAAATGCATGTAATCGTCAGAAACGCACTGTCTTGGCAACATAAATCCTTTTTGTACAACTTCATGAAGACAGCTGTAGTTTTAGATAAAAGGCTCAGAAATACATATTTATGGCTTCATCTTATAGAATTCAATATTCCCGTGCTGGGCAAACAGGTTTTGCAGCTGTGTGAGCTAAGATTTTCAAGTTATTCACATAATGAAAACCTATACTTTGTTTTGGGCGAGAACTCCATTCAAATGCATGTAATAGCGAGAAACGCACTAACTGGTGAAATAAAGCGTTTTTAATGGTCTTCATGAAGACAGCTGTAACTTTTGATAGAAGACTCAGAAATACATATTTATGGCTTTATCTTATAGAATTCAATATCCCCGTGCTGGGCAAACAGGTTTTGCAGCTGTTTGAGCTAAGATTTCCAAGTTATTCACATAATGAAAACCTATACTTTGTTTCGGTTGAGTTCCCCATTCAAATGCATATAACAGTGAGAAACGCACTGTCTTGGCGAAAGAAAGCGTTTTTGTACAACTTCATATAAATAGCTGTAACTTTTGATAGAAGACTCGGATACACATGTTTATGGCTTTATCTTATAGAACTCAAGGTCCCCGTGCTGGCAAAACAGGTTTTGCAGCTGTTTGAGCTAAGATTTAAAAGTTATTCACATAATGAAAACCTATACTTTGTTTCAGGCGAGTTCCCCATTCAAAATGCATGTAACAGTGAGAAACCCACTGTCTTGGAGAAAGAAAGCGTTTTTGTACAACTTCATATAAATAGCTGTATTTTTTGATAGAAGTCTCGGATACACATGTTTATGGCTTTATCTTATAGAACTCAAGGTCCCCGTGCTGGGAAAACAGGTTTTTTCAGCTGTTTGAGCTCAGATTTAAAAGTTATTCACATAATGAAAACCTATACTTTGTTTCAGGCGAGTTCCCCATTCAAATGCATGTAACAGTGAGAAACACATTGTATTGGCGAAAGAAAGCGTTTTTGTACAACTTCATATAAATAGCTGTAACTTTTGATAGAAGACTCGGATACACATGTTTATGGCTTTAACTTATAGAACTCAAGGTCCCCGTGCTGGGAAAACAGGTTTTGCAGCTGTTTGAGCTAAGATTTCCAAGTTATTCACATAATGAAAACCTATACTTTGTTTCGGTCGAGTTCCCCATTCAAATCCATGTAACAGTGAGAAACGCACTGTCTTGGCGAAAGAAAGCGTTTTTGTACAACTTGATATAAATAGCTGTATCTTTTGATAGAAGACTCGGATACACATGTTTATGGCTTTAACTTATAGAACTCAAGGTCCCCGTGCTGGGAAAACAGGTTTTGCAGCTGTTTGAGCTAAGATTTAAAAGTTATTCACATAATGAAAACCTATACTTTGTTTCAGGCGAGTTCCCCATTCAAAATGCATGTAACAGTGAGAAACGCACAGTCTTGGCGAACGAAAGCGTTTTTGTACAACTTCATATAAATAGCTGTAACTTTTGATAGAAGACTCAGACAAACATGTTTATGGCTTTATCTTATAGAACTCAAGGTCTCCGTGCTGGGAAAACAGGTTTTGCAGCTGTTTGAGCTAAGATTTCCAAGTTATTCACATAATGAAAACCTATACTTTGTTTCGGTCGAGTTCCCCATTCAAATCCATGTAACAGTGAGAAACGCACTGTCTTGGCGAAAGAAAGCGTTTTTGTACAACTTCATATAAATAGCTGTATCTTTTGGGCGAGAAAACAGGTTTTGCAGCTGTTTGAGCTAAGATTTAAAAGTTATTCACATAATGAAAACCTATACTTTGTTTCAGGCGAGTTCCCCATTCAAAATGCATGTAACAGTCAGAAACGCACTGTCTTGGCGAAAGAAAGCGTTTTTGTACAACTTCATATAAATAGCTGTAACTTTTGATAGAAGACTCAGATACACATGTTTATGGCTTTAACTTATAGAACTCAAGGTCCCCGTGCTGGGAAAACAGGTTTTGCAGCTGTTTGAGCTAAGATTTCCAAGTTATTCACATAATGAAAACCTATACTTTGTTTCGGTCGAGTTCCCCATTCAAATCCATGTAACAGTGAGAAACGCACTGTCTTGGCGAAAGAAAGCGTTTTTGTACAACTTCATATAAATAGCTGTAACTTTTGATAGAAGACTCGGATACACATGTTTATGGCTTTAACTTATAGAACTCAAGGTCCCCGTGCTGGGAAAACAGGTTTTGCAGCTGTTTGAGCTAAGATTTCCAAGTTATTCACATAATGAAAACCTATACTTTGTTTCAGTCGAGTTCCCCATTCAAATCCATGTAACAGTGAGAAACGCACTGTCTTGGCGAAAGAAAGCGTTTTTGTACAACTTGATATAAATAGCTGTATCTTTTGATAGAAGACTCGGATACACATGTTTATGGCTTTAACATATAGAACTCAAGGTCCCCGTGCTGGGAAAACAGGTTTTGCAGCTGTTTGAGCTAAGATTTAAAAGTTATTCACATAATGAAAACCTATACTTTGTTTCAGGCGAGTTCCCCATTCAAAATGCATGTAACAGTCAGAAACGCACAGTCTTGGCGAAAGAAAGCGTTTTTGTACAACTTCATATAAATAGCTGTAACTTTTGATAGAAGACTCGGATACACATGTTTATGGCTTTAACTTATAGAACTCAAGGTCCCCGTGCTGGGAAAACAGGTTTTGCAGCTGTTTGAGCTAAGATTTCCAAGTTATTCACATAATGAAAACCTATACTTTGTTTCGGTCGAGTTCCCCATTCAAATCCATGTAACAGTGAGAAACGCACTGTCTTGGCGAAAGAAAGCGTTTTTGTACAACTTGATATAAATAGCTGTATCTTTTGATAGAAGACTCGGATACACATGTTTATGGCTTTAACTTATAGAACTCAAGGTCCCCGTGCTGGGAAAACAGGTTTTGCAGCTGTTTGAGCTAAGATTTAAAAGTTATTCACATAATGAAAACCTATACTTTGTTTCAGGCGAGTTCCCCATTCAAAATGCATGTAACAGTCAGAAACGCACAGTCTTGGCGAAAGAAAGCGTTTTTGTACAACTTCATATAAATAGCTGTAACTTTTGATAGAAGACTCGGATACACATGTTTATGGCTTTAACTTATAGAACTCAAGGTCCCCGTGCTGGGAAAACAGGTTTTGCAGCTGTTTGAGCTAAGATTTCCAAGTTATTCACATAATGAAAACCTATACTTTGTTTCGGTCGAGTTCCCCATTCAAATCCATGTAACAGTGAGAAACGCACTGTCTTGGCGAAAGAAAGCGTTTTTGTACAACTTCATATAAATAGCTGTAACTTTTGATAGAAGACTCAGACAAACATGTTTATGGCTTTATCTTATAGAACTCAAGGTCCCAGTGCTGGGAAAACAGGTTTTGCAGCTGTTTGAGCTAAGATTTCCAAGTTATTCACATAATGAAAACCTATACTTTGTTTCGGTCGAGTTCCCCATTCAAATCCATGTAACAGTGAGAAACGCACTGTCTTGGCGAAAGAAAGCGTTTTTGTACAACTTCATATAAATAGCTGTAACTTTTGATAGAAGTCTCGGATACACATGTTTATGGCTTTATCTTATAGAACTCAAGGTCCCCGTGCTGGGAAAACAGGTTTTGCAGCTGTTTGAGCTAAGATTTAAAAGTTATTCACATAATGAAAACCTATATTTTGTTTCAGGCGAGTTCCCCATTCAAAATGCATGTAACAGTGAGAAACCCACTGTCTTGACGAAATAAAGCGTTTTTGTACAAATTCATATAAATAGCTGTAACTTTTGATAGAAGTTTCAGATATACGTATTCATGGCTTTATCTTATAGAATTCAATTTCCCCGTGCTGGGCAAACAGGTTTTGCAGCTGTTTGAGCTAAGATTTAAAAGTTATTCACATAATGAAAACCTATACTTTCTTTCGTGCGAGTTCCCCATTCAAATGCATGTAACAGTGAGAAACGCACTGTCTTGGCAACATAAAGCCTTTTTGTACAACTTCATGAAGACAGCTGTAGTTTTAGATAAAAGGCTCAGAAATACATATTTATGGCTTCATCTTATAGAATTCAATATCCCCGTGCTGGGCAAACAGGTTTTGCAGCTGTGTGAGCTAAGATTTTCAAGTTATTCACATAATGAAAACCTATACTTTGTTTTGGGCGAGAACTCCATTCAAATGCATGTAATAGCGAGAAACGCACTAACTGGTGAAATAAAGCGTTTTTAATGGTCTTCATGAAGACAGCTGTAACTTTTGATAGAAGACTCAGAAATACATATTTATGGCTTTATCTTATAGAATTCAATATCCCCGTGCTGGGCAAACAGGTTTTGCAGCTGTTTGAGCTAAGATTTCCAAGTTATTCACATAATGAAAACCTATACTTTGTTTCGGTTGAGTTCCCCATTCAAATGCATATAACAGTGAGAAACGCACTGTCTTGGCGAAAGAAAGCGTTTTTGTACAACTTCATATAAATAGCTGTAACTTTTGATAGAAGACTCAGACAAACATGTTTATGGCTTTATCTTATAGAACTCAAGGTCCCCGTGCTGGCAAAACAGGTTTTGCAGCTGTTTGAGCTAAGATTTAAAAGTTATTCACATAATGAAAACCTATACTTTGTTTCAGGCGAGTTCCCCATTCAAAATGCATGTAACAGTGAGAAACCCACTGTCTTGGAGAAACAAAGCGTTTCTGTACAACTTCATATAAATAGCTGTATCTTTTGATAGAAGTCTCGGATACACATGTTTATGGCTTTATCTTATAGAACTCAAGGTCCCAGTGCTGGGAAAACAGGTTTTTTCAGCTGTTTGAGCTCAGATTTAAAAGTTATTCACATAATGAAAACCTATACTTTGTTTCAGGCGAGTTCCCCATTCAAATGCATGTAACAGTGAGAAACACATTGTATTGGCGAAAGAAAGCGTTTTTGTACAACTTCATATAAATAGCTGTAACTTTTGATAGAAGACTCGGATACACATGTTTATGGCTTTAACTTATAGAACTCAAGGTCCCCGTGCTGGCAAAACAGGTTTTGCAGCTGTTTGAGCTAAGATTTCCAAGTTATTCACATAATGAAAACCTATACTTTGTTTCGGTCGAGTTCCCCATTCAAATCCATGTAACAGTGAGAAACGCACTGTCTTGGCGAAAGAAAGCGTTTTTGTACAACTTGATATAAATAGCTGTATCTTTTGATAGAAGACTCGGATACACATGTTTATGGCTTTAACTTATAGAACTCAAGGTCCCCGTGCTGGGAAAACAGCTTTTGCAGCTGTTTGAGCTAAGATTTAAAAGTTATTCACATAATGAAAACCTATACTTTGTTTCAGGCGAGTTCCCCATTCAAATGCATGTAACAGTGAGAAACACATTGTATTGGCGAAAGAAAGCGTTTTTGTACAACTTCATATAAATAGCTGTATCTTTTGGGCGAGAAAACAGGTTTTGCAGCTGTTTGAGCTAAGATTTAAAAGTTATTCACATAATGAAAACCTATACTTTGTTTCAGGCGAGTTCCCCATTCAAAATGCATGTAACAGTCAGAAACGCACAGTCTTGGCGAAAGAAAGCGTTTTTGTACAACTTCATATAAATAGCTGTAACTTTTGATAGAAGACTCAGATACACATGTTTATGGCTTTAACTTATAGAACTCAAGGTCTCCGTGCTGGGAAAACAGGTTTTGCAGCTGTTTGAGCTAAGATTTCCAAGTTATTCACATAATGAAAACCTATACTTTGTTTCGGTCGAGTTCCCCATTCAAATCCATGTAACAGTGAGAAACGCACTGTCTTGGCGAAAGAAAGCGTTTTTGTACAACTTCATATAAATAGCTGTAACTTTTGATAGAAGACTCGGATACACATGTTTATGGCTTTAACTTATAGAACTCAAGGTCCCCGTGCTGGGAAAACAGGTTTTGCAGCTGTTTGAGCTAAGATTTCCAAGTTATTCACATAATGAAAACCTATACTTTGTTTCGGTCGAGTTCCCCATTCAAAATGCATGTAACAGTGAGAAACGCACTGTCTTGGCGAAAGAAAGCGTTTTTGTACAACTTCATATAAATAGCTGTAACTTTTGATAGAAGACTCAGACAAACATGTTTATGGCTTTATATTATAGAACTCAAGGTCTCCGTGCTGGGAAAACAGGTTTTGCAGCTGTTTAAGCTAAGATTTCCAAGTTATTCACATAATGAAAACGTATACTTTGTTTTGGTCGAGTTCCCCATTCAAATGCATGTAACAGTGAGAAGCGCACTGTCTTGGCGAAAGAAAGCTATTTTGTACAACTTCATATAAATAGCTGTAACTTTTGATAGAAGACTCGGATACACATGTTTATGGCTTTATCTTATAGAACTCACGTTCCCCGTGCTGGGCAAACAGGTTTTGCAGCTGTTTGAGCTAAGATTTCCAAGTTATTCACATAATGAAAACCTATACTTTGTTTCAGTCGAGTTCCCCATTCAAATGCATGTAACAGTGAGAAACGCACTGTCTTGGCGAAAGAAAGCGTTTTTGTACAACTTCATATAAATAGCTGTAACTTTTGATAGAAGACTCGGATACACATGTTTATGGCTTTATCTTATAGAACTCAAGGTTCCCGTGCTGGCAAAACAGGTTTTGCAGCTGTGTGAGCTAAGATTTCCAAGTTATTCACATAATGAAAACTTGTACTTTGTTTCGGTGGAGTTCCCCATTCAAATGCATGTAACAGTGAGAAACGCACTGTCTTGGCGAAAGAAAGCGTTTTTGTACAACTTCATATGAATAGCTGTAACTTTTGATAGAAGACTCGGATACACATGTTTATGGCTTTATCTTATAGAACTCAAGGTTCCCGTGCTGGGCAAAAAGGTTTTGCAGCTGTTTGAGCTAAGATTTCCAAGTTATTCACATAATGAAAACCTATACTTTGTTTCGGTCGAGTTCCCCATTCAAATGCATGTAACAGTGAGAAACGCACTGTCTTGGCGAAAGAAAGCGTTTTTGTACAACTTCATAGAAATAGCTGTAACTTTTGATAGAACACTCAGACAAACATGTTTATGGCCTTATATTATAGAACTCAAGGTCTCCGTGCTGGGAAAACAGGTTTTGCAGCTGTTTGAGCTAAGATTTCCAAGTTATTCACATAATGAAAACGTATACTTTGTTTTGGTCGAGTTCCCCATTCAAATGCATGTAACAGTGAGAAGCGCACTGTCTTGGCGAAAGAAAGCTATTTTGTACAACTTCATATAAATAGCTGTAACTTTTGATAGAAGACTCGGATACACATGTTTATGGCTTTATCTTATAGAACTCACGTTCCCCGTGCTGGGCAAACAGGTTTTGCAGCTGTTTGAGCTAAGATTTCCAAGTTATTCACATAATGAAAACCTATACTTTGTTTCAGTCGAGTTCCCCATTCAAATACATGTAACAGTGAGAAACGCACTGTCTTGGCGAAAGAAAGCGTTTTTGTACAACTTCATATAAATAGCTGTAACTTTTGATAGAAGACTCGGATACACATGGTTATGGCTTTATCTTATAGAACTCAAGGTCCCCGTGCTGGGCAAACAGGTTTTGCAGCTGTTTGAGCTAAGATTTCCAAGTTATTCACATAATGAAAACCTATACTTTGTTTCGGTCGAGTTCCCCATTCAAATGCATGTAACAGTGAGAAACGCACTGTCTTGGCGAAAGAAAGCGTTTTTGTACAACTTCATAGAAATAGCTGTAACTTTTGATAGAAGACTCGGATACACATGTTTATGGCTTTATCTTATAGAACTCAAGGTCCCCGTGCTGGGCAAACAGGTTTTGCAGCTGTTTGAGCTAAGATTTCCAAGTTATTCACATAATGAAAACATATACTTTGTTTCGGTCGAGTTCCCCATTCAAATGCATGTAACAGTGAGAAACGCACTGTCTTGGCGAAATAAAGCGTTTTTGCACAACTTCATATGAATCGGTGTAACTTTTGATAGAAGATTCAGATATACGTATTCATGGCTTTATCTTATAGAATTCAATATCCCCGTGTTGGGTGAAAAGGTTTTGCAGCTGTTTGAGCTAAGATTTTCAAGTTATTCACATAATGAAGACCTATACTTTGTTTCGTGCGAGTTCCCCATTCAAATGCATGTAATCGTCAGAAACGCACTGTCTTGGCGAAATAAAGCGTTTTTGCACAACTTCATATAAATCGGTGTAACTTTTGATAGAAGATTCAGATATACGTATTCATGGCTTTATCTTATAGAATTCAATATCCCCGTGCTGGGCAAAAAGGTTTTGCAGCTGTTTGAGCTAAGATTTCCAAGTTATTCACATAATGACAACTTATACTTTGTTTCGTGCGAGTTCCCCATTCAAATGCATGTAATCGTCAGAAACGCACTGTCTTGGCGAAATAAAGCGTTTTTGCACAACTTCATCTAAATCGCTGTAACTTTTGATAGAAGACTCAGAAATACATATTCGTGGCTTTATCTTATAGAACTCAATATCCCCGTGCTATGCAAACAGGTTTTGCAGCTGTTTGAGCTAAGATTTTCAAGTTATACACATAATGAAAACCTATACTTTGTGTCGGGCGAGTTCCCCATTCAAATGCATGTAATCGTCAGAAACGCACTGTCTTGGCGAAATAAAGCGTTTTTGCACAACTTCATATAAATCGGTGTAAGTTTTGATAGAAGATTCAGATATACGTATTCATGGCTTTATCTTATAGAATTCAATATCCCCGTGCTGGGCAAACAGGTTTTGCAGCTGTTTGAGCTAAGATTTTCAAGTTATACACATAATGAAAACCTATACTTTGTGTCGGGCGAGAACTCCATTCAAATGCATGTAATAGCGAGAAACGCACTAACGTGGTGAAATAAAGCGTTTTTCATGGTCTTCATAAAGACAGCTGTAACTTTTGACAGAAGATTCAGATATACGTATTCATGGCTTTATCTTATAGAATTCAATATCCCCGTGCTTGGCAAAAAGGTTTTGCAGCTGTTTGAGCTAAGATTTTCAAGTTATTCACATAATGAAAACCTATACTTTGTGTCGGGCGAGAACTCCATTCAAATGCATGTAATAGCGAGAAACGCACTAACGTGGTGAAATAAAACGTTTTTCATGGTCTTCATAAAGACAGCTGTAACTTTCGATAGAAGACTCAGAAATACATATTTATGGCTTTATCTTATAGAATTCGATATCCCCGTGCTGGGCAAACAGGTTTTGCAGCTGTTTGATATAAGATTTTCAAGTTATTCACATAATGAAAACCTACTTTGTTTCGTGCGAGTTCCCCATTCAAATGCATGTAATCGTCAGAAACGCACTGTCTTGGCGAAATAAAGCGTTTTTGCAAACCTTCATATAAATCGGTGTAACTTTTGATAGAAGATTCAGATATACGTATTCATGGCTTTATCTTATAGAATTCAATATCCCCGTGCTGGGCAAACAGGTTTTGCAGCTGTGTGAGCTAAGATTTTCAAGTTATTCACATAATGAAAACCTATAATTTGTTTCGTGCGAGTTCCCCATTCAAATGCATGTAATCGTCAGAAACGCACTGTCTTGGCGAAATAAAGCGTTTTTGTACAACTTCATATAAATCGGTGTATCTTTTGATAGAAGACTCAGACACACATATTCATGGATTTATCTTATAGAATTCGATATCCCCATGCTGGGCAAAAAGGTTTTGCAGCTGTTTGAGCTAAGATTTTCAAGTTATTCACATAATGAAAACCTATACTTTGTTTCGTGCGAGTTCCCCATTCAAATGCATAATGTGGATGGCCTCAGCATGTAGCACAGGCCCTGTTGTAATGTGGATGGACTCATCTACCAACACTGGCCCAGGTGCAATGTGGATGGTAATGGCCAGCACCACAGACCTTGGTGTAATGTGGATGGCCTCAGCCAACACCACTGGCCCTGGTGAAATGTGGATGACATCGGCAAGGACCAATGGCCCTGATGTAATGTGGATGGTTTCAGTCAACAGCACAGTCCCTGGTGTTGTGAAGATGGCCTCACGGGAAGCACTGTCCCTGGTGTAATGTGGATGGTATTGGCCACCACCTGGTGTAAATGTGAATGGCCTCATCCAACAAC
Organism: Astatotilapia calliptera; assembly: GCF_964374335.1. Taxonomy (NCBI): domain Eukaryota; kingdom Metazoa; phylum Chordata; class Actinopteri; order Cichliformes; family Cichlidae; genus Astatotilapia; species Astatotilapia calliptera. The sequence goes on along the minus strand of NC_137431.1, from coordinate 7,425,727 downwards.
ACTGGCCCTGGTGAAATGTGGATGGTATTGGCCAACACAACAGGCCCTGGCGTAATGTGAATGTCCTCAGCCAACACCACTGGCCCTGGTTTAATGTAGATGGCATCAAAAAGTAGCACAGGCCCTTGTGTAATGTGGATCACATCAGCCAGCAACACAGGCTCTGGTGAAATGTAGATGACCTCAGACAGCAGAACAGGCCTTGCTGTCGTGAAGTTGGCCTCAGAGGGAGCACTAGCCCTGGTGCAATGTGGATAGCCTAAGCCAGCAATACAGGCCCTGGTGTGGTGACGATAGCCTCGCAGGGAGCACATGCTCCCTGTATAATGTGGATGGCCTCAGCCAGTAGCACAGGCCGTGTTGCAATGTGGATGGCTTCATCTAACAACACTGGCCCTTGTGAAATATGGATGGTATTGGTAAAGCACCACACACCCTGGTGTAATGTGGATGGCCTTAACTTACACCACTGGCCCTGGTGTAATGTGCATGATATCGGCCAGCATCACAGGCCCAAATGTGGATGGCATCAACGAGCATCAAAGGCCCTGGAGGGGTAAAGATGGCCTCACAGGAATCACAGGCCCTGGTGTAATGTGGATGGTAGAAGCCGGAATCACAGTCTCTGGTGTAATGTTGATGGCCTAAGCCAACAACAGTGGCCCTGGTGTAATTTGAATGGCTTAGGCCACCAGCACAGGCCCTCGTGTGGTGAAGATGGCCTCACAGGAAGCACTGTCCCTGGTGTAATGTGGATGGCCTCAGCAAACAACACTGGCCTTGGTAAAATGTCGATGGTATTGGCCAGCACCACAGGCCCTGCTGTAATGTAGATGGCATCAGCCAGTAGAACAGGCCCTTGAGTATTGTGAATGGCATCAGCCAGCAACACAAGTCCTTGGGTAATATGGAAGGCTAGCAGCACAGGCCCTTGTGTAATATGGATGGTATTGGCTAGCACCACAGGCCCTGGTGTAATGTGAATGTCCTCAGCCATGACCACAGGCCCTGATGAAATGTAGTTGGCCTCAGCCAAGACCACAGGCCCTGGTGAAATGTAAATGTCCTCAGCCAGTAGCACAGGCCCTGTTGTAATGTGGATGGCCTCATCTAACAACTCTGTCGCTGGTGAAATATGGATGGGATTGGTCAGCACCACACACCCTGGTTAAATGTGCATGATATCGGTCAGCACCACAGGCCCAGGTGTAATCTGGATGGCATCAACGAGCAGCAGAGGCCCTGGTGTGGTGAATATGGCCTCACAGGAAGCACTGTCCCTTGTGTAATGTGTATGGCCTTTGCCAAAAACAGTGGCCCTGGTGAAATGTGGATTATATTGGCCAGCACCACAGGCCCTGGTGTAATGTGAATATCCTCAGCCAGTAGTAAAGGCCCTTGTGTTTTGTGGAACGCATCAGCCAGCAACACAATCCCTGGTGAAATGTGGATGGCCTCATCCAGCACCACAGGCCCTGGTTTGGTGATGATTGCCACACAGGAAGAACTGTACCTGGTGTAATGTGGATGGCCTCATCCAACAGTACAGGCCCTGGTGTGGTGAAGATGGCCTCACAGGAAGCACAGGCCTTGGTGTAATGTGAATGGCCTCAGACAGCAGCCAAGCCCTGGTGAAATGTAGATGGCCTCAGCCGGCAACATGCGCTCTGGTGAAAGGTAGTCTGCCTCAGCCAGTAGCACAGGCCCTGTTGTGGTGAAGATGGCCTCACAGGAAACACTGTCCCTGGTGTAATGTGTATGTCCTCAGCCAACAAAACTGGCCCTCTTTAAATGTGGATGGTATTGGCCAACACCACAGGCCCTGGCGTATTGTGAATGGCCTCATCCAACAACACTGGCCCTGGTGAAATGGGGATGGTATTGGCCAGCACCACAGGCCCTGGTGTAATGTGAATGTCCTCAGCTAAAACCATTGGCCCTGGTGTTATGTGGATGGTATTGGCCAGCACCACAGGCCCTGGTGTAATGTGAATGTCCTCAGCCAGTAACACAGGCCCTTGTGTAATGTGGATCGCCTCATACAGCAACACCACAGGCCCTGGTGAAATGTGGTTGTTTTCGGCCAGCACCACAGGCCCTTCCACATTTCACCAGGGCCAGTGTTGTTGGATGAGGCCATCCACATTACACAGGGGCCAGTGCTGATAGCCTTCCACATTACCCAAGGGCCTGTATTGCTGCACGAAACCATCCACATTTCACAAGTGCCAGTGGTGTTGCTGGCTGATAACATTCACAATACTCAAGGGCCTGTGCTACTGGCTGATGCCATCTACATTAAACCTGGGCCTGTGGTGCTGGCCAATACCACCGACATTTCACCAGGGCCAGTGTTGTTCGCTGAAACCATCCACATTACATTAGGGCCATTGGTCCTTGCCGATGTCATCCACATTTCACCAGGGCCAGTGGTGTTGGCTAAGGTCATCCACATTACACCAAGGTCTGTGCTACTGGCTGAGGCCATCCACATTATACCACGGCATGTGCTCCCTGTGAAGCCAACTTCACGAAAGCAGGGCCTGCGCTGCTGTCTGAGGTCATCTACATTTCACCAGAGCCTGTGTTGCTGGCTGATGTGATCCACATTACACAAGGGCCTGTGCTACTCGTTGATGCCATCCACATTAAACCAGGGCCTGTGGTGCAGGCCGAAACCATCCACATTTCACCAGGGCTTGTGTTGCTGGCTGATGCGATCCACAATACACAAGGGCCTGTGCTACTGGCTGATGCCATCCCCATTACACCAGGGCCAGTGGTGTTGGCTGAGGACATTCACATCACACCAGGGCCTGTGGTGTTGGCCAATACCATCCACATTTAAAGAGGGCCAGTGTTGTTGGCTGAGGACATACACATTACACCAGGGACAGTGCTTCCTGTGAGGCCATCTTCACCACAACAGGGCCTGTGCTACTGGCTGAGGCAGACTACCTTTCACCAGGGCCTGGCTGCTGTCTGAGGCCATCCACATTACACCAAGGCCTGTGCTTCCTCTGAGGACATCTTCACCACACCAGGGCCTGTACTGTTGGATCAGACCATCCACATTACACAAGGTACAATTCTTCCTGTGTTGCAATCATCACCAAACCAGGGCCTGTGGTGCTGGATGAGGCCATCCAGTTTTCACCAGGGATTGTTGTGCTGGCTGATGCGTTCCACGAAACACAAGGGCCTTTACTACTGGCTGAGGATATTCACATTACACCAGGGCCTGTGGTGCTGGCCAATATAATCCACATTTCACCAGGGCCACTGTTGTTGACTGAGGCCATCCACATTTCAGGAAGCACAAGGGACAGTGCTGTGAGGTCATCTTCACCACACCAGGGCCTCTGCTGCTCGTTGATGCCATCCACATTACACCTGGGCCTGTGGTGCTGACCGATATCATGCACATTTCACCAGGGTGTGTGGTGCTGACCAATACCATCCATATTTCACCAACGACAGAGTTGTTAGATGAGGCCATCCACATTACACCAGGGCCTGTGCTACTGGCTGAGGACATTCACATTACACCAGGGCCTGTGGTGCTGGCCAATACCATCCACATTACACCAGAGCCAGTGTTGTTGGATGAGGCCATTCACGTTACACAAGGGCCTGTGGTGCTAGCCAATACCATCCACATTACACATTACGCTGAGGCCATACAATTTACATCAGGGACAGTGCTTCCTGTAAGGCCATCATCAGCACACCAGGGCCTTTGGTGCTGGCCAATACCATCCACATTTCAACAGGGCAGTGTTGTTGGCTCAGGCCATCCACATTACACCACTGCCAGTGCTTCCTGTGATGCCATCATCACCAAACCAGGGTTGTTTTGCTGGGTGATGCGATCCACAATACACAAGAGCCTGTGCTTCTGGCTGAGGCCATCCACATTACACCAGGGCCTGTGCTACTTTTTGATGCCATCTACATTAAACCAGGGCCAGTGGTGTTGGCTGAGGACATTCACATTACACCAGGGCCTGTGGTGCTAGCCAATACCATCCACATTACACTAGGGCCAATGTTGTTGGCTGAGGCCATCCAAATTACACCAGGAACAGTACTTCCTGTGAGGCCATCATCACCACACCAGGGCCTTTGGTGCTGGCTGATACCATCCACATTACACAAGGGCCTGTGTTGCTAGCCTTCCATATTACCCAAGGGCCTGTGTTGCTGGCTGATGCCATTCACAATACTCAAGGGCCTGTTCTACTGGCTGATGCCATCTACATTACAGCAGGGCCTGTGGTGCTGGCTAATACCATCGACATTTTTTTTTTTTTAATCTTTATTTAAAGTAAACAAATCTACATATAAAATGTACATACACATACAATTACATATACAAAACCATGAACACATACAAAAAAGGAGAAACAATGGCTGATGCCATTCACAATAGTCAAGGGCCTGTTCTACTGGCTGATGCCATCTACATTACAGCAGGGCCTGTGGTGCTGGCCAATACCTGTCACGGTCTGCAGAGACAGGCCGTGCGGTGGTGTGTGTGATGGACCCAGGTGCATACACAAGTTAGTAGACGGGAGTGGACTTAACAGAAAGCGAGCCTTTATTATGGCTGAAGACAAAGTGCACAAACAAAGCAGGGATGGCGTGACTAGACTATAACTAAACTGGGAAAACTAATACTGCGACAAACTAAGAAAACTCAGACTATGATGATCACTGCAAGGACTGACCGTGAAAACATGGAGGTGAGAACACAGACAACGCGACACAGACTGTACGAAACACAGAGACTAAATACACATGAGGGATGATCAGGGGAAGTGGATGCACACGGGGAACACAGGTGACACTGATAATCATAACAAGACACGGCAGGAGTGAACGTAACACTGATGGGAGATGGGCAAAGTAAAGCAGGAAGTACACAGAGGTTCAAACAGGAGGAGAGAGAGCACGGGGAGAACGCAGACATAACGGGCTGGGGAAAACATAGAATAAAGCACAAAGAGAGACGAGGGCTCATAAATACACAGAGGGGCACACAGGGGGTAAGAGTCACGAAGGGAAAACACATAAGGAACAACGTAACAGATTAACCCAGGAAGCATGGCCTAAATAAAGAACAAAATACAAAAATACATGAAAACTAAGAATACTGGGCCCACATGGCCCAGGACCATGACAAATACCATCGACATTTTACCAAGGCCAGTGTTGTTTGCTGAGGCCATCCACATTACACCAGGGACAGTGCTTCCTGCGAGGCCATCTTCACCACACGAGGGCCTGTGCTGGTGGCCTAAGCCATTCAAATTACACCAGGGCCTCTGGTGCTGGCCAACACCATCCACATTTCACCAGGGCCACTGTTGTTGGCTTAGGCCATCAACATTACACCAGAGACTGTGATGCCGGCTTCTACCATCCACATTACACCAGGGCCTGTGCTTCCTGTGAGGCCATCTTTACCCCACCAGGGCCTTTGATGCTCGTTGATGCCATCCACATTAGGGCCTGTGATGCTGGCCGATATCATGCACATTACACCAGGGCCAGTGGTGTAAGCTAAGGCCATCCACATTACACCAGGGTGTTTGTTCCTTACCATACCATCCACATTACACCAGGTCCTGTGCTGCTGGCTGAGGCCATTCACATTGCAGTAGGGCCTGTGCTGCTGGCTGAGGCCACCTATATTTCACGACGGCCTGTGTTGACAACTGATGCCATCCACAATACACCAGGGCCAGTCATTTCTGTGAGGCCATCTTCACTAGACCAGGGTCTGTGCTGTTTGCTGATGCCATCGAAAATACACCAGGGCCAGTGATTCCTGTGAGGCCATCTTCACCAGACCAGGGCCTGTGCTGCTAGCCATCCAAATTACCCAAGGGCCTGTGTTGCTGGCCGAAAACAACCACATTTCACCAGGGCCTGTGGTGTTGCTGGATGAGGCCATCCACATTACACCAGGGCCTGTGCTACTGGCTGAGGACATTCACATTACAACATGGCCTGTTGTGCTGGCCAATACCATCCACATTTCACCAGGGCCACTGTTGTTGGCTGAGGCCACACACTTTACATCACGGACAGTGCTTCCTGTGAGGCCATCTTCACCACACCAGGGCCTGTACTTTTGGCTGAGGCCATCCACATTACACCAGGGCCTTTGGTGCTGGCCAATACCACCCACATTTCACCAGGCCCTTTGGTGCTGTCCTAAACCATCCACATTTCACCAGGGCTTGTGTTGCTGGCTGATGACATCCACAACACAGAAGGGCCTGTGATACTGGCTGATGCCATCCACATTACACCAGGGCCAGTGGTGTTGGCTGAGGCCATCCACATTACACAACGTCCTTTGGTGCTGGCCAATACCATCCACATTTCACCAGGGCCAGTGTTGTTGGCTCAGGCCATCCACATTACACCAATGCCAGTGCTTCCTGTAATGCCATCATTACCAAACCCGGCCTGTGTTGCTTGCTGAGGCCATCCACATTACACCAGGGCCCGTGCTACTCGTTGATACCAACCACATTTCACCAGGGCTTGTTTTGCTGGCTGATGCGATCCACAATACACAAGAGCCTGTGCTTCTGGCTGAGGACATTCACATTACACCAGGGCCTGTGGTGCTGGCCAATACCATCCATATTTCACCAGGGCCACTGTTGTTGGCTCAGGCCATACACTTTACACCAGGGACACTGCTTCCTGTGAGGCGATCTTCACCACACCAGGGACTGTACTGTTGGATGAGGCCATCCACATTACACCAGGGCCTGTGCTACTCGATGATACCATCCACATTTCACCAGGGATTGTGTTGTCGGCTGATGCGTTCCAGAAAACACAAGGACCTTTACTACTGGCTTCACCACAACAGGGCCTGTGCCACTGGCTGAGGCAGACTACCTTTCACCAGAGCGCATGTTGCCGGCTGAGGCCATCTACATTTCACCAGGGCCTGGCTGCTGTCTGAGGCCATTCACATTACACCAAGGCCTGTGCTTCCTGTGAGGCCATCTTCACCACACCAGGTCCTCTGCTGCTCGTTGATGCCATCCAGATTACACCTGGGCCTGTGCTGCTGACCGATATCATGCACATTTCACCAGGGTGTGTGGTGCTGACCAATCCCATCCATATTTCACCAGCGACAGAGTTGTTAGATGAGGCCATCCACATTACAACAGGGCCTGTGCTACTGGCTGAGGACATTTACAATTCACCAGGGCCTGTGGTCATGGCTGAGGCCAACTACATTTCATCAGGGCCTGTGGTCATGGCTGAGGCCATCCACATTACACTAGGGCCAATGTTGTTGGCTGAGGCCATCCAAATTACACCAGGGACAGTACTTCCTGTGAGGCCATCATCACCACACCAGGGCCTTTGGTGCTGGCTGATACCATCCACATTACACAAGGGCCTGTGCTGCTAGCCTTCCATATTACCCAAGGGCCTGTGTTGCTGGCTGATGCCATTCACAATACTCAAGGGCCTGTTCTACTGGCTGATGCCATCTACATTACAACAGGGCCTGTGGTGCTGGCCAATACCATCGACATGTCACCAAGGCCAGTGTTGTTTGCTGAGGCCATCCAAATTACACCAGGGACAGTGCTTCCTGCGAGGCCATCTTCACCACACGAGGGCCTGTGCTGGTGGCCTAAGCAATTCAAATTACACCAGGGCCTCTGTTGCTGGCCAACACCATCCACATTTCACCAGGGCCACTGTTGTTGGCTTAGGCCATCAACATTACACCAGAGACTGTGATGCCGGCTTCTACCATCCACATTACACCAGGGCCTGTGCTTCCTGTGAGGCCATCTTTACCCCACCAGGGCCTTTGATGCTCGTTGATGCCATCCACATTAGGGCCTGTGATGCTGGCCGATATCATGCACATTACACCAGGGCCAGTGGTGTAAGCTAAGGCCATCCACATTACACCAGGGTGTGTGTTGCTTACCATACCATCCACATTACACCAGGTCCTGTGCTGCTGGCTGAGGCCATCCACATTGCACCGGGGCCATGGGGTTGGATGAGGACATTAACATTACACCAGGGACTGTCTTGCTGGCTGAGGCCATTCACATTGCAGTAGGGCCTGTGCTGCTGGCTGAGGCCACCTATATTTCATGAGGGCCTGTGTTGACGACTGATGCCATCCACAATACACCAGGGCCAGTCATTTCTGTGAGGCCATCTTCACTAGACCAGGGTCTGTGCTGTTTGCTGATGCCATCGAAAATACACCAGGGCCAGTGATTCCTGTGAGGCCATCTTCACCAGACCAGGGCCTGTGCTGCTAGCCATCCAAATTACCCAAGGGCCTGTGTTGCTGGCCGAAAACAACCACATTTCACCAGGGCCTGTGGTGTTGCTGGATGAGGCCATCCACAGTACACAAGGGCCTGTGCTACTGGCTGAGGACATTCACATTACAACATGGCCTGTTGCCATCCACATTACACCAGGGCCATTGGTGTTGGCTGAGGCCATCCACATTACACAACGTCCTTTGGTGCTGGCCAATACCATCCACATTTCACCAGGGCCAGTGTTGTTGGATGAGGCCATCCGCATTACACCAGGGACAGTGCTTCCTGTCAGGCCATCATCACCACACCAGGGCATGTGGTGCTGGATAATGCCATCAACATTACACGAGGGCCTGTGCTACTCGTTGATGCCATCCAGATTTCACCAGGGCCAGTGTTGTTGGCTCAGGCCATCTACATTACACCAATGCCAGTGCTTCCTGTGATGCCATCATTACCAAACCAGGGCCTGTGGTGCTGGCTGAGGACATCCACATTTCACCAGGGCTTGTGTTGCTGGCTGAGCGATCCACAATACACAAGGGCCTGTGCTTCAGGCTGAGGACATTCACATTACACCAGGGCCTGTGGTGCTTGCCAATACCATCCACATTACACCAGGGCCACTGTTGTTGGCTTAGGCCATACACTTTACACCAGGGACACTGCTTCCTGTGAGGCGATCTTCACCACACCAGGGACTGTACTGTTGGATGAGGCCATCCACATTACACCAGGGCCTGTGCTACTCGATGATACCATCCACATTTCACCAGGGATTGTGTTGCTGGCTGATGCTTTCCAGAAAACACAAGGGCCTTTACTACTGGCTGAGGATATTCACATTACACCAGGGCCTGTGGTGCTGGCCAATATAATCCACATTTCACCAGGGCCACTGTTGTTGGCTGAGGCCATACACATTACACAAGGGACAGTGCTTCCTGTGAGGCCATCTTCACCACACAAGGGTCTGTGCTTTTGGTTGAGGCGATCCACATTACATCACGGCCTGTGATGCCGGCTTCTACCATCCACATTACACCAGGGAAAGTGATTGCTGTGTGGCCATCTTCACCCCACCAGGGCCTCTGCTCCTCGTTAATGCCATCCACATTACACCTGGGCCTCTGGTGCTGACCGATATCATGCACATTTCACCAGGGCCAGTGGTGTTGGCTAAGGCCATTCACATTACACCAGGGTGTGTGGTGCTGACCAATACCATCCATATTTCACCAGGGACAGAGTTGTTAGATAAGGCCATCCACATTACAACAGGGCCTGCGCTGCTGTCTGAGGTCATCTACATTTCACAAGAGCCTTTGTTGCTGGCTGATGTGATCCACATTGGAAGGGAGACTGGGCTTCGCACCCTTCATTCACCCGTAGCTAGCCAGGCCCCTGTAACTGGTGCAGCCGAAGATAGCGTAGGCCCCGCTAGCTGTTCCCCGGCAGACCCCAAGCAGCTGGGGAAAGAGGGCGGCTGGGTGACGGTGAGGAGGAAGCATAGTCCTAAACAGAAGCCCCAGGTACACCACCAACCCGTTCATGTGTCTAACTGTTTTTTCCCACTCGGCGACACGCCCGCCGGGGGTCAAAATCTGGTAATTGGTGATTCTGTTCTCAGACATGTGAAGCTAGAGACACCAGCAACCATAGTCAATTTTCTTCCAGGGGCCAGAGCAGGCGACATTGAAGGAAATTCAAAACTGCTGGCTAAGGATAAACGTAAATTCAGTAAAATCATAATTCACGTCGGCAGTAATGACACCCAGTTACGCCAATCGGAGGTCACTAAAAGCAATATTGAATCGGTGTGCAACTTTGCCAAAACAATGTCAGATTCTGTAGTTTTCTCTGGTCCCCTCCCCAATCAGACCAGGAGTGACATGTTTAGCCGCATGTTCTCCTTAAATTGCTGGCTGTCTGAGTGGTGTCCCAGAAACGATGTGGAATTCATAGATAATTGGCAAACCTTCTGGAGGAAACCTGATCTTGTTAGGAGAGACGGCATCCATCCCACTTTGGATGGAGCAGCTCTCATTTCTAGAAATATGGACAAATTTATTAAACCCCCCAAAATATGACTATCCAGAGTTGGGACCAGGAAGCAGAGTTGCAGTCTTACACGCATCTCTGCAGCTTCTCTCCTCCTGCTACCCCCCCATCTCCTTACACAGAGTTTCTGTCTGCTTTCTCAGACTTTTTTATCTGATTTAGTGCTCAGCTCAGATAAAATAATTATTGTGGGTGATTTTAACATCCATGTAGATGCTAAAAATGACAGCCTCAACATGGCATTTAATCTGTTATTAGACTCAATTGGCTTTTCATAAAAAGGAAAAGAACCCACCCACCACTTTAATAATCACACTCTAGATCTTGTTTTAACATATGGCATAGAAACTGAACATTTAACAGTGTTTCCTGAAAACCCTCTCATCATCATGTGATCATTTCCTGATAACATTTACATTTAAAATAATTGATTACACAGCAGTGGAAAGTAGACTTTATCAAAGTAGATGTCTTTCTGAAAGTGCTGTAACTAAGTTTAAGAATATAATCCAACCACTGTTATCATCTTCAATGCCCTGTACCAACATAGAGCAGAGCAGCTATCTGAATACTACTCCAACAGAGGTCGATTATCTTGTTAATAATTTCACCTCCTCACTACATACGACTCTGGATACTGTAGCTCCTGTGAAAACTAAGGTCTCAAATCAGAAGTACCTGACTCCGTGGTATAATTCTCAAACACACAGCCTAAAGCAGATGACTCGTAAGCTGGAGAGGAAATGGCGTGTCACAAATTTAGAGGATCATCATTTAGCCTCGAGAAATAGTGTGTTGCTTTATAAGAAAGTCCTCCGCAAAGCCAGAACATCTTACTATTCGTCACTGATTGAAGAAAATAAGAATAACCCCCAGTTTCTCTTCAGCACTGTAGCCAGGCTGACAAAAAGTCAGAGCTCTTTTGAGCCAACCATCCCTTTAACGTTAACTAGGAATGACTTCATGAACTTCTTCACAAATAAAATTCTTATCATTAGAGAAAAAATTACCAATAATCATCCCACAGATGTAATATTATCTACAGCTACTCTTAGTACCATTGATGTTATATTAGACTCTTTTTCTCCAATTGATCTTTCTGAGTTAACTTCAATAATTACTTCCTCCAAGCCATCAACGTGTCTTGTAGACCCCATTCCTACAAAACTGCTCAAAGAAGTCCTGCCATTAATTAATTCTTCAATCTTAAATATGATCAACCTATCTCTAATAATCGGCTATGTACCACAGGCCTTCAAGCTGGCTGTAGTTAAACCTTTACTCAAAAAGCATCTCTAGACCCAGCAGTCTTAGCTAATTATAGGCCAATCTCCAACGTTCCTTTCATATCAAACATCCTTGAAAGAGTAGCTGTCAAACAGCTAACAGATCATCTGCAGAGGAATGGTTTATTTGAAGAGTTTCAGTCAGGTTTCAGAGCTCATCACAGCACAGAAACAGCTTTAGTGAAGGTTACAAATGATCTTCTTATGGCCTCTGACAGTGGACTCATCTCTGTGCTTGTCCTGCTAGACCTTAGTGCAGCATTCGATACTGTCGACCATAATATCCTATTAGGGCGATTAGAACATGCTGTAGGTATTACAGGTACTGCACTGCAGTGGTTTGTATCATATCTATCTAATAGACTCCAATTTGTACATGTAAATGGAGAGTCCTCTTCACACACTGAGGTTAATTATGGAGTTCCACAGGTTCAGTGCTGGGACCAATTTTTTTTACACTATACATGCATCATTAAAAGACATAGCATACATTTTCACTGCCATGCAGATGACACCCAGCTCTATCTGTCCATGAAGCCAGATAACACACACCAATTAGTTAAACTGCAGGAATGTCTTAAAGACATAAAGACCTGGATGGCCGCTAACTTTCTGCTTCTTAATTCAGATAAAACTGAGGTTATTGTACTCGGCCCTGAAAAGCCTAGAAATATGGTATCTAACCAGATTCTTACTCTGGATGGCATTACCTTGGCCTCCAGTAACGCTGTGAGGAACCTTGGAGTCATTTTTGACCAGGATATCTCCTTCAACGCACGTATTAAACAAATATGTAAGACTGCGTTCTTCCATTTGCGCAACATCTCTAAAATTAGAAATATCCTGTCTCAGAGTGACGCTGAAAAACTAGTTCACGCATTTATTACTTCCAGGCTGGACTACTTTAATTCATTATTATCAGGATGTCCAAAAAACTCACTGAAAAGCCTTCAGCTAATCCAAAATGCTGCAGCAAGAGTCCTGACAGGGACTAGAAAGAGAGAGCATATTTCTCCTGTTTTGGCTTACCTTCAAACCCAGAATTGAATTCAAAATCCTGCTCCTCACATACAAGGTCTTAAATAATCAGGCCCCATCTTATCTTAATGACCTTGTAGTACCATATCACCCCATTAGAGCACTTAGAGCACTGATCCTGAATCCTCCCGTAGTTATGCTGCGATAGACGTAGGCTGCCGGGGATTCCCATGATGCGTTGAGTTTTTCCTTTCCAGTCACCTTTCTCACTCACTATGTATTAATACAGCGGTCCCCAACCCCCGGGCCTCGGTACCGGTCCGTGAATCGTTTGGTACCGGGCCACGAGAGTTGAGAGTTGAGGCTCAGGTGTGAAATGTATGGTTTTCAGGATTTTTATCGTTTTTTTAGCGTTATTTTGTTATCGTTTTTATCGTTAACTCGGTTTTCCTGGGTCTTTTCACGTGTGTTATGAATAAATCTTCTTTTTTACGGTACCGGTACTAGGCCGGTCTGTAAAAATATTGTCGGGCATGAACCGGTCCGTGGCGCTTAGGGACCGCTGTGTTAATAGACCTCTCTGCATTGAATCATATCTGTTATTAACCTCTGTCTCTCTTCCACAGCATGTCTTTTATCCTGTCTTCCTTCTCTTACCCTAACCGGTCGCAGCAGATGGCCCCGCCCCTCCCTGAGCCTGATTCTGCTGGAGGTTTCTTCCTGTTAAAAGGGAGTTTTTCCTTCCCACTGTCACCAAAGTGCTTGCTCATAGGGGGTCATATGATTGTTGGGTTTTTCTCTGTATCTATGAAGCCCCTTGAGGCGACTTTTGTTGTGATTTGGCGCTATATAAATAAAATTGAATTGAATTGAATTACGGACTAAAGCTGGGACATTTGTGGCCCCAGTGCATGTGCCCTATCTGCCTTGTTGGTGTCCTTGATTTTTAAAAGTAAAATGTCTTATTATGCTATAAATAAAGCCAGAGAGTGAAATCTGTGCTGATCCTAATACAAATACCTGAAGACAAAGTGCCTTGGTTGTTTTCGATTGTTCTTTTCATCAGACATAATAACTACTCAGATCTCCTGGACTTCTTTCTTTCTTTCTTTCTTTCTTTCTTTCTTTCTTTCTTTCTTTCTTTCTTTTCATTCCTGAAGACATGCACATCTTCAGGAACAAAGCTACAACCCAGATGACATTGTCAAAAGTGTCTTTAACTGAGCTTTGAGAAAAGGTGGACTGCTGAATGAAAGTAAGATTTGCATTTGGTTTGGAAATCAAACTCCTTGACCAATACTTAATATTCCTTTTCCATATTTTCTAACACACACACACACACACACACACACACACACACACACACACCAACAGATATTGTGTATATATAAATGGTGAATGCTCATATCGAACATGGGCCAAGTTTCAAATAATGAGGTCAGTATATGTACAAGTAATCCCTGCTCCAAGCACAGAAGTACCACCCACCTGCTATTCAAAACTTCTGAGGAGCAGCCAATAAGACAAAGGTTGGCTCAAAGAGAGGACAGCTAAACTGGCAAATTTCAAATGGAAGATAAATTGAAGGACTGCACCAAGACTCAGTATAGGATAAATAAGCATATTTTCAGCAATGAATCACACAAATTTGCTGTAGTGCACAAATTAAAGTATGGAGCTGGAAATAAACATAATTAGCTCTCTTTAAGGGACTAAAACATCTCTAGATTGTATTTTGAATAGATCATGAGTGGTCCATTTTTTTTGTCATTTGCTATAATAAAATCCCCCTCATAATGTAGTGAAGAGTTGCCAAGGCCATCTATCTGCAGCCGTGGTTTTTTAAGATGCGGTACTTTTTAAAATACACACAGTGGGACACTGCCATAGACTGGTGAACTGTACAGGGTGTACCTTGCTCAGTCTGTGACAGCTGCTCCAGCCCTTCATGACCCTTAATCAGATACACCATTAAAAAGGGGGTGGATGGATTGACAGAGGATCAGAGGTATGGTGGACTGTAACTAAATAATTAAATAGAAAAAATTAACTGTAAAAATAAATCTGTTAGGGTGCCTGGGTTCGTTGACCCAAAATTTTGAGTTTTACATTATTATTGAACTTTGATTTTGCCATTATTTATCATTTCTAGTCTTTTGGTTTCTTAGAGTTCTGTCTTCTGGTTTCTGTCTCTGTGTTACATAGTTGTTCTGTCTCCCCCTGTCTGCTGTATCCCTCGTCAAGTCCGCGTTGTCTGTGTTATGTTTCCTGTTTTACTTTGAAAGTCCATGTCTCATGTTAATGTATCTGGATTTGCTTCCCTTGTCTCGCTACCCTTATTTGTCCCAGCTGTGTTTCTCTGTTGTCTCCCATTCCCTGATGGCTCTCTCTGGGTATGTAAGCCCTGAGTTTTCTTTGGTTGCGATCTCCCTCATCCTATGCTGTGTGTTCTGTTTGGCTGCCTGTGTAAGTTTCTTTTGGTATTCTTGCTTTTGTTATATTTGTGTTTAGCGTTAAAGCTGTTTTGAGTTCACACTTTTACCTCCAAGTGTCTGCACATTGGGTCCACAGTTCCTGCCTGCACACAGCACATGACAAAATCATTGTGTAAAAACAAAACGCTGTCTTCTTTATTGACCATTTACCGTCAAACACATTTCAACTATAAGCTTTCATCAGTGCAAACCAAAGCCACATCCCCAGATATAGAACCATGGGAGGTTTAAACACTAATTAGTGTGAATGCTTGAAAAGTTAAATCAGAAGAGCAGGCTGTCTTTACACTGTCACCACGTCCATATAATAAACTCCACAGGCATGAAAAATGAGAATTCAGTAGACATGACATATGTGAGTGAAGTTGGCCCCCCCACCTTCTTCAAATCCAACAAAAGTGGTATCAAACGTTTGTGCTGCAAAAATTGTCGTTTGTGCTGCTATCATTTTAAAGATATTAATCAAAATTTCTAGAGGTCATCAGAGGTCAACCAGCCCCCCCACATTAATTAAATCAAACAATGGGTGTCAATCAGCTGTGCTACGTTTGTGCTGGTTTGTGCGGCTTCTGTTTTAAAGATATTAATGAAAATGTAAAGGTCAACCAGCCCCCCCCCCCCACACACACACACACACACATTAATGGAATCGAACAAAATTGATGTCAAACATTTGTGCTACGTTTGTGCTGGTTTGTTCTGCAAAAATTGTTGTTTGTGCTGCTATCATTTTAAAGATATTCAAGAAAATTTATAGAGGTCATCAGAATTCAACCAGCTCTCCCACATTAATGGAATCAAACAAAACTGGTGTCAATCAACTGTGCTGTGTTTGTGCTGGTTTGTGCTGCTAAAATTGTCGTTTGTGCTGCCTCTGTTTTAAAGATATTAATGAAAATGCAAACGTCAAAAGGTCAACCAGCCCCCCCACATCACCCAAATCAAACAAAAGTTGATGTCACAGGTTTGTGCTGCAAAAATTTTTATTTGTGGTGCTATTATTTTAAAGATATTAATAAAATTCCATCCATCCATCCATTTGCTTATCCTTTTAAGGGTCGCAGGGGGTGCTGGAATCTATCCCAGCTGTCATAGGGCAAGAGGCAGGGTACATCCTGGACAGGTTGCCAGTCTGTCACAGGGCCAACACACAGGGACAGACAACCATTCGCACTCACATTCACACCTATGGGCAATTCGGATTAACCAATTAACCTATCACCACAAGCTGCATGTCTTTGGAGAGAGCCCGGAGAGAACCCACGCAAACATGGCGAGAGAACCTGCAAACTCCACACAGAAAGACCCTGACGTGATGGTGGAATTGAACTCAGGACCTTCTTGCTGTGCGGCAACAGTGCTAACCACCGTGCTGCCGTAATAATAACATTAAATAACATTTATGAAGAAATTAAAAGGGGCATGCCAGTGGGTGCGTATCAGTTTATAATTGGATAAGGTGTTTTGAGCCATTAAGCATGTGAGTGAAGTTGGCCCCCCACCTTCTTCAAATCCAACAAAAGTGGTATCAAACGTTTGTGCTGGTTTGTGCTGCTAAAATTGTCGTTTGTGCTGCCTCTGTTTTAAAGATATTAATGAAAATGTAAAGGTCAAAAGGTCAACCAGCCCCCCCACATTAATGGAATCGAACAAAATTGATGTCAAACGTTTGTGCGGGTTTGTGCTGCAAAAATTTACGTTTGTGCTGCTATCATTTTAAAGAAATCCATACAAATTTCTAGAGGTCATCAGAGGTCAACCAGCCCCCCCACATTAATGGAATCAAACAAAACTGGTGTCAATCAACTGTGCTACGTTTGTGCTGGTTTGTGCTGCCTCTGTTTTAAAGATATTAATGAAAATGTAA
The DNA here is from genome assembly GCF_964374335.1 of Astatotilapia calliptera. Taxonomy (NCBI): domain Eukaryota; kingdom Metazoa; phylum Chordata; class Actinopteri; order Cichliformes; family Cichlidae; genus Astatotilapia; species Astatotilapia calliptera. The sequence goes on along the minus strand of NC_137431.1, from coordinate 7,408,698 downwards.
AGGTCAAAAGGTCAACCAGCCCCCCCACATTAATGGAATCGAACAAAATTGATGTGAAACATTTGTGCTACGTTTGTGCTGGTTTGTGCTGCAAAAATTTACGTTTGTGCTGCTATCATTTTAAAGAAATCCATACAAATTTCTAGAGGTCATCAGAGGTCAACCAGCCCCCCCACATTAATGGAATCAAACAAAACTGGTGTCAATCAACTGTGCTACGTTTGTGCTGGTATGTGCTGCAAAAATTTACGTTTGTGCTGCTATCATTTTAAAGAAATCCATACAAATTTCTAGAGGTCATCAGAGGTCAACCAGCCCCCCCACATTAATGGAATCAAACAAAACTGGTGTCAATCAACTGTGCTACGTTTGTGCTGGTTTGTGCTGCCTCTGTTTTAAAGATATTAATGAAAATGTAAAGGTCAAAAGGTCAACCAGCCCCCCCACATTAATGGAATCGAACAAAATTGATGTCAAACATTTGTGCTACGTTTGTGCTGGTTTGTGCTGCAAAAATTTACGTTTGTGCTGCTATCATTTTAAAGAAATCCATACAAATTTCTAGAGGTCATCAGAGGTCAACCAGCCCCCCCACATTAATGGAATCAAACAAAACTGGTGTCAATCAACTGTGCTACGTTTGTGCTGGTATGTGCTGCAAAAATTTACGTTTGTGCTGCTATCATTTTAAAGAAATCCATACAAATTTCTAGAGGTCATCAGAGGTCAACCAGCCCCCCCACATTAATGGAATCAAACAAAACTGGTGTCAATCAACTGTACTACGTTTGTGCTGGTTTGTGCTGCCTCTGTTTTAAAGATATTAATGAAAATGTAAAGGTCAAAAGGTCAACCAGCCCCCCCACATTAATGGAATCGAACAAAATTGATGTCAAACATTTGTGCTACGTTTGTGGTGGTTTGTGCTGCAAAAATTGTCGTTTGTGCTGCATCTGTTTTAAAGATATTAATGTAAAGGTCAAAAGGTCAACCAGCCCCCCCACAGTAATGGAATCGAATAAAAGCCTTCAGTTTTCAGGCCCCTCTTCTGTGGAACCAGCTTCCAGTTTGGATTCAGGAGACAGACACTATCTCTACTTTCAAGATTAGGCTTCAAACTTTCCTTTTTGCTAAAGCATATAGTTAGGGCTGGACCAGGTGACCCTGAATCCTCCCTTAGTTATGCTGCAATAGACGTAGGCTGCCGGGGGATTCCCATGATGCATTGAGTTTTTCCTTTCCAGTCACCTTTCTCACTCACTATGTGTTAACAGACCTCTCTGCATTGAATCATATCTGTTATTAACCTCTGTCTCTCTTCCACAGCATGTCTTTTATCCTGTCTTCCTTCTCTCACCCCAACCGGTCGCAGCAGATGGCCGCCCCTCCCTGAGCCTGGTTCTGCTGGAGGTTTCTTCCTGTTAAAAGGGAGTTTTTCCTTCCCACTGTCGCCAAAATGCTTGCTCATAGGGGGTCATATGATTGTTGGGTTTTTCTCTGTATCTATGAAGCACCTTGAGGCGACTTATGTTGTGATTTGGCGCTATATAAATAAAATTGAATTGAATTGAATGTTTCATTAGAGTGGATGTGGCACACTTAATCAAAATGATTTGCCAGTGGGACTGTTTGAGAAAAAAGCCTCATCGGGTGAGGGATTTCTATGTGCAATCAATGGCACAACTTGTCAAGTCCCAATCCTTGGAAGAAGCAAAGGTCCTAATACGCAGCATTGCTATTGTGGCATTAAGTGAGACAGAAGGCTGTGACAGTTTTGGAAACCCCATTATGTCAGAAGTGTCCAAATCAAATCTGAAAAGAAAAATTGCAGATGAGACTATGTCTGTTTCTGATGACAAGGAAGAAGAAGACATTAGATTGGATCCATGCACAGAAATAAACACCGACTTAAGGCAGTGGGTGGCAGATATTTGTGAGGGGAGCAGGTGCCATGCTGAAGATCATGGTGATCGAGACAATATGCACTATCTACCTGAGCTCGTCCCACACCTAATACCTACCACTCTGGACTGGAGAAATGGTTCCCCTATTTCAGAGCGAAAAACTCACTGCAACTTCAGCTAATGTTGAAGCAGAGTTCAAGAACATTAAACATGGTCTGTTTAAGCATGAAAATCTCCCTATAAGGATAGATAAATTCATTGCATGTCATCTTGGTTTTATTGAAGGGAACATGCGGATCTGTTCTGCAAAACAAATACGAAAAGAAGCAGAGGTTGCCAGACAGGATAGTACAGTGAAGCGTCAGTATCCACACAAAGCCTTTGTGGAGCAGGAAGTGGATGATAACCCCTCTCAGGAGCCCAAAATTGACACAGACATAGACATACAGGAAGGGCACGAAGTACTGCAGTGCGTTTCACGTTGATATCAGGCGCCTCCTAAAAAGGGAAAAGAAAAGTTAATTTAACGCAAAGTTTTCAGGTGTCATTCTTTGGGGAGAATACATGTTTATGAAACTGCATGACATCAGACTCTACCAAATTTTGGAGACTTTTCTTTTAAGATACAACCTTTCTGTCTCTTGTGACAGAGAGTCTGTTTCTTAATCATTTGACAAAACCCTACACAGTATTTTAAAATAGTGTTCTCCAGATCAGAGCTGTAATCTATATAGAACATGGGGTTCAAAGCAAGGAAAAATTGTGTTTATCAGTGAAACTTTTAATTTGTGTTAATTTTATCATTATCAATATATGAAATCTTCACCTTAAGGGACTTAATGAATGGTTTCTTCTAAAAATTAGAAATGATTGAGTCATTTCACATCATATGAAAATATTAATTTTTAATACAAATTTGGCCCTACAAAAATGGAAACTCAGTAACAAAGATAATGGAGATTCTCTAAACACGAGCGAATATCACAGTAAAATTGTTGATTGTGATTTACACATTGGATGTATCCTCAGTGATTTGGTACAATTATACAACATTTTATAAGAACTGAACAACTGATGAAACTAATTATAGACCAATCTCCAACCTTCCTTTCATATCAAAAACCTTGAAAGAGTAGTTGTCAAACAGCTAACAGATCATCTGCAGAGGAATGGCTTATTTGAAGAGTTTCAGTCAGGTTTCAGAGTTCATCACGGCACAGAAACAGCTTTAGTGAAGGTTACAAATGATCTTCTTATGGCCTCTGACAGTGGACTCATCTCTGTGCTTGTCCTGCTAGACCTTAGTGCAGCATTCGATACTGTCGACCATAATATCCTATTAGAGCGATTAGAACATGCTGTAGGTATTACAGGTACTGCACTGCAGTGGTTTGTATCATATCTATCTAATAGACTCCAGTTTGTTCATGTAAATGGAGAGTCCTCTTCACAGACTGAGGTTAATTATGGAGTTCCACAGGGTTCAGTGCTAGGACCAATTCTGTTTACATTATACATGCTTCCCTTAGGCAGCATCATTAGAAGACATAGCATACATTTTCACTGCTATGCCGATGACTCCCAGCTCTATCTGTCCATGAAGCCAGATAACACACACCAATTAGTTAAACTGCAGGAATGTCTTAAAGACATAAAGACCTGGATGGCCGCTAACTTTCTGCTTCTTAATTCAGATAAAACTGAGGTTATTGTACTCGGCCCTGAAAAGCCTAGAAATATGGTATCTAACCAGATTCTTACTCTGGATGGCATTACCTTGGCCTCCAGTAACGCTGTGAGGAACCTTGGAGTCATTTTCGACCAGGATATCTCCTTCAACGCACATATTAAACAAATATGTAAGACTGCGTTCTTCCATTTGCGCAACATCTCTAAAATTAGAAATATCCTGTCTCAGAGTGATGCTGAAAAACTAGTTCACGCATTTATTACTTCCAGGCTGGACTACTGTAATTCATTATTATCAGGATGTCCAAAAAACTCACTGAAAAGCCTTCAGCTAATCCAAAATGCTGCAGCAAGAGTACTGACAGGGACTAGAAAGAGAGAGCATATTTCTCCTGTTTTGGCTTCCCTTCATTGGCTTCCTGTTAAATCCAGAATTGAATTCAAAATCCTGCTCCTCACATACAAGGTCTTAAATAATCAGGCCCCATCTTATCTTAATGACCTTGTAGTACCATATCACCCCATTAGAGCACTTCGCTCTCGCTCTGCAGGCCTACTTGTTGTTCCTAGAGTATTTAAAAGTAGAATGGGAGGGAGAGCCTTCAGTTTTCAGGCCCCTCTTCTGTGGAACCAGCTTCCAGTTTGGATTCAGGAGACAGACACTATCTCTACTTTCAAGATTAGGCTTCAAACTTTCCTTTTTGCTAAAGCATATAGTTAGGGCTGGACCAGGTGACCCTGAATCCTCCCTTAGTTATGCTGCAATAGACATAGGCTGCCGGAGGATTCCCATGATGCATTGAGTTTTTCCTTTCCAGTCACCTTTCTCACTCACTATGTATTAACAGACCTCTCTGCATTGAATCATATCTGTTATTAACCTCTGTCTCTCTTCCACAGCATGTCTTTTATCCTGTCTTCCTTCTCTCACCCCAACCAGTCGCAGCAGATGGCCCCGCCCCTCCCTGAGCCTGGTTCTGCTGGAGGTTTCTTCCTGTTAAAAGGGAGTTTTTACTTCCCACTGTCGCCAAAATGCTTGTTCATAGGGGGTCATATGATTGTTGGGTTTTTCTCTGTATCTATGAAGCGCCTTGAGGCGACTTATGTTGTGATTTGGCGCTATATAAATAAAATTGAATTGAATTGGGTCCAACTCCTGCCTGCTGCACAGCGATTCATGACACGGGTCTTTTAACCTAAAAATGTTTTAATGGCCATGAAGAAAGGACTCTTCAATAGATCTTTCAACTCACCTGTGTTTACTGTCTCCACCTGAAATTAATTGCAGTCTGAATTTTTTTTTTCTTCTGTCCTTTTGTCTTCGGTCTTCAGCCTTGGAAGGAAAAAATAAAAATATTGAAAACCTTATTAGCACACTAAATATACAAAACCTTGCTATATTTCAATTGTTTTAGATTGAAGTTGCCACTGCTAGCTAAGTCAGTTTTGAATCATGCTAATGAGAAGAAGAAAAAAAAACCCTGCCGAACAATGAGGCTGCTGTTTTAAAAACGCCAACTTTCTTGCGTTGGCAAGTGGTCGTTAAAATATCATTAAGACCCTTTCTTTTTATGTAATTCTTAGTAAAACTGTTTTAATCGGTTAAAACTGACGACATAATCTATGTTTGAAAAAGAGCGCGAACAACAGCGAACCACTATTCACCACCTGGGTCTGTGCTTTTTAACACAGCAGCGCATTCGAAATCGAAGTTCTTGCCTGCAACATATTAATATACTTGCTTTTTTACGGAAAAAATAAACATAACGAAGGTTCCGTTTTACTTGCAAGTTTCTCCAAATGTGCTCTCCAGTCGCTCAAGAAGGGCAGCCATATTGAACAGAATTTTCTGTCAACGTCGTTCAGGTTAGAGAGAAAACGTCATGACGTAGTTGACATACACATGCGGAGCTCGGAAAAAAAACATTTACTCAAAAATCATAATTAAGAAAGCAGTATTTACTCTTAACTTCTAAGCCATGTACAATTATAACTGTTTGAATCGTTAACAGAACAAAAGTTTTAAGTTGTTTCAACTTTGGGGAATTTCAATTGTTATATCCACAAACTTTATAAGTCAGGTAGACTGTTGGGGTTTACAGTGCAGTAAAACTTGGCAAAGGACAATACTGTGTCATGAACACCTGTGTCTTTGATGCCTTCTGTCAAAGTCTGTGCTGCGCTTACTGTGACAGTCGTACTGCTCAAAACATGTTGAATAGTTCAGAGGAGAACAAAGTATTCCAGCTTGTGAAATCCCTTGCTTCAAAGGGTGTCACTCAACATGCCTATTCATTGAGGGCAGAGGTGCTGAGCTCAATATTCTGCCCTGTTCAGTTGAAGACTGGTGTTCATCGTGTTGATGCACAGTGCCATGTGTCCACAGTAATTCAAAAAACAATGATGGAAAATCCAAGTGTTCACTTCACAAGACAGTGTTCCTCCCAGTACTGCAAACTTTACACACCAAACACAAGGCAAATACCTTTTGTTTCCATTGATCTGTCAGTCCTCTCAGCTTCTGGCATAGCTCACCTTCAGTCTGCTGTTGAACAAGGGCTCAACCTTCCAGCATCGCCATGCCTAAGACCAATCGAAAGTCCTGATGCATCTCCAACAGCATTTAAAACAGATTCATCAGGAAAGCAACTTTGCACAGTAAGTAAGTAAGTAAGTAAACTTTATTTATTAAGCGCTTTTCGCAGACAGGCAATCACAAAGTGCTGTACACAAATATTAAAATAAACAATAAAATCAATAGACATTATATACAATGTAAAAGATCAAATGTAAATAATGTAAAAAAATAAAATAAAATAAAATATGTAGATCAACAAAAGGCTTGTTTGAACAGAAGAGTTTTTAACTGTTTTTTAAAAGAATCCACAGAGTCAAGCAAACGTAATTGTAGTGGTAAACTGTTCCACAGCCTTGGTGCAACAGACTGAAAGGCTCTGTCCCCTTTTGTCTTCAATCGTGTACGGGGAACAACTAAGAGACTCTGAGTCTGTGAGCGGAGATGACGAGCAGCAGTGTATTTTAAAAGAAGCTTGGATAAGTAATCTGGAGCCTGGCCATTTAGTGCTCTGTATGTTAAAACAAGAATTTTAAAGCGAATTCTAAACTCTATTGGGAGCCAATGTAAAGAATATAAGATGGGAGTGATGTGAACACGCTTGGTAGAGCGAGTTAGTAATCTGGCTGCTGCGTTTTGTATTGTCTGGAGGCGAGAGAGAGATGATTTACTGTTTGTCACAGTTTCACCCTGAGAGAGCTTGTATGGATTGACACAGACCTTGGAAAATGCTCTACAGAAACTCTGGAGCACAGTTTTCACAGTCCAAAAAGGTTTTTGCTTACTGAATTCCCATCCACTCTGCTACTTCAAGGAGAGAAATTCACACTGAAAGCAGTCATTGTGTGGATGCTTTAAGCATCCACACTATTGAGTTCCTCTTGGGACTTCCGTACACTTTTTGGCACTTAACTACTTCCACAATTTTCAGCCGATTTTCACCGTTCAAATTTTAAAATATTCTGCTATTTCTGCTAATTCCTGCTATGTCTTTTGGTATTTTTCACTATTATACTTTTTAAAATATTAAGCTTAATTTGTCCCATTAAAATGAATGGGAAACTTCTGCAATTCTGCTAAAATTTGCTTGTTTCTGAAACTTAACTACTTCCTCATATTTTCACGTAGAACAACCATTCAAACTTTAAAATGTTCTCAAATTATTGGGCTATTCAGGTATGATTCAGCTTTTTCAAATCTTTTACCGTTTTACCTTTATGCCTCTTAAAGTTTTCAGTTGCAAAATTGTGATTTTTCACAAAATACATGCGTTGTTATGGTTGCTATGCACTTGGCTTCCAGTGTGCCACTGAAGGTTTTGCAGTCTTCTCTTCATGTCCGAACAACTTCTTGCTACTTGCTCAATCTTCACTCAACTTCCACAAATTATACATCAAAACATAGGTATTTTTGCTGGGTTTCCGAAAATGTCACTATCATTGTTGTGGGATTTATAGAATTTTGGCAAATCTCCTCAGACTAACACAAGGTCAGAAAACTCTCCATATAAAGTCAATGGAGAGTTTGTTCAAAATCACCGCTGCATTTCTGTAATGAGAGGCATATTCGAATCGTCATATCTCCTTAACGAAGCAAAGTTAAGACATGAGGCTTGTCCCGGTATATCTTCAGACACTCGTGACGCTCACAATTCAAGAATTTCTTTCTCACCTATTACCGTTCTGAAATGAGTTGGACTTGTTTGAGGGTAGGAAATTTGTCCTTCGCTCAGATTTCTTCAGATTTCAAACTGTGGAAATGAACCACTTTTTTCTCTCGTCATAACTTTTTGTTGGATTTCCACAGAGACCTGAAAATTTCCATGATTGTTCACCAAAGCCTGCTGTCTCTTACGGTGAAAGAATGATATCGATACTCCAAATAGATTTAGAGTTAGAAAGCGTTGTTTGAGGGCAAGTCAAGGCAGTTTTTGCTTCGCTCTACTCAGTTATGGTGCATTACAAGTCAAATATCTTTAATAATTCATATTTTAATGATAAATTGTTAACACTGGAAGATTCCCCCATCTCTTCTGAACAAAACGGTGTAAGAATGACCGCTCTAGCCCCTACGGTTAGGAAATTATGGTCATTTGTTTGAGGGGAGTCGTCACTATGAGAAATAGGCTGCAATAATCCTGTGCCTCTCTGTGCTGCGTGTGTAAAAAGATGCACCTGCTTTGGCGGGAAAACGTAAACAGCCACTCTGATTGGTGGATTCAAATTCAGCAGCTCCCAGGCTGACCTAGAAACTTACTTCTCTCTCCCTGTGTGTGTGTGTGTGTGTGTGTGTGTGTGTGTGTGTGTGTGTGTGTGTGTGTGTGTGTTTAGTGGGAGAGAGAGGACCCTGCCCTTATTTGGCAGCATGTCATTGTAGGATTTAAATTGAATATACACTGAAAAAAATATGTTGTTGGATTTACTTAATTCAATGGTGGACATTTGTTGCACACAGATGTTTTGCTTCGGCAGCAACTTAAACAATTGAGTTAAATTAACACAATTTATTCATGTTCAATAAACCTGTGCAATTTGTGTTGATAAAATGTGACTTAAACATGTTTTGATGAAGTAATTTGAGCTCTTGGAATATTTTAATCCTTCACAATTTTCTCACGTTATCCCAACACGATTCAATAACTTTTACCCAATACTACTTGGTCACTTAAATACTACATGTTATCTTCAAATTACATTTTGCTATTATATTCTAGTATCAAATACACAATTTTCAAATGGAGGCCTTATAACAGATTGTATTGTTCTCTTCCAAGATGGTTGCTGGCATCCACCAGTAACCTTTCAAAACAAAATGTCTAATTTCACTGCATTGACAGTAGGTAAAGAATTAAACTGACATTACTCCTCCACTGAATCTATATAAATCAACAGTTAAATAATGTCAGTTCTTCCGTGTTCTCTGGAATCAATCACAGTAAAGAAATTAGACTCTTTCTTTTGAAAAATGTTGGGAAAGAACAAATCAAAACATTCTATTTAAGGCCTCTGACGTCAAGATTCAGTTAAACAACAATTATAACTAAACAATTTGAGGTAGTGTTAGTTTCCATTAACATTAAATTAGGTTACTGAATTGGCAAACACCTTCCTATTAACACCTCCCATTTTACCCCAATAACTAAAGAAATTAGCACTTGCAGGTCAAAACCTTTATTCAAGAGACGCAAAAATAACATTGATACAGTGACTGTCAAAAATTACAGCACTGATCATACTGTGACATCTTGGTTCAAAACAGCACACTTAGAAATATTCAACGTTCTTTACTTCAACTGAATGAAATTGAAAATACCATTTCACACGACCCATATGGGATATTTAGACTGTATAACTGTTCACGCTACATCTCTTCACTAGTAAAAGAAAGAAAAAATACAAAGACAAATTTAAAAATGCTGCCAAACAGACAAACAGAACTTGTACAGAGCAAAAGGAAAAACAAACAACAAAAAAAACGGCTTGTCCTCATGGCAGTTGCAGAGTATATAAAAATGAACCCTGCGATCCGTTCCTGGAATTGAGCTTCAAAAATGCAGCAGAACAAGTGTGAGATTTAAATGTCCTCTCACCTAGAGCTGGTCACCTCACATGCATAACAGTGAGCTTCGTTGCAGGAGCAGTTTTGTCTTAGTTGTGAGCTTTTCTTGAGAGCTGAGTTGCATCCAACTCCATTACCACCCTTTGAATCACCTCAAAAGTGTAGCAGAGTTGTGATGGGTAACTCATGTTGAAGGAATAAAAAAGGTCCAAACAGCATGGCTACTGCAAAGGTCACGTTATCCAGATCTTGAAGAACAACATCAGAAAAGTCATTGCCTGGTGCATCCTCTGGAGACAGATGTTCATTGTGGTTTTCTCAATCTGTGCAGTGGCCTCAGTCAAGTCCTGGTTAAACACAAAACATTTCTTTAAGATTCCTTTTTAAACTCATCTCTTTTGAATCTACCAGTTCTAATGTTAGAGTAATTTAAACCAATGCAAGCAACATAGTAAATAGCTATAGCCAAAGAGTGGCCTGCCATGCTGCCATTCATGGTCTAACAGAGTTTCTAAGAGAGGGTGAAAAACATAATAATTTCAAATGCTTTACATTAGTTTTTGTTAGAAAGACACCGGCCCATCAGAAATCCAGGTTATGTCACTCAGAAGATGTTAGAATTTAGACTTTCAGCCCCACAATTTGGTTAGCTGTTGGTCAGTTGGTCTTTTTTTTTTTTTTCAAACAAAAGCTAATGTAAATATTGGGGGGATTTTCCTTTGTTCATTAGAATGACAAATTTAAAGTTTTTTCACACTGATGTGACCCCTAATACAGGGGTGGGGGTGGGGCCTCAAGGGCCGGCGGCCGAGTTCACTACCAGGCCTCATGTGAACTTCAAATTATTAAAGAGGACTACTGGTCCTAACCAGTCCAATGAGGATCAAGTGGATAACTAAATGCATTTTTAAATGTTGCAAAGCCACAATCTACTCATAAAACACTCACCATGAACTCCTGCACCAAGATGTTGCAATTGTCTTTCACACAGATGCGGAGCACTTTGATGAGGGACTCCGAGCATTAATGTCATCCTAAAGTATTATAACAAAGAAAACAGAGATTTGTGAACTTTTCAGTAGCACAGAAGAAAATGATCCCAGACAAAAACTCTTGACTTTTTAAACCAGTCAACATGCAACACCAGCATCTACAAAGCAATATCAAAAGTTCCTGTTTGACATCAACTTTATGGATATATCGTTTCCAGAACATTTATTTTTTTAAAAAGATAAATTTTTCTCAGTGGGCCAGTAAATGCATGACGAAAATTATGGCATCCTTTTAGTGGAATCAGTACTCACAGGTAATAGTTGACGGTTTCAATGGATGTAGCATAAAAATCTTTTACTGACCTAATGCAATACATATACACTTTGTAGTTAAAGAATTTTAAAGTTCTTACTGTCATCATGGCAGCTACATCCATTAGCTTTGTGCCCTGTTCCCCCGATCACTTTGCAAACACTTTCAGCAGACTGCCAGAGAGAAACTCAGCTCCGTCAGAAACCTTGACTGTATGCATGGTTGGGATGCACTGGAATGCTGCATTTCATCTGAAATGACATAAAATTATTTTGAAATAACAGCAGGCACTGTGCTTGGTTAATCAGTAATGTTTTGTTGAATAAAAACTGTGTTTCCAGATCTTATGGGATTAAAAAAATCCAAAGATGTTTGTTTCTGATTTGCAACCCAACAACCCACAAGTTACAACCTCATTTCAGTTCAAGTGTGCATTAATGCGAGTCCAGTAATCACCTTTCTGGCAATACATACAGGTATAAGATAAACCTATGGCAGATTTTGGATTTCTCAGTTGTATTAATAGGGTGAGTATGCATGCACCTAATAATTATAAAAAACCTATTATAATTAAGTTACAGAAACGAAAATAGAATATACTTTCTTACCATAACACCTTGAACCCACAATCCATCAGCTGACTCCTGGTGAAATGCAGAATAGAGGTCGTCTCTCAATATGCAGCAAAAAAAACAAAAACAAAAACAAAAACAAAAGGACAGCAGGTGAGGGCAGGAGGGGTAGGGATGTAAGCTAGCATAATGCCGCTGATGATATTAGCTAAAGCTGTTCAATGTCCAAAATCTCACTAACACCACGGTGCAGTAAATACACAATGTGACTGAAGAGTCAGTTGGCAAATCTATTCACACAGAAAACCAAATTATGTTATGAGTGCCTCGTAATTAGGTTTAATGTGATATTACGGCTCTTGTGCCAAAGACAAATTCAAATGAAAAAGCGCCAATTCTTTGACAACAGATAAAACAGCAAATAAGCTAACGGCTCTTTTTTAGCATGTTACATGGCGGCACTTTAGACGTTTAACTACATTTGGCTGAAATATGGTAAAAATTAATTCAAAAAATCAAGACATACCAAAAACGTAGAGTTGGCTGCTCGACTTGACTGAGATGGATGCCTTTTTTAAACCACGATCCAAAGCCCGCGAGATGAAATCACGCGTGGTTTCACGAGATTTAACGTTGCTATCTTATTAACTTACTTCACCTGAACATGATATGAACAATTTAATACACCCTTTCTGCATATCATGTAGTTTTTACACTATATAGTTACATTTAACTTTAAAACATGAGGCAATTGTGTTAAATACATGCAAGATGCTTACATAAATCCAAGAGATGGCCAGTCCCTTTTTTTCAGTGTAGTTAGACTGGTTGACTGGATTAGAGCCTGTGTTTGTGTGTCCTTCTGTGCATTTGTGTTTCAATATGCCTCCATATTTGTAATTTTGTAAGTTATTACTATTCGGCTAAATCATAGTATTTCTGGTACTTTTCGGTACTTGTGCTAAATACAGTATTTCTGCTAAATCATACTATTTCTGCTTTTCATAAGATTTGTGCCTAATATAGTATTTCTGCTAAATTATAGTATTTGTTCTTTTTATAGGATTTGTGCCTAACATAGTATTTCTGCTAAATTATAGTATTTCTGCTTTTTATACTATTTGTGCCTAATATAGTATTTCTGCTTTTTATAGGATTTGTACCTAATATAGTATTTATGCTTTTTATAGGATTTGTGCTTAATATAGTATTTCTGCTAAATTATAGTATTTGTCAAGTGTTCCTCTGACTGTGAGGTGTCCACACTTGAAAAAGACCAGACTTTGAATTTCACTCAACTTTATTTAGACCAACTAGTTTGATAGCTGGTAGGTAGCAGCAGGTAAAAACTGATAGCCTGTCTTGTTCAAAGTCTTCCTCACAGTGGAAAAGTGCTTTGTTTGCCGTCCTCTCAGTATGTTGCACCCGGGTCAAATGACTGCTGCATGCATTTAAAGGTTTACTCGGCACGCCCACCCTTGATTGCTCTAATGTGGCTCACCTGGCAGGGCGGCGCACACCAGGCCGTGCTTAGATGTTGATTGCACCCAAGGTCTAATCAGCGGCCATGGGTAAGCAGCAGCACCGAACAGGTAGAGGGCAGGAGGAGGAAAAGAGGAATAACAGCCACACCTACTAGGTCAGCGCGACACCTCCCACTCGATCTTTGCTCAGCACTGTCTGGAAAGATCGCACTCAGGTGGGCTGGTCCCTTACTTGATCTTCCACCGGTAAAAGGACCACAAGACGCCGGATGTCCCGATGTAAGGTGGTGCCCAGCTCAGGACTTGTGGTAGCGGGTTTTGGACTCTTGATCGCAATGCTGGAACTTGGAGAGACCCTCACATGCACATCTCGAACGATCCCTTTGGAATCAGGATTCACGCTAATGACTTTTGCGAGTCTGAACTGCCCTCTAAGGGCATTTTGGTCGCAGAGCCAAACTATGTCTCCAACAGCAATGTTTCTCTCTGCAGTATGCCATTTACTGCGGATGAACAGGTTTGGTCCAGCAAGTTGGCTCCAGGACCTCCAGAAGTTGTTGACTATGGTTTGTATTTCCTTCAGCCTTTTGAAAGGATAATTTGTGAAGTCGACAGTTTTGAAGTCCCCACTTTGTGTGGCTCGACCAAGCAACAGATTATTCGGCGTGATGTAGTCAATGCGATCTTCTCGGCTCTGAATTCTGGCATCAATGGGTCTCTCATTTGCAAGGTTGGCGGCTAGCTGGAGTGCTGTCAGAAACTCACTAAAGGTAAGAGCCTCTGTATTGCCGAGAGTATGGAGGGCTCTCTTGATAACTGACAGCAGCTTCGGCGGCCCCATTTCGGTGAGGTGAGTCAGCGGGAAGAATCTTCCATGCCCAGATGGTCTCATTTTTGGCAGAGTATTCTTCAAGCGACTCCTTGTTTTGTCGTCTCAGGTAAGCATACATTTCTTCCAAGACAGGTTTGGCGCCGACAAAGTTTGTACCAGGATCTGACCAGATTTTCCGGGGATGGCCTCGGACAGAAGTGAACCTCTGGTAGGCAAGCAGGAAGCTCTCTGTTGATAGTGTGCTCGCTAGTTCGACATGAATGGCTCGGCTTGCCATACAGCAAAACACAACTCCCCAAACTTTCATGGTCACTCTTCTCTTGACATCATCCCTCACATGATAGGGTCCAAACAGGTCAACAGATGTAAATTCGAATGGTGCAGCAGGATTTGACCTCTCTTCAGGTAAGTCCCCCATTTTTGCTTGCAGGTTCTTGCCTTTGCCTTCTTGCAGATGATGCACTGGTCAACGACCTTTTGGGCAATAATTCTTCCTCTGACAACCCAAGCCTTCATTCTCATCCGCAGTAAGGTTTCTGCCACTCCGCCATGTCCCTCGCTGTGTGCTTCTCTGGCAAGGAGGGTGGATAGCCAGGCTTGGAATGGTAGAAGGGGAACGGCTTTGCGGTCTTTTTTGAAGGTTTGGATTCTGCCACCACAAACTAGAAGTCCACTTGTTTGGTCTCTGTAAACGACTAGTCTGTCTGTTGTGGTGCTTGGGAAGTTGACGCCCTCTTGTGCTGCTAGGCAAAGGTCTCGAAAAGCATCTTGTCTCTCGCAGACTGTGAGGACACCCGAAGATGGTACTACCTCCCACTTTTCTTGGTCTCTGGTCTTTGATCTCATGAACTTTTTGGCAACCCTCCAGACCCACGCCACGGTCCCAATCAGCCTTCTCAGGTTGCTGAATCGCCTTTCGTCGATTAGCTGTTGGGTTGCTACTCCTCGTGGTCTTCTCGACTCTACGTGTGCTGAGTCCTGAGCTGCCTTGATGTGGACTCCGGTAAGGACCGCAACAAAAGTCTTTTTCTGTAGCTTTGTGACCGTTTCTCGAGCTTGGGCAGCGACTTCTCCGGCGGATTTCTTCAGCCACTCATCTTCAGGAAGTTGGAGAAACTTTGGACCCGACTGCCACTCGGAGTCCTCGGTTAGGGCATTCGGACTGGCCCCTCTGGTGAGGATGTCTGCAATGTTGGCTGACCCAGGAATCCACCACCAATCTTGGACATCAGTGATACTCTGGATTTCACCAACGCGGTTTGCAAAGAAGGTCTGGAAACCGTAGCTCTCACGCTGGATTGCACCCAAGACGGTCTGGCTGTCGACGAGGTGGTACCATTTTTTGACCTGGATTCTGCAGTGTCTCTGGAAGTAGGTCTTCAGACGGGCAGCAAAGACTGCGCCACACATCTCTGCTTTAACAGGATCGCCTTTGTGATTGAGAGGCGTCAGTTTGGCTTTGGACTCTACTAGTCTCACAATGACACTATGGCTGCAGCTCCAGCGAAGGTACATCACTGCACCATATGCATGTTCACTGCCATCAGAGAACGTGATGGCACTGGGCTCTGCACAAGGATCTGGTGGAGTCAGGGCTCTAGTGAAATGCAGTTTCTTCAGGTCAGCATACTCTTCCAGAAGCTTTATAGCGTCTTCTCGGAGACCTTCAGACAAGGCTGTGTCCCATGTGTCTTCGAGGCAGTGCTTTACTTTTGCTTCTTGGAAAGCTCTCCTTACCAGGATGGCACCCTTTTGTTTGACGGGAGTCACTAGACCGAGTGGGTCGTATAGGCCGGAGACTTGGCTTAGCAGTTCTCGCCTGGTGAGTGGATCAGGTGTTTGCTCTCTGACTTCTTCTCTGAGCAGGTCTTGACCAAGGCGCATTTTCCTCCTTTTCTTTGAGAAGTTCACTGCGACCATGACATGAAGCTTGTCATCATTGATGGTGTAGCCAAGGCCAAGGGCTTTGTTGTCATCTTCCGTCAGCTGGTTTGGCAGGATCATAGTCTTTGGCTCTGATCGAGGCAACTCTGTCTTTGACTCCTCCCTCCCACTTTGACTGGAGTAGACCCAAGGCTTCATGTAGAATCCTCCAGCTCTCAGGATGTGCTCGATGTTGGCTGTTAGGCGTCTCAAATGGTCGAGGTCATTGTGTGATGTCAGGATGTCATCGACATAAGCATCTTCTTCCAGCACACGTTTCTCCTCTGTGAAGTGAATGAATGAAGGTAGGTTTGCAGTTTCTCTCATGGCGACTTGGGCTATGCAACCAGCAGGTTTGTCTCCAATGTTGACTCTTGTTATGGCATAGTCTTCTATGTCTGCATCTTCTGTGTCACGCCACAAGAATCTGTGCAAGTGGACTTCTCGATCTTCCAGCCAGACGGAGTTGTACATCTTGCGGACGTCACCAAGGGCGGCGTAGACACCAGCTCGGAACCTCAGCAGGACAGCTCTTATCGGGTTCAGGACATCAGGACCTTTGATGAGGATGTCATTCAGGCTGAGGCCTCTGTACTTCTGGCTGCTGTTCCACACCAACCTCACTGGGGTAGAGACAGAGTGTGGATTTGGCGCGATGAGGTGGCTTATATACCATACTGGCCCAGTCCAACTCTGCAGGACTTCTTTGGACAGCTTCACTGCAGCTCTGCGGTTTACCATCTCATGAACTTGTGCAGCATAGGCCTTCTTCCATTCAGGTTCTTTAGATAGCTTCATCTCGGTTCTGATGAATGTTGCTTCTACTGCTTTCCTGTTATTTGGCAAGGTTGCTGGATCTTCTACCCATGGGTATTTAGCATGCCAATGCGGTTCACTGTTGTGGGCATCTCCAGTTGAGTAAGTCAGGCCATTCCTCACGATCTCCATCTCCCTCTCTTCTGCAAGCGTCATTTCTTTACCCCCTGGCTGGCAGCTCCCACAACGACACCCTCCACATCTCGGCTGGCAAGCGGCTCCGATGCTTTCCCACCTCCACCACTTCAGAAAGTCTCTGCTGCTGGTAGCTGTGGTGGATGGAGTCTCAGGGTGATCAGGGTGCTGACAGGAAGCCAGGTCTTTAGTAAATTCTTGGTACTTGAATGCAGCAACTCTCATTGATCTTGCGAAGTGAGTTTTGGAGGTGTGGGCCATCAAAGTGACTTCCTCAAAGAGGTCTGGATGTGTGCCCCCAATTGTCTTGCCAAGTGGACCGTCCCAGAGAACCAGGTCACCGATGGAACGGATCTTTTGGGGCACCAGCTGGCCTTCTTTATGGCTGATTAGAAGCTGGATCTCTCTGGGTCTGATGAGGTCTTGGAGAGGGATGTCAGGGAAGATCTTTTGTAGCTTCTGAGGTGGAACATGTCTTTCCACTTCAGCAATCTTGTCAAGACCATAGCAGACTAACTGGTGAGGCTTTAAAGTTCCTTTTGAGGTGTTGACACGGATCTTGAGAAGGTAGCGCTTGGTTGCCACAGACACCTTCATACCTCCGATACCCTGGATGACGAGCATGACGTCTTCACTGCGAAGGTTGAGCTTACTTGCAGCTTTATGGGTTATGTAGTTTGTGTCAGATGCTAGATCAATTAATGTCCCAATTCTCTGCCCATCATTGGCGATGACGTCCAGGAGCATCAGGATCACAGGGTACTCTTTTAGACCAGTCCCCTCCAGTAGACCTCTCTCTGCTGCCATGGAGTTGAAGGCTCGTGATGAGACGTTGCAGAAAGCTTTCCGACACTCCTGCGCTAGCTCTGGTGATAGTTTAGAGATGAACTCTTCTTGAACCTCTGTATACCTCCTCCCCTCAGCTCTCGCCGGACCAGACTTGGGCCTTTGTGATAAGGGTCGTGGCAAGGGACAAAGAAGGTAATGATGCTGGTCTTTGCACTCTGGTTTTCCACACAGGTAAGTAGTCTTTCTGCAGGGTTCATCGTGGATCTCGAGGCATCTCTTGCAGGCTCCAAGTTGCTGCACTGCATCCTCTTTCTCCTGTAACTTTGTGTTGGTTCGAAACCGTCTGCAGATGTAGAGCTTTCTCTTGTGCTTCGGGTCCCCACAGATGATGCAGCCTGCTGGATCAGTACTAGATTTAACTGACTTGGTACGGGCGTACTTCACTGGGAACTTTATTCTCTCCTTGGCAGGGTCGATGTCTCTCAGCTGGTCTAACTGCTCGTAGATGGACTCTTGGGATTGGAGGTATGCGAGCAGCTTGTCAAACCGGTTCTGATGAGTCACAGCATTCTTTGGATCAGCAGCGTGTGTGAGCCAGTCTTTCTTTAGGGACTCAGGCAGCTTGCTTTCGATAGACTTTATTACCAAGAGGTTCTTTATGGCATTTGCTTCATCCAGCTCACTCAAATCATAGAGGGCCTTTTCAACTGCGTGGATAAGCTCTATAATTCTTCTAGGCTGGTTGCTACGAACAGGAGGGATAGCTTGAAGCTCCTCAATGATTTCAATGGCGATGGTGGCTTGATTTCCATAGCGGTTCTCGAGGACTCTGAAGATCTCATCGGCTGAGGTGTATGTGGACAGGCGCAGATCTTTGGCCACTTTATCATCGAGGCTATCGAGAAGTTGGAATTTCTTTACTTCCACGGACCCGGTTGGTTCACCTTGCTTTTGCAGAGCCTCCCATTCCTTCCGCCATCTGTAGAACTCACGCTGGCTGCCGGTGAACTTTGGTAAAGCTGTGGCTTTCAGTTTTATGGCTGCGACCGAGGCTGCGTTGCGGACTGTGACAACTGCTTGGTCGGCATCTCTTTTAATCCTCTCTGCTTTGATCAGGACTGCCTTCCCTGACACCAGCTTTGGAAGGCAGGTTTGGAGCTCCATCAGTCGACGATCACAATCTCGCCTCTCAGCAGGTGGAGCCCAGCGGTTCCATGTCTGGTGTGCCTGCTTAGCTTTCTTCACCAGTTCTTCTAGATGGTGGAGCATAAAATCATATGCCTCCAGCGGTGTATCAGGCTGAGTGGATGTGACGTTCTCACACGCCATTTCTGCTGATTTCAGAGCAAGGGTCAGTTCTTTTTCACCATATGATGTCCACAGTGTCTCTCTGATCAGGTGCTTCACCTCCTTCAACTTCTGCTCACATTCTTTCTCCGTTTTTTCGACGTCTGCTCTCTGTTGGCCCATCAGCTCCGGTGTGCCCTCTGCTTCACACTGCGTGATGTAGGCGGCCTCAAGCTCCTCGTTCGCGTCAATCACTTTGGAGCCCTCTACTGTGAGTCTCTTGAAGGAATCCTGCAGCTCCTCTACAGACATATCCATGTGGGTCCTTATTATATGGTTGGTGAGTCTGGAAAATAGTCTCTTTGCAGTGGTTCGCTCTATTTTCAGCTCTTCGAGTGACTTGGACTCAGCCATTCTGTTTTCTCGGTTGTTGATTGGACAGGCAAACGGTGTGCAATTTCCTCCAGGCCCCCAGGTGGAGTCTTCTCCGTCTTTGTGGTGAGCTTTTGTGGAGTCTTCACTGGTCAAGGCCGGTTTCTCTACTGGCCAGGCCGGTTTTTTACTGTCAAGTGTTCCTCTGACTGTGAGGTGTCCACACTTGAAAAAGACCAGACTTTGAATTTCACTCAACTTTATTTAGACCAACTAGTTTGATAGCTGGTAGGTAGCAGCAGGTAAAAAACTGATAGCCTGTCTTGTTCAAAGTCTTCCTCACAGTGGAAAAGTGCTTTGTTTGCCGTCCTCTCAGTATGTTGCACCCGGGTCAAATGACTGCTGCATGCATTTAAAGGTTTACTCGGCACGCCCACCCTTGATTGCTCTAATGTGGCTCACCTGGCAGGGCGGCGCACACCAGGCCGTGCTTAGATGTTGATTGCACCCAAGGTCTAATCAGCGGCCATGGGTAAGCAGCAGCACCGAACAGGTAGAGGGCAGGAGGAGGAAAAGAGGAATAACAGCCACACCTACTAGGTCAGCGCGACAGTATTTCTGCTTTTTATAGGATTTGTGCTAAAACATAGTATTTCTACTAAATGTAGTATTTATGCTTAATCATAGTATTTCTATATATTTCTGCCAGGTCCCCAGGCAGCCAATCCTCTGTGAGGACTGAGAAATTCAAATTTTCAAATCAGGGCCTGCAGGGCTTCCCAGCCAATCATATATGTGTCCTGAGGCATTCAAATTTGCATATTGGGGCCTTCATGGCTTCTAAGCCAGCCAATCATATCAGGGCTGAGGAATTCAAATCCACAAATCAGGGCCTGCACGGCTTCCCAGCCAGCCAATCATATATGTGGCCTCAGCCATTCAAATTTGCATATTGGGGAATTCGTGGCTTCTAAGTCAATAAGTCATCCATGTCATATATCTCTAATAATTCATATTTTAATGATAAATTGTCAACACTTGAAGATTCCCCAATCACTTCTGAACAAAACGGTGTAAGAATGACCGCTCTAGCCCCTACAGTTAGGAAATTATGGTCATTTGTTTGAGGGGAGTCCTCACTATGAGAAATAGACTGCAATAATCCTGTGTCTCTCTGTGCTGCGTGTGTAAACAGAAGCACCTGTTTTGGCGGGAAAAAGTACACAGCCACTCTGATTGGTGGATTCAAATTCAGCAGCTCTCTCCCTCTGTGTGTTTGTGTGTGTGTGTGTGTGTGTGTGTGTGTGCGTGTGTGACAGAGAGAGAGAGAGAGAGAGAGAGAGAGAGAAAGCCTTTTAATGGGATGATCTCATTGTAAGATTCAAATTCAATATATTTAGACTGGTTGACTGAATTGGATCTTGTGTGTGTGTCTCTCTGTGCATGTGTGTTTCCTCATGTGTACATATTTGTAATTGTGTGGCTGTTATAGATTTTTTTGCAGATTTTTGTCATTTAACAAGTATATTTGAGGGACCCTCAGCATGTTCAGCATTTTTTCAGCTGTCCATTTTGCTTTTGCAATTTTTCTGTTTAACTTATTACTATTGTGCTAAATCATACTATTTCTGCTATTTTATAAGATTTGTGCTTAATATACTATTTCTGCTTTTTATAAGATTTGTGCTTAATATAGTATTTCTGCTAAATGTAGTATTTATGCTTAATCATATTATTTCTGCTTTTCATAGGATTTGTGCTTAATATAGTATTTCTGCTAAATTTAGTATTTCTGATTAATTATAGTTTTTCTACTAAATCATAGTACAGTATTTCTGCTTTTTATAGGATTTGTGCTAAAACAAAGTATTTCTACTAAATGTAGTATTTATGCTTAATCATACCATTTCTGCTTTTTATAGGATTTGTGCTTAATATAGTATTTCTGCTAAATTATAGTATTTCTGCCAAATTATAATATTTGTGCTAAAACATAGTCTTAATTTAAAATTACAATATTCATAGTTCATCACAGTGTCTCTGGTAAATCACAATATTTCTGCTCTGTTGTACTATTTTTCTAAATCATAGTGTTTCTGTAATGTTTAAGTATTTTTGGCTAAATATATTCTTTCTGTTATCTTATACTATTTCTCCTAAATTCTTGTATTTTTGAGAAGTTATCATGTTTCTGGTAAGTTACAATATTTCTGCTAAGTTCTGCTATGCTATTATATTTCTGCCAAGTATTATGTTTCCTCTAAGATATTGCAGTTCTGCTAAGTTATTCCATTTTAGCAAAGTTCCTTTGCTTCTGCAAAGTTTTTACAATTTCTGCAACTTTTTAGCTTTTTCAGCTAGTTTTTGCATACAGCTTCAGCTTTAAAGCATCCACACTGCATTTTCGCAGGAAATGCAAATTTTTCTAGTTACATTTAGGAGGGCCCAACACCAGAAACACTCGGGCATTATATGACATTCTGTAACAGGACCCCGTACATCTGGGAGATGTATGATGACCTAAGAAAGGATGTAACCATAGCATCTGAAAACACCAGTGTATGTCCGCACGCTGTGCTCTACACAAAGGAATGATGGCAAGATCTCATGAAAGAAAGTCCTTTTCTAGTTTGTGAGTTAGATGATGGAAATAGCTGTTATTTTTCAGTTATTGTATTAGACTTGTGAGGCTCAGACAGTTCAATGTATTTACCTTTTCTAACAGGAAACATTGTTCTCGTAGTTTTGTATTTTGTTACCAGCAAATAAAGTTTTTTCACTAACCGAATGCATTAATTATTTTAAATGCTATATTTAACCTAGTTTTTAAATAAGTTATTGCAGTTTGATTACTAGGTTTAAGAGTGTGATCATAAGAAAAAAATATCCAATGCTGGTTAATATCTCTCAATTTCTTTACGGTAAAGAAAGTGGCTGGTTGAGCTTTAGAAACTTTTGGTAATATCTTTAAAATGAAAGCGGCACAAACGACAAGTTTAGCAGCACAAACCAGCACAAACGTAGCACAAACGTTTGACACCAGTTTTGTTTGATTCCATTAATGTGGGGGGGCTGGTTGACCTCTGATGACCTCTAGAATTTTTTATCAATATCTTTAAAATGAAAGCGGCACAAACGACAATTTTAGCAGCACAAACCAGCACAAACGTAGTACAAACATTTGATATCAATTTTGTTCGATTCCATTAATGTGGGGGGGGGGGGCTGGTTGACCTCTGATGACCTATAGAAATTTTGATTAATATCTTTAAAATGATAGTAGCACAAATGAAAATTTTTGCAGCACAAACCAGCACAAACGTAGCACAAACGTTTGATACCACTTTTGTTGGATTTGAAGAAGGTGGGGGGGGCCAACTTCACTCACATGACTTTTCTGTTCATTTTAAGCAGCAGAAGTGAGGCGCATGTCTGTGTGCGTGTGTATGGAGCCATTGGGTGCAGTCACTATAGCAACCAGGCTCACACCTGCCTGCTTAACTAGCTCTGTCTCTCACTCTGCCAAGATTCATCTTAAACACTTCTCTTTCAACTGCTGCTGTGTCCTCAGTGTTTGCTCTACAGGTATGATTTTACCCTCAAAACGTTGCCATCGTTGTTCTCTTTCCAACACCTTGTCTTTCAAAGCTCAGACATTTAAAAATTTTAAACTGTGTGGATCCAAGTGGAGGGATCACATTTTAGTCATTCAAAGAATATGAACTTTTAATATTCATTCAGAGGTTTTCTGACTCTAAATTTTCTTTTCTCATTTCTAAGGTTTTTCTAATTTACAATTAAAACATTTTCAGCTTTTTTCCAACTTATTCTTCTGTGTAAATGTCAGCTTTTAGCACTTCAGCACTTTTGTTTTCAGATTAAATTATTTTTCTTTTTATCTCATTCAAACTTTTTAACTTAAAATTCAGCAATTAATTCATTTCAATGCATACATTCAGATTCAAGCATTCACACTGCAGTTTCTTCAGAAAATGCACTTTCTAGTTGACAACTAGAATACATACTTACATCATGTATGGACCAATGAAGAGGAAGCCATGAATCAAGCCAAAGTTAGAAACTTAAGAAAACTTTTTTTTTCCTTTTTTTTTTTTTTTTTTTACCAATGTTTGTAATTAGGGTGTAGATAGGTACACAAAGCTACATCATCTGGGGCTGGAAAACAAAAGCAGCACTGAGGTGCTGAAAGATGCAGTTCCAATAGTGGCCACTTGAGGCTGGGAATCATGGGTGTCCCATGTTAAAATGTCCAACTTTAAACATGGATAGTTTCTGTCTATGATAACTGAACTCTTTCTCAGAACTAAACTGCTTCAGTTTTGCTGAGGCTTAAAGTTTGGGTGCATGTCCTCTTTGATGAACTCTTTGGCTTCCACTAATACACTGTGGCTGAACTGAACCTCTCAACTGTGTTTGTGCTCATGGTGCCTTTTGGAGTATTTTTTTTTTATGACAAATAGTCTGGCCTGCTAACTGCTACAAACCATCCACAAACCATCCACTTCAGTTTTGCTGAGTAAAATGCTAGTATTTTATTCATCTGTTTCTTTGCTTTAAAAGAGTCTTCACGTGACATCAGAGCTACTGGGACATGCACACATGAAAGTCAAAACAGTAGTGCAGTCCTTTGCTCTCCAGCCATCTTATGAACGTCTTTGAGTTTAGCCAAAATGCCGGATAGCTGCTGCCTTTTCGTGTTTCTTTACAGCGGCCAGAAGGGTGTAGAATATGGCACCAACATGTGAACACACCCCTCCTGACCCTGCCTTACAGGTCAAATCACGCCAATCCCTGCATTTCCACAGTAACCTAGTCTGTCAATGGAGGCTCATTTAAACTGTAGGACTGATTCACTGTAAAATTCCAAGTCAACAAAATATAAGATTTACACGTGATCATTCATTTCAGCAAACAACAATTTCTTGTTCTTCACCTCTCTGATGACAACCATATTTACCCATCCAGATCGAAAACGCATGTAGATGTCCGTACTTTGAAAGCTTTGATCTTGGTACCAGTGTAAGGTGATCGAGCCATATAAGATGCCACCGAACTGGAGCTCTGGGAGAGACATTGATTTAATTTAAATGTAGATAAAGCTGCCAGCGAAAAGTATGGCTCACAAGTCCCAAAATCCATAGTTTCTCTGAATGCAGCTTGCTAACGTTAGCCCAGATTTGTGACTCCAAAAATCCAACATGGTGGCCATGTTGTTTTC
Organism: Astatotilapia calliptera; assembly: GCF_964374335.1. Taxonomy (NCBI): domain Eukaryota; kingdom Metazoa; phylum Chordata; class Actinopteri; order Cichliformes; family Cichlidae; genus Astatotilapia; species Astatotilapia calliptera. The sequence goes on along the minus strand of NC_137431.1, from coordinate 7,384,218 downwards.
TTTGCAGGGTCCTGAAATCAGTGTGAGATGTCCATGTGGCTACAAACACATCATAGTCTATGAATGATAGAAAATAAAATCTAAACCATAGCAACATTACATTACACCTGTGATATCTTTAGCATTGAAGGTGTCTTTATTTGGTATTCAGTAAATGTATCTCCTCATCTTTGTTAATGCTACATTTTTTTTAACTACCATTTGTTGTTACCATGGCAATGATTCCCTTCAATAAAGATTGTTGTTGTTGTTGTTGTTGTTGGCATCATCCAGCACCACAGGCCCTGGTGTGCTGATGATGACCTGACAGGAAGCACTGTCCCTGATGTAAAGTATATGGCCTCAGCCAACAACAGTGGCCCTGCTGAAATGTGGATGGTATCATCGAGTAGCACAGGCCCTGGTGTAATGTGGATGGAATCATCCAACAGTACAGTCCCTGGTGTGGTGAAGATGGCCTCACAGGAAGCACTGTCCCTGATGTAAAGTGTATGGCCTCAGCCAACCACAATGGCCCTGGTGAAATGTGGATGGTATTGGCCAGCACAACAGGCCATGTTGTAATGTGAATGTCCTCACCAGTAGACCAGGCCCTTGTGTACTGTGGATTGCATCAGCCAGCAACACAAGCCCTGGTGAAATGTGGATGGTATCAACGAGTAGCACAGGCCCTGGTATAATGTGGATGGCCTCATCCAGCAACACCACAGGCCCTGGTGAAATGTGGTTGTTTTCGGCCAGCAACACAGGCCTTTGGGTAATTTGGATGGCTAGCAGCACAGGCCCTGGTCTGGTGAAGATGGCCTCACAGGAATCACTGGCCCTGGTGTATTTTCGATGTCATCAGCAAGCAGCACAGACCCTGGTCTAGTGAAGATGGCCTCACAGAAATCACTGGCCCTGGTGTATTGTGGATGGCATCAGCCATCAACACAGGCCCTCGTGAAATATAGGTGGCCTCAGCCAGCAACACAGTCCCTAGTGTAATGTGAATATCCTCAGCCAGTAGTAAAGGCCCTTGCGTTTTCTGGAACGCATCAGCCAGCAACACAATCCCTGGTGAAATGTGGATGGCCTAATCCAGCACCACAGGCCCTGGTTTGGTGATGATTGCCAACAGGAAGAACTGTACCTGGTGTAATGAGGATGGCCTCATCCAACAGTACAGGCCCTAGTGTTGTGAAGATGGCCTCACAGGAAGCACAGGCCATGGTGTAATGTGAATGGCCTCAGACAGCAGCCAGGCCCTGGTGAAATGTAGATGGCCACAGCCGGCAACATGCGCTCTGGTCAAATGTAGTCTGCCTCAGCCAGTAGCACAGGCCCTGTTGTGGTGAAGATGGCCTCACAGGAAGCACTGTCCCTGGTGTAATGTGTATTTCCTCAGGCAACAACACTGGCCCTGGTGAAATGTGGATAGTATTGGCCAACACCACAGGCCCTGGCGTAATGTGAATGTCCTCAGCCAGTAGCACAGGTCCTGTTTGTTAAGGTTCAAATATTGAGGAAGGAGAGTACAAACAACCATGGTCCAGAAGATCTTGGTCAAACGATTGATTTTAATGAATACACGCGTGGGAAGACCAGTCTGTACGCAGACAGGGATTGATCTTCGACTTAATCAAAGCATACACAGATTTTTATAGTATCAGGGTTTGGATTAATGACGCCCCTTCATACGTCACCGACAGAATATATACATACGTCAAATCAACCACAATGACTTTTAACACAGTTTAAAAGAACGTTGTCTTCGTCTCGTCTGGAACACGAACCCCACATCCTGCCAGACGCTGTTCCTCTTTCCAGAGACAAACATGACCAACTTCTCACCTATAAATGAGTCTACTAATGTGTGTGTGTGTATGTGTTGACCCTACATGCCCTCTCATCTCACCCGTTGCACTTCTGACCTTTTACCAGACCAGAGGCTCATCCTTATGTGTAATAACCTAACTGAAACTATATGTACTATGTTGAATAAATGTTTTAATCAAGAACCTCTACTAAGAGCTTAATAAAAGAATATAAAAGTATAACAGACAATTTGAATAACCTAGTAATTCAAATAGCCTCGTCTAACCTGCTCAGAATAACTTAGACTCTGCTTTCACTTCTGCTTTCCTTTCTGCAAACTCTCTGCAACTTCCTGTCAGCCTGCAACTTATTCTTTCTAAAACACACACACTGTTTAAACCTCTGAATACAATATCAATGCTGCAGATTCTATTATTAATGCAATGGTAATGATGATGATTATTTAACAATAGCAGTAAAATAATTTCCCTAGCACAGGCCCTTGTGTAAGGGCCTGTGCCAGCAACACAGGCTCTGGTGAAATGTAGATGACCTCAGACAGCAGTGCAGGCCCTGCTGTCGTGAAGTTGGCCTCAGAGGGAGCACTAGCCCTGGTGCAATGTGGATGGTCTAAGCCAGCAATACAGGCCCTGGTGTGGTGACGATAGCCTCACAGGGAGCACATGCCGTGGTATAATGTGGATGGCCTCAGCCAGTAGCACAGGTCCTGTTGTAATGTGGATGGCCTCAGCAAACAACACTGGCCCTGGTGAAATGTCGGTGGTATTGGCCAGCACCACAGGCCCTGGTGTAATGTAGATGGCATCAGCCGGTAGTACAGGCCCTTGAGTATTGTGAATGGCATCAGCCAGCAACACCACTGGCCCTTGTCAAATGTGGATCGTTTCGGCCAGCAACACAGGCCCTGTCGTAATATGAGTGTCCTCAGCCAACACCACTGGCCCTGGTGTAATGAGGATGGCATCAGCCAGTAGCACAGGCCCTTGTGTATTTTGGATCGCATCAGCCAGCAACACAACCCTGGTGAAATGTGGATGGTTTGGGCCTGCACCACAGGCCCTGGTTTAATGTGGATGGCATCAAAAAGTAGCACAGGCCCTTGAGTATTGTGAATGGCATCAGCCAGCAACACCACTGGCCCTTGTCAAATGTGGATCGTTTCGGCCAGCAACACAGGCCCTGTCGTAATATGAGTGTCCTCAGCCAACACCACTGGCCCTGGTGTAATGAGGATGGCATCAGCCAGTAGCACAGGCCCTTGTGTATTGTGGATCGCATCAGCCAGCAACACAACCCTGGTGAAATGTGGATGGTTTGGGCCTGCACCACAGGCCCTGGTTTAATGTGGATGGCATCAAAAAGTAGCACAGGCCCTTGTGTAATGTGGATCACATCAGCCAGCAACACAGGCTCTGGTGAAATGTAGATGACCTCAGACAGCAGCACAGGCCCTGCTGTCGTGAAGTTGGCCTCAGAGGGAGCACTAGCCCTGGTGCAATGTGGATGGCCTAAGCCAGCAATACAGGCCCTGGTGTGGTGACGATAGCCTCACAGGGAGCACATGCCGTGGTATAATGTGGATGGCCTCAGCCAGTAGCACAGGCCCTGTTGTAATGTGGATGGCCTCATCTACCAACACTGGCCCAGGTGAAATGTGGATGGTATTGGCCAGCACCACAGGCCCTGGTGTAATGTGAATGTCCTCAGCCATGACCACAGGCCCTGATGAAATGTATTTGGCCTCAGCCATGACCACAGGCCCTGGTGAAATGTAAATGTCCTCAGCCAGTAGCACAGGCCCTGTTGTAATGTGGATGGTCTCATCTAACAACTCTTTCCCTGGAGAAATATGGATGGTATTGGTCAGCACCACACACCCTGGTGTAATGTGAATGGCCTTAGCCAACACCACTGGCCCTGGTGAAATGTGCATGATATCGGTCAGCACCAAGATAATGGGTTGGCTTTTTCTCTTTCCTTCTATCTCTTTTTTGCTTATTATCTAACATTTAACCTACAGTAGAACACCATCCCCAAGTGGGATATGCATTATTAAAAATATGATTACTTGATTGCCTTGAATGCTGATTATTTTTTGCATGCAGTGGATGCTGTGAGTTGTCTGGAATTGTGTGTGGCACTGCAGCACTACTTTCATGCTGTGTAACTAATTATAAATGACCTCTGCAGAATTCTTTTCTGTGTGTGTGTGTGTGTGTGTGTGTGTGTGTGTGTGTGTGTGTGTGTGTGTGTGTGTGTGTGTGTGTGTGTGTGTGTGTGCATCACTGTGTCTGCGATTATTTCAGGAGCACGATAGGTAGGTCAAGGTTAAAAAAGTTAAGAGGAGGACATTAATGTGTCTTTGCAGTCACTCTCCATCTGTCTCTCACTCCATAAAAAGTCCATTAACATCTAGAATGATAACCATGGTGATTGCTTCACACTGTAACCCATAATGGTGACCATCCCGGTTTTCTGAGATCCTGCTTTTGGGTTAAACTTCTTACGGGGGACAATCTATCACCTCTTAAATCTGGCCCATTCCTATTCTTCACTGTAATGTTACAGCAGCATACTCAAAAGCTCTTCATGAACTCAGTCAGAGTGCAACAGCAAGGACATGTAGAGTAATAAATGTGAAGCGTTAAGGCTGGCAATACTGACAAAGTCAAATATAATGACATATTTGACCAAGTAACTCAACATCTTTGATGTGACAGTATTTTACAGAAGAATTTTGATGCTCTATAGAACAAGGATTTTAACCTCTAGCCTAACCCTAACCCTACCTTTCCCACCTTGCTGATAGTGACAGGATTCAGCAGGATGTTTTATGATTCCCAGTAATACAGATATTATATATTCTCTCCTTATTCAACTTAATATTTTATTTCGTTTGCATGATACATACACAAGGAACCTATGAAAATTTAATATTAGAGATTAAAGGGATGATGGTACTTTTTATTTTTCATATTTTTCATAACGCTTTCTTTCGCCAAGACAGTGCGTTTCTCACTGTTACATGCATTTGAATGGGGAACTCAACCGAAACAAAGTATAGGTTTTCATTATGTGAATAACTTGGAAATCTTAGCTCAAACAGCTGCAAAACCTGTTTTCCCAGCACGGGGACCTTGAGTTCTATAAGTTAAAGCCATAAACATGTGTATCCGAGTCTTCTATCAAAAGTTACAGCTATTTATATCAAGTTGTACAAAAACGCTTTCTTTCGCCATGACAGTGCGTTTCTCACTGTTACATGGATTTGAATGGGGAACTCGACCGAAACAAAGTATAGGTTTTCATTATGTGAATAACTTGGAAGTCTTAGCTCAAACAGCTGCAAAACCTGTTTTCCCAGCACGGGGACCTTGAGTTCTATAAGTTAAAGCCATAAACATGTGTATCCGAGTCTTCTATCAAAAGATACAGCTATTTATATCAAGTTGTACAAAAACGCTTTCTTTCGCCAAGACAGTGCGTTTCTCACTGTTACATGCATTTGAATGGGGAACTCGCCTGAAACAAAGTATAGGTTTTCATTATGTGAATAACTTGGAAATCTTAGCTCAAACAGCTGCAAAACCTGTTTTCCCAGCACGGGGACCTTGAGTTCTTTAAGTTAAAGCCATAAACATGTGTATCCGAGTCTTCTATCAAAAGTTACAGCTATTTATATGAAGTTGTACAAAAACGCTTTCTTTCGCCAAGACAGTGCGTTTCTCACTGTTACATGCATTTGAATGGGGAACTCGCCTGAAACAAAGTATAGGTTTTCATTATGTGAATAACTTTTAAATCTTAGCTCAAACAGCTGCAAAACCTGTTTTCCCAGCACGGGGACCTTGAGTTCTATAAGTTAAAGCCATAAACATGTGTATCCGAGTCTTCTATCAAAAGTTACAGCTATTTATATCAAGTTGTACAAAAATGCTTTCTTTCGCCAAGACAGTGCGTTTCTCACTGTTACATGCATTTGAATGGGGAACTCGCCTGAAACAAAGTATAGGTTTTCATTATGTGAATAACTTGGAAATCTTAGCTCAAACAGCTGCAAAACCTGTTTTCCCAGCACGGGGACCTTGAGTTCTATAAGATAAAGCCCTAAACATGTTTGTCTGAGTCTTCTATCAAAAGTTACAGCTATTTATATGAAGTTGTACAAAAACGCTTTCTTTCGCCAAGACAGTGCGTTTCTCACTGTTACATGCATTTGAATGGGGAACTCGACCGAAACAAAGTATAGGTTTTCATTATGTGAATAACTTGGAAATCTTAGCTCAAACAGCTGCAAAACCTGTTTTCCCAGCACGGGGACCTTGAGTTCTATAAGTTAAAGCCATAAACATGTGTATCCGAGTCTTCTATCAAAAGTTACAGCTATTTATATGAAGTTGTACAAAAACGCTTTCTTTCGCCAAGACAGTGCGTTTCTCACTGTTACATGCATTTGAATGGGGAACTCGCCTGAAACAAAGTATAGGTTTTCATTATGTGAATAACTTGGAAATCTTAGCTCAAACAGCTGCAAAACCTGTTTTCCCAGCACGGGGACCTTGAGTTCTATAAGATAAAGCCATAAACATGTGTATCCGAGTCTTCTATCAAAAGTTACAGCTATTTATATGAAGTTGTACAAAAACGCTTTCTTTCGCCAAGACAGTGCGTTTCTCACTGTTACATGCATTTGAATGGGGAACTCAACCGAAACAAAGTATAGGTTTTCATTATGTGAATAACTTGGAAATCTTAGCTCAAACAGCTGCAAAACCTGTTTTGCCAGCACGGGGACCTTGAGTTCTATAAGTTAAAGCCATAAACATGTGTATCCGAGTCTTCTATCAAAAGATACAGCTATTTATATCAAGTTGTACAAAAACGCTTTCTTTCGCCAAGACAGTGCGTTTCTCACTGTTACATGCATTTAAATGGGGAACTCGCCTGAAACAAAGTATAGGTTTTCATTATGTGAATAACTTGGAAATCTTAGCTCAAACAGCTGCAAAACCTGTTTTCCCAGCACGGGGACCTTGAGTTCTATAAGATAAAGCCATAAACATGTGTATCCGAGTCTTCTATCAAAAGTTACAGCTATTTATATGAAGTTGTACAAAAACGCTTTCTTTCGCCAAGACAGTGCGTTTCTCACTGTTACATGCATTTGAATGGGGAACTCGACCGAAACAAAGTATAGGTTTTCATTATGTGAATAACTTGGAAATCTTAGCTCAAACAGCTGCAAAACCTGTTTTCCCAGCACGGAGACCTTGAGTTCTATAATATAAGGCCATAAACATGTTTGTCTGAGTCTTCTATCAAAAGTTACAGCTATTTCTATGAAGTTGTACAAAAACGCTTTCTTTCGCCAAGACAGTGCGTTTCTCACTGTTACATGCATTTGAATGGGGAACTCGACCGAAACAAAGTATAGGTTTTCATTATGTGAATAACTTTGAAATCTTAGCTAAAACAGCTACAAAACCTGTTTTCCCAGCACGGGAACCTTGAGTTCTATAATATAAGGCCATAAACATGTTTGTCTGAGTCTTCTATCAAAAGTTACAGCTATTTCTATGAAGTTGTACAAAAACGCTTTCTTTCGCCAAGACAGTGCGTTTCTCACTGTTACATGCATTTGAATGGGGAACTCGACCGAAACCAAGTATAGGTTTTCATTATGTGAATAACTTGGAAATCTTAGCTCAAACAGCTGCAAAACCTGTTTTCCCAGCACGGGGACCTAGAGTTCTATAATATAAGGCCATAAACATGTTTGTCTGAGTCTTCTATCAAAAGTTACAGCTATTTCTATGAAGTTGTACAAAAACGCTTTCTTTCGCCAAGACAGTGCGTTTCTCACTGTTACATGCATTTGAATGGGGAACTCGACCGAAACAAAGTATAGGTTTTCATTATGTGAATAACTTGGAAATCTTAGCTCAAACAGCTGCAAAACCTGTTTTCCCAGCACGGGGACCTTGAGTTCTATAAGTTAAAGCCATAAACATGTGTATCCGAGTCTTCTATCAAAAGTTACAGCTATTTATATGAAGTTGTACAAAAACGCTTTCTTTCGCCAAGACAGTGCGTTTCTCACTGTTACATGCATTTGAATGGGGAACTCGACCGAAACAAAGTATAGGTTTTCATTATGTTAATAACTTGGAAATCTTAGCTCAAACAGCTGCAAAACCTGTTTTCCCAGCACGGAGACCTTGAGTTCTATAATATAAGGCCATAAACATGTTTGTCTGAGTCTTCTATCAAAAGTTACAGCTATTTCTATGAAGTTGTACAAAAACGCTTTCTTTCGCCAAGACAGTGCGTTTCTCACTGTTACATGCATTTGAATGGGGAACTCGACCGAAACAAAGTATAGGTTTTCATTATGTGAATAACTTGGAAATCTTAGCTCAAACAGCTGCAAAACCTGTTTTCCCAGCACGGAGACCTTGAGTTCTATAATATAAGGCCATAAACATGTTTGTCTGAGTCTTCTATCAAAAGTTACAGCTATTTCTATGAAGTTGTACAAAAACGCTTTCTTTCGCCAAGACAGTGCGTTTCTCACTGTTACATGCATTTGAATGGGGAACTCGACCGAAACAAAGTATAGGTTTTCATTATGTGAATAACTTGGAAATCTTAGCTCAAACAGCTGCAAAACCTGTTTTCCCAGCACGGAGACCTTGAGTTCTATAATATAAGGCCATAAACATGTTTGTCTGAGTCTTCTATCAAAAGTTACAGCTATTTCTATGAAGTTGTACAAAAACGCTTTCTTTCGCCAAGACAGTGCGTTTCTCACTGTTACATGCATTTGAATGGGGAACTCGACCGAAACAAAGTATAGGTTTTCATTATGTGAATAACTTTGAAATCTTAGCTAAAACAGCTACAAAACCTGTTTTCCCAGCACGGGAACCTTGAGTTCTATAATATAAGGCCATAAACATGTTTGTCTGAGTCTTCTATCAAAAGTTACAGCTATTTCTATGAAGTTGTACAAAAACGCTTTCTTTCGCCAAGACAGTGCGTTTCTCACTGTTACATGCATTTGAATGGGGAACTCGACCGAAACCAAGTATAGGTTTTCATTATGTGAATAACTTGGAAATCTTAGCTCAAACAGCTGCAAAACCTGTTTTCCCAGCACGGGGACCTAGAGTTCTATAATATAAGGCCATAAACATGTTTGTCTGAGTCTTCTATCAAAAGTTACAGCTATTTCTATGAAGTTGTACAAAAACGCTTTCTTTCGCCAAGACAGTGCGTTTCTCACTGTTACATGCATTTGAATGGGGAACTCGACCGAAACAAAGTATAGGTTTTCATTATGTGAATAACTTGGAAATCTTAGCTCAAACAGCTGCAAAACCTGTTTTCCCAGCACGGGGACCTTGAGTTCTATAAGATAAAGCCATAAACATGTGTATCCGAGTCTTCTATCAAAAGTTACAGCTATTTATATGAAGTTGTACAAAAACGCTTTCTTTCGCCAAGACAGTGCGTTTCTCACTGTTACATGCATTTGAATGGGGAACTCAACCGAAACAAAGTATAGGTTTTCATTATGTGAATAACTTGGAAATCTTAGCTCAAACAGCTGCAAAACCTGTTTTCCCAGCATGGGGACCTTGAGTTCTATAAGTTAAAGCCATAAACATGTGTATCCGAGTCTTCTATCAAAAGATACAGCTATTTATATCAAGTTGTACAAAAACGCTTTCTTTCGCCAAGACAGTGCGTTTCTCACTGTTACATGCATTTGAATGGGGAACTCGCCTGAAACAAAGTATAGGTTTTCATTATGTGAATAACTTGGAAATCTTAGCTCAAACAGCTGCAAAACCTGTTTTCCCAGCACGGGGACCTTGAGTTCTATAAGATAAAGCCATAAACATGTGTATCCGAGTCTTCTATCAAAAGTTACAGCTATTTATATGAAGTTGTACAAAAACGCTTTCTTTCGCCAAGACAGTGCGTTTCTCACTGTTACATGCATTTGAATGGGGAACTCAACCGAAACAAAGTATAGGTTTTCATTATGTGAATAACTTGGAAATCTTAGCTCAAACAGCTGCAAAACCTGTTTTGCCAGCACGGGGACCTTGAGTTCTATAAGTTAAAGCCATAAACATGTGTATCCGAGTCTTCTATCAAAAGATACAGCTATTTATATCAAGTTGTACAAAAACGCTTTCTTTCGCCAAGACAGTGCGTTTCTCACTGTTACATGCATTTGAATGGGGAACTCGCCTGAAACAAAGTATAGGTTTTCATTATGTGAATAACTTGGAAATCTTAGCTCAAACAGCTGCAAAACCTGTTTTCCCAGCACCGGGGCCCTTGAGTTCTATAAGATAAAGCCATAAACATGTGTATCCGAGTCTTCTATCAAAAGTTACAGCTATTTATATGAAGTTGTACAAAAACGCTTTCTTTCGCCAAGACAGTGCGTTTCTCACTGTTACATGCATTTGAATGGGGAACTCGACCGAAACAAAGTATAGGTTTTCATTATGTGAATAACTTGGAAATCTTAGCTCAAACAGCTGCAAAACCTGTTTTCCCAGCACGGGGACCTTGAGTTCTATAAGTTAAAGCCATAAACATGTGTATCCGAGTCTTCTATCAAAAGCTACAGCTATTTATATGAAGTTGTACAAAAACGCTTTCTTTCGCCAAGACAGTGCGTTTCTCACTGTTACATGCATTTGAATGGGGAACTCGACCGAAACAAAGTATAGGTTTTCATTATGTGAATAACTTGGAAATCTTAGCTCAAACAGCTGCAAAACCTGTTTTCCCAGCACGGAGACCTTGAGTTCTATAATATAAGGCCATAAACATGTTTGTCTGAGTCTTCTATCAAAAGTTACAGCTATTTCTATGAAGTTGTACAAAAACGCTTTCTTTCGCCAAGACAGTGCGTTTCTCACTGTTACATGCATTTGAATGGGGAACTCGACCGAAACAAAGTATAGGTTTTCATTATGTGAATAACTTTGAAATCTTAGCTCAAACAGCTACAAAACCTGTTTTCCCAGCACGGGAACCTTGAGTTCTATAATATAAGGCCATAAACATGTTTGTCTGAGTCTTCTATCAAAAGTTACAGCTATTTCTATGAAGTTGTACAAAAACGCTTTCTTTCGCCAAGACAGTGCGTTTCTCACTGTTACATGCATTTGAATGGGGAACTCGACCGAAACCAAGTATAGGTTTTCATTATGTGAATAACTTGGAAATCTTAGCTCAAACAGCTGCAAAACCTGTTTTCCCAGCACGGGGACCTAGAGTTCTATAAGATAAAGCCATAAACATGTGTATCCGAGTCTTCTATCAAAAGTTACAGCTATTTATATCAAGTTGTACAAAAACGCTTTCTTTCGCCAAGACAGTGCGTTTCTCACTGTTACATGCATTTGAATGGGGAACTCGACCGAAACAAAGTATAGGTTTTCATTATGTGAATAACTTGGAAATCTTAGCTCAAACAGCTGCAAAACCTGTTTTCCCAGCACGGAGACCTTGAGTTCTATAATATAAGGCCTTAAACATGTTTGTCTGAGTCTTCTATCAAAAGTTACAGCTATTTCTATGAAGTTGTACAAAAACGCTTTCTTTTGCCAAGACAGTGCGTTTCTCACTGTTACATGCATTAGAATGGGGAACTCGACCGAAACAAAGTATAGGTTTTCATTATGTGTATAACTTTAAAATCTTAGCTCAAACAGCTGCAAAACCTGATTTCCCAGCACGGGGACCTTGAGTTCTATAAGATAAAGCCATAAACATGTGTATCCGAGTCTTCTATCAAACGTTACAGCTATTTATATGAAGTTGTACAAAAACGCTTTCTTTCGCCAAGACAGTGCGTTTCTCACTGTTACATGCATTTGAATGGGGAACTCGACCAAAACAAAGTATAGGTTTTCATTATGTGTATAACTTGAAAATCTTAGCTCAAACAGCTGCAAAACCTGTTTTCCCAGCACGGGAACCTTGAGTTCTATAAGATAAAGCCATAAACATGTTTGTCTAAGTCTTCTATCTAAAGTTACAGCTATTTATATGAAGTTGTACAAAAACGCTTTCTTTCGCCAAGACAGTGCGTTTTTCACTGTTACATGCATTTGAATGGGGAACTCGACCGAAACAAAGTATAGGTTTTCATTATGTGTATAACTTGGAAATCTTAGCTCAAACAGCTGCAAAACCTGTTTTCCCAGCACGGGAATCTTGAGTTCTATAAGATAAAGCCATAAACATGTTTGTCTGAGTCTTCTATCAAAAGTTACAGCTATTTATATGAAGTTGTACAAAAACGCTTTCTTTTGCCAAGACAGTGCGTTTCTCACTGTTACATGCATTTGAATGGGGAACTCGCCCGAAACAAAGCATAGGTTTTCATTATGTGTATAACTTGGAAATCTTAGCTCAAACAGCTGCAAAACCTGTTTTCCCAGCACGGGAACCTTGAGTTCTATAAGATAAAGCCATAAACATGTTTGTCTGAGTCTTCTATCAAAAGTTACAGCTATTTATATGAAGTTGTACAAAAACGCTTTCTTTCGCCAAGACAGTGCGTTTCTCACTGTTATATGCATTTCAATGGGGAACTCGCCCGAAACAAAGTATAGGTTTTCATTATGTGTATAACTTGGAAATCTTAGCTCAAACAACTGCAAATCCTGTTTTCCCAGCACGGGGACCTTGAGTTCTATAAGATAAAGCCATAAACATGTTTGTCTGAGTCTTCTATCAAAAGTTACAGCGATTTATATGAAGTTGTACAAAAACGCTTTCTTTCGCCAAGACAGTGCGTTTCTCACTGTTACATGCATTTGAATGGGGAACTCGACCGAAACAAAGTATAGGTTTTCATTATGTGAATAACTTGGAAATCTTAGCTCAAACAGCTGCAAAACCTGTTTTCCCAGCACGGAGACCTTGAGTTCTATAATATAAGGCCTTAAACATGTTTGTCTGAGTCTTCTATCAAAAGTTACAGCTATTTCTATGAAGTTGTACAAAAACGCTTTCTTTTGCCAAGACAGTGCGTTTCTCACTGTTACATGCATTAGAATGGGGAACTCGACCGAAACAAAGTATAGGTTTTCATTATGTGTATAACTTTAAAATCTTAGCTCAAACAGCTGCAAAACCTGATTTCCCAGCACGGGGACCTTGAGTTCTATAAGATAAAGCCATAAACATGTGTATCCGAGTCTTCTATCAAACGTTACAGCTATTTATATGAAGTTGTACAAAAACGCTTTCTTTCGCCAAGACAGTGCGTTTCTCACTGTTACATGCATTTGAATGGGGAACTCGACCAAAACAAAGTATAGGTTTTCATTATGTGTATAACTTGAAAATCTTAGCTCAAACAGCTGCAAAACCTGTTTTCCCAGCACGGGAACCTTGAGTTCTATAAGATAAAGCCATAAACATGTTTGTCTAAGTCTTCTATCTAAAGTTACAGCTATTTATATGAAGTTGTACAAAAACGCTTTCTTTCGCCAAGACAGTGCGTTTTTCACTGTTACATGCATTTGAATGGGGAACTCGACCGAAACAAAGTATAGGTTTTCATTATGTGTATAACTTGGAAATCTTAGCTCAAACAGCTGCAAAACCTGTTTTCCCAGCACGGGAATCTTGAGTTCTATAAGATAAAGCCATAAACATGTTTGTCTGAGTCTTCTATCAAAAGTTACAGCTATTTATATGAAGTTGTACAAAAACGCTTTCTTTTGCCAAGACAGTGCGTTTCTCACTGTTACATGCATTTGAATGGGGAACTCGACCGAAACAAAGTATAGGTTTTCATTATGTGTATAACTTTAAAATCTTAGCTCAAACAACTGCAAAACCTGATTTCCCAGCACGGGGACCTTGAGTTCTATAAGATAAAGCCATAAACATGTTTGTCTGAGTCTTCTATCAAAAGTTACAGCTATTTATATGAAGTTGTACAAAAACGCTTTCTTTCGCCAAGACAGTGCGTTTCTCACTGTTACATGCATTTGAATGGGGAACTCGCCCGAAACAAAGCATAGGTTTTCATTATGTGTATAACTTGGAAATCTTAGCTCAAACAGCTGCAAAACCTGTTTTCCCAGCACGGGAACCTTGAGTTCTATAAGATAAAGCCATAAACATGTTTGTCTGAGTCTTCTATCAAAAGTTACAGCTATTTATATGAAGTTGTACAAAAACGCTTTCTTTCGCCAAGACAGTGCGTTTCTCACTGTTATATGCATTTCAATGGGGAACTCGCCCGAAACAAAGTATAGGTTTTCATTATGTGTATAACTTGGAAATCTTAGCTCAAACAACTGCAAATCCTGTTTTCCCAGCACGGGGACCTTGAGTTCTATAAGATAAAGCCATAAACATGTTTGTCTGAGTCTTCTATCAAAAGTTACAGCGATTTATATGAAGTTGTACAAAAACGCTTTCTTTCGCCAAGACAGTGCGTTTCTCACTGTTACATGCATTTGAATGGGGAACTCGACCGAAACAAAGTATAGGTTTTCATTATGTGAATAACTTGGACATCTTAGCTCAAACACCTGCAAAACCTGTTTTCCCAGCACGGGAACCTTGAGTTCTATAAGATAAAGCCATAAACATGTTTGTCTGAGTCTTCTATCAAAAGTTACAGCTATTTATATGAAGTTGTACAAAAACGCTTTCTTTCGCCAAGACAGTGCGTTTCTCACTGTTACATGCATTTGAATGGGGAACTCGACCGAAACAAAGTATAGGTTTTCATTATGTGAATAACTTGGAAATCTTAGCTCAAACAGCTGCAAAACCTGTTTGCCCAGCACGGGAACCTTGAGTTCTATAAGATAAAGCCATAAACATGTGTATCCGAGTCTTCTATCAAAAGTTACAGCTATTCATATGAAGTTGTACAAAAACGCTTTCTTTCGCCAAGACAGTGCGTTTCTCACTGTTACATGCATTTGAATGGGGAACTCGACCGAAACAAAGTATAGGTTTTCATTATGTGAATAACTTGGAAATCTTAGCTCAGACAGCTGCAAAACCTGTTTTCCCAGCACGGAGACCTTGAGTTCTATAATATAAGGCCATAAACATGTTTGTCTGAGTCTTCTATCAAAAGTTACAGCTATTTCTATGAAGTTGTACAAAAACGCTTTCTTTCGCCAAGACAGTGCGTTTCTCACTGTTACATGCATTTGAATGGGGAACTCGACCGAAACAAAGTATAGGTTTTCATTATGTGTATAACTTGAAAATCTTAGCTCAAACGGCTGCAAAACCTGTTTTCCCAGCACGGGGACCTTGAGTTCTATAAGATAAAGCCATAAACATGTTTGTCTGAGTCTTCTATCAAAAGTTACAGCTATTTATATGAAGTTGTACAAAAACGCTTTCTTTTGCCAAGACAGTGCGTTTCTCACTGTTACATGCATTTCAATGGGGAACTCGACCGAAACAAAGTATAGGTTTTCATTATGTGTATAACTTTAAAATCTTAGCTCAAACAGCTGCAAAACCTGATTTCCCAGCACGGGGACCTTGAGTTCTATAAGATAAAGCCATAAACATGTTTGTCTGAGTCTTCTATCAAAAGTTACAGCGATTTATATGAAGTTGTACAAAAACGCTTTCTTTCGCCAAGACAGTGCGTTTCTCACTGTTACATGCATTTGAATGGGGAACTCGCCCGAAACAAAGCATAGGTTTTCATTATGTGTATAACTTGGAAATCTTAGCTCAAACAGCTGCAAAACCTGTTTTCCCAGCACGGGAACCTTGAGTTCTATAAGATAAAGCCATAAACATGTTTGTCTGAGTCTTCTATCAAAAGTTACAGCGATTTATATGAAGTTGTACAAAAACGCTTTCTTTCGCCAAGACAGTGCGTTTCTCACTGTTACATGCATTTGAATGGGGAACTCGCCCGAAACAAAGCATAGGTTTTCATTATGTGTATAACTTGGAAATCTTAGCTCAAACAGCTGCAAAACCTGATTTCCCAGCACGGGGACCTTGAGTTCTATAAGATAAAGCCATAAACATGTTTGTCTGAGTCTTCTATCAAAAGTTACAGCGATTTATATGAAGTTGTACAAAAACGCTTTCTTTCGCCAAGACAGTGCGTTTCTCACTGTTACATGCATTTGAATGGGGAACTCGCCCGAAACAAAGCATAGGTTTTCATTATGTGTATAACTTGGAAATCTTAGCTCAAACAGCTGCAAAACCTGTTTTCCCAGCACGGGAACCTTGAGTTCTATAAGATAAAGCCATAAACATGTTTGTCTGAGTCTTCTATCAAAAGTTACAGCGATTTATATGAAGTTGTACAAAAACGCTTTCTTTCGCCAAGACAGTGCGTTTCTCACTGTTACATGCATTTGAATGGGGAACTCGCCCGAAACAAAGCATAGGTTTTCATTATGTGTATAACTTGGAAATCTTAGCTCAAACAGCTGCAAAACCTGTTTTCCCAGCACGGGAACCTTGAGTTCTATAAGATAAAGCCATAAACATGTTTGTCTGAGTCTTCTATCAAAAGTTACAGCTATTTATATGAAGTTGTACAAAAACGCTTTCTTTCGCCAAGACAGTGCGTTTCTCACTGTTACATGCATTTCAATGGGGAACTCGCCCGAAACAAAGTATAGGTTTTCATTATGTGTATAACTTGGAAATCTTAGCTCAAACAACTGCAAATCCTGTTTTCCCAGCACGGGGACCTTGAGTTCTATAAGATAAAGCCATAAACATGTTTGTCTGAGTCTTCTATCAAAAGTTACAGCTATTTATATGAAGTTGTACAAAAACGCTTTCTTTCGCCAAGACAGTGCGTTTCTCACTGTTACATGCATTTGAATGGGGAACTCGACCGAAACAAAGTATAGGTTTTCATTATGTGAATAACTTGGAAATCTTAGCTCAAACAGCTGCAAAACCTGTTTTCCCAGCACGGGAACCTTGAGTTCTATAAGATAAAGCCATAAACATGTTTGTCTGAGTCTTCTATCAAAAGTTACAGCTATTTATATGAAGTTGTACAAAAACGCTTTCTTTCGCCAAGACAGTGCGTTTCTCACTGTTACATGCATTTGAATGGGGAACTCGACCGAAACAAAGTATAGGTTTTCATTATGTGAATAACTTGGAAATCTTAGCTCAAACAGCTGCAAAACCTGTTTGCCCAGCACGGGAACCTTGAGTTCTATAAGATAAAGCCATAAACATGTGTATCCGAGTCTTCTATCAAAAGTTACAGCTATTCATATGAAGTTGTACAAAAACGCTTTCTTTCGCCAAGACAGTGCGTTTCTCACTGTTACATGCATTTGAATGGGGAACTCGACCGAAACAAAGTATAGGTTTTCATTATGTGAATAACTTGGAAATCTTAGCTCAGACAGCTGCAAAACCTGTTTTCCCAGCACGGAGACCTTGAGTTCTATAATATAAGGCCATAAACATGTTTGTCTGAGTCTTCTATCAAAAGTTACAGCTATTTCTATGAAGTTGTACAAAAACGCTTTCTTTCGCCAAGATAGTGCGTTTCTCACTGTTACATGCATTTGAATGGGGAACTCGACCGAAACAAAGTATAGGTTTTCATTATGTGTATAACTTGAAAATCTTAGCTCAAACGGCTGCAAAACCTGTTTTCCCAGCACGGGGACCTTGAGTTCTATAAGATAAAGCCATAAACATGTTTGTCTGAGTCTTCTATCAAAAGTTACAGCGATTTATATGAAGTTGTACAAAAACGCTTTCTTTCGCCAAGACAGTGCGTTTCTCACTGTTACATGCATTTGAATGGGGAACTCGCCCGAAACAAAGCATAGGTTTTCATTATGTGTATAACTTGGAAATCTTAGCTCAAACAGCTGCAAAACCTGTTTTCCCAGCACGGGAACCTTGAGTTCTATAAGATAAAGCCATAAACATGTTTGTCTGAGTCTTCTATCAAAAGTTACAGCTATTTATATGAAGTTGTACAAAAACGCTTTCTTTCGCCAAGACAGTGCGTTTCTCACTGTTACATGCATTTGAATGGGGAACTCGACCGAAACAAAGTATAGGTTTTCATTATGTGAATAACTTGGAAATCTTAGCTCAAACAGCTGCAAAACCTGTTTGCCCAGCACGGGAACCTTGAGTTCTATAAGATAAAGCCATAAACATGTGTATCCGAGTCTTCTATCAAAAGTTACAGCTATTCATATGAAGTTGTACAAAAACGCTTTCTTTCGCCAAGACAGTGCGTTTCTCACTGTTACATGCATTTGAATGGGGAACTCGACCGAAACAAAGTATAGGTTTTCATTATGTGAATAACTTGGAAATCTTAGCTCAGACAGCTGCAAAACCTGTTTTCCCAGCACGGAGACCTTGAGTTCTATAATATAAGGCCATAAACATGTTTGTCTGAGTCTTCTATCAAAAGTTACAGCTATTTCTATGAAGTTGTACAAAAACGCTTTCTTTCGCCAAGATAGTGCGTTTCTCACTGTTACATGCATTTGAATGGGGAACTCGACCGAAACAAAGTATAGGTTTTCATTATGTGTATAACTTGAAAATCTTAGCTCAAACGGCTGCAAAACCTGTTTTCCCAGCACGGGGACCTTGAGTTCTATAAGATAAAGCCATAAACATGTTTGTCTGAGTCTTCTATCAAAAGTTACAGCTATTTATATGAAGTTGTACAAAAACGCTTTCTTTTGCCAAGACAGTGCGTTTCTCACTGTTACATGCATTTGAATGGGGAACTCGACCGAAACAAAGTATAGGTTTTCATTATGTGTATAACTTGAAAATCTTAGCTCAAACGGCTGCAAAACCTGTTTGCCCAGCACGGGATATTGAGTTCTATAAGATAAAGCCATAAACATGTGTTTCTGAGTCTTCTATCAAAAGTTACAGCGATTTATATGAAGTTGTTCAAAAGCGCTTTCTTTCGCCAAGACAATGCGTTTCTCACTGTTACATGCATTTGAATGGGAAACTCGCCTGAGACAAAGTATAGGTTTTCATTATGTGAATAATTTTAAAATCTTAGCTCAAACGGCTGCAAAACCTGTTTGCCCAGCACGGGGATATTGAGTTCTATAAGATAAAGCCATAAACACGTGTTTCTGAGTCTTCTATCAAAAGTTACAGCGATTTATATGAAGTTGTACAAAAATGCTTCCTTTCGCCAAGACGATGCGTTTCTCACTGTTACATGCATTTGAATGGGAAACTCGCCTGAAACAAAGTATAGGTTTTCATTATGTGAATAATTTTCAAATCTTAGCTCAAACGGCTGCAAAACCTGTTTGCCCAGCACGGGATATTGAGTTCTATAAGATAAAGCCATAAACATGTGTTTCTGAGTCTTCTATCAAAAGTTACAGCGATTTATATGAAGTTGTACGAAAACGCTTTATTTCGCCAAGACAATGCGTTTCTCACTGTTACATGCATTTGAATGGGAAACTCACCTGAAACAAAGTATAGGTTTTCATTATGTGAATAATTTTAAAATCTTAGCTCAAACGGCTGCAAAACCTGTTTGCCCAGCACGGGACATTGAGTTCTATAAGATAAAGCCATAAACATGTGTTTCTGAGTCTTCTATCAAAAGTTACAGCGATTTATATGAAGTTGTACAAAAATGCTTTTTTTCGCCAAGACAGTGTGTTTCTCACTGTTACATGCATTTCAATGGGGAACTCGACCGAAACAAAGTATAGGTTTTCATTATGTGTATAACTTTAAAATCTTAGCTCAAACAGCTGCAAAACCTGATTTCCCAGCACGGGGACCTTGAGTTCTATAAGATAAAGCCATAAACATGTTTGTCTGAGTCTTCTATCAAAAGTTACAGCGATTTATATGAAGTTGTACAAAAACGCTTTCTTTCGCCAAAACAGTGCGTTTCTCACTGTTACATGCATTTGAATGGGGAACTCGCCCGAAACAAAGCATAGGTTTTCATTATGTGTATAACTTGGAAATCTTAGCTCAAACAGCTGCAAAACCTGTTTTCCCAGCACGGGAACCTTGAGTTCTATAAGATAAAGCCATAAACATGTTTGTCTGAGTCTTCTATCAAAAGTTACAGCGATTTATATGAAGTTGTACAAAAACGCTTTCTTTCGCCAAGACAGTGCGTTTCTCACTGTTACATGCATTTGAATGGGGAACTCGCCCGAAACAAAGCATAGGTTTTCATTATGTGTATAACTTGGAAATCTTAGCTCAAACAGCTGCAAAACCTGATTTCCCAGCACGGGGACCTTGAGTTCTATAAGATAAAGCCATAAACATGTTTGTCTGAGTCTTCTATCAAAAGTTACAGCGATTTATATGAAGTTGTACAAAAACGCTTTCTTTCGCCAAGACAGTGCGTTTCTCACTGTTACATGCATTTGAATGGGGAACTCGCCCGAAACAAAGCATAGGTTTTCATTATGTGTATAACTTGGAAATCTTAGCTCAAACAGCTGCAAAACCTGTTTTCCCAGCACGGGAACCTTGAGTTCTATAAGATAAAGCCATAAACATGTTTGTCTGAGTCTTCTATCAAAAGTTACAGCGATTTATATGAAGTTGTACAAAAACGCTTTCTTTCGCCAAGACAGTGCGTTTCTCACTGTTACATGCATTTGAATGGGGAACTCGCCCGAAACAAAGCATAGGTTTTCATTATGTGTATAACTTGGAAATCTTAGCTCAAACAGCTGCAAAACCTGTTTTCCCAGCACGGGAACCTTGAGTTCTATAAGATAAAGCCATAAACATGTTTGTCTGAGTCTTCTATCAAAAGTTACAGCTATTTATATGAAGTTGTACAAAAACGCTTTCTTTCGCCAAGACAGTGCGTTTCTCACTGTTACATGCATTTCAATGGGGAACTCGCCCGAAACAAAGTATAGGTTTTCATTATGTGTATAACTTGGAAATCTTAGCTCAAACAACTGCAAATCCTGTTTTCCCAGCACGGGGACCTTGAGTTCTATAAGATAAAGCCATAAACATGTTTGTCTGAGTCTTCTATCAAAAGTTACAGCTATTTATATGAAGTTGTACAAAAACGCTTTCTTTCGCCAAGACAGTGCGTTTCTCACTGTTACATGCATTTGAATGGGGAACTCGACCGAAACAAAGTATAGGTTTTCATTATGTGAATAACTTGGAAATCTTAGCTCAAACAGCTGCAAAACCTGTTTTCCCAGCACGGGAACCTTGAGTTCTATAAGATAAAGCCATAAACATGTTTGTCTGAGTCTTCTATCAAAAGTTACAGCTATTTATATGAAGTTGTACAAAAACGCTTTCTTTCGCCAAGACAGTGCGTTTCTCACTGTTACATGCATTTGAATGGGGAACTCGACCGAAACAAAGTATAGGTTTTCATTATGTGAATAACTTGGAAATCTTAGCTCAAACAGCTGCAAAACCTGTTTGCCCAGCACGGGGACCTTGAGTTCTATAAGTTAAAGCCATAAACATGTGTATCCGAGTCTTCTATCAAAAGTTACAGCTATTTATATGAAGTTGTACAAAAACGCTTTGTTTCTCCAAGACACTGGGTTTCTCACTGTTACATGCATTTTGAATGGGGAACTCGCCTGAAACAAAGTATAGGTTTTCATTATGTGAATAACTTTTAAATCTTAGCTCAAACAGCTGCAAAACCTGTTTTGCCAGCACGGGGACCTTGAGTTCTATAAGTTAAAGCCATAAACATGTGTATCCGAGTCTTCTATCAAAAGTTACAGCTATTTATATGAAGTTGTACAAAAACGCTTTCTTTCGCCAATACAATGTGTTTCTCACTGTTACATGCATTTGAATGGGGAACTCGCCTGAAACAAAGTATAGGTTTTCATTATGTGAATAACTTTTAAATCTGAGCTCAAACAGCTGCAAAACCTGTTTTGCCAGCACGGGGACCTTGAGTTCTATAAGATAAAGCCATAAACATGTGTATCCGAGACTTCTATCAAAAGATACAGCTATTTATATGAAGTTGTACAAAAACGCTTTGTTTCTCCAAGACACTGGGTTTCTCACTGTTACATGCATTTTGAATGGGGAACTCGCCTGAAACAAAGTATAGGTTTTCATTATGTGAATAACTTTTAAATCTTAGCTCAAACAGCTGCAAAACCTGTTTTGCCAGCACGGGGACCTTGAGTTCTATAAGTTAAAGCCATAAACATGTGTATCCGAGTCTTCTATCAAAAGTTACAGCTATTTATATGAAGTTGTACAAAAACGCTTTCTTTCGCCAATACAATGTGTTTCTCACTGTTACATGCATTTGAATGGGGAACTCGCCTGAAACAAAGTATAGGTTTTCATTATGTGAATAACTTTTAAATCTGAGCTCAAACAGCTGCAAAACCTGTTTTCCCAGCACGGGAACCTTGAGTTCTATAAGATAAAGCCATAAACATGTTTGTCTGAGTCTTCTATCAAAAGTTACAGCTATTTATATGAAGTTGTACAAAAACGCTTTCTTTCGCCAAGACAGTGCGTTTCTCACTGTTACATGCATTTCAATGGGGAACTCGCCCGAAACAAAGTATAGGTTTTCATTATGTGTATAACTTGGAAATCTTAGCTCAAACAACTGCAAATCCTGTTTTCCCAGCACGGGGACCTTGAGTTCTATAAGATAAAGCCATAAACATGTTTGTCTGAGTCTTCTATCAAAAGTTACAGCTATTTATATGAAGTTGTACAAAAACGCTTTCTTTCGCCAAGACAGTGCGTTTCTCACTGTTACATGCATTTCAATGGGGAACTCGACCGAAACAAAGTATAGGTTTTCATTATGTGAATAACTTGGAAATCTTAGCTCAAACAGCTGCAAAACCTGTTTTCCCAGCACGGGAACCTTGAGTTCTATAAGATAAAGCCATAAACATGTTTGTCTGAGTCTTCTATCAAAAGTTACAGCTATTTATATGAAGTTGTACAAAAACGCTTTCTTTCGCCAAGACAGTGCGTTTCTCACTGTTACATGCATTTGAATGGGGAACTCGACCGAAACAAAGTATAGGTTTTCATTATGTGAATAACTTGGAAATCTTAGCTCAAACAGCTGCAAAACCTGTTTGCCCAGCACGGGGACCTTGAGTTCTATAAGTTAAAGCCATAAACATGTGTATCCGAGTCTTCTATCAAAAGTTACAGCTATTTATATGAAGTTGTACAAAAACGCTTTGTTTCTCCAAGACACTGGGTTTCTCACTGTTACATGCATTTTGAATGGGGAACTCGCCTGAAACAAAGTATAGGTTTTCATTATGTGAATAACTTTTAAATCTTAGCTCAAACAGCTGCAAAACCTGTTTTGCCAGCACGGGGACCTTGAGTTCTATAAGTTAAAGCCATAAACATGTGTATCCGAGTCTTCTATCAAAAGTTACAGCTATTTATATGAAGTTGTACAAAAACGCTTTCTTTCGCCAATACAATGTGTTTCTCACTGTTACATGCATTTGAATGGGGAACTCGCCTGAAACAAAGTATAGGTTTTCATTATGTGAATAACTTTTAAATCTGAGCTCAAACAGCTGCAAAACCTGTTTTGCCAGCACGGGGACCTTGAGTTCTATAAGATAAAGCCATAAACATGTGTATCCGAGACTTCTATCAAAAGATACAGCTATTTATATGAAGTTGTACAAAAACGCTTTGTTTCTCCAAGACACTGGGTTTCTCACTGTTACATGCATTTTGAATGGGGAACTCGCCTGAAACAAAGTATAGGTTTTCATTATGTGAATAACTTTTAAATCTTAGCTCAAACAGCTGCAAAACCTGTTTTGCCAGCACGGGGACCTTGAGTTCTATAAGTTAAAGCCATAAACATGTGTATCCGAGTCTTCTATCAAAAGTTACAGCTATTTATATGAAGTTGTACAAAAACGCTTTCTTTCGCCAATACAATGTGTTTCTCACTGTTACATGCATTTGAATGGGGAACTCAACCGAAACAAAGTATAGGTTTTCATTATGTGAATAACTTGGAAATCTTAGCTCAAACAGCTGCAAAACCTGTTTGCCCAGCACGGGGATATTGAATTCTATAAGATAAAGCCATAAATATGTATTTCTGAGTCTTCTATCAAAAGTTACAGCTGTCTTCGTGAAGACCATTAAAAACGCTTTATTTCACCAGTTAGTGCGTTTCTCGCTATTACATGCATTTGAATGGAGTTCTCGCCCAAAACAAAGTATAGGTTTTCATTATGTGAATAACTTGAAAATCTTAGCTCAAACAGCTGCAAAACCTATTTTCTCGCCCAAAAGATACAGCTATTTATATGAAGTTGTACAAAAACGCTTTCTTTCGCCAATACAATGTGTTTCTCACTGTTACATGGATTTGAATGGGGAACTCGACTGAAACAAAGTATAGGTTTTCATTATGTGAATAACTTGGAAATCTTAGCTCAAACAGCTGCAAAACCTGTTTTGCCAGCACGGGGACCTTGAGTTCTATAAGTTAAAGCCATAAACATGTGTATCCGAGTCTTCTATCAAAAGTTACAGCTATTTATATGAAGTTGTACAAAAACGCTTTCTTTCGCCAATACAATGTGTTTCTCACTGTTACATGCATTTGAATGGGGAACTCGCCTGAAACAAAGTATAGGTTTTCATTATGTGAATAACTTTTAAATCTGAGCTCAAACAGCTGCAAAACCTGTTTTGCCAGCACGGGGACCTTGAGTTCTATAAGATAAAGCCATAAACATGTGTATCCGAGACTTCTATCAAAAGATACAGCTATTTATATGAAGTTGTACAAAAACGCTTTGTTTCTCCAAGACACTGGGTTTCTCACTGTTACATGCATTTTGAATGGGGAACTCGCCTGAAACAAAGTATAGGTTTTCATTATGTGAATAACTTTTAAATCTTAGCTCAAACAGCTGCAAAACCTGTTTTGCCAGCACGGGGACCTTGAGTTCTATAAGTTAAAGCCATAAACATGTGTATCCGAGTCTTCTATCAAAAGTTACAGCTATTTATATGAAGTTGTACAAAAACGCTTTCTTTCGCCAATACAATGTGTTTCTCACTGTTACATGCATTTGAATGGGGAACTCGCCTGAAACAAAGTATAGGTTTTCATTATGTGAATAACTTTTAAATCTGAGCTCAAACAGCTGCAAAACCTGTTTTGCCAGCACGGGGACCTTGAGTTCTATAAGATAAAGCCATAAACATGTGTATCCGAGACTTCTATCAAAAGATACAGCTATTTATATGAAGTTGTACAAAAACGCTTTGTTTCTCCAAGACACTGGGTTTCTCACTGTTACATGCATTTTGAATGGGGAACTCGCCTGAAACAAAGTATAGGTTTTCATTATGTGAATAACTTTTAAATCTTAGCTCAAACAGCTGCAAAACCTGTTTTGCCAGCACGGGGACCTTGAGTTCTATAAGTTAAAGCCATAAACATGTGTATCCGAGTCTTCTATCAAAAGTTACAGCTATTTATATGAAGTTGTACAAAAACGCTTTCTTTCGCCAATACAATGTGTTTCTCACTGTTACATGCATTTGAATGGGGAACTCGCCTGAAACAAAGTATAGGTTTTCATTATGTGAATAACTTTTAAATCTGAGCTCAAACAGCTGCAAAACCTGTTTTGCCAGCACGGGGACCTTGAGTTCTATAAGATAAAGCCATAAACATGTGTATCCGAGACTTCTATCAAAAGATACAGCTATTTATATGAAGTTGTACAAAAACGCTTTGTTTCTCCAAGACACTGGGTTTCTCACTGTTACATGCATTTTGAATGGGGAACTCGCCTGAAACAAACTATAGGTTTTCATTATGTGAATAACTTTTAAATCTTAGCTCAAACAGCTGCAAAACCTGTTTTGCCAGCACGGAGACCTTGAGTTCTATAAGATAAAGCCATAAACATGTGTATCCGAGTCTTCTATCAAAAGTTACAGCTATTTATATGAAGTTGTACAAAAACGCTTTCTTTCGCCAAGACAGTGCGTTTCTCACTGTTATATGCATTTGAATGGGGAACTCAACCGAAACAAAGTATAGGTTTTCATTATGTGAATAACTTGAAAATCTTAGCTCAAACAGCTGCAAAACCTGTTTGCCCAGCACGGGGATATTGAATTCTATAAGATAAAGCCATAAATATGTATTTCTGAGTCTTCTATCAAAAGTTACAGCTGTCTTCGTGAAGACCATTAAAAACGCTTTATTTCACCAGTTTAGCGTTTCTCGCTATTACATGCATTTGAATGGAGTTCTCGCCCAAAACAAAGTATAGGTTTTCATTATGTGAATAACTTGAAAATCTTAGCTCAAACAGCTGCAAAACCTATTTTCTCGCCCAAAAGATACAGCTATTTATATGAAGTTGTACAAAAACGCTTTCTTTCGCCAATACAATGTGTTTCTCACTGTTACATGCATTTGAATGGGGAACTCGCCTGAAACAAAGTATAGGTTTTCATTATGTGAATAACTTTTAAATCTTAGCTCAAACAGCTGCAAAACCTGTTTTCCCAGCACGGGGACCTTGAGTTCTATAAGATAAAGCCATAAACATGTGTATCCGAGACTTCTATCAAAAGTTACAGCTATTTATATGAAGTTGTACAAAAACGCTTTCTTTCGCCAAGACAGTGAGTTTCTCACTGTTACATGGATTTGAATGGGGAACTCGACCGAAACAAAGTATAGGTTTTCATTATGTGAATAACTTGGAAATCTTAGCTCAAACAGCTGCAAAACCTGTTTTCCCAGCACGGGGACCTTGAGTTCTATAAGTTAAAGCCATAAATATGTGTATCCGAGTCTTCTATCAAAAGTTACAGCTATTTATATGAAGTTGTACAAAAACGCTTTCGTTCGCCAAGACTGTGCGTTTCTCACTGTTACATGCATTTTGAATGGGGAACTCGCCTGAAACAAAGTATAGGTTTTCATTATGTGAATAACTTTTAAATCTTAGCTCAAACAGCTGCAAAACCTGTTTTCCCAGCACGGGGACCTTGAGTTCTATAAGTTAAAGCCATAAACATGTGTATCCGAGTCTTCTATCAAAAGTTACAGCTATTTATATGAAGTTGTACAAAAACGCTTTCTTTCGCCAATACAATGTGTTTCTCACTGTTACATGCATTTGAATGGGGAACTCGCCTGAAACAAAGTATAGGTTTTCATTATGTGAATAACTTTTAAATCTTAGCTCAAACAGCTTCAAAACCTGTTTTCCCAGCACGGGGACCTTGAGTTCTATAAGATAAAGCCATGAATACGTATATCTGAATCTTCTATCAAAAGTTACACCGATTTATATGAAGTTGTGCAAAAACGCTTTATTTCGCCAAGACAGTGCGTTTCTGACGATTACATGCATTTGAATGGGGAACTCGCACGAAACAAAGTATAGGTTTTCATTATGTGAATAACTTGAAAATCTTAGCTCAAACAGCGGCAAAACCTTTTTGCCCAGCACGGGGATATTGAATTCTATAAGATAAAGCCATGAATACGTATATCTGAATCTTCTATCAAAAGTTACACCGATTTATATGAAGTTGTGCAAAAACGCTTTATTTCGCCAAGACAGTGCGTTTCTGACGATTACATGCATTTGAATGGGGAACTCGCACGAAACAAAGTATAGGTTTTCATTATGTGAATAACTTGAAAATCTTAGCTCAAACAGCTGCAAAACCTTTTTGCCCAGCACGGGGATATTGAATTCTATAAGATAAAGCCATGAATATGTATTTCTGAGTCTTCTATCAAAAGTTACAGCTGTCTTTATGAAGACCATGAAAAAGGCTTTATTTCACCACGTTAGTGCGTTTCTCGCTATTACATGCATTTGAATGGAGTTCTCGCCCGACACAAAGTATAGGTTTTCATTATGTGAATAACTTGAAAATCTTAGCTCAAACAGCTGCAAAACCTTTTTGCCCAGCACGGGGATATTGAATTCTATAAGATAAAGCCATGAATACGTATATCTGAATCTTCTATCAAAAGTTACATCGATTTATATGAAGTTGTGCAAAAACGCTTTATTTCGCCAAGACAGTGCGTTTCTGACGATTACATGCATTTGAATGGGGAACTCGCACGAAACAAAGTATAGGTTTTCATTATGTGAATAACTTGAAAATCTTAGCTCAAACAGCTGCAAAACCTTTTTTCCCAGCACGGGGATATTGAATTGTATAAGATAAAGCCATAAATATGTATTTCTGAGTCTTCTATCAAAAGTTACAGCTGTCTTTATGAAGACCATGAAAAAGGCTTTATTTCACCACATTAGTGCGTTTCTCGCTATTACATGCATTTGAATGGAGTTCTCGCCCGACACAAAGTATAGGTTTTCATTATGTGAATAACTTGAAAATCTTAACTCAAACAGCTGCAAAACCTGTTTGCCCAGCACGGGGATATTGAATTCTACAAGATAAAGCCATGAATACGTATATCTGAATCTTCTATCAAAAGTTACGCCTATTTATATGAAGTTGTACAAGAACGCTTTATTTCGTCAAGACAGTGCGTTTCTGACGATTACATGCATTTGAATGGGGAACTGGCACGAAACAAAGTATAGCTTTTCCATCCACATTTCACCAGGGCCAGTGTTGTTGGCTGAGGCCATCCAGATTACACCACTGCCAGTGCTTCCTGTGATGCCATCATGACCACATCAGGGCCTGTGCTACTCATTGACACCATCCACATTTCACCAGGGCTTGTGTTGCTGGCTGATGCGATCCACAATACACAAGGGCCTCTGCTACTGGCTGAGGCCATCCACATCACACCAGGGCCTTTGGTGCTGGCCAGTGCCATCCACATTTCACCAGGGCCACTGTTGTTGGCTGAGGCCGTACATTTTACACCAGGGAGAGTGCTTCCTGTGAGGCGATCTTCACCACACAAGGTTCTTTGCTGTTCGCTAAGGCCATCCATATTACAACTTGGCCTGTGGTGATAGCTGAGGTCAACTACATTTCACCAGGGCCTGTGTTGGTGGCTGATCCCATCCACAATATAAAAAGGCCTGTGCAACTGGATGATGCCATCCACATTGCAACAGGGCCACTGCTCCCTGTGAGGCCATATTCACAACACCAGGGTCTGTGCTGCTTGCTGATACCATCCTCATTTCACCACGGCCTGCGTTGATGGCTGATGCGATCCACAATACACAAGGGCCTGTGCTACTGGCTAAGGCCATTCACATTACACCAGGGTGTGTGGTGCTGACCAATACAATCCATATTTCACCAGGGCGAGTGTTGTTGGCTGAGGCCATACACATTACACCAGGGACAGGGCTTCCTGTGAGGCCATCTTCACCACACCAGGGACTGTACTGTTGGATGAGGCCATGGACATTACACAAGGGACATTGCTCCCTATGACGCCATATTCACCACACCAGGGCCTGGCTGATACCATCCTCATTTCACCAGGCCGTGCGTTGCTGGCTCATGCCATCCACATTACATCAGGGCCTGTGCTGCTCGTTGATGCCATCCACATAACCCTGGGCCTGTGGTGATGTCCGAAACCATCCACATTTTCCCAGGGCTTGTGTTGCTGGCTGATGACATCCACAAAACACAAGGGCCTGTGATACTGGCTGATGCCATCCACATTTCACCAGGGCCACTGTTGTTGGCTTAGGCCATACACTTTACACCAGGGACAGTGCTTCCTGTGAGGCCATCTTCACCCGACCAGGTTCTCTGCTGCTCTCGTTGATACCATCCACATTACACTTGGGCCTGTGGTACTGACCGATATCATGCACATTTCCCAGGGCCAGTGGTGTTGGCTAAGGCCATTCACATTACACCAGAGACAGTGCTTCCTGTGAGGCCATCTTAACCAAACCAGGGACTGTGCTTTTGGCTGAGGCCATCCGTATTACATCAGGGCCTGTGATGCCGACTTCTACCATCCACATTACACCAGGGCCTTTGCTACTGGCTTAGGACATTTACATTACACCAAGGTGTGTGGTCTTGGCTGAGGCCAAGTACATTTCACCAGGGCCTGTATTGGTGGCTTATCCCATCCACAATATACAAAGGCCTGTGGTACCTGCTGATGCCATCCACATTACACCAGGGCCAGTGTTGTCAGATGGGACCATCCACATTACACCACTGCCAGTGCTTCCTGTGAGGCCATCATCACCACACCAGGGCCTGCGTTGCTGGCTGATGCCATCCACATTGCACCGCGGCTAATGCTCCATGTGAGGCCATCTTCACCACACCAGGGCCTGCGTTGCTTGCTCATGCCATCCACATTACACCGGGGCCTGTGCTATTCGTTGATGCCATCCACATTACGCCAGGGCCAGTGGTTTTGGATGAGGACATTCACATTACACCTGGGCCTTTGGTGCTGGCCAATACCATCCACATTTCACCAGTGCCAGTGTTGTTGGCTTAGGCCATACACATTACACCACTGCCAGTGCTTCCTGTGAGGCCATTATCACCACACCAGGGCTTGTGTTGCTTTCTGATGCGATCCACAATATACAAGGTTTCTGTACTACTGGCTGAGGCCATCCACATTACACCAGGGCCAGTGGTGCTGGCCAATACCATCCACATTTCACCAGGGCCACTGTTGTTGGCTGAGGCTATACATTTTACACCAGGGAGAGTGCTTCCTGTGAGGCGATCTTCACCACACAAGGGCCTTTGCCCTGGGCTGAAGCCATCCACATTACACCTTGGCCTGTGGTGCTGACCGATATCATGCACATTTCCCAGGGCCTGCGTTGCTGGCTGAGGCCATCCATATTACACCAGGGCTAATGCTCCCTGTGAGGCCATCTTCACCACACCAGGGCCTGCGTTGCTTGCTCATGCCATCCACATTACCGATATCATGCACATTTCCCAGGGCCAGTGGTGTTGGCTAAGGCCATTCACATTACACCAGAGACAGTGCTTCCTGTGAGGCCATCCTAACCAAACCAGGGACTGTGCTTTTGGCTGAGGCCATCCGCATTACATCAGGGCCTGTGATGCCGAGTTCTACCATCCACATTACAGCAGGGACAGTGCTTACTTTGAGGCCATCTTAACCCCACCAGGGCCTCTGCTGCTCGTTGATGCCATCCACATTACGCCTGGGCCTGTGGTGCTGACCGATATCATGCACATTTCACCAGGGTTAGTGGTGTTGACTAAGGTCATTCACATTACACCAGGGCCTTTGCTACTGGCTTAGGACATTTACATTACACCAGGGTGTGTGGTCATGGCTGAGGCCAACAACATATCACCAGGGCCTGTATTGGTGCCTGATCCCATCCACAATATACAAAGGCCTGTGCTACTGGCTGATGCCATCCACATTACACCAGGGCCAGTGCTCCCTGTGAGGCCATCTTCACCACACCAGGGCCTTTGTTGCTGGCTGAGGCCATCCTCATTTCACCAGGGCCTGCGTTGCTTGGTCATGCCATCCACATTACACCAGTGACTGTGCTACTGGGTGAGGCCAACTACATTTCACCAGGGCTTGTGTTGCTGGCTGACGACATCCACAATACACAAGGGCATGTGATACTGGCTGATGCCATCCACATTACACCAGGGACAGTGTTGTTAGATGAGGCCATCAACATTTCACAAGGGCCTGCATTGCTTGCTCATGCCATCCACAGAACAACAGGGCCTGTGCTACTGGCTGAAGCCAACTACATTTCACCAGGGCCTGTGCTAGTCGTTGATGCCATCCACATTATACCAGCGCAAGTGGTGCTGTCCAAAACCATCCACATTTCACTAGGGCCAATGTTGTTGGATGAGGCCATCCACATTACACCACTGCCAGTGCTTCCATTGAGGCCATCATCACCACACCAGGGCCTGTGGTGCTGGATGAGGCCATCCACATTACACCAGGGCCTGTGCTACTTGTTGATACCATCCACATTTCACCAGGGCCATCCAACAGTGGTGTTGGCCGAGGACATTCACATTACACCAGGGCCTGTGATGCCGGCTTCTACCATCCACATTACACCAGGGACAGTGAGGCCATCTTCACCACACCAGGGCCTTTGCTGTGGGCTGAGGCCATCCACATTACACCAGGGCTTGTGATGCCGGCTTCTACCATCCACATTACACCAGGGACAGTGCTTCCTTTGAGGCAATCTTCACGCGACCAGGGCCTCTCCTTCTCGTTGATGCCAACCACATTAAACCTGGGCGTGTGGTGCTGGATATCATGCACATTTCACCAGGGCGAGTGGTGTTGGCTAAGGTCATTCACATTACACCAGGGCCTTTGCTACTGGCTTGTGACATTTACATTACACCAGGTGGTCATATGGTCATGGCTGAGGCCAACTACATATCACCAGGTGTTACGTTCCCCCCAAAAGGGTCTAGGCATGCGAGTGAGGGGACCAGTAACAAATGAGTCCAGAACAGAATGAAAGGAAAACAGACCAGTGTTTTTAATAAATAAAATAGTCTTTATTATAGATCATCTTAACATAAAGAGCCGGCAACGCCGTTTTACCAATAACACTTGGAAAAAGAGAAAAAAGGTTGCAACAACAAAGAACACAACAACCAAACAAAAACTCCACACCACGAGGAGGCACTTCCAGGGGCCCACAAGCTCACCCTGTCACTAACAGCAGCTGGCTTACTGCTGCCAAGGCCCACAAGCCCACACTACTCACGTAAAGCAGCTATGCTGTTTCCACAACTCCACACTTCGAGCAGGCTAACCACACACAACGCAGAGACACCAGAGAACACCCCACCCTGTTCACAGCTCATCCCCAGCTTATATGACCTCAGAGAGGTGATAGCTGACTGGGCCCAGGTGGCAAACGAGGCTAATCAGAAGCAGCTGTGTCCTGGGGAGAGAGAAGAGCAAGAGAGAGACAGAGGGGTGGAGCAAAAGAGGAGGAGGCGGAGAAAAACACCACACCCACACAAGGGCAGTATCAGGAGGCCCAGCTAGGGCCGTAAAACCAGGGCCTGTATTGGAGCCTGATGCCATCCACATTACACCAGGGCCAGTGCTCCCTGTGAGGCCATCATCACCACACCAGGGCCTGCGTTGCTGGCTGAGGCCATCCACATAACACCAGGGATGGTGCTTCCTGTGAGGCCATCTTCACCCGACTAGGGCCTCTGCTGCATGTTGATGCCATCCACATTACACCAGGGCAAGTGGTGTTGGCTGAGGACATTCACATTACACCTGGGTGTGTGGTGCTGACCAATACCATCCATATTTCACCAGGGACAGTGTTGTTAGATCAGGCCATCCACATTACAACAAGGCCTGTGATACTGGCTGAGGACATTTACATTTAACCAGGGCCTTTGGTCATGGCTGAGGCCAACTACATTTCACCAGGGACTGTGTGGGTGGCTGATCCCATCCAAAATATACAAATGACTGTGCTAATGGCTGATGCCATCCACATTACACCAGGGGCAGTGCTCCCTGTGAGGCCAACTTCACCACACCAGGGCCTGTGTTGCTGGCTGATGTGATCCACAATTTACAAGGGACTGTGCTACTGGCTAAGGCCATTCACATTAAACCAGGGTGTGTGGTGCTGACCAATACCATCCACATTTCACCAGGGCCACTGTTGTTGGCTGAGTCCATACACATAACATCAGGGACAGTGCTTTTGGCTGAGGCCATCATCACCACACCAGGGCGTGTGGTGCTGGCCGAAACCATCCACATTTCACCAGGGCTTGTGTTGCTGGCTGATGCGATCCACAATACACAAGGGCCTGTGCTACTGGCTGATGCCATCCCAATTACACCAGGGCCAGTGGTGTTGGCTGAGGACATTCACATTACGCCAGGGCCTGTGGTGTTGGCCAATACCATCCACATTTAAAGAGGTCCAGTGTTGTTGGCTGAGGAAATACAAATTACACCAGGTACAGTGCTGCTAGCCTTCCACATTACCCAAGGGGCTGTGTTGCTGGCTGATGCCATTCACAATACTCAAGGGCATGTGCTACTGGCTGATGCCATCTACATTACACCAGGGACAGTGCTCCCTGTGATTCCATCATCACCAAGCCAGCGCCTGTGGTGCAGGCCGAAACCATCCACATTTCACCAGGGCTTGTGTTGCTGGCTGATGCGATCCACAATACACAAGGGCCTGTGCTACTGGCTGATGCCATCCCAATTACACCAGGGCCAGTGGTGTTGGCTGAGGACATTCAAATTACACCAGGGCCTCTGGTTCTGGCCAATACCATCCACATTTCACCAGGACTACTGTTGTTGGCTTAGGCCATCCACCTTTCACCAGAGACTGTGATGTCGGCTTCTACCATCCACATTACACCAGGGCCTGTGCTTCCTGTGAGGCCATCTTTACCCCACCAGGGCCTTTGATGCTCGTTGATGCCATCCACATTAGGGCCTGTGATAATGGCCGATATCATGCACATTACACCAGGGCCGACATGTGTAAGCTAAGGCCATCCACATTACACCAGGGTGTGTGGTGCTTACCAATACCATCCATATTTCACAAGGGCCAGTGTTGTTAGATTATGCCATCCACATTACACCAGGTCCTGTGCTGCTGGCTGAGGCCATCCACATTGCACCGGGGCCATGGGGTTGGATGAGGACATTAACATTACACCAGCGACTGTGTTGCTTGCTGAGGCTATTCACATTGCAGTAGGGCCTGTGCTGCTGGCTGAGGCCACCTATATTTCACGAGGGCCTGTGTTGATGGCTGATGCCCTCCACAATACACCAAGGCCAGTGATTTCTGTGAGGCCATTTTCAGTAGACCAGGGTCTGTGCTGCTTGCTGATGCCATCGAAAATACACCAGGGCCAGTAAATCCTTGTGAGGCCATCTTCACCAGACCAGGGCCTGTGCTGCTAGCCATCCAAATTACGCAAGGGCCTGTGTTGCTGGCCGAAAACCACCACATTTCACCAGGGCCTGTGGTGGTGCTGGATGAGGCCATCCACATTACACCAGGGCCTGTGCTACTGGCTAATGACACTTACATTTCACCAGGGCATGTGGTCATGGCTGAGGCAAACTATATTTCATCAGGGCCTGTGGTCATGGCTGAGGACATTCACATTACACCAGGGCCTGTGGTGCTGGCCAATACCATCCACATTTCACCAGGGCAAGTGTTGTTGGCTGAGGACATTCACATTACACCTGGGTCTGTGGTGCTGGCCAATACCATCCACATTTCACCAGGGCCAGTGTTGTTGGATGAGGCCATCCAAATTACACCAGGGACAGTGCTTCCTGTGAGGCCATCATCACCACACCAGGGCATGTGGTGCTGGCTGATACCATTCACATTACACAAGGGTCTGTGCTTCTAGCCTTCCACATTACCCAAGGGCCTGTGTTGCTGGCTGATGCCATTCACAATACTCAAGGGCCTGTGCTACTGGCTGATGCCATCTATATTACAGCAGGGCCTGTGGTGCTGGCCAATACCATCCACATTTCACCAGGGCCAGTGTTGTTGGCTGAGGACATTCACATTACACCAGGGCCTGTGGTACTGGCCAATACCATCCACATTTCACCAGGGCCAGTGTTGTTGGATGAGGACATCCAAATTACACCAGGGACAGTGCTTCCTGTGAGGCCATCATCACCACACCAGGGCCTGTGGTGCTGGCTGATACCATCCACATTACACAAGGGCCTGTGCTGCTAGCCTTCCACATTACCCAAGGGCCTGTGTTGCTGGCTGATGCCATTCACAATACTCAAGGGCCTGTGCTACTGGCTGATGCCATCTACATTCCAGAGCCCCTGTTGTGCTGGCCAATACCATCGACATTTCACCAAGGCCAGTGTTGTTTGCTGAGGCCATCCAAATTACACCAGGGACAATGCTTCCTGTGAGGCCATCATCACCACACCAGGGCATGTGGTGCTGGCTGATACCATTCACATTACACAAGGGTCTGTGCTTCTAGCCTTCCACATTACCCAAGGGCCTGTATTGCTGGCTGATGCCATTCACAATACTCAAGGGCCTGTGCTACTGGCTGATGCCATCTATATTACAGCAGGGCCTGTGGTGCTGGCCAATACCATCCACATTTCACCAGGGCCTGTGGTGTTGCTGGATGAGGCCATCCACATTACACCAGGGCCTGTGGTACTGGCCAATACCATCCACATTTCTCCAGGGCTTGTGTTGCTGGCTGATGTGATCCACAGTACACAAGGGCCTGTGCTACTGGCTGAGGACATTCACATTACAACATGGCCTGTAGTGCTGGCCAATACCATCCATGTTTCACCAGGACCACTGTTGTTGGCTGAGGCCATACACTTTACATCAGGGACACTGCTTCTTGTGAGGCCATCTTCACCACACCAGGGCCTGTACTTTTGGCTGAGGCCATTAACATTACACCAGGGCCTTTGGTGCTGTGCGAAACAATCCACATTTCACCAGTGCTTGTGTTGCTGGCTGATGACATAATCACCACACCAGGGCCTGTGGTGCTGGCCAATACCATCCACATTACACCAGGGCCAGTGTTGTTGGCTCAGGCCATCCACGTTACACCACTGCCAGTGCTTCCTGTGATGCCATCATCACCAAACCAGGGCCTTTGGTGCTGGCTGAGGCCATCCACATTACACCAGGGCCTGTGCTACTCTTTGATACCAACCACATTTCACGAGGTCTTGTGTTGCTGGCTGATGCGATTCACAATACACAAGGGCCTGTGCTTCTGGCTGAGGACATTCACATTACACCAGGGCCTGTTGTGCTGGCTGATACCATCCATATTTCACCTGGGCCAGTGTTTTTGGATGAGGCCATCCAAATTACAGTGCTTCCTGTGAGGCCATCATCACCACACCAGGGCCTGTGGTGCTGGCTGATACCATCCACATTACACAAGGGCCAGTGCTGCTAGCCTTCCACATTACCCAAGGGCCTGTGTTGCTGGCCGAAACCATCCACATTTTAAAAGGGCCAGTGGTGTTGCTGGCTGATGCCATTCACAATACTCACGGGCCTGTGCTACTGGCTGATGCCATCTACATTACACCAGGGCCTGTGGTTCTGGCCAGTACCACCGACATTTCACCAGGGCCAGTGTAGTTTTCTGAGGCCATCCACATTACACCAGTGCAATTGCTTCCTGTGAGGCCATATTCACCACACCAGGGACTTTGCTGTTGGCTGAAACCATCCACATTACATCAAGGCCATTGGTCCTTGCCGATGTCATCCACATTTCACCAGGGCCAGTGGTGTTGGCTAAGGCCATCCACATTACACCAAGGTCTGTGGTGCTGGCCATTACAATCCACATTTCACCTGGGCCAGTGTTGGTAGATGAGGCCATCCACATTATACCACGGCATGTGCTCCCTGTGAGGCTATCGTCACCACACCAGGGCCTGTATTGCTGGCTTAGGCCATCCACATTGCACCAGGGCTAGTGCTCCCTCTGAGGCCAACTTCACGACAGCAGGGCCTGCGCTGCTGTCTGAGGTCATCTACATTTCACCAGAGCCTGTGTTGCTGGCTGATGCGATCCACAATACACAAGGGCCTGTGCTACTGGCTGATGCCATCCCAATTACACCAGGGCCAGTGGTGTTGGCTGAGGACATTCACATTACGCCAGGGCCTGTGGTTTTGGCCAATACCATCCACATTTAAAGAGGGCCAGTGTTGTTGGCTGAGGAAATACAAATTACACCAGGTACAGTGCTGCTAGCCTTCCACATTACCCAAGGGCCTGTGTTGCTGGCTGATGCCATTCACAATACTCAAGGGCATGTGCTACTGGCTGATGCCATCTACATTACAGAAGGGCCTGTGGTGCAGGCCAATACCATCGACATTTCACCAAGGCCAGTGTTTTTTGCTGAGGCCATCCACATTACACCAGGGACAGTGCATCCTGTGAAGCCATCTTCACCACACGAGGGCCTGTGCTGCTGGCTGAAGCCATTCAAATTACACCAGGGCCTCTGGTGCTGGCCAATACCATCCACATTTCACCAGGGCCACTGTTGTTGGCTTAGGCCATCCACCTTACACCAGAGACTGTGATGTCGGCTTCTACCATCCACATTACACCAGGGCCTGTGCTTCCTGTGAGGCCATCTTTAAACCACCAGGGCCTTTGATGCTCGTTGATGCCATCCACATTAGGGCCTGTGATGCTGGCCGATATCATCCACATTACACCAGGGCCAGTGGTGTAAGCTAAGGCCATCCACATTACACCAGGGCCTGCGTTGCTGGCTGATGTGATCCACAATTCACAAAGGCCTGTGCTACTGGCTAAGGCCATTCACATTAAACCAGGGTGTGTGGTGCTTACCAATACCATCCACATTTCACCATGGTTTTTGTTGCTATCTGATGCGATCCACAATACACAAAGGCCTGTGCTACTGGCTGAAGACATTCACATTACACCAGGGCCTGTGGTGCTGGCCAATGCCATCCGCATTTCACCAGGACCACTGTTGTTGGCTGAGGCCATACACTTTACATCACGGACAGTGCTTCCTGTGAGGCCATCTTAAACACAACAGGGCCTGTAGTGTTGGCTGAGGCCATCCACATTACTCCAGGGACGGTGCTTCCTGTGAGGCCATCTTCACCCGACCAAGGCCTCTGCTGCTTGTTGATGCCATCCACATTGCACCAGGGCCAGTGGTGTTGGCTGAGGACATTCACATTACACCTGGGCCTGTGGTGCTGAACGATATCATGCACATTTCACCAGATCAAGTGGTGTTGGCTATGGCCATTCACATTACACCAGGGAGTGTGGTGCTGACCAATACCATCCATATTTCACCAGTGACAGTGTTGTTAGATCAGGCCATCCACATTACAAAAGGGCCTGTGATACTGGCTGAGGACATTTACATTTCACCAGGGCCTGTGGTCATGGCTGAGGCCAACTACATTTCACCAGGGCCTGTGTTGGTGGCTGATCCCATCCACAATATACAAAGACCTCTGCTACTGGCTGATGCCATCCACATTACACCAGGGCCAGTGCTCCCTGTGAGACCATCTTCACCACACCAGGGCCTGCGTTGCTGGCTGATGTGATCCACAATTCACAAGGGCCTGTGCTACTGGCTAAGGCCATTCACATTAAACCAGGGTGTGTGGTGCTGAACAATACGATCCATATTTCACCAGGGCCACTGTTGTTGGCTGAGGCCATACACATAACACCAGGGACAGTGCTTTTGGCTGAGGCCATCCACATTACACCAGGGCCTGTGTTACTCGTTGATGCCATCCACATTACACCAGGGCCTGTGGTGCTGGCCAATACCATCCACATTTCACCAGGGCAAATGTTGTTAGCTTCTACCATTCACATTACACCAGGGACAGTGCCTCCTGTGAGGCCATCTTCACCAGACCAGGGCCTCTGCTGCTCGTTGATGCCATCCACATTACGCCGGGGCCTGTGCTCCTGGATGATTCCATCCACAATACATAAGTGGCTGTGCTACTGGCTGAGGCCATCCACATTACACCAGCGCCTGTGGTGCAGGCCGAAACCATCCACATTTCACCAGGGCTTATGTTGCTGGCTGATGCGATCCACAATGCACAAGGGCCTGTGCTACTGGCTGATGCCATCCCAATTACACCAGGGCCAGTGGTGTTGGCTGAGGACATTCACATTACGCCAGGGCCTGTGGTTTTGGCCAATACCATCCACATTTAAAGAGGGCCAGTGTTTTTGGCTGAGGAAATACAAATTACACCAGGTACAGTGCTGCTAGCCTTCCACATTACCCAAGGGCCTGTGCTACTGGCTGATGCCATCCCAATTACACCAGGGCCACTGTTTTTGGCTTAGGCCATCCACATTACACCAGAGACTGTGATGTAGGCTTCTACCATACACATTACACCAGGGCCTGTTCTTCCTGTGAGGCCATCTTTACACCACCAGGGCCTTTGATGCTCGTTGATGCCATCCACATTAAGGCCTGTGATGCTGGCCGATATCATGCACATTACACCAGGGCCAGTGGTGTAAGCTAAGGTCATCCACATTACACCAGGGCTTGTGTTGCTGGCTGATGCAATCCATAGTACACAAGGGCCTGTGCTACTGGCTGAGGACATTCACATTACAACATGGCCTCTAGTGCTGGCCAATACCATCCACATTTCACCAGGACCACTGTTGTTGGCTGAGGCCATACACTTTACATCAGGGACACTGCTTCTTGTGAGGCCATCTTCACCACACCAGGGCCTGTACTTTTGGCTGAGGCCATCCACATTACACCAGAGCCTGTGGTGCTGGCCAATACCATCCACATTTCACCAGGGCCAGTGTTGTTGGCTGAGGCTATTCACATTACACCAGGGCCTGTGGCGCTGACCAATAACATCCACATTTCACCAGGGCCAGTGTTGTTGGCTTAGGCCATACACTTTGCACCAGGGACAGTGCTTCCTGTGAGGCGATCTTCACCACACCAGGGACTGTACTGTTGGATAAGGCCATCCACATTACACCAGGGCCTGTGGTGCTGGCCAATACCATCCACATTTCACCAGGGCCACTGTTGTTGGCTGAGGCCATACACTTTACACCACTGCCATTGCTTCCTGTGATTCCATCATCACATTACACCAGGGCCTGTGGTGCTGGCCAATACCATCCACATTTCACCAGGGCCACTGTTGTTGGCTGAGGCCATACACTTTACACCAGGGACAGTGCTTCCTGTGAGGCCATCTTCACCACACCAGGGCCTGTACTGTTGGATGAGGACATCCAAATTACACCAGGGACAGTTCTTCCTGTGAGGCCATCATCACCACACCAGGGCCAGTGCTACTTGCTGATGCCATCCACATTACACCTGGGCCTGTGGTGCTGACCAATATCATGCACAATTCACCAGGGCCAGTGGTGTTGGCTAAGGCTATTCACATTACACCAGGGTGTGTGGTGCTGACCAATACCATCCACATTTCACCAGGGTCAGTGTTGTTGGCTGAGGCCATACACTTTACACCAGGGACAGTGCTTCCTGGGAGGCCATCTTCACCACACCAGGGCCTGTGCTACTTGCTGATGCCATCCACATAACACCTGGGCCTGTGGTGCTGACCAATATCATGCACAATTCACCAGGGCCAGTGGTGTTGGCTAAGGCTATTCACATTACACCAGGGTGTGTGGTGCTGACCAATACCATCCACATTTCACCAGGGCCAGTGTTTTTGGCTGAGGCCATACACATTACACCAGGGCCAGTGCTCCCTGTGAGGCCATCTTCACCACACCAGGGCCTGCGTTTCTCGCTGATGTGATCCACAATTCACAAGGGCCTGTGCTACTGGCAAAGGCCATTCACATTACACCAGGGTGTGTGGTGCTGACCAATACCATCCATATTTCACCAGGGCCACTTTTCTTGGATGAGGCCATACACATTACATCAGGGACAGTGCTTCTTGTGAGGCCATCTTCACCACACCAGGGCCTGTGCTTTTGGCTGAGGCCATCCACATTACATCACAGCCTGTGATGCCGCCTTTTACCATCCACATCACACCAGGGACAGTGCTTCCTGTGAGGCCACATTCACCCCACCAGGGCCTGTGGTGCTGGATAAGGCCATCCACATTACACCAGGGCCTGTGCTACTCGTTGATACCATCCACATTTCACCAGGGTTTGTGCTGCTGGCTGATGCGATCCACAATACACAAGGGCCTGTGCTACTGGCTGAAGATATTCACATTACACCAGGGCCTGTGGTGCTGGCCAATACCATCCACATTTCAGCAGGACCACTGTTGTTGGCTGAGGCCATACACTTTACATCAGGGACAGTGCTTCCTGTGAGGCCATATTCACCCCACCAGGGCCTCTGCTGCTCGTTGATGCCATCTACATTACACCTGAGCCTGTGGTGCTGACCGATATCATGCACATTTCACCAGGGCCAGTGGTGTTTGCTAAGGCCATTCACATTACACCAGGGTGTGTGGTGCTGACCAATACCATCCATATTTCACCAGGGAGTGTGTTGTTAGATGAGGCCATTCACATTAAAACAGAGCCTGTGCTACTGGCTGAGGATATTTACATTTCACCAGGGCCAGTGCTCCCTGTGAATTGACTTCTATAAGATAAAGCGATAAATATGTGAGTCTGAGTCGTCTATCAAAAGTTACAGCTATTTCTATGAAGTTGTACAAAAACGCTTTATTTCGCCAAGACAGTGCATTTCTGACTGTTACATGCATTTGAATGGGTAACTCGCCCGAAACAAAGTATAGGTGTAAATGGCCTCGCTAGAAGTCTTACTAACTATCCACACAGCTAAACATGAACCCAGGAACTCCAGACAATAGATGAGATCTTGAGAAGTTTACTGATTCTTTCATTTTGTGAAACTGTAACAATAAAACATATGTGGAAATGTACATTACTCATCTGTACTGTTAACAACAACTTGTGCCAATGACAATAACAATGCATTTGAGAAGCTAGCATGACGATTAGCACCGCTAATTAGCATATGAACTGGCGATCTCATTTACATATGAATAGCACATAGAAAACTTGTTAACTGTGGTCCATCACACATAAAGACAACACTTGGAGTGTCTCATTGCTTTTCCATTGAGTACTTACAGACAATGCTTTAACAAACACCCAAAGAAGGACATGAATGTGGAGCAGCCATCTCGAAGCAACATAGCAAGAAAACATGAACTTCCTGTCTAACTCTTCTTCTACTGTCACAAAATATCGACTTAAAGGGACCACAGGGCGGCGCATTTACTGACATTTAAAACATGAAACTAACTAGGCAGTAACATAACACTCCCCGCCTGGGATTATGACAATCCCACATTAAACTGTCAGTCACTAAACTTTTCGGGGGACAGCAGCAAAACCACTTCCGTTACAGGACGAGAGAAAGTCTTCTTATTGCCTGAATGTGAAGTAGTTACTTCGACTTTCCGGACAAGTCCATCGTTCCCTGGGAAAGTCTTGGTTATGATACACATGGGCCAATTGCCCCTCTTCACCTGAATGTCTTTGAGCAGAACGATGTCTCCTTCCTTGAGACTTTGTTTCTTGTCCTGCCATTTGTGTCGCAACTGAAGAGTATGAAGGTATTCCCGTCTCCATTTGGACCAGAACATGTCAGCGAGACCTTGTACTCTTTTCCATTGTTCTTTCAGAAATATCCCCTTTCCAAAGTCACCAGGGGGTGGCGCTGCTGAGTCTGGTTTCATCGTGAGCAGCATCGACGGCGTGAGGATGAGGGGTGACTCAGGATCGGTGGACACAGGAATCAGGGGGCGAGCATTCATGATGGCACAGACTTCTGCCATGAATGTTGACAACAGTTCATGTGTTAGTAGTGTTCTTTTGCAGTCCTGTAACATAGAGTCGAGGATACGCCTCGCAATCCCAATCAACCGCTCCCAGGCACCGCCCATATGGGATGCATGAGGTGGGTTGAAGATCCATGAACAGTTTTGTTTGCTTAAGTAGCCTTCGACATCCTTGACTGACATGTTCGATCCGTCCATTTTCAGTTCCCGAGAGGCGCCGATAAAGTTCGTACCGCAATCCGATCTTAGTTATCTTGCTGGGCCTCTGATTGCAAAAAGTCGCCTTAAAGCATTTATGAAGCTGTCTGTGCTCATTGATTCGATCAACTCGATATGGACTGCTCTTGTTGACAGACATGAGAACATCACGGCCCACCTTTTAGAGCTAGCTTGTCCTCCTCTCGTGCGCCGGGTTACAATGTCCCATGGCCCGAACACGTCTACACCCACATATGTGAAGGGGGGTGCAACTTGCATTCGTTCAGATGGTAAGTTTCCCATTTGCTGACATTCCGCTTTTCCTTTCAATTTCTTGCATGTGACACACTTAAAAAGCACTGTGCTGATAGCCCTTTTGGCTCCTACCATCCAGAATCCTGCAGCTGTAATGGCACCTTCCGTGAAATGTCTTCCTTGGTGTTTCACAGTCTCGTGATAGTGCCGTATTAAGAGCGTTCCCAAGTGGTGTCGGGCAGGGATGATGAGAGGGTGAGTGGTGTCGATACCCAGTTCAGATTGTATGATTCGGCCTCCAACTCTTAAGAGTCCATTGCTATCTAGAATAGGATGCAGTTTCCAAAGACTGCTTGAGGGGGGAATAGGGATCCCTTCCTGAATACACTTTATTTCCTTTTCGTAGCACTCACTCTGAACGCTCTTTATGATACAGACCTTCGCATTTTCCAATTCTTCCACTGTGGGTTGACAGAGATGCCAACCACGACAGCTGGATGCTTGGTTGGATTGACCAAAGGAACGAGCAATGTGGGTCAAGCGGGCAACTGCTCTGAGGAGAGGACTGTAGTCGGAAAACCTCTCAAGATGGGATGAACTTACTGTTGACCTTGCGATTTGTGTCAGATTTGTTGTCACCAGCGGACGTATTTCTGTATCAAGAGTGGGATCCACAAGGTCAAACGTGACTGGAGATTGCGACTGTGCGGACGGTTTGAGGAGAAAGGCTGGCCCTTTA
Source organism: Astatotilapia calliptera (assembly GCF_964374335.1). Taxonomy (NCBI): domain Eukaryota; kingdom Metazoa; phylum Chordata; class Actinopteri; order Cichliformes; family Cichlidae; genus Astatotilapia; species Astatotilapia calliptera. The sequence goes on along the minus strand of NC_137431.1, from coordinate 7,339,731 downwards.
AACCATGTTGTGCTGCTCAGTTGTGCTGCTGCAACGGAGCGGGACCCATGATCTGCTGGGTTGAGTTCAGATGGAACGTACCTCCACTGGTTGGAGCATGTTGATTGGAGGATGCGTTGGACCCTGTTATGCACGTACACATAAAATCTTCGTGACTGATTGTGGATGTAGCCTAGCACGACTTTACTGTCAGTGTAGTACTCAATGTCGTCAAACATGATGTCTATTTCTGCTACTATCAGCTCCGCAACTTCAACTGCAAGCACTGCGGCACATAACTCTAGTCTTGGAATTGTGAGGCCGGCTTGAGGAGCTAGCTTTGTTTTTCCAAACACAAAGCCGATTTCTGTTTTGTTCAAAGTAGACAGTTTGATGTAAGCGACAGCTGCAATGGCTTTCACGGATGCATCAGCGAATACACAAAGTGTTTTGGTTTGGGCGCCAGATGTAGAGAGAGAAGTGTAGGGGCGTGGTATTTGGAGATCTTCTAAATCTTGAAGTGAGTCCTTCCAATTGCTCCACTCTGCCTTCATGTTGTCTGGGAGTGCTGCATCCCAGTTGTCCGTCAAGCTGGTAAGTTCTCTAAGAATCAGTCTGCCTTGAATTGTGATTGGAGCGAGAAACCCCAGAGGGTCGTAGAGACTGTTGACAGTAGAGAGGACACCTCTACGTGTGAAGGCCTTTTGCTCATTGTCAACTTTGAATGTGAAGGTGTCTGTGTCAACATTCCACAGCAGCCCCAAACTGCGTTGCACTGGCGAGTCTTGAGCACACAGGTCTAAGTTTCCAATGTTTTTTGCCCTGTCCTCTGGTGGGAAAGCTTCTAGGACTGTAGGGCGGTTGGAGATTACTTTGTGTAGTCTGAGGTTTGAAGAAGCAAGAGCCCGTTGAGCTTGTTGGAGAACTTGTATGGCCTTTTCTTCAGTAGGAAATGACTTGAGAGCGTCATCGACATAGAAATCTCGCTCAATGAATGTCTGCACCTCAATCCCAAAATCTAGCTCACCAGTCGCTGCTGCTTTCTTCAACCCATATATGGCGACAGAGGGGGAGGGACTGTTCCCAAAAATGTGCACTCGCATGCGATACTCTATAACTTCAGATGACATGTCGTTATCTTTGTACCACAAGAAGCGGAGAAAGTCTCTGTGGCTCTCTGACAACAAAACAGTGGAACATATGTTCAATGTCCGCCGTTATGGCCACCTGCTCCTTTCTGAATCTTATGAGCACCCCAACAAGACTGTTGTTGAGGTCGGGGCCTGTTAGCAACACGTCGTTGAGAGAGACTCCTTCATGTGGGGCGCTTGAGTCGAACACGACCCTAATTTTGGCGGGTTTCTTTGGATGGTAAACCCCAAACAAAGGGAGGTACCAGCATTCCTGGTTCTGAGAGCTGGTGCCACTTCAGCATGTCCTCTGGTAAGCATGTTCTCCATAAACTCCAGAAAGTGTGTTTTCATTTCAGGTCGTTTTTCAAGAGTGCGCCGGAGTGACATAAGGCGATCGTAGGCCAGTTGTCTGTTGTTCGGGAGCCGTTGTCGAGGCGATCGAAAAGGCAGAGGACCAACCCAGCTATTGTCGCTGCCCTGATAGAACTCTGAGTCCATTATTTGGAGAAACTGCATATCCTCAACTGATGGTGCAAGTTTGTGATCATCCGCTGTTCGTGTGAAGACCTGCTGACCAATGCTGTCCACATTACATCCTGACACAGGAAGGCTTGGGAGGCTGTGACTGCGCTCAGGAGCTTTGGTAAATGTCTCTTTAACAGTTATTTGACCGTTGCATGGCTGAAAATGGCTTGCACGGCCATTCTCCAGTATGAAAGTCTTATAGCTGTTCACGTGTGGGGGTCTGTGCACTCCATCGAGACAGATGTCACCTACCACGACCCAACCCATGTCGAGTCTCTGAGCAAATGGGGCGTCGTCTGGGCCGTTTATCTGCTCCCGGACTTTGTGGACTCGAAGCATGTCTCGTCCCAGCAGTAGTAGTATGTCAGCATTTGGGTCTAATGGCGGGATCAAGTTGGCAATCTGTCGTAGATGGGCGTGGTGTTGGGCAGCTTCTGGAGTTGGTATCTCAGAGCGGTTATCTGGAATTTCGTTACATTCGAGGAGTGTTGGCAGAGGAAGACTTGCCTTTCCATTCACTGACTCTACTATAAAGCCAGAAGCACTTCTTCCTGATACTCCTGTGAGTCCGGCACACGTCTTTAACATGTACGGGCGACTCTCTCCTTGGATCTGAAAAACATCAAAGAACTGGGTACGTGCCAGCGATCGATTGCTCTGATCGTCCAAGATTGCATACATTTTCTTTGTTTGATCTCTGTGTCCAGCAGGGTATACATTCACTAGTGTGATTTTTGAACATTCTCTGGCGCTCACTCCTTCCCCACACACCTCAGTACACCGAGATGTGACTTCTTGGGTGTCTGCTTTGTCTCTCTCCCCGCCTTGCTGTGGGGAAGGGGGCGATTTAGACTCCCATGGTGCTGGACCTGGGTGGAGGGCAGAAATGTGATTTTTGCTGTCACACTCAGTGCACGTGGTTTCTGATTCACAGTTCTTGGCTAAATGGTCAGTAGATGAGCAGCAGCGAAAGCAGACGTTTAATTTTTTGAGGATCTGTTTGCGCTCTTCCAAGGGTTTCTCTCTGAACCCTCTGCACCTTTTCAGAGGATGAGGCTTGCTGTGAATTGGGCACTGTTTATTTGGATTCACAGCATACTTAGACTTTTCTGCATCTGCCTTGTCCTGTACTTGAGTTTTGTGAACAGATATGGGTCCTTTGGAGAACCTTTCGTGCATGTGTCTTCATTCTGATGTTATGGGTTGGTTAGGGCTGTGGACGCTGAAGCTAGGGTCAGTTCGTGTTCTGGCTTCAGTGCGAATGAAGTTGACAAACACAGTAAAGGGGGGAAAGCTGACGCCATAATCGTGCTTGTACCTTGAACCAATATTCATCCACCTTTCTTGTAGATTGTACGGCAATTTTTCGACTATCGCTTGGATCCCTCTTGATGTGTCTAAGTAGGTCAAGCCAGGTAAGTAACTGTCCAACTTGGCTGTCTCTAGCTCTAACATTAGGTCGGCAAGATCACGGAGTCTATAAGGCTCTTTAAGTGTGATTTTAGGGAAGCTGTCGACCTTTTGAAAGAGAGCTTGCTCTACAGCTTCTGGGGAGCCATATATTTCTTCAAGTCTGTCCCAAGCCATAGCTAAACCAACTTCAGGGCATCTGATATTGACAGCTCTCATTTGTTTGGCTTGTTTAGCTGAATCTTTACCAAGGTAGCGCACCAGCAAATCCAGCTCTTCTCCTGGTGAAAGGTCTAACCCTGCTATTGCGGTTTTGAAAGATGATTTCCATGCCCAGTAACTCATGGGTTGGTCATCAAAGCTGGTAAGGCCTGTAGTAATGAGCTGGCTGCGGGCTAGATATTTGGCGAGGTCGTAAGTGTGTTGGCTCGGGGCATGTTCATTGCCCTGAGTATAACTGGATTTATATGGTGTCTGAACAAGAGGTGTAAACTCTTTGTAGTTGGTGGATGGGGGCTTGTACAGTTCGTTATGAGTAGCAGCACAGTTTATTTTGTTTCCTTCTTTTATAGCAATTTCTTGAAAGGCGGGTGTAGGGTCTTTGTATTCAGTTTTTACTGGGGCTGTTGATTCTGCTGCATTGATAGCTGTTTGTTCCAAAACATACTGCGCAGTGCGTTTTTCTTTGCTCTCAGATAGGGGTGGCCCATAAGCTACACTGCGTGTTTCGAAGCCTAATTCAAGTAGACCAGCTTCTAAAGAATTAGCTTCTGCTATGGCAGCTTCCTTCTCTTGTTCCGCTCTCAGCGCGTCAAGAGTAGCTTGTAAGCGTGCTTGCTCGACTTTAATTTCTATTTCTTTCTTTGTATATGAGGCTCTTGTTTGAGCAGCTTCAGCCTTTGCTCTTGCTCTGAGCAGTTCAATGCTAGCTGACGAACCTGCTCTTGATGGTGGTTTGTGGGAACGGACTGACTCTGTCTCGGCTTTGGAGGATTTACTTTCAGACATTTTGGATTTGTTGTATTTTGATTGTGTCCACCCGTATACTTTACTTAGCTTATAGGATGGTCGTAGCTCCACGCGGTGGCTTCTGTAGCTATGATGTTTGCTGTGGTGCTGTCTTTTCACTGTAAATGGCCTCGCTAGAAGTCTGACTAGCTATCCACACAGCTAAACATGAACCCAGGAACTCCAGACAATAGATGAGATCTTGAGAAGTTTACTGATTCTTTCATTTTGTGAAACTGTAACAATAAAACATATGTGGAAATGTACATTACTCATCTGTACTGTTAACAACAACTTGTGCCAATGACAATAACAATGCATTTGAGAAGCTAGCATGACGATTAGCACCGCTAATTAGCATATGAACTGGCGATCTCATTTACATATGAATAGCACATAGAAAACTTGTTAACTGTGGTCCATCACACATAAAGACAACACTTGGAGTGTCTCATTGCTTTTCCATTGAGTACTTACAGACAATGCTTTAACAAACACCCAAAGAAGGACATGAATGTGGAGCAGCCATCTCGAAGCAACATAGCAAGAAAACATGAACTTCCTGTCTAACTCTTCTTCTACTGTCACAAAATATCAACTTAAAGGGACCACAGGGCGGCGCATTTACTGACATTTAAAACATGAAACTAACTAGGCAGTAACATAACAATAGGTTTTCATTATGTGAATAACTTGGAAATCTTAGCTCAAACAGCTGCAAAACCTTTTTGCCCAGCACCGGAATATTGAATTGTATAAGAAAGATAAAGCCATAAATATGTGAGTCTGAGTCGTCTATCAAAAGTTAAAGCTAATTTATATGAAGTTGTACAAAAGGGCTTTATTTCGTCAAGACAGTGCGTTTCTGACTATTACATGTATTTGAATGGAGTTCTCGCACGAAACAAAGTATAGGTTTTCATTATGTGAATAACTTGAAAATCGTAGCTCAAACAGCTGCAAAACCTGTTTGCGCAGCACGGGGATATTGAAGTCTATAAGATAAAGCCATAAATATGTGAGTCTGAGTCATGTATCAAAAGTTAGAGCTATTTATATGAAGTTGTACAAAAACGCTTTCTTTCGCCAAGACAGTGCGTTTCTGACTATTACATGCATTTGAATTGGGAACTCGCCCGAAACAAAGTATAGGTTTTCATTATGTGAATAACTTGAAAATCTTAGCTCAAACTGCTGCAAAAACTGTTTGCCCAGCACGGGGATATTGAATTGTATAAGAAAGCTAAAGCCATAAATATGTGAGTCTGAGTCGCCTATCAAAAGTTACAGCTATTTATATGAAGTTGTACAAAAGGGCTTTATTTCGTCAAGACAGTGCGTTTCTGACTATTACATGCATTTGAATGGGGAACTCACACGAAACAAAGTGTAACGGTCTTTTGCATTTGATGTTTGTTGCATTTGATGTTTGTTGCATTTGATATTTGTTAAGCTGTATGTCTGGATTTTGTTCCTTTACGCCCTCTGGTGGTGAACTGTGTAGGGTACAGCTTTTCTGTTTGGGTCTCCACCCAGCCACCTTTTTTTGCTAGCGCACATGGTGTCTGCATGCTGCAACTGACAGTTAGCTCCACACATGGAGAAAATATTGTTTAAAGAGTGGAAATAATTGACAAAGAAGATGGAAGATAAGGCAATAAGGCCATAAAGGACTATTAAGCACCTCCTGGATGTCAGCTCACGAGGTTTGTGTATTTTAAATGTTTATTTTCTGTAATTAAGGATTTTTGATTTATTGGCACTTATTACAAGAGCACATTTTGATGTGATGTTTTTGTTTTATTGTTTTGTCCGTGAGCAGTTCTCACGGGTTGCCAAGACCAGAATAAACCCTGTTTTATAACTACATCGTGTGTACGTCAATCCTTGAGGGTGCTACAGTGAGAACTCCGCTCTGCACGGGTAGATGACGGACGCAGCCCCGCAGGAAAGTCAGGTGCCCCGAAAATAAGTGTTTCCTCAGTTGAAGGACTCAATATAATTATCCTCAAGAAAGAGAAATAAAAAGAAAAAAATGGACTGTAAAATTAATTAAGATAAGTTTCCTTTTATAAAGGAACAAAGGACTGGAATATTTCTTCTTTTTTCTTTATTTCTCATTGTTTACATTTCTGCTGTTTAAGTGACTGATATTCATACAGTGTTAAGTTAATGTTGTGATGAGTAACCTGTGCATTGTGCATATGGTGGGCTTCAGCAGTTGCTGTAAGAAACAGTATTACTGGCTTGGACAAGATATGTAATGTGACTTAAGTATACATGTTAAGTGATGTTAAGGAGTAATAGTAATTACTGTGCTTTAAAGTTGTAACAGTAAACGTAGATTAATATTCATTTGCTCCTCAACTACCAAATCAAATTTAAGCTGCTGCACCTTTACATTAAGGCTAAGTAAGATACACAAAAAAACCCAAACCCCTCCAACAATGGCAGAGTTTGAGGCTAATCCAAAAGTCAGTGAAAAGGGTGATGTGGAACAACTCTCTGCAGATGAGCAACTACAAGCAGTTGAAGGCACAGCTGATGATGTTTCTACTACCTCACAAAGAGCACGACAGAGCCAACGAGTCCGTACATTGACAGAAAAGGGCAAAGAACTGTACGGTGAGCACATAAAGAAGGCTGCATATCGTTTCAGTGTGCGCTATGAGAAGTGGAAGGTTGTCATTAAGGATGCCAAAGGAGCTATAGATGGTCAATGCTGAAAGGATCTGCTACAAGAACATGTTTCCAAGGTTTTGAGTGCTTCTAAGGATGTGAATGCAGCCTATGATGACTTGAGACGTATTGAATCTCCAGATAGTGACACAAGACGAAGGATGGATACGTGTGAAGCGTGACAAAGACAATTATCGAATCTGTAAGAAAGTGTCCAAGCCCAAGTAGTGCGGAGGTTCAAAGAGATGAAGAACTTTGGAAGGACACTGAGTCTTCATCTAAATCCGTAGCCTCAGATGTGAAAAGTCAAAGGGATGAAAAATGGAAGGAGACTGAGTCTATGCCTAAGTTAGAAGCCTCAGACAGGATGAGTGTTAAGTCACACCACACTAAGCTCTCTTCGCATTCGAGGGTTTCCTCTAGACACTCCAGCCGGCTCTCAGCTAAAAGACAAGATGCAGCTGCTGAAGTTGCAGCAAATGAGGCTGCTCTCCAAGTTCTGCTTGAACAAGAAATCCATATGAAGGAAATTGAAAGGCAAGAAGCAGAAATAGCACAAAGACAAAAGGCTCTAGAAGCTAAGCGCAGAGAAGTAGAGCGACTTGAGACTGTAAAAAAGCTGAATGCAGCAAAGGCTCGACAGCGGGTGTATGAACAAAGTGAATGTTCAGATGAAGAAATATACAACCTACTTCACCACAGATCTGATAAGAAAAATGAAGTCAAGTCTGAAAACAATGACCAGCATATGAAACGGTGTTCCTCGCCACGAAATGTGACACCGCACCGAGAGGTGAACACAGAAGATCTGGTCAAAGCATTTGCAGTGTCTCTTAATGCAAGTCGTCTTCCGGTACCAGAGCCAACAATATTCAGTGGCGACCCTATCAGATATAATGATTGGAAAATTTCCTTTCAGACTCTGATTGACAGGAAAAATATACCAACTGAAGAGAAGACTTATTATCTGAGGAAATATGTAAGTGGACCTGCAAGGAAGGCAATAGAAGGCTACTTCCCGCTTGGCACAGAGTCTGCATACTATGCAGCATGGACAGTTCTCGAAGAGAGGTATGGCAATCCCTTCCTCGTAGCAAAGGCCTTCAGAGACAAACTTGACGCACGCAAGCTCTAAAGGCAGTATGGAACTTCAAGCATTTGCTGACTTCCTTTGCTGCTGTAAGACAGCCATGTCGCAAATGAAGGGGCTTGAAGTGCTCAATGACTGCAATGAAAACCAAAAAATGCTCGCAAAACTTCCAGATTGGCTTACTTCAAGGTGGAACAGAAAGGTTACAGAAGTGCAAGAAGAGACTCACACCTTTCCATGCTTCAGCCAATTTGTAGATTTCATCTCACGAGAAGCCAAAATTGCAATTGCAGAGGCAATGGAGCAAAGGTGCTAGCAACTAACTCAAATGAAAGGACTGTTAGTGCTAGTTGTGTGTACTGTGAAAGGTCGGGTCACAGCCTACTTAAGTGTAGAAGGTTCATAAATGAGAGCATTGTTGAGAGACTAAAGTTTGTTCAAGACAAGAAGTTATGTTTTGGCTGTCTGAACTCTGGTCATCGCTCCAAAGATTGCGAAGGGAGAGAAACCTGTGACACATGCAATAAAAGACATCCAACATGTCTTCATGACAATCGCACGAAGGAAGACAGAAAAAGGAGAAATCCACACAAGAACAGTGACAGGACAAGACAAATGAACGCAGATGTCTCACAAGACAACAGTGTCACACCAACAACAAGTGAAGCAACTTCTAACAGAATGTTCACGACACTCACACATCTTCCATTATTCCAGTATGGGTGTCAACCAAAGGTGAGCCAGAGCATGAAATTCTTGTGTACACGCTCCTTGATACACAGAGCGATACGGCCTTTATTCTTGAAGAAACGGCACAAGCTCTGCATATCAAAGGTGAATCGACTCAGCTAAAGCTCACTACCATGTCTTCAAGAAACACAGTTGTGTCCTGTCGCAAGCTCTCAGGTCTACAAGTCAGAGGGTTCTACTCAAATAAGACCATTTCCCTACCAGTGACGTATGCCAGAGACTTTATTCCCGCAAACCGAGATCACATTCCATCGCCTGCAACAGCTAAGGCATGTTCTCATCTTGAATGCATTGCAAGTGAGATCACTCCACTACAAAGCTGTGATGTTGATCTGCTGATTGGGTACAACTGCCCCCAAGCACTTGTTCCTTGGGAGGTTGTGTCTGGAAAGGAAAATCAGCCGTTTGCGCAAAGAACTGATCTGGGATGGAGTATTGTGGGTTATGGCAATCCATGTCTCGATTATGGAGACGCCTTCGGAATAAGTCACCAAGTCATTGTGAAGGAAGTGGTGCCTGACATTAATCCCTCTTCAAATCTCACCAACAAGGTTCACTATGTCTACAGAACTCAAATAAAGGAAATGATCTCTCCCACAGAGGTCCTAAAGATGTTGGAGTCTGACTTTGTTGAGAAAGCACCAGAAGACACAAAGGTCTCTCAAGAAGATCTCAAATTTTTAACAAAGATGAAGGCCGGCATTAGGCACAAAGAGGATGGTCATTTTGAAATGCCACTCCCATTTAAGAGTGAAAGGCCGAACCTGCCAAACAACAAGGCATGTGCTATTCATTAGGGGTGCAACGATACAAAAAATTCACGGTTCGGTTCGGTTCGATACTTTGGTGTCACAGTTCGATAGTTTTTTCGATACAAAAAAATGTTCATGCCTTTTTAATTTGTCATTTATTAAAATTATAAATATATATTTTAACTCAAAAGTACAGTTTTTAAATTTAACCCTAACCCTTGTGCGTGTTTTTTATTTTGACAGCGAATACGCACCTGCGGACCACTTATGTGCAGCCCTGGTTATTTAGCTCGTCATATTGCAGCCACAGAAATTCTTTTGTCCATGAAACCATAAAGCTGTACTTTCTTTTTGCCTTATAGTCTGATTTGTCATAACTTCTCCGTTTTGTGGTAAGCTTTTCTTTGGCTGTCACTTCTTCACCCTGACCTGTCTTATTTGGCTCAGCAGAACTAAAATATATATCTGTCTGTGAAGGTTCTCAGTCATCCAGGTCATCGTAGTCAAATATATATCCTGCTGCTTTTACACACGGACTCACATAAGCTCAGCGATTCTCTGCGCGATCAACCTCTCACATGTTTAAGCTTGCTGCAGGAGATTTCACTTGTCATGTTTGCATAGTAAGCTAACAATTAATAAGACGATGTCAGAGGAATTGGTGCACAAATTATCATCACTCACAGATCAGTGCTGTCGCTCTCTATACACAGTTCACGTGATTGCAAAGTGAAAGCAAAAAAACAAGCGCAAATTCAAACGCGATTTCAATATGTCACATATTGACAGTGGCTCACCGATGCCAATGACATAATTACCCAGCTACATTTCCGAAAGAATGCAAAAGCATTGACATATATTTTTCCTTCCTACAAAAGCCCGACGGGCAGGGCAGAGATAGATTTTGGTACCCCGACTGAAAAAATCGCTAGCCCCGGGACATCGGGCTAGCGATATTGCGAGCCCTGTATCTGATTGAGGAATCACTCATCTTTGGAAAAGAGAGTTTATTACAGAGAAATGTCTCTTTCCAAAATAAAAGCTATACTATCCGCTTCTTCTGGGCTATATTCTCAGCAGCATATTAAACAGCTGTCTAAATGACTTGGCTAAAGTTAGTAGCATGCTTGCTTGTTTTTTTTCTGCTTCCACTTATCTTTGCACTAGGATGATGTCAGCGTAAATGTGCAGTCATATTCGTTGTGTTCCCACTAGTGCTTTCAGGTTAATCTCGTTGAAATGACCTTAACGCCACAACACGGCAAATCTCCGTTAACGAGCTACCGCCGATCGCCCCGTGCATGGGGCTAGACAGCCAACACGTTAACGAGCTAACTGCGCTAACACACTAGTTCCCACCCATGTAATTGAGCATTGCATGGCACATCCAACATACTGTTTTACTTTAGTCCATGACTCGCTTACCTTCAGGGTCATACGTCACATGAAAACCAAAATAATTCCAAACGCCAGATCTGAATGAGGGTGGGGGAGGTCCATGTTGTAAGGAGAGCTTAACTTCTGTCTCGCTAGCTTGCCCTGCGCTCTTCCTTCTGACGATGCTGTCTGTGTTGAGCGCTCAGTGAATCTGCGTTCGACTACTCCGCCTAGGCTGCACTGTCGACCCTAGGCGGAGCAGTCGAACGCAGATTCACTGAGCGCTCAACACAGACAGCATCGTCAGAAGGAAAGTTGATAAAATAAATTACAAATTTTGTATTGTTCGATACATATGCGTACCGAACCGAAAGCACTGTATCGAACGGTTCAATATCGATACGAATATCGTTGCACCCCTACTATTCATCGCCTCAAATGTTTAGAAAAAAGGCTCAAGAGTAACAAGCAGTACTACATGGACTATAAGAAATTCATGGATGAGATCCTAGCCCATTGAGATGCTGAAAAGGTCCCAGAGCAAGACATTGACAAGACACCAGTTTGGTACATCCCACACCATGGTGTGTATCATCCACAAAAACCCGGAAAGATTCGTGTCGTCTTTGATGCCTCTGCCAAGTTCCAAGGCGCTTCCTTAAATGACCATCTCCTCACTGGTCCAGAGCTAACAAACACCTTGCTCGGAGTCTTGTGTCGCTTCCGAAGAGGCCCAGTGGCTTTCATGTGTGACATCGAACGTATGTTCCACCAATTCCATGTGGATGCTTGTGACCAAGATTACCTACAGTTCTTGTGGTGGGAGAACGGTGACCTTGAAACTCCATTCACTGTCTACAGGATGAAGGTACACCTATTTGGAGAGGCATCTTCTCCATGTTGCGCCAACTATGGCCTCAAGCATCTTGCAGCTGAAGGGGAAGGAAGTTTTAATGAAGAAACCATCAAGTTCATCAAAACCAACTTCTATGTTGATGACGGACTAGCAAGTGTTGACACTGAAGATCAGGCAATACAGCTGGTTAATGAAGCACGCAAACTCTGCAGCATGGGCAAACACAAGTTCATCTCAAACAGCACCAAAGTTCTAGCTTCGCTTCCGAAAGAAAAATGCGCTGCAGCTCCCAAAGAGCTAGATATGGCATTCGGTGAAGTACACATGGAAAGAGCACTTGGCGTACAATGGTGTGTGGCATCAGATCAATTTCAGTTCAGAGTAGTAGAAGAGGAGTATTGGCCATAGTCGCCTCAGTGTTCGATCCACTTGGGTTTGTGTCACCTTTCATTCTGCTGGGAAAGCAGATCTTGCAACAAATGTGTCGAGATAAACTCAGCTGGGATGATAACTTACCTGACAGACTTCGACCTCAGTGGGAGTATTGGTTGCGTGACCTGGGAAACCTTGCAGACGTAAAGGTTCACAGATGCTACATTCCTTTGAACTTCAAGGCACAGCACTACGAACTTCATCATTTTTCTGATGCAAGTGCATCTGGATATGGAATGTGCACTTACCTCAGAGCAGTAAGCACAACTGGTGAAGTCCACTGCTCATTGGTGATGGGAAGATCAAAAGTTCCACCAACCAAAGTCACAACTATACCTCGGCTTGAGTTGTCGGCGGCCGTTGTTGCTGTGCGCACTGGTGACATGCTGAAAAAGGAATTGGAAGTGGAAATTTCAGAAGAAAGGTATTGGACTGACTCGAAGGTGGTACTCGGATACCTCAGCAATGAAGCCAGAAGATTTCATGTGTTTGTTGCAAACCGAGTGGAACACATCAAACAAAGCACAGATTCAACCCAATGGAGGTATGTAACTTCCGAAGATAATCCGGCGGACCACGCCTCAAGAGGTCTCACAGCAGAACAACTTGTAGCATCAAACTGGTTCAAAGGCCCAGACCTCCTTTGGCAGAAGGTCATACCCAGTGGGGAAATGAAGGTGGGAGAGTTATCGACCAGTGACCCGGAGGTTAAGAAGGTTCAAGTCCACAAGATACAAGTGGAGGAACAAAGGTCACTGTTAGATTGCTTACACAAGTTTTCCGACTGGTCGAGGATTATTAAGGCAGTTGCTAGACTCAAGTGCTATGTGAAAGAAGCGAAGGATCACAAGATTAGATCACACGACATCAGGAGCCTACAAGAGAGAAAGGAAGCAGAGTTAACAATCATAAAGATGGTTCAAGAAACAGCCTTTGCTCAGCAAATAAAAACCTTGCAACATCATGATGTGATGCAGATGAACGACAAGGTTAGCAAGTTACACAAGTTATGTCCATTTCTTGATGACCAAGACATTCTTCGGGTAGGCGGACGCTTAACACATGCAGCTTTGCACCCCAATGTCAAGCATCCTGCGATCCTGCCAAGAGACAGTCACGGTCAAACATTATCACGAGAAGACATACCATCAAGGACAAGGGATCACCATGAATGAACTTCGAGCTAACGGATTCTGGATTCTTGGATGCAGCAAGATTGTGTCATCTTACATCTATAAATGTGTAAAATGCAGAAGGTTCAGAAGGCGCACAGAGCAGCAGAAGATGGCAGACCTCCCAGAGGATCGGATGGAGACCACACCGCCATTCACCTACTGTGGGATAGACTGCTTTGGTCCTTTTTATGTCAAAGAAGGCCGCAAGGAGCTAAAGCGTTATGGCTTGCTAATCACTTGCATGCGCTCCAGAGCAGTGCATCTTGAAATGCTTGACGATCTCTCTACAGATTCCCTCATCAACTCCTTACGTGCATTCATGGCCATCAGAGGTACAGTTCGCCAGATAAGATGCGATCAAGGCACGAATTTTGTCAGCGCTAGAAATGAGTTTATTGGAGCATTTAAGGAAATGGATCAAGCCAAGCTACGGAAACTGGACTGTGAGTTTCTCATGAACACCCCAGCATCTAGTCATATGGGTGGTGTCTGGGAAAGACAAATTCGCACCATAAGAAGTGTTCTCATGTCCATTCTGGAACAATCAGCCAAACAACTCGACAGCTCCACTCTGAGGACATTCCTGTATGAAGTCATGGCAATGATTAATAGCAGACCATTGACTACTGACCAACTATGTGATCCATCAAACCCAGAACCTTTGACACCGAATCACATACTAACCATGAAGTCCACAATCATCTCTCCACCTCCAGGAAGGTTTGTGAAAGAAGATCTTTATCTCCGTAAGAGGTGGCGTCGTGTTCAACTACTTGCCAACACTTTATGGACAAGGTGGAAAAAGGAGTATTTGTTAAATCTTCAAGGCAGACAGAAGTGGACCAAAGAGCACAGAAATGCTAAGATCAATGATGTTGTCCTCCTGAAGGATGAGATAACTCCACGCAACCAGTGGAAGTTGGCAAGGATCATTGAAGTGTATCCTGGAAAGGATGGAAAAGTGAGGAAGGTGAAATTGCTGCTGAGTGATCCAACCCTGGATAGGGCAGGAAAACGTACCTCCAAACCTGTTCACCTGGAAAGACCCATTCAGAAGACAGTCATTCTGATGGAAGCGGAAGAAGATTCTCCACCGCACTCTGCTTAAAGGATAATTCATGATAGTTCATTCAAAAGCCGTTCATTAGTTCATAGGCAATACTTTATTCTTTTTAATCACAAGTGATTGGTGGGAGTGTAACGGTCTTTTGCATTTGATGTTTGTTGCATTTGATATTTGTTAAGCTGTATGTCTGGATTTTGTTCCTTTGCGCCCTCCTTTGCATGCTGCAACTCACAGTTAGCTCCACACATGGAGAAAATATCGTTTAAAGAGTGGAAATAATTGACAAAGAAGATGGAAGATAAGGCAATAAGGCCATAAAGGACTATTTAGCACCTCCTGGATGTCAGCTCATGAGGTTTGTGTATTTTAAATGTTTATTTTCTGTTTCTACAGCTATGTCTACGGCCACACTACAAGCTCCCACATTCAGTGCAGCCCTTTGCATCCAGTGGAAGTCTCCTAATAACAAATCATCTGATTCACTACGCCTGACTTTTCAGTATATTGAAAAGGAAATAAGAGCAAAGGATACAAGACTGTGACGCACTAATTAAAAACAAAAACAACAAAATAACGAATCTTGAAATGATTACAATACGTCATTGGATGCAATATAGTGCTATCAGCCTAGAGCAATATCAGCAAATACAAATTAATGGAATTTGTGCAGTCGGGCAGTCGACTCTTTTTTTAAGCGCATGTACACAGTGTTCAACTTTAATTGGCATTAATCTGTTCCAGCTTGGAACACTGTATTCAGTAAAATAAAATAAAAATAAAATAAAATAAAATAAATGTTTATTTTCTGTAATTAAGGATTTTTGATTGATTGGCACTAAGTACAAGAGCGCATTTTGATGTGATGTTTTTGTTTTATTGTTTTGTCCGTGAGCAGTTCTCACGGGTTGCCAAGACCAGAATAAACCCTGTTTTATAACTACATCGTGCGTACGTCAATCCTTGAGGGTGCTACACAAAGTATAAGTTTTCATTATGTGAATAACTTGAAAATCTTAGCTCAAACAGCTGCAAAACCTGTTTTCTCAACACGGGAATATTGAATTCTATAAGATAAAGCCGTAAATATGTGTGTCTGAGCCTTCTATCAAAAGTTACAGCTAACTTCATGAAGTTGTACAAAAACACTTTATTTCGCCAAGACAGTGCGTTTCTGACTATTACATGTATTTGAATGGAGTTCTCGCACGAAACAAAGTATAGGTTTTTGTTGGGTCTGTGTTTCCACAAGCCCCGCTAATTCTAGAGACTTATTCATCATGAAGAAAACAAGACAGTCGATCGATCGATTATTTGCGCAAGGGAGGCCTTGTCTGTGTCCACCACGAAAATGACCCCCAGATCTGACCTCCTCCTGCTACCTTTTATTGAGAGACAGTTCACACAAAACACGTCAGAACAAAGCCACGCCCCCTTGGTTCTAAGACAAAGCATTTTATGCATATGTGTGAACTTCTGTAAGAATGTGTGTGTGTGTGTGTGTGTGTGTGTTTAGTATTTTAGTATTTATTTATTTATTGTCATTGTCAAGAACAATGAAATTGCGTTTGGGGCTTCCATACAACCCAAAAAAAAGAAGAAAATAATAAATACCCCTTAAAACCCAAGTGTACATATTTAACCCAGTGTGACTCCAATGCAATAAGACAATCCTTAGCAATAATGTTCGTAGAAATTCAGACAAGTGTGTTAGATCTCCCAGATAGGATGTATCTGCAATAAAACATTACAGCCCCCCACCAGAACCTCGAGGATCTGGGGGGAAGGACAGTGGAGTTTCATCAGTTAAAACACTGTACAAATGGTAAACATAAAAATGACAAACATCTAACAATTCAACTCTAACATTCCCTCCTGTTATGTTATTTTTATGCTCCAGTTATTCCTATGTAGTACATTCTAGCCATGCACCTCTTGCTTGACATTTTCAGAGCAGGCATCATTTATACACAGGCTTCTGTCATGTCAGTAATTTCAGTCATATCATGTTGTTATAAAAGTACATAATTAACAAATGTATTGGAAATCATCTTAGTCAGCATTGATCTCATACAAGGTAAAATGCATCCTATACATAAGAAAATCAGTATCAACAATACAAAAACAGGAGTTAATATTTTCAAAAGAAGATGCCACCAAGGACCAGACATTAACCAAGCTATCCAGCCTTGTGGCTCATCTACTCCTGGTGCAATTCATTATGTATTTCTGCAAGTAAACAACTGAATGTCAACAGTCGAACAAGAAGAATCATCATTCTCAAAAATCATTTGTCACTACAATCCAACTGTATACAGACATAGGCATTTAAACGCATCAGTTGACTTCATTGTTTGTCCGTGTGGCTCTCAGCTAGCTTCAAAGCTGCAGCCTGGTCAACACCCTTCTTTATGACTCCTATCAACCCCCCAAATCTTCTCACTGTAGGCATCCTGTGGGGGTTAGAGTCAACTGGTGAATTATCTGCATTTACAACTCTTCTCCTGTCCTGTTGTCACCACAGAAAAAGCTTTGTAAAGGAAATTGGATCAAGCTGTTTTGATCTTCTTGGCTCAAAACCTCAAGTGTTTATGATGTAAATGTAGACAAAAGGCTTCTCTGTTTACATCCTTCTTACAGAAGACAAAAGAATAGGTGATGTTGCACAAATTCCATGATAAATCTCCAACTTGGACTAATCCATTGTCCTTCATACACATAGGCAATTGGCCTGTTTCCAGTTCGTTTAACTGTTCAATGTCCTGCAACAAGTCATATTCTTTGAGTCAGTACTGTCTGTCGTACCAGAGCAGTTCATCTTACCAGCTACTGGTGAATCAACCTTCCATTCAGGTTCCGAGCAGTTGAAAAGTCAGCAGTGTCCCTGGATGTGTTGCTAAAGCAACCAAACAAACTGTCTCGCTCTCAGTGATGCTATATGGCCACAGTCCAGAAGAATGTGTAGCCAGTGGCACAAGCATAACCATTGGTCTCGTTCTTTATGTGAGCGGTTGTGTTCATAAACTGCCACCAGTAGTTGTTGAAAACCCATGCGGGTACTGGGTGTGGTTTGCTCTGTTCCAGTGCGCTCCCTGTCATCCCACTCAGGGTCCACAGGCTCAAGAAGATGCACAGCACATTCCCAGCCATTCTGATGAGTACCTGTGGCTCAGTTGGTTTCTTCACCGGATTGAGACGAGGGGCCCTGGAGGCTTTCCCCCCCTTTATACCCGGTCTTCCTGCCACTTGCTCCGAGCTGGCCTGGATGTGTGTCACCTTCTTGCAGTACGCTTGATGTATCCAAGTGTTTCTTCCAGCAATCTTCACTGCTGTGGTCGTTGTCAGGAGCACCCGATAGGGACCTCTCCACTGCGGACTGGACCAGCACTTCCTCTCCATGGCCTTATCAACATCCAATCTCCAGACATCAGATTCTGCTCCTGCAGAGAAACAGAATCATCTGGCAGATCATTTGTTCTCATGACTTCTTTACTTTTAAACATTTCAAGCATCTAATCTGCTAATATGCTTTCTCTTCTGCTTTTCTATCATCACTACAGAAGAACTCTAAATGCTCTAACATATGTAATCTCAAAGAGTCAGACCATTCTCTGTTGGAGGAATCCTCATGTATATCTTAAGTAATTCTATACAGTCTAACCATGTCCTGTCTGTCTTCCTAAGTCTTAACTTTACTGTTCTATTAGTTCTCTCTGCCTGCAAAAAGTTTTTTTTTAAAAAAGTATTTAAATAATCCTAAAGTATAAACTACTTCTAGAGTGAGTATAATGACTGCTCATCTCCCTCCTGTTGAGACATGGCATGGCCCATGGCTCAAAATAGCAGCAGTCTTAATAATAATAATGGATACTTTATTGATCCCCATGGGGAAATTACTTGTTTTTCTCTGCATTTGACCCATTCACTCAGTGAAGCAGTGGGCAGCCCACTAAGCAGGCGCCCGGGGAGCAGTGTGTAGGGACGGTACCTTGCTCAGGGGTACCTCAGGGTAGCCGTTAAGTGGATTCGAACCGCCGACCTTCCGATCATGGGGCGACCACTTTACCTACTGAGCTATCCCTGCCCCTGTCTTATACAAATTATTAGGCAGTATTGGTTTATCACACAGATAATAAACACCATCCTGCTAGCTTGCTCCCTCTGTAAGTCACAACTGTTTTCCTGCTGTAGGTGAGTGGCCCTACATGTCTGCTGATGTTGCACTGCTAAAATGTTAACACCATGTTTAACTAAAGCTGCCTCTTTTGCGATCTTATCTGCAGAAACTTTCCCTAATGCAACTTGATCTTGCCCTCGCATGTGTGCTGCACAATTACAAACGGCAATTCCACTGGTTAATAACACTGCCTCCAGCAGATTTTGCAAGAGTTTGGTGCGTTCTACAGGTTTCCCTGTAGAGGTTGTCACACCTCGTCTCACTCACTGCACTACAAGGAAATGTACAGTAGCAAATACACACTGGCTCTCAGTGTATATTGTCTCTCTACAGCTTGACACACTTCCGTTAAAGCTAGCATCTCTGCTGCTCAAGCAAATATGAAGCATGCTAGTTGTCCTACATAGATAACTCTCAAATTCAAATTCAAATTCAAATTCAAATTTTATTTGTCACGTACACAGTCATACACAGTACGATATGTAGTGAAATGCTTGGACAACTGCTCGTGACCTAAAGAAAACAAAAAAGGAAAAGGCTATGAATAAGATAGGAAATAAATATGAAAAATTAAAAAGGGTAAATTTAACTAGGAAGGAATAAAATATAAATTAAGGTTAAAAATGAAATAACTGTACAACACAAATTAGAATGAAGGGTAAATTTAACTGGGAAGAATAAGATAAAATATATAAATTAAAGTTGAAAATAAAATAACTGTACAACAAAATACACAATACACAATATAGAACTATATAAGAATGTATGAAGAAATCTAAATATAAATAAATATATACACAATAACAGCAGCTGTACAAGTATTAACTGGAAATGAAGAATATAGTGACCAGTGTTGTGCAAAAACAAAGTCCAGAAAGTCCAGTGTGTGTGTAAGAACCATATGTGTGGGTCAGTACTGTGTGGTGGTGTGATTGAGAGACCGTATCGCCTGCGGGAAGAAGCTCCTCCTCAGTCTCTCTGTGTTGGTCTTCAGGGAGCGGAATCGCTTTCCTGACCTCAACAGAGAGAACAGTCTGTTGTTGGGATGGCTGAGGTCCTTCACGATCTTCCTGGCCTTGGTCCAGCACCGCCAACTCTCTCACTGTCTGCTACAGTAAAACCTGTTCTAGTCTGTCCCTCTGCTGTTGTAAAACTCAAATCATCAACAAACCAAACCTTTCCCTCAACGAGTGGCACAGCTATTAAGTCATCCCTCGGCTTACACTTCTTCTCCTCGCGCTCTCTACTCTCATGAGAAGTGCCCTCTTCTTTCGTTGGCAAAAAGGGTTGACAGATTCAGAATTGTGCACCACTTTATGGTAATATGTATGGTTGTGAGAGAAACAGTAACATTAAAGACAAGTGTCTTGTAGGTGACAGAAATGTAAGTTTAGTCTGCAGTAGTAAACATCTACCTCGTGTGGAACTAACACTGTCAAAAGGTGAAATAAACTATTGAAACATTGTACAGCTTAAGCTGCTGCACATACTGATCTCACGCATGGAGGTAAAGCACGAGCAACTAGAGCTAATCTTTTAGGATAGTAAGTTACTGGCTTCACTTGTGGAAAAAGTGCTGTTAGTTATTTTACAGTCACCTGGCATTTGTGCTGTTCACAGAACCACAAGTTCATCGCTGGACCTCCTCTGCGCTGTCACTTTTTGGAGCTTGGCACGCTCCCTCATGTTCCATTTTCCAACGCTGCTGAAGATTTTAAGGCAGAGCACGTCGTACCCCTTAGTTGTCTTCCTTAACGTCAACGTCGTAATTCTTTCATCTTATTTAAGATTTTGCTGTGCAAAGTCTCCTCGTGATGATCTCCTCGTGACAATCCTTTGGAAGCCCAGTAGCACAGCTCTCTGTGCTGAAGGTGATCTCCGATCCTCCTGAAGACTCTCTCCAGGCCTCAGCTTCCATCTTGTGGGCGATCCTCTCAGTCACTCCTTCTCCAAATTAAAAAATGACACTCCTCTCGCCACACGGCTTTCGCCACGTGTCAACTCCCCAATGAGACATGCACAAGAATGTTGCACATTCTCTCTAAAACAATCTCCAGGGTTTGTCCCTTGGAGCAGCTTCACTCCAAGCTGTAACCCTGTGTAAAAGCATTAGTCAGCACTTAAATGTTTAGCTTGTTTAGCTCCCAGCTCCACCCTGAGCCTGTATCCTAGAAGACAAAGTCTTAAAGTTAAAACAACTTCACATTTGCAACTAACTATAGATCATAAGAGTAATAAAGTATTCAGCGTCACAGAGACAAGTATCATTGCAGGTTTATTCTAAACTCATTAAACTCCTACTTTTTCCCATAATTTGTTCCAAATTGTTTAACATCTCAATGTCATTCCACATTGTAATCAGTGACTTCCCTTAAGTTTGTCACTCACCATGAGCCCAACAGTGTGGTCAGATAATGAGCTCCATGTAACTATTCTGTAACCACTGCACATCTGTTCAATTATCACTTGTCTGTCTGTGCTGAATCCTTTACAAGCACTCTTAAAGAAAAACAAACATTAGCCAAACACGCGGTTCATCCTGGTTGTCAGGTGTCGGCCATCCAGATTCCAGAGGAGCTATGAAAAGTTGTAAAGTTAACACTCGCTGTGGAAAAGTAACAATGGTCTCATCACAGTATGTCTGAAATGGTATTAATTTCTCCCCTGTAACATTCACATTTTCTCCAACATTCTCTCAACAACACAGTGTAATTTCACCATCAACATATAGCCTGTAACTACAGTTCTCTTCATACAAAATCTCAGTAATCCTGTGGTAGAAAAACATCATTAAGTTGTGTCCTGCTGTAAATCACATGATCAAAGCACATGATTAGCCATCTGCTGTAAAAAGAAATGTAAATGTTAGCGCTGCGCAGGTTGTTACGGTTCGGCGATCTCCCCCCCCCCCCCCCCTTGTAAATAGTTTGGCGCCTTGTGTTGTGATGTAAATAAATATCATATTTTGCTTTAAAGACAATAGTGGTCGATACTTTCGTTTTGGGATTATTTTTGTGGTAGCTCGTATTAGTTTTTTTTTATGAGTTCGCCCTCCCTAAGAGCAGTGAGCTTGGGGGCCCTTTTTTTCCCTTTTTCCTATTTTTCCTGAGTTGCACGCCGGTTGCCTAGGCCGGGGTGTAACATATGGGGGCTCGTCCAGTCGCTGGGGGGTCCGAGGACCGCTTAAGCCATCCGCCGTCGCTGGAGGGTCCGAGGGAGGGACCGCTTCAGCCGTCTGTCTTCGCTGGAGGATCCGGGGGACTGCTCCAGCCTTCATCCGCCGTCGCTGGAGGGTCCGAGGGACCGCTCCAGCCTTCATCCGCCGTCGCTGGAGGGTCCGGGGAACCGCTCCAGCCTTCGTTTGTCTTCGCTGGAGGATCCGAGGGACCGCTCCAGCCTTCATCTGCCGTCGCTGGAGGGTCCGGGGAACCGCTCCAGCCTTCGTTTGTCTTCGCTGGAGGATCCGTGGGACCGCTCCAGCCTTCTGCAGCTGGTGGGCTGCGTGTCCGTGTTTGCAGCTGGTGGGCTGCGTGTCCGTGTTTGCAGCTGGTGGGCTGCGTGTCCGTGTTTGCAGCTGGTCTGTCTTCGCTGGAGGACCCGTGGGACCGCTCCAGCCTTTCGTCTGTCTTCACTGGAGGATCCGAGGGCCCGCTCCAGTTTTCCGTTTCCACTGGAGGACCCGTCCAGCCATCAGCGTCGCCGGCGGGACGGCGGCCGGTGCCATATGGGCTGGACATGGAACGAACATTTTTCGTTGGGGTTGTATGTTTTAAATGATTGTTTTTTTTGGGTGGGGGGGTATGTTATGGTTCGGTGTTGGCAGTGTATTGTTTTAGGCGTTTTGGTTTGGCGTGACTGTTATGTGTTTCCTGTTTTACTTTGAAAGTCTGTGTTATCTTGGTGTGTTCAGTTTACGTTTCCTTGTCTCGTCAGGTCTAATTTGCCCCAGCTGTGTTTCCCTCCTGTGATCCATTCCCTAATTGCTCCCTCTATGTATTTAAGCCCGGTGTTTCTGTATGTCATGGTCGCGATCTTCCCCCCCCCTTGTAAATAGTTTGGCGCCTTGTGTTGTGATGTAAATAAATATCATATTTTGCTTTAAAGACAATAGTGGTCGATACTTTCGTTTTGGGATTATTTTTGTGGTAGCTCGTATTAGTTTTTTTTTTATGAGTTCGCCCTCCCTAAGAGCAGTGAGCTTGGGGGCCCTTTTTTTCCCTTTTTCCTATTTTTCCTGAGTTGCACGCCGGTTGCCTAGGCCGGGGTGTAACAAGGTGTATACACTCTTTCTCACAGTAATCTCTGTGAGCAACACAAGGTAGTGAATGGTACCTGGTAAATTCACAGACACAGAAAATTTAAACTAAAAAGGTTAAATTTTCAAAGTTCACATAGTCATGTGACCCAAGTTTCCTCCTGTGGTCTCCTTCTGCTCCTGCAACAGAGACACACACAGAGATACATCCACACCTTTGTCAGGTGGGGGTTAACTTCACACAATGGTGTTAAGTCAGTCAGTCTTGTCAGCTTTTGTCAGTCAGTCAGTTCCCCATTTATTTTAAAATTCTTACTTCATTCACTCAGTGATTTCTTCTTTTGCTAATTGTGGAAATTATCGTCGCATTCGTTTCCACACTCAGCAAAACGACGTCATTTCAAAAAGAAAAAATAATTTAGACTGGATTTCCTCGTTGAATCCTTTTGGACAGGAACTTGTTTCCTAATTGTCTCAATAAGTGGCTTTCTCCTGAGCCCATTTTAATTTTGGAGAAGCTCACTTTGCAACAGTTTTCTCAACGACGCTTTGGTTCTAATCATCCAGATCTTCTCAAACATGGATCATCAAACAAAACTTTCAGTGCACCATGAAAGTAACAAAATAAAAGAAAGAAAATAAAGGAAAGCAAAGGAAAGAAAGGCCTTGTTTAAGTCATGACACGTGTTCTTCATGCCAGGGGGATAAATCGTAACAACCCAATTGGCAGGCTCAACTTAATAACAAAAGACAAATCAACAGCCAGTTTAATCTCAAACATTCATCCAAATCAGCCATACACACAACACACAGCATAACCCTCCTGTCTCAGCACATAATACGTTTCTTCTCATGTAACTAATTGTGTGCCATGGTAAAACGTCTTCACACACCAGAAACTCAAAATCAGCTCACTCAGCTCACTCATTTAAGACCTCTCATCAGCATTCTGTTTTCTCCTCTATGATGCAACCATCTGTCTTCCTATAATATTCAGTCCACTAGTCTATGTATCACTTTCATCTTACTAGTGACTTGGACAAGATGACAAACAGAATCTCATGCTTAAGATGCTGTCTGGTCTTCACGAGTATCATTTACTGTGTATGTGCATGTAGGGTTAGTATAGTTAATGCATTTTCTGTATGTTTTTGTGTTCCTCTCTCATCACACTTTCATTATTCTCATCACTGCTTAAACAACACACATCTCTCTCTCTGTTTTTTTTTTTTTTAACTGTACTTTTCTCCAAAACAGAAAATAGCATTACAGCTGTTTCAGGCTGAGAAACACCAAACACTCTTCATGCTATCATTCATCCACACAACTATTTTATTTCTTTTTGTCCACTGGGCAGGTGATCTGCAGAATCACGTCTGCCCCAGCTGGATACCTTTTCACACACACCATGACGTCAAACATGCTCACACTCACGGAATGGATCAGGAGAAAAACTTTCTTCATCTTCACACTCTGGGACAGAAACACCATATTTTTTTTTTGTGTTGTGTCGGGGATGGATATGTGGTTGTAACGTTTGTGTTCACTAATCTTACTTTCTGTTTCCTGCCCTGCCTAATCTGTCTTGGACTCAATGCTGCTCCTAATGTCTCTCCATACTCAGCCTTTAATTTCTCCTCCACCTCTGCCTCTGCTCTCTCACGCTCTTCTCTGGCTCTTCTTCTTTCTGCTAACATTCTTGCTCTTCCTAATGCTTTTCTACGGTGTTGTTCTAAAGTAGTTGCAGTGGATTGAGCTGTGGTTTCATCCTCAGGTTTCACAACTACTGCTTGCAATATTGCTCTTTTAACATTCTGTGCTTCTCTTCTCTTTTGAGCCTGCTCCAGCCACAACTTAGCAACTGCTAACTGCAATTCCTTCCTCTGCTTCGCTTTCCCTGTTTTACCTGCTACACTTACAGCTATTCTTTCTACAAGCATTTTACCTTTAACTTCCACTGATGTCCCTTCAAATCCATATTTTTCACGCCAACAACCTACATACTGCGTGCTGCCCGGTGAAAATTTCTCCATAAATTTTACATCCCCTTCTAAGGCAGACTTACACATTTTATTCCCCATTATGACAATTCTTTTAAGTTTACGGCAGGTAACACCTTACTCCAAAACCCAGGCTACGTGTACACAACAGGTCACAGAATTCCGTTAACACCGCTTTAGGTTTCCTTCTGTGCTGCTGGCACTCACACACGCATACGCTCATTCACACTCTTTTTAAGGCCTATAATCCCCCTTACCGCGGCGAGCTCTTTCCTCCTTAACATTGGTGGAGAAACCATTCACTCAACGTCCTTAACTGTGGAGTCCCTTTTTATTTTATAGAGCTCTATCCTTCTTTCGGTGGAGAAACCGTCCTTGCCCTCCTTCTATTCGGTGGAGAAACCGACTTAACCCTCCTTAAATAAATCAAAAAAGATTAAAACAAAAACACTGGCGGAGAAACCAGGCAGCTTGCGTCTACACGCACAGCTTGCGCGCTCACGTACCTGCTTTCACGCACGGGCACGTAGCCGCTCTCTAAGGCCTTCTGTACTCACTGTTTGTTTACGTTCATGGGAAGAGTCTCTGAATCCCATCAATTGTCATCCATCCCGAGGGGAGGTCAGGCGCAAACTTCCCGGCCTGGTAACAAAGCAAAGTGAAACACCAGGGCTTTACGTCAATCACCCCAGACATTGCGGTGGCGTCCTCTCCCTCTCCTCGGTGGATGCAATATGTTAGGCTCCGGCTCCGAAGGACCAAATAAATGTTGGGTCTGTGTTTCCACAAGCCCCGCTAATTCTAGAGACTTATTCATCATGAAGAAAACAAGACAGTCGATCGATCGATTATTTGCGCAAGGGAGGCCTCGTCTGTGTCCACCACGAAAATGACCCCCAGATCTGACTTCCTCCTGCTACCTTTTATTGAGAGACAGTTCACACAAAACACGTCAGAACAAAGCCACGCCCCCTTGGTTCTAAGAGAAAGCATTTTATGTATATGTGTGAACTTCCTTAAGAATGTGTGTGTGTGTGTGTGTGTGTTAGACCTCCTGCTGACTAAAGGGTCGTAAACGCAGGAAGCCTACATCAAAAGAAGCAGATCTTCCAGATAGGATGTATCTGCAATAAAACATTACAGCCCCCCACCAGAACCTCGAGGATCTGGGGGGAAGGACAGTGGAGTTTCATCAGTTAAAACACTGTACAAATGGTAAACATAAAAATGACAAACATCTAACAATTCAACTCTAACAGTTTTCATTATGTGAATAACTGGAAAATTTTAGCTCAAACAGCTGCAAAACCTGTTTGCCCAGCATGGGGATATTGAATTCTATAAGATAAAGCCATAAATATGTGAGTCTGAGTCGTCTATCAAAAGTTACAGCTAATTTATATGAAGTTGTACAAAAACGCTTTCTTTCGCCAAGACAGTGCGTTTGTCACTGTTACATGCATTTGAATGGGGAACTGGCCCGAAACAAAGTAGAGGTTTTCATTATGTGAATAACTTGAAAATCTTAGCTCAAACAGCTGCAAAACCTGTTTCCTCAACACGGGAATATTGAATTCTATAAGATAAAGCCATAAATATTTATTTGAAGAGTTTCAGTCAGGTTTCAGAGCTCATCACAGCACAGAAAAAGCTTTAGTGAAGGTTACAAATGATCTTCTTATGGCCTCTGACAGTGGACTCATCTCTGTGCTTGTCCTGCTAGACCTTAGTGCAGCATTCAATACTGTCGACCATAATATCCTATTAGAGCGATTAGAACATGCTGTAGGTATTACAGGTACTGCACTGCAGTGGTTTGTATCATATCTATCTAATAGACTGCAATTTGTTTATGTAAATGGAGAGTCCTCTTCACACACTGAGGTTAATTATGGAGTTCCACAGGGTTCAGTGCTAGGACCAATTCTGTTTACATTATACATGCTTCCCTTAGGCAGTATCATTAGAAGACATAGCATACATTTTCACTGCTATGCAGATGACACCCAGCTCTATCTGTCCATGAAGCCAGATAACACACACCAATTAGTTAAACTGCAGGAATGTCTTAAAGACATAAAGACCTGGATGGCCGCTAACTTTCTGCTTCTTAATTCAGATAAAACTGAGGTTATTGTACTCGGCCCTGAAAAGCTTAGAAATATGGTATCTAACCAGATTCTTACTCTGGATGGCATTACCTTGGCCTCCAGTAACGCTGTGAGGAACCTTGGAGTCGTTTTCGACCAGGACATGTCCTTCAATGCACATATTAAACAAATATGTAAGACTGCGTTCTTCCATTTGCGCAACATCTCTAAAATTAGAAATATCCTGTCTCAGAGTGACGCTGAAAAACTAGTTCATGCATTTATTACTTCCAGGCTGGACTACTGTAATTCATTATTATCAGGATGTCCAAAAAACTCACTGAAAAGCCTTCAGCTAATCCAAAATGCTGCAGCAAGAGTACTGACAGGGACTAGAAAGAGAGAGCATATTTCTCCTGTTTTGGCTTCCCTTCATTGGCTTCCTGTTAAATCCAGAATTGAATTCAAAATCCTGCTCCTCACATACAAGGTCTTAAATAATCAGGCCCCATCTTATCAAAATGACCTTGTAGTACCATATCACCCTATTAGAGCACTTCGCTCTCGCTCTGCAGGCCTACTTGTTGTTCCTAGAGTATTTAAAAGTAGAATGGGAGGGAGAGCCTTCAGTTTTCAGGCCCCTCTTCTGTGGAACCAGCTTCCAGTTTGGATTCAGGAGACAGACACTATCTCTACTTTCAAGATTAGGCTTAAAACTTTCCTTTTTGCTAAAGCATATAGTTAGGGCTGGACCAGGTGACCCTGAATCCTCCCTTAGTTATGCTGCAATAGACATAGGCTTGCGGGGGATTCCCATGATGCATTGAGTTTTTCCTTTCCAGTCACCTTTCTCGCTCACTATGTATTAACAGACCTCTCTGCATTGAATCATATCTGTTATATCAAGGCGCTTCATAGATACAGAGAAAAGCCCAACAATCATATGACCCCCAATGAGCAAGCACTTTGGCGACAGTGGGAAGGAAAAACTCCCTTTTAACAGGAAGAAACCTCCGGCAGAACCAGGCTCAGGGAGGGGCGGGGCCATCTGCTGCGACCGGTTGGGGTGAGAGAAGGAAGACAGGATAAAAGACATGCTGTGGAAGAGAGACAGAGGTTAATAACAGATATGATTCAATGCAGAGAGGTCTGTTAATACATAGTGAGTGAGAAAGGTGACTGGAAAGGAAAAACTCAACGCATCATGGGAATCCCCCGGCAGCCTACGTCTATTGCAGCATAACTAAGGGAGGATTCAGGGTCACCTGGTCCAGCCCTAACTATATGCTTTAGCAAAAAGGAAAGTTTTAAGCCTAATCTTAAAAGTAGAGATAGTTTCTGTCTCCCGAATCCAAACTGGAAGCTGGTTCCACAGAAGAGGGGCCTGAAAACTGAAGGCTCTCCCTCCCATTCTACTTTTAAATACTCTAGGAACGACAAGTAGGCCTACAAAGCGAGAGCGAAGTGCTCTAATAGGGTGATATGGTACTACAAGGTCATTAAGATAAGATGGGGCCTGATTATTTAAGACCTTGTATGTGAGGAGCAGGATTTTGAATTCAATTCTGGACTTAACAGGAAGCCAGTGAAGGGAAGCCAAAACAGGAGGAGGATATTTCTAGAAATGAGAGCTGCTCCATCCAAAGTGGGATGGATGCCGTCTCTCCTAACAAGACCAGGTTTCCTCCAGAAGGTTTGCCAATTATCTATGATGCCCACATCGTTTCTGGGACACCACTCAGACAGCCAGCAATTTAAGGAGAACATGCGGCTAAACATGTCACTCCTGGTCTGATTGGGGAGGGCACCAGAGAAAACTACAGAGTCCGACATTGTTTTAGCAAAGTTGCACACCGATTCAATATTGAACACCAATTCAATATTGAATTGTAGGGTTGTGTTCGGAACTTCAGGTACTGGCCACCTCATCACTTGATTCCATAAATTGACACATTGTGCTGGTGCAAGCAGCTTACGGCCATACCACCCTGAGCACACCCGACTTCGTTTGACCTCGGAAGCTAAGCAGGGCTGGTCTTAGTTAGTACTTGGATGGGAGGTTGCCAGGGAATACCAGGTGCTGTAAGCCTTTGCTTTTCATGTCATTGCACTGCTTTTGATCCAGAGAAGGGGGTTATTGAAAGACCCAAAGCAGCTGCCCATTAATGAGGGCACATTAACAACGGCCTGTGGCTCTGGCTGAGGCCACCTACACCTCACCAGGGCCTGTGCTGGTGCATGAGGCCACCTACACCACACCAGGGCCTGTGGCTCTGGCTTGGGCCTGTGGCTCTGGCTTAGGCCACCTACACCACACCAGGGCCTGTGGCTCTGGCCGAGGCCATCTACACGAAACAAGGACCTTAGTTGCTGGGTGAGGCCAAATTACACAACATAAGGGCCTGTGGCTCTGGCTGAGGCCACCTACACCTCACCAGGGCCTCTGCTTCTGGCCGAGGTCATCTATACAACCCCAGGGCCTGAGTTGCCGGCTAAGGTCACCTATACCACACCAGGGCCTGTGCTGCTGGCTTTGTTGAACTACACCACACCAGGCCCTGTGCTGGTGCATGAGGCCATCTATACAACACCAGGCCCTGTTCTGTTGGTTGAGGCCACCTACACCACACCAGGGCCTGTGCTTCTGGCCGAGGTCATCTATACCACACCAGGGCCTGTGGCTCTGGATGAGGCCAACTACACCACACCAGGCCCTGTGCTGGTGCATGAGGCCATCTTCACCACACCAGGGCCTGTGGCTCTGGCTGAGGCCATCTACACCACACCACGGCCTTAGTTGTTGGGTGAGGAAAATTACACAACATCAGGGCCTGTGCCTCTTGCTTAGGCCACCTACACCACACCAGGCCCTGTGCTGGTGCCTGAGCCCATCTTCAAAAATCCAGAGCCTGTGCTGCTGGTTTAATGCTTATCTGAGTCTTTGGGTTAGGGTATTAGGCAAGTATGCAGGTACCGTTAACTCTGTAGTTCAATTGTAGGGTTGTGTTCGAAACTTCAGGTATTAGATTATTCTGTTATTATAGGTTACCTTATATATGTAATCAAAGTAGTTGAATTAGAATACTGCTGTAGATCATATTATACCCTTTAATATAGAGCGTGTGATCTGTATGTAGTTTAGTTCTCATTATACTTTTGAGTTAACAGAACATATTCACATATTAGTTCATTAGATAAATGTGCATCACTCTGTATCCTTGATCTGCTGGGAATGTGTTACACTGTTTTCTTGACATGCTCTATTGTTGAATCATAAAAAGAAGGTTGTAAGCAGGAGACTTGGTGTCTAAGACAGGGGAGATAGACCACATTCCATACCCCCACCTTACAGAAAGCAGAGAAACAACTGCCGAGGTCATAACTTAGGCGCCGTAAGGGAGAAAAGAATGTGAATGTTTAGGCTTTTACGACTAGGTGGGGGCCGCTAGGAGCTATAAGAGGCTGTGTAACCCGTCACCATTTTGAGACTGCTGTGACCCTCTTCAGGCATGTCTCCCCATCATGATGGTTCTAAATGCTCTTTGTGTTGAATTGTATGGAAATAAATGATTGTTAATTGAGCATTTATACACCGAGTATTGTCCTTCCTTCAGCCCAAATATCAAAAGAATTGGGAGATTTCAACAACTTGGTGCCTGGTGACCCGGATCTTTGGTGTGCTGAGGAGGGGCAGATTTGGCCTTTGGTGAGATCTTGGGGCGAGGTGAACAGAGGACCGGTCCAAATATAAAAAGGTAAGCACAGCCTGTTGTATTATAAATACCAAATGTGCATATTGGGCTTTCCAAATTAATCTGTTCACTGAGTTACACGTATTTTCACATTAAATTTGTCGGTGTCTGGTTTTTGGCGCAAGATACTAACAACATAAGTTGAGGCTGAATTCCAGTGTGTTAAGTAAACTGCTTCTACCGAGATACTAATAAGACACTACGTTGGACTAGTTGCAGTAAACTGCTTCTACCGAGATACTAATAAGATACTACGTTGGACTAGTTGCAGCCCACTTTACCTTCCACATTTAACTTTGTCTAAGACTGGCTTCTGTAGCAATAATACATTAGAATCTCTTGGAGACGCGGCCATAAGTCCAGTACATTGAGTAGAGGTTTTGAAGTTGGTTATGATGTCGGTTTGAGTCTTCGTTGATGCGGCCATGAAATTAGTATAGAAATAAGGAAAAGCAGCTGCTGGCTTACGGTGCGGTTGAACGCTGGCAACGTGTAAAAGCGAAACACGTCCGTAGGTTTTGGTTTATGATACGGCCGTGTTCTGGTGGTGCGGCCGTGGGTACAGCAGCGATTGGTGCTGATTTCAGTACATTGAATAGAGGTTTGACGGTGATTTGTGGTGTCGGTTTTTGCCTCGAGGGCTGCGGTCATAAATAATAAGTAAAATTTTACTTGCCATGAAATAAAGGTAAAGCAGAACCTGGCTTATGGTGTCGGTTTTGAGCCTCGGGGACGAGTGTCACTTTTATGATGCGATTTTGCCCCGTGGTGGCGGTCATAAGCGCAGAGAAAGGGGTATTTTGGTCTATGGTGCAGTTGTGCTTCAAAGAGTTCTAACAGTTGAGCTCAGAGTTTTCTGTGTAAAGTTCCGCTGATGAAGAGTGCTGTGTGTGTGTAAGGCGCGCTCTGGGTGTGTGTGTGAGGCGCACTTTGGGTGTGTTGTCTGTGTGTGAAGCGTGAAACACAGTCACAGTGACGGTTGATGTGTTTGAATAGGAGGACATTAGTGCGAAGAAAATGCTTTAAGATCAAAGGTTGACGCCTAGTGTACCTGTGGAAACTAATTTTGTTCAAGGAGTGGCGCCCCTCCTGGTCGTGGACGCGTGGCCAGGACCAGCGGCGTCTGGATGCTAAGGTGGCAACTTGGGAACTGAGGACTCCCGCATAGCTACAGAATAACACTGGAACGGCCGTGTAATCACGGGTTCACATTTATTCTGGAATAGAACAAGAGAATGCTTTTACATCTAAGGTTGAGTTCTATCATAGGTGAAATATAAAAAGGTTGAATTCCTCGTTTCAGTGGTTGAAATTGTTGTGTGCCTGTCCCCTGACGAGTGTGAAATTAAATAAAGAGGGAATTTGGAGCCACATAGAGATAGACGGGCATAATTGGGTGTATTACTCTGTGGTGTAATAAATATAAAAAATAAAAATAAAAAAGAGAGATAGTAAGAGGTGTGTAGTGGAGACTTATGGAGGAGTAGAGAGAGGAATGTGTTGGGAGACTGGCGTGCAGTTTATGCTGTCAAGGTAGGCGTGTTGCCTGCTTATCTGTGTAACAGTGATGAAAATTTAATTAAATAAATCTCTTAGTGTGTCAATACAGGAAGCTGCGGACCTGGACCAACTGCCCCCACAAGCACAGCGGCCGAAGCAAAATTATAAGTAATGGGAACCACACCCAGCACGAATCAGCAGCTGTGAAATAGACAGCAGAGAGGAGAGAATTAGAGGAGAAATTAAGAGAATTTTTAACACATAAAATTGGGGCCAACAGACTTGTGGAGGTTTGGAAGGCGTCCGGAGCATCACAACAAAAGGTGAAACAAAAACACACACAAGCAGAGAAATGTGAGAGAAAGGCTCCTTTTTAGGTAACGCCTACTTTGAGAAAAAATTAAAATTAACCTGCCTGCCTACAAATGCACACACACGCAATGAAGAAACAGCTTACATTCATGAACACGTGAAGATTTTCCAGCAAGGCTAACGCAGCGAAACTTACCAGACACCTGTTGTTAAAGGATAAATACATTACTGACAAATAAACTCTCTGGGTTGCAGGACAATAATTTAACTTCAAAGAAAAAAAGACACTGGTCTGACCAACCAGTGAAGACACGACAAATCTAGTGGTAAAAAGATCCAAATTGTGACACGTTTTCTGTTGATTGATTAACACAAGTGATTACTGAATGAAAGAAAATTCTCTTTTGTGAGTTTAAACATGATCTTACGAATTTGAACAGGTGCATGTTGTCCTGTCAACTTGGTGGGTTAGGAGATGATTATATCGGGAGAGAAAAAAAAAAGGGGGGGAGAGAAGGCTGACACAGGGCCTGGTCCCGGTGGTTCTCCCCTCTCGTTGTAATACAGCCAACACAACATCATTTTCCTGTTTGTTTGCTTTTGTTTTTTGTCTGTTTTTTTTTTTCTCTGTATATTTAATTACAGGCTGCTTTGCCGGCCCTGAAAGCCGAGGCTGACTGGACTCCTGCTCTCCCCTATACGTGACACTGACCAAATGCTGCAACAACTGGACCCACAACAACAACCTGAAAAAGTCAACAGTGCTGCAGGAATGCGATCTCATGCAGCAGAGACGGAGAGCACTAAACCTAAGGCCCATTTCACTACACGGGGGAAAATTCCCAGACTGCGTCAGCTGACAGAGCTGTGACGAGACGCCCGCCAAGCCCGAAGGAAAAGTAAGGCCGAGCAAAAGAATGCTGACCTTGATAACTCTGCATTTACACTGTGCAGGACAGTGATGGACCAATACGGAGGATCGGGCAGCAAAAAGGGCGTGGCCGGGACAGGAGGAGTAACTGAGGACAGAAGGCACCTCAGAATGGACAAAAAACACAGGAGAAGATGCAGGTTTCACCTGCGGTGAGCATGGACACTGGAGAAAGGACCGCCCCAATTGGGGTCAGAACCAGGACGGACTGAACTTTGAGCCGCAGCAGCAGCAGCAATGGTCGCAAACAGACTGAAAAGGAGGAGGGCAGGACCCCAGGGCATGCTTCAGGCCGTGGTTTACCCAGAACACCAGAACAGGAAAGTGATGAACATAAACACCCACACAAACACACACGTCTACACACACAGATTCAGAATAAAGTGAAATACACACATACACACACACACACACATATTGGAATGCTGATTCACTGAGAAGTGATCCGCACACACACACACACGCTGATGCAATGAAGAATGCTTTGCTAACAAATGCTTATGCTGATATGCAAAATGCTGCACACAAACATCCCAATGCATAATTTTTACGAGGAGCCATTGATTACCATTGATTACTTAGAATGTGTTATATGTCACCCAGAGGGCATTTATGTAGATTTTAGGAATAAGGTCTAAAACGGTTTGGTTATGAAAATAATGTCTGTGCGTGATGTCTGTTTATGCCTCAAGGCCTTGACTGAATTCTTTGCTGTGCTTCACACAGCCCTGATGAGGAACAGTGGCGCAGAGTGAAAAATGATGAATTAATAGTGTAAGTTTAGGTTGGAGTACGGCATTTTCTGTGATTGAGATTTAATTCAAGGAGGAACAAAGGGTGTTACGGCACCTGAGGTTCTCATTCCCACACAATATTGTCCCAGCAGGAAGCAAAACGTTCCTGTGAATTTCTGGCTGATTTTTTGGTTTTGTTTAGCGCTAGCTTGATGTTATCAGTGAGCTTTGGCTTGTGTTCTTTCTCGTAAGTGAGAGAGGGATAGTTTTATGCTTGGACATGTCTGCAACGGGCCCTAGTTTGTGTTATTTTAGTAGTATTTTGTTGGTTACGTCTGTTTTCGTTTTTGTTACAGTGCACTGAGATAAGAAAATCTGAGAGGTGTGATCCACCGGTGGTGATATGTTGATATTTTGTGAGTCCATGATTGAACAATCAGCTCTTTAAACCAGGCCTGAAAGATTGAGATTTAAAGCGCTATAAAATATTATTACTGTAAACAGTTGCAAAGTGTGCTTCTCCATGATTGTAATTGGCTTGGGAGAAATTCACTTATATGTGACACTGATCATATGAGAAGTCCTGAGTTTAAAAGGATTGCAGTGAGTCAATCCAGAACAAAAGAACAAAGAGTTGTTTCCTTTTAAAATGATGACGTCATCTTGCTGGTGATGGAGGCTCGAATAGGTCGCGCGTGAGACTCCATTATCAGCAACATCTGGTATGAATGTGTGTGGATGAAGGCATGTGAATGGACTGTGATGGACTGACGACTAAAAGTTTTGACTGACTTGATACTGAGACAAAGACTGTACCAACTTTAGGATTAGTAAATGCCGATACACAATTCATCCAGCCGGCAAGAGAAGGGTGGATGCTTCGCTTTGTTTCGTTTTTGCAGGAGCAGGAGGATAAGAGAGACTGGAGGAGGAGACTGTAGCTTCACATAAGTATGAACTGCAGACTTGACACTTTGGTTGCTAATTCTGAGTTACTGATGTTTGCATTAAGAAAACTGTGCTATATTAGCTGTGTTTTGATTAAGGTATCATGTTATATTATTGGGAATGCCAAATGCTACAGTGGAGAAAACTTTTGATATCACTCATGACTGGAATATGTTACTATTGTATTGTATTGTATGTATTCTAATTTTTGCCTCATAACTTTTGCACTGTCCACTTCCTGCTGTGACAAAACAAATTTCCCACGTGTGGGACTAATAAAGGTTATCTTATCTTATCTTATCTATTAACCATAGCAGGCCACTGTAAAAAGTCAATAAAATTTTATAGAGGAAAATCGCCAAAACTTTAACAATATCTATGAATGACTTGCCACATTCGAAATAGAGATATGCAAAAACAAACATTGGTCCACGTGATTTAGGTTCTCGCTTGAAATAGTAAGTTATTAAAAGTAGAATATAATCGACAGGGACATTTGATAGGATGTGGTACTGCAAAAGAACAAGAGCAAAGTAAAGAAAGAAAACCTGTTGTGTTTAGTTTTGATAAATTCAAATTAAAATGTACCATTACACTCAGAGGATCAAGATGAAATAAAACATATGCAAAATTGGTATGAAGTACATGACTGATAACTCTTCTGTCCTGAGCTTTTGTTTCTATAGTTCCCACTTGACCATACCAACAGTTTTCACACCAAAGGAGGGTAATTGCGAATATTTGTGGGAGGAATATTACTAAAAGAGGGAAAGCTAAGCCCTGAGGGGATGATAACGCCATAACTTTTACTTATGATAAAAATTCTTCAAATTTTGACAAGCATAAAATTTTCCAAAACTTAGAGACAGAACAGAGTTCTTAATTTTATAGCTCCAATGAATTGACACATGGGAGTGTGTCAAAAAGGGGGAGTTGAGTCCAAACATCAAACAATGGTTTTATGAACATCTTATGACGTTATTTGTGTGTTTAATAATTTAGCTATGGTAAAACTTAAGCTTATAATGTGTTAGACTTAGAAATGGTTTATTAATTTTTGATTTCTTTTACACACACATAGATTATGATTAGAATAAGTCCCTGGGTCAAAGAGTCCTGAACATAATATTTGAAACCAAATTTGAATCATTAGAACAACAATAGATAACAATATTAGATTATCAAGGCTAGGGAGAGAGGTGTTTTGGTTTTCTGTCTCTTGCAGATAAAGGAACAGACACCAGACGGGGACATGGAGATATGCGGACCCTTCACAGCAGAGACAGATGTAGGGACTGCCGAGACATCAACTGGGGTCAAGTGTCATGGCGTTTGGGCTCCTGGAGAAGATGGATCCCAGAAACACAGCAATAACCATGAAGGGGTTGGCGAAAACCAGGAACACCAGACCAACGAGGTTCGAGAGGCTCTTGGCAAAAAGGGGGACACGGCGGTGATCCCAAAACACACAGATCTTTGTTTGAAATCGGGGCAGAATAATCCCCAGAACTGTGCAATGACTAAAGGGTGGTCTAACCCCGGAGGTCGAAGAAAGAGGCTGAGAATCACCCAACTGGAAGACACTGGTAGCTGCAGCAATAAAAATAAAGGTTAAAAGCTCCTTAGACAGAGGTTCTAGTCTAAGTACATTTGAAAGGTATAAGGTGGCATTAAAATGGGAGTGGAAAACTGGAGCACCAAAATAAAGTTGTGGGAGAATTGGGGAGTGATGGGAGTGTCATCTGTAACTGCTGTTATGGTTGTAAATCTAACTTTGCTTGCATCTGAACTGCGTGAACACAGAGGTCATCCCACATATGGTCCACCCGTTAAAGGGGGACAGAGGGCCTCAGGACCAAGAAGAACTGGACCTTGCAATGCTGGAGTGTACGTTATAAGTGATCTCTTTTTAAGAGATCAAAAGGGGGAATTATTAGATTATTCTGTTATTATAGGTTACCTTATATATGTAATCAAAGTAGTTGAATTAGAATACTGCTGTAGATCATATTATACCCTTTAATATAGAGCGTGTGATCTGTATGTAGTTTAGTTCTCATTATACTTTTGAGTTAACAGAACATATTCACATATTAGTTCATTAGATAAATGTGCATCACTCTGTATCCTTGATCTGCTGGGAATGTGTTACACTGTTTTCTTGACATGCTCTATTGTTGAATCATAAAAAGAAGGTTGTAAGCAGGAGACTTGGTGTCTAAGACAGGGGAGATAGACCACATTCCATACCCCCACCTTACAGAAAGCAGAGAAACAACTGCCGAGGTCATAACTTAGACGCCGTAAGGGAGAAAAGAATGTGAATGTTTAGGCTTTTACAACTAGGTGGGGGCCGCTAGGAGCTATAAGAGGCTGTGTAACCCGTCACCATTTTGAGACTGCTGTGACCCTCTTCAGGCATGTCTCCCCATCATGATGGTTCTAAATGCTCTTTGTGTTGAATTGTATGGAAATAAATGATTGTTGATTGAGCATTTATACACCGAGTATTGTCCTTCCTTCAGCCCAAAGATCAAAAGAATTGGGAGATTTCAACACCATCTTCACCACACCAGGGCCTGTGGCTCTGGCCGAGCCCAACTTCACCACACCAGGCCCTGTGCTGGTGCCTGAGCCCATCTTCAAAAAGCCAGAGCCTGTGCTGCTGGTTTAATGCTTATCTGAGTCTTTGGGTTAGGGTATTAGGCAAGTATGCAGGTACCGTTAACTCTGTAGTTCAATTGTAGGGTTGTGTTCGAAACTTCAGGTACTGGCCACCTCATCACTTGATTCCATAAATTGACACATTGTGCTGGCACCAGCAGCTTACAGCCATACCACCCTGAGCACGCCTGACTTCGTCTGACCTCGGAAGCTACGCAGGGCTTGTCTTGGTTAGTACTTGGATGGGAGACTGCCTGGGAATACCAGGTGCTGTAAGCCTTTACTTTTCATGTCATTGAACTGCTTTTGATCCAGAGAAGGGGCGTATTGAAAGACTCAAAGCAGCTGCCCATTAATGAGGGCACATTAACGACGGCCTGTGGCTCTGGCTGAGGCCACCTACACCTCACCAGGGCCTGTGCTTCTGGCCGAGGTCATCTATACAACCCCAGGGCCTGATTTGCCGGCTAAGGTCACCTACACCAAACCAGGGCCTGTACTGCTGGCTGAGGCCAACTACACCACACCAGGCCCTGTGCTGGTGCATGAGGCCATCTTCACTACACCAGGGCCTGTGCTGGTGGTCGAGGCCTTTTTCACCACACCAGGGCCTGTGGCTCTGGCTGAGGCCATCTACACCACACCTGGGCCTTAGTTGCCGGCTTAGGCCACCTACACAACACCAGGGCCTGTGGCTCTGGCTGAGGCCATCTACATCACACCAGGGCCTGAGTTCCCAGCTGAGGCCACCTACACCACACCAGGGCCTGTATTTCTGTCCGAGGCCATCTACACAACCCTAGGGCCTGAGTTGCCGGCTGAGGTCACCTACACCACACCAGGGCCTGAGTTGCCGGCTGAGACCACCTACACCACACCAGGGCCTGTGGCTCTGGCTGAGGCCATCTACACCACACCAGGGCCTTAGTTGCTGGGTGAGGCATATTACACAACATCAGGGCCTGGTGCCCCTCAGGACACAGAAGCTGGAGGATGTTTGGTCATTTGTTCTGACACAAGCTGTTGGGGAATTCTATATAATTCTAATATTTTTAGCCAGTTTATGAAAGAGTTTCCAAAACCAAATTTGCGTAAAGTTTCAAATAAAAATTTCCAGTTAACTCTGTCAAACTCTTTTTCGGGATCTAGAGACAATATTGTAGTTTCAATGTTTTCACTTCATGAGTAGTCTATTAAATCAAGCAATCTACGTATATTTGTTGACGAGTGCCTGCCTTTTATGAAACCAGTCTGGTCAGTTAGAATTAAAAGGGGGGTTATCTTCTCTAATCTTTCTGAGAGAGCTTCGCAGATTATTTTGAGGTCTACATTAATAAGGGATTTTGGACGATAGCTTGAGGGAAATCAGGAGTCTTTGCCTGGTTTTAGCAGGAGACTAATATTGGCAGAATTCATATTTGGTGGTAGTCTGCCATTTTCCTTGACTTCCTGCAACATTCTGTGGAATACTGGTGCCAGAACTGTCCAGAATTCTTTGTAGAATTCTGCAGGAAAACTGTCTGGACCTGGAGCGTTATTATTGGGCATACTTATCAGGGCTTCTGGAGTTCCCCTGGTGTCAGTAGCAAATCCAGTGCCATTGCTTGACGGTCTAATAATTTTGGAAGAGTTACGTTGCCAAGAAACTGGTCAATTTCATTTTTAGACGGGTTCATTTGTGGTGACTATAAAGTTTCATAGAAATCCCTAAAAATGTTGTTTATTCTTTCAGGTTCATATATTGCGTTACCAGATAAATCTTTAACAGCACATATAGTTGTTTTTTCTTTATTTATTTTTAACTGGTTAGCTAGAAATCAACCGGATTTGTTACTGTTCAAAGTTCTGCAAGCAGTCTTTGAACTAGGAAATGATTTTTTCTTTTTTATTAATAATTTCAATTCTAGTTTTGTCTTGCATATTTTGTTTGGTATTTCCTGATATTGTTTCCTGATATATTCCAATATACTGTTTGATTATATTTGTGGACTGACAATTACGCTGAGTTCCTGTTGTGTTGAGCCTTTTTTCATATTCTTAAATTCTTGTTTTAATAGTCTAAAGTTGTGGACTGTGCACACTGGCTGTGTATTTTTGTGATGTAACCAAACCTTTTCTGTCCCTCTCAAAAAGCCCAAGGAATCACAAGAACAAAGACTTTTTTTCTTAGCTGCAGACTTCCTAATGTACAGCCTCAACAAGATATTTTGTGGACTGGAGAAGTATGAAGGTGATACAACTCAGCAGACTACACCTGATTAAACAGATTAATTTGTGCAAAAGAAGAATGCTTTTTAGCTTTAGCACCAAAAATGTGTCCTTTTTTCCCCCCAATAGGCCTAGAGTGAGAAGTTTCCTAAAAATTCAAACCGCAATGTCCTGTCCTCATGTTCCACATACATTTATATTCATATTTCAACTGGCTAATCCCATGAAACTCCACAAATTTAGCTTTCTTTTACTTTGCCATGTGGTGAGGGTCCTGTGACCAGGAGTCAAAATTTGGGATCAGGTATGCAGTCACAGGCAGCTTGCAGCCCCACCTACCAGATTGCCTGCTGTTGTGTTGACTGAGAACTGCAGCAGACAAAGAATGAAAAAGCATGGATTCCCTGGGCCAAAGGCCCGCACAGTGGGCTTTGCACTCCCTGACTGGCCTAGAGAGAAAGGAATGGCTCAGTCAGCAAGCCAAGGCCACTGAAGCGATGAAAAGATAATTCAACACCCCCACCCCCACCCCCCCCACCCCCCCAGCTCCTGGACCTCATGCAGCGTCAAACCATTTGTGAGCAGTGACAGAGCCAGATTGGGCCGAAAGGATATGAGTGGGAAACTTCAAAACCTGCTCATATTTCTGTGGATGTGAAAGGATTTGTATAACACATTCAGTTTTGATGGACTTTCCCATGTTCAATCCAGACAACCCTTTTTGTTGACACGTTCAAATAATGAATCTGTTATGTGTATGGTCCCTTTTTCCCTCCTGCTCATGAGTTCTGTTTCTAGTTGTCAGGTAGGGATGCTGTGCAGACCACTCCATCGTCTGTCCCAGGCTTATGGAGAACCGCTCACTTGCTGGCTGCCAGGAACCAGGGTGAGTAGTTCTCCCTCTCACAGAACAACTGTTTGCTTTTGTAGGTGAGGGTTTTATTAACTACATAATCTGCTACAAACTAGTTTTAATTTAACAGTTTCCAGAGGACTTTCAATCATTGTAATTGTCACTGAGGCCTCATTTAAAACTGTATCAGTTTCTTATAACTTGCCAAAGCTGTGGGTGCTCAGTGAATGTATTTGGTAGGAATATAAAAAATGTTCAACTTAAGGGAAAACTGTAAATCTTCCCTCCTGCCATTAGTGCATGTAAAACAGATTTTACTTTCTGTCTTCCTACATGAGACGTTGTATTTTCTAAAGTGAAAAATGAATTTTAATTAAGTTTTATTTATATAGTGGCAATTCACAACAACAGTTGCCTCGGTGCACTTTATACTGTAAGGTAAAGACCCCACAATATAAAACAAATGGTGTTGATTGGATTATTCACATTACATTATTGATCTGTTTCAGGTGCTGAAATGGAACATATATTTGTCATTTTTTTAATGTTTAGTAAGGCCTTTTCAGTTGGAGCTCAATTCAATGGATACAACTGTGATGCAAATTTTCACAGCCGCTTCCCTGGTGAGGACTTAAAGACTTTTGTTTTGTGAATAACTGAATAGAAATTATGTTAACATTCTAAAAATGTGAAAAAAATTCTTTTGGACTACCTACATGTTCCAAAGATGAGGTGATAAGTTTTTTGGACACCAGTATTATGACATACAAAACTAAATGTTACAGACTGTAATCCCAGAAGCTAAATCTTTTTTTTTTCTTTTTTTTTGGGGGGGGGGGGGGGGGGGGGAGAGAGAGCGAGAGAGAGAGAAATGTACTATTGTAAAATACACAATTTATGTACATATCATTAGATTTTTTGGCTTCTTTTCCAGCTGAGAGAGATATCAGTGTATACTGTGGGGTCCAGACCATTACCCTCAAGATCAATTTTTGCCCTGTTCTCTTCTCTGGCTACACTGACACCGACCTAGCCCTTAATGGTCGCCATGGAGATGCCCACTGCAGAGGCTTTATCAATAACAACACCTTCCCCACTGTTGTAATCTTTAGCATCAGCCTGGCAACACTTGAGTCCTGTGGTAATTCTTTGGTGGTAAGAAAAACATTTTCTTTTTTGTATTAACTGCTCTTACTAAATTACACACACACACACACACACACACAGAGAGAGAGAGAGAGAGAGAGAGAGATATGTACTTCAATCAAGCTTTTCTTGATCTTGAGAACTTTTCTTTTTATCCTGCACAATGTCCAACCCTTCTTATCTTAGTAAAAGAGCTGGAGCAGGAATTTTACTCACACTGATGTTGCTTACAGGTGTTAACTGCTCAAGGACCCAATGCTTATGGGAACCTGTCCCTGGTGCAGATTGGAAACATATCAGGGTATATTGATACACCAGACCCTCCAACCATCATCAGCTACCTGCCAGGTCTGCTGTATAAGTTTAGCTGCAGCTACCCATTGGAATACCTAGTCAACAATACACAGCTGGCCTCGTAAGTCTCACTCATACCTTTAAGCTTGTTTGATACCGTGATCCTATATACATGTAAGTTTCAATCATTATATCAATTGGCAGACAAAAAAAGAAGCAGTTTAATAATAAGTTAATAATAACAATTAAAAAAAAAAAACAACAATATTAATAAAAGCAATACTAATAATAATAATGAAAATTTATAATATAAAGTTATTAAGTTCCACACAATACAACAGAATTTTTTTTTGTTGTTGTTTTCATGAAATACAACCCAAACACAGTTTGTTACATATTTTCAGATTTTAGGTCCTCGACCCCACAAAAAGTCCAATTCAGATTACATATATTAACTTCTAAAAGGAGATATTGGAAATGTTTGGTCAGGAAAGTGTATATGTTAACCTGAAAGAGTGACGTATAGGCATGGTTTTAAAGACAAGGATTCCTCAATGTTATGTAAATTTTAATATAAAAATGTAATTTTAAAATACTGATGCTACCATAATTACTGTTAACTTTCATAATGTTTTAGGTACTTACTTCTTTTTTCCTTTATCTTGACTGTAGGTCATCAGCTGCAATCTCAGTGAAGGAAAGCAATGGCACTTTCATTAGCACATTGAATCTCCTGCTTTATAATGTAAGTTCACAACAGTGAGTTATAAATGTTCATTTGTGTTTTACAGGTGATCTTAGTCTGTTGCACCAAAGATAAAGCCATACTTGTATGCATAAAGTGAACATAAAGAAACTCTGCATCTATGTAAAGTTGATCTCTACCTCTTACAGATGTATGCATCAATTGTCCATGTACAAAAGAAGAATGATGCCAGATTCCCAGAAATTGTTGTTATACAGTTGATGTAAAAAGCAAATTATTGCTAATACTGTAATTATACAAACGTATACTAAATTTACTCTTACTCTTACCCTAAATCCACTTGAATTAAACACTAGGGCTACATCGAATTATTTAGAAAATAAATGTCTAAAAAGCAAATAAATCACTGTCAGTTGGGTGGACGCGAAGAGCCATGTAATATCACATCTATGCTTAAATGACAATTTGCTTTTTATACAGGACTCATCATATATTCAGCAGTTGTCCATCCCAATGGCAGGACTGACCCTGAAGACACGCATATTTGCAGCTGTAAAAGCCACTAATCTGGATAGAAGGTATTCAGTCACAATGTAGCCTTTCAGCCTAAATATGCCACCCACACGATGACTCATTAAACTATGATACATGATGACTTTCATCTGTGCATAAAAGCACTGAATATGTTAAAATAATACATTGACATTATTCATTGTAAATGAACTGATTCTTATATAGTATTTTTCTAGTTTAGCGCTCAAACCTCCTTATACAACATGCCTCATTCACCGTCTAATGTTCACACTTCAATGACTGTACTGTAGAGCAACTTGGGGTTCAGTGTTCTGCCTTCTGATTGGTAGATGACCTTCTCTACCTCCTGAGCAACAGACGTCCAGCTTACATTACCTAGTATTCTTAAGTGTTCTCATATCAAAGTACTAATCAGGCCCACCTGTGCTTAGCTTCTGTCTTCAGATGAGATACATGACCCCCCCCCCCTCACGCACACACACACGCATGCATGTTGGGTTAACTGATAATTCTGTTTTGGGCTCTGAAAGCTAGGATAGGCTCCAGCACCCTGTGACCCTTAACTGTATAAACAGCTAAGAAAATGGTCTCTCGGCATAAAATAAAAGGCTACATTTATG
Source organism: Astatotilapia calliptera (assembly GCF_964374335.1). Classification (NCBI taxonomy): domain Eukaryota; kingdom Metazoa; phylum Chordata; class Actinopteri; order Cichliformes; family Cichlidae; genus Astatotilapia; species Astatotilapia calliptera. The sequence continues at coordinate 7,295,778 of NC_137431.1, read as the reverse complement.
TTATTTCTAACATAGATGTAAATGTAATTTCTAATTTTCATGTTCGTTTATAGTCAGTGTTGAGGAGTAAACCTACGCATACGGATCAGTATTTAAGGTTTGACTCTCATCGTCCACTGGAGCATAAACAACATAGAGCCAACACCATCCCCGCAGACACAGTGGCCAGGGAAGCAGAAGAACATCACATCAAGAAGGCCCTGAGGAAATGTGGTTATCCCAGCTGGACATTTGTCAAAGCTGGGAAGGCGCCTAAAGAAAGCTCCAGCCGATCAAGGAGAGAAGGACAACTGCTGACTAAGCGAAAGCCTGTAGTTATCCCATACATGTCAGGAGTATCGAAATACTTGAGACGCATTTTCTAAACACTGCGTCTCTGTGGCTTTTAAACCGCAAAACACGCTGCGCCAAAAATTGGTCCACCCCAAGGATGGGGTCCCCCAGAACAGAGTAACTAAGGCTACGTTCACACTGCAGGTGAAATCGCATCAAATCCGACTTTTCTGACCCTATGCAACCCATGGTATGACAGCGTGAACAGCACAAATCCGATATTTTCAAATCCAACCTGGGTCGCTTTCGTATGTGGTACTGAATCCGATACACAACTGATGTTTGAGAAAGCGACTGCTGTTTGAATGGTCATGTTGCATTAAATCCGTCTTTTACGTTGCTGACACAAGACAGACGCCAATTATCAGCGCCGGTGAAGCACCCCAGAAGACGTGAACGCTTCCTGGCCATCCAGTGTAGATGTTAGTGAAACTGTTGAGAAGACAACGCTGGACAAACGTGAACATTTTATTTGTACTGTATAATCTGCAGATTCTGACAGAAATCTGCAACTATCCTTTGAAGCACCACTCCTCTCTTAAACAGCAATAAGGATAATTATTAAGCCATATGAAAATAACAAAATAACTTTATAACTTAAAACAAAACTGGGTGATCAATCAGTGATCACTGTCAGCCTCTCTCGGCTTTTATTAACACTAATCTTTTTAAAGCTCAGTTTTTAAAACCTTACGATGTAAGTACAGCCCAGCCCATACAGCAGTATATGAATGACTAACCTGGTATTGTGGATGGATTATCTCAGTTGTTCTCCTGGCTGAAGTTTGGTCTGTTTACAGCATCCTGCCATGCGATTACATTTGTTCCTGACCACCAAGAATCCTCACGTTAACTTTTATTGAGTTGAAAAAAGCGTGTTTATATTATGCTCATATAGCCATGTCGCTAGCGGTCACGTAGCACATCGTTATATACCAGCTAGCCAAACTTAAGTAACCCTACAAACGTCAATGCTGTTTAGTTTTCTGTCTTCATTTATGTCGGAGCTGTACGTTTGAATTTGTTTCCAAAATCCCTCAGTCAGGACATGCTATATTACTGGCATTATTAATATTTAGAAGGAAGCTAGTGAGCTAACTTCCTGCTAATTTCTAACTCCGTTAAATGTCATAAATTCCGTTTTCATGGATGCCTGGATGTTAAAATGAGTTGTTACACCTGGTAGAGCAGAACGCTGATCATTTTATTACAGATGAAAGACTTAAGACAGTTTTTCAACTCTCGGTGATGCCACAGTGATTGTTTGATTTATGGACCCACACTGGAGTTGAGCCCAGACAAGGCTAGTGACGTCAGACTTAAAGACCAGGGCCATCAGTCAAACAATACTGTTTGGTCTGGGTCTAAACAGAGCGCGTTGTGTGTAACATAGAAACATCAGTTTCTATGGGCCGAAGGTTTTTTTCTTTTTTGTAACGGTATAAACAATGAAAGGTGGTGGATTGGCCAGATGGTGGCCGATGTGTAAAAATAAGTCAGTTGTTTGGTGGTGGCTATGGCGGAGCTTTCACAGAGGCCAGCAGGTGGAAAGGGGAGGCAGGAGAAGGAGAGACCCGAGGCGGCCGCTGTGTCCAAGTGTCAGGTGAACTGACACTTGGACTGACACTAAGAAGTTATGAACTGCAGTCTATCTGGGTCAGATATAAACCAAGTTTAGGTGGAGTTTATTCTTTGCAGAAAAGTTTGCAGAACTACGAACGCAGCTGGAATCCACAGCTGTGCGTGTTCATGGAGCTTGCATTTTCACCTGCTGGACATCACTACCTGACAAGGTTAACTGTCTTCAGAACATTGCAGAGGCCTTGACAGTAATTGGTTCTACATATCTGTGTGAGCAGATTTTCTCTACACGAAGAGTGTCCTCAGGTCTGAATGCTGGACACTCGGAGACCAGAGATCACATTAATATGTGTATCCCTGTATTAACAAACATGCCATATTGGCCCAGTTTATTTTTCTTATCATTGTTGTGAGGAGACCACAAATAGCATTTGCACTTTCTGTTGTACAGTTCATTTGCTGTTATGAAGTTCTTGTTATGGATAAAAAGTTTCTTTTTTTGTTTCAAAATAGCTGATAACTATTCGCTGATAGTTGCAAACATCTGTGAACAAATATAATTCTATAAAGTTGTTTTATATAGTGTGTAACTGTTAATATAGAGCGTTATTAAATTTATTGCTAATGCAATCAAATGGCACATTGACTTCTGAGGAAATTTTAGATGGCACTCATCATCAGAAAGGTTGCCTATCCCTGGTTTATAAGATTGGGGAAACCTGCAGTCATCTGAGACTGAAGAAGTCACTTGGATGAGTGACAAAACGTTTCTCCCACTTTAAAAGCTACGTCCAGATTAAGAGAACCAACTTTTGGAGATACACACAGAATAGTTTCCTATATGAGATTGGTGCAAAAAGTGCAGCCTTATCTAATGTCCATCCTACTGTTACTCATTTTATATTAAGATTTAAAAATCTAGTTGCTACTGTTATGGTGAGTAACCTTCAGTAATAGTTATTAAATCACAAAGCAATAGTACATTCATGTAGTTGTAAAAAGCATGATAATATATTAAGTACTCCAAAGTATTCAGAATACATTACTTTCATTGAGTAACATAACAGAATACATTACAAAATACATTTTGGGGCAAGTATTCTGTAATCTGTAGTGGAATACATGATAAAAGTAACCTTCCCAACACTGTTTATAGTTTAAGTTCAATGAAGCGAGACACAATTTTAACCAAAAATCCAGAAAAAAATCCCCACATTACATAAAATTATAAATGGATTTTCATATAATTGAGTTAAGTATGCATTTGAATCCCTACAATCTAGATAAAATTCTGGCTCCCAGAGATTAGATTACAATCAATTAATCAGTTTCAGAAACAGATACAGACCACCAATCAATTACAGATAGTCAGCTTATTATGTTTATAAAGCACACTTGCCCACAGAATAAAAAATCTTTAATTCCAACTTCTTCCACTACCATGGAGAAGACCAAAGAGCTGTCAGAGTTTGTCATGAGCAAGACTGTAGATCTGCATGTGGCTCAAATGACCATCAGCAAGAAGTTAGATAAGAAGGTGACAACAGCTGGTGCAGTTAATTAGATATGGAAGAAAGGCCATCAATCACCCTCTATCTGGAGCTCCATACAAGTTGTTGTCTCATGGGGTGAGGAGGATCATGAGAAAGATGGGACATTAGCCCAAAACTATGAACTTGTTAATGATGTGAAGGCAGCTGGAACCACAGTCACCAAAAACATAATTGGTAACACACTGCACTATATTGGACAGGTCTGGCATTGCCTACACCTGCTCACCCTGCTCAAGACAGCCTTGAACATCTAAATGTTTCAGAGAAGACTTAGGACAAAGTGCTGTGGTAGGATGAAAACAAACTCAAGCTCTTTGGCATCAACTTGTCACACCGTGTTTGGAGGAAGCAAAATACTAAATATCACCAAAAGAAGGTACAGTCAAGCTACAGGACAGGCATAGACATCGCGTCGGATCATCTGGTAGTCATGCTGTGGAGCTGTTTTTATGCTAATGGATGACTTCACTATATTAACAAGCCAATAGGCTGTAAAATTTTGGATTAGAGCGTCCTTCTCTCAACCAGAACACTAAAAATGAATCATGGATCACGGGGCGATCGTGGCTCAAGAGTTGGGAGTTTGCCTTGTAATCGGAAGGTTGCTGGTTCGAGCCCCGGCTTGGACAGTCTCGGTCGTTGTGTCCTTGGGCAAGACACTTCACCTGTTGCCTACTGGTGGTGGTCAGAGGGCCCGGTGGCGCCAGTGTCCGACAGCCTCGCCTCTGTCAGTGCGCCCCAGGGTGGCTGTGGCTACAGTGTAGCTTGCCATCACCAGTGTGTGAATGGGTGGATGACTGGATATGTAAAGCGCGTTGGGGTCCTCAGGGACTAGTAAAGCGCTATATAAATACAGGCCATTTACAATTTACCATGGATGAGTCTTCCAGCATGACAATGACCAAAAACACAGAATCATGACAACAAAGGAGGGGAGAAAAGGAATCAGCTGAGGAAGTTGAAGCTTTGAGTTGCCAAGAGGCAACCAAGTAACCTAAGGACATGTGCAAGTTTCTGCATAGAGAAATAGGCCACAATCCCTCCTTTGATGTATGCAAACCAGGTGACCAACTACAGAAATGTCCTACTTTTGTGCTTGTAAACAAGGGTTTATTTATCAAGTACTGAATCATATTTTTCTCCTGGACACAGTTTGCATTTCACCATGTGCTTTTGTACCATTGCAATCAGTAAATAAATAGTGTCCACAATTTAGCTATAGACCAAACCACAATTTTCTTCCTCCTGCACAAGAAATTATTTAACTTGCGCTGCAATTAGCTGAATCAGCTCAGAGCAAAGGAATAAAAGGGCATATTTGATTGTTGTTGTTGTTCTTCTTCTTCTTTCTGTCCTACCAGTGTGCAGAGACCTGAAGAGCTTTTGTACTAAAACTTTGTAATAAATACAATCCACCCACATACATGCCAACCCTCCCGATTTTTTCCGGGAGAATCCCGAATTTCAGTGACCCTTCCGAAAATCTCCCGAGCAACCATTCTCCTGAATTTCTCCTGATTTTCCACCCGGACAACAAAATTGAATCAGTTCGGCTGAGATTTAAATTATTAGATTAGATTAGATTAGATTAGATTAGATTAATCCCTCAGGAGGGTTCCTCCGGGGTTTTTAGACAGCTGAATAAACGTCAAACAGAAAACGTAATAAACAGAAGTGTGAGATGGTTGAGAATTTATGCCAGCGTCTGGTTTATTTTAGATAGCAAGGAGTAGATGGCAGAGTTTCACACCACCGAGAGAGCTCTTTTATCCGATAAATTAACACTGTAAAGTACCAGTTTTTTGTATATAAATGTATATGTATACCACTTTCTGAGGTCTCAAGTTTGGCAAGTATGCACCAGGGGTGAGAGGGAGTTTCTTTTTTTTTTTTGCTTGATTGTTTGTTTTTATACAATACTAAAAAATACATAAACAATTTTTAAATGGACTTTATCATGAATTAAATGACCCTTCTGGGATATTGATCTGATCGCAGGTGGGTTTAGCCAGTTTCAGTCTGAGGCTTTAAGAAGAACGTAGCACTTTTTAGACACTTCTTTTTTGTTAGACTGCAAAATCAGCACTGTCTATTAACGTTACTGATGGGTAGGACCAATAACATTAGTTGCTATCTGAATAATAACTTAAGTTAAACTGAGAACATTAATGTATCCACTGGCCAAGTTAACAGTTACCATAACTGTTTAGTATTTTAGTGTTGTGTTGTTGGAATGCCCATCTGCAATGTTGCTCTATGAAGTTGTGTCACACCTAGAGGAGGTAAAGAAGGCACTATTGGTATTGCTACTGTTATAAATAAGCATCCAATTCAATAATGGGTTTTAGTATCCATTATTATCCAAAAATGTTTTTTTTTCACAACTTTGCTCTGGAGGCACCATTTCCACATAAGGCTGCATACTGAAACAGAGTTATCCTAAAACAGGTTGTACCATGTTCTGTTCCTTTGTTCTGCTTTTAATCACATTTTTGTGCAAATTAGATGGAACATTCTAATGGACTACTGTTACACCACACCTTCTGGAAATCCTAATGATGACCTGCGTTACGATCTTTTCTTTAGGTAACTCCAGTACAATAACAGGCCCATGATTGTGTAAAACTCTGACTCCGACTATCCTTGACAATGTTTTAATAGTCTTTTCTAATGTTGCTTTTCTGAACTAGTTGTGAAAAAGACCCCCAGACCACAGTGTTTGAGAATGGGAAGAGCCAGATGGGTCGTTTTGCCTTTGAAGTATTCCGCTTTGTAAAGCACAAGAACCAGAAGATGTCCACTGTCTTCCTACACTGTGTCACCAAGCTGTGCCGAGCAGATGATTGTGCAATGCTGATGCCAGTGAGATTGGATACTGACACACTCACACATAAAAAAAAATCTTGAGATAAAATATAACACAATAATCTTGTTAGAGTCACCTTCATTTCAAAATGGAAAACTCCATTGACATTATTATTATTATTATTATTATTATTATTATTATTATTATTATTATTATTATTACTTAGGTTAAAATACGTAAGCTCATTTACAAATTCTTAAAAACAATTGGGAAATACTTCTACTGTACATTCTTTTCCATTACAGTTTATACCTCTCATAGTTTTTTATATTCACTCTACATTCAAAGGGTAAGTATACGTTTATTTGAATTAATAAATACTAGTTCCATTATGTTTTCCTACAAAGCATATACTGCATCATTGCATCTAATTTAATATTAATTATAGAAATAGTTTATTTCTTGAATATAAACATCAGCTTCACTTCAGCATTCATAAATTCAGTTCTTCAAGTATAGTTAGGTGCTCATAGAAACATTCCTTGTAATCACAATGGGCATTTCGTAAAGCATCTGTATGTGATAAAGGATTCGTTACAAAGCAAAGTTCATTGTAATAAATTTGCTGGAGCTAATCTGATGCTTCAGTATACAGTGTTAGATGAATGTCCACCTCTTCTCACCGCAACCAATCGCAGCAGATGACCGCCCCTCCCTGAGCCTGGTTCTGCTGGAACTTTCTTCCTATTAAAAGAGAGTTTTTCCTTCCCACTGTCACTAAAGAGTTGCTCATAGAAGCAATTAGTTGACCAGATTACATTCATATTTCTTCAGACTAAGTGACTGTCTGACTTTCCAAACAGACTGAGATTTCCAAATGGTCCTTCCATAGAGTCTAACAGACAGCAGTACCGTTATTGAACAGTGGTGAGGGCACAGCAGTTACAAGATATAACAGGTTATTAGCCTACATTCCTCATTTTTCAGACAGTACGATGTCTTGAAAGACACCTGAGCATCTAGATTTCATGTTTCACCATGAATCATCATGGAGCATTGTGGAGCGACTAGAGTGGAAGAAAACAGGTCTACTTTATACAGATGACAAGCTGAGATCAACAGTAGTTGTAACTGAATGATTGATTAGTTCTGTGTCTCCCCATTATACAATAATAAAACTACCAAAAATATTAGAGACTGTTCATTTGAGCAAAGGGGATCAAATCATTATTTCCCTCACTGCAGAATAAGGGGTTAGATATTCCTCCGATATCAAATTGGACACATATCTTGGCAACATCGATGGGTTATATTAGTAGTCTGTGTCCTGAATTCCTCATCATAAGAACATACACCACATGAGAGAGGACTCATTCTTTCTGTGTAATATTTTCATAGATCTGTGGCAGCAGGAAAAAGAGAGATGTCTCTGATGGAAAGGGATCAAATGCTGCATCTGGAAACGCCATCCTGACTGCTGGGCCTATCATAACTCGGAGTGGTATAGTTTAATAACACTCTCGCCTAACATTTCCACAGCTGAATAATTTTTACTGATTATCCAATGTATTACAAGACACTAATGTATGTCAAAATCCAAGATTTGACACCTAAATGTTGACTAAAGTTGCAAGCTTGTCTGGGTGACCTAGGATTTTCAAAACAGTACGTTAGACAAGGCATCCTTGTCTATCGTACTGTATACACGCGAATGAAAGAAACTATATACCATATGGATTACAGTGTGCTGAAATGCCATGTCTTTGTTTTTCACAGATGAAATACCAGCCAATAATTCTCAGCTGGGTAAGTCTTGTCATTCTGTTCAATAAGTGGTATGATGCTTTTGTGTGTTGTTCTACTTTTAAAGGTTATAAGATATTTGTGTTTTCACTGGGAGAAACATTTTCACTCATCCAAGTGACTTCTTTAGTCATAGCTGACTGCAGATTTTCCTACCTTATAAAAAGGACTAACTAACGCACTACTAACTAACAATGGGCTGTAATATCAATTTTATAATCATTAACATGCAAATTGTTATGACTAGGGATGGGTATCGAAAACCGGTTCTTGTTGAGAACCGGTTCCCACTGTTTCAATTCCTTGGAATTGTTTGCCATTTTTGCAAACGATTCCCTTATCAATTCCAGTTGCCCCGAATGACGTCACCACGTTGCGGAGCGTCATTTACCTGGCAGGAAACATGGCGGCTCAAATGCTCAAAAGTTTGATTATACTTTACGAGAACGGATGACAACAGGGCAACTTGCAATACTTGCAAAGTAGACATTTCATTTAAGGGAGGAAACACTACGAATATGCAAAAGCATTTGCTCACAAAACACACGATGACCTTAAATGAATGTCGTGTTTTTAATTCCGCTCCGGACTCGTGAAATCCAACCCAGCAGCAGCGGTAACGTTTGCACGTCCTCTCCCGTTAATGCGGCAGGTAAATAATCAACTAACAGTGCATATTATGTTAGTGCGATCTGCCTTATTACAAAACCTGCCATTACTGTGCGCTGCATTTAGGTGATCATGATGAGAGAGACAGACAGAGTCTGGCTGGCTCAGATGCTGGCAGTTCTCGCTGCAGTCTACTGGTAACGTCTCCTTTCAGGCCAGGATAGACGAATGTCACCGTGCAGTGACTAAGTTTGTGGTAAAAGGCTTGCACCCATTTGCCACAGCAGATGGTAAGTGAATGTGTTTAATTGTAGGCAGGAACATTACTGGATATTCTTGTGTAATTGCTACAGAATAATTGATGTTATACTTTGTTATTGCTACAGAAGAATATTTATTTTATTATTTTACATTTACAATTTTTTTTCCTGGGGACCCTGTGATACCCCATGGAAGAGCCATAGGCTGGATCTCTTAAGATCTCACTGTTGGGTTTGTAAGGCCATGTTACTCCTAAATTTCTATCTCGTTCAAAGAGAAGCTATAAAACAAAGTTCTAAGCTATTCGACCTTAGTGTTCTCCTTTCTAAAAAAGAATCAATAAGAGAATCGATAAAGAATCAAATCATTAAACAGAATCGAAAATGGAATCGGAATCGTGAAAATCTTATCAATATCCATCCGTAGTCATGACCCTTGATCGCTGGCCATGAGTACCATTAGAAGATTTCCAGCATGTTTGGAATCACAGCATTGTATGGTACATCTTTTACCATTTTACAATGCTACAAATGCATTATGAGCTGGTGAAACCTGCAGCCAGCTGAGACTGAAGAAGTCTGGATGAGTGATGAAATGTTTCCCCAACTGAAAATACTATGTCCAGATGAACAGAATCAAGCTTTGGGATTTCCTTAACTGGATGATTCCACAATAATCTAGACAGGAACATAGCAATATATGCAGCAATATATGACACACTATGTGAGTTACGGCCGGCAATGATCATCAATGTTCAAAAATTTTGGTCTGTTAGAAGTCAGTCTATATGGCTATGCAATGCCTGCGCATACTATATTCCTCAGGATTCATTTTATTGTTCAGCCAGTATATTGCTTTAGTTGTTATTGAAAATCAAATACTGAGCCGGGATGTCTCAATCTGACATTAAAAGTTGTGTCATTTCTCATTGGAATGGCAAAAAAGGTATTAGTGTTTTAACACTCACTGCTATTTGGCATTTTGCATGAACTTAAGAAAAAGCATTGAGAATGTGAAAGACATTTTTACATTTTGGAATGTTTCTTTGTGTTTGTGCTGCTTAGCCCATCTTAAAGCTCCAGTGTTTCACACAAATACAATGACCATCGCACTCATCTCAGGCATGATCATTCTGGGTGTCATGTGCCTATGCTTCTTCATCATGTCCCTCACCCTTCTGAAAGGCAAGAGCGCTCCAGTCGGCACCCTGTCAGGAGTCCGAAACCTAACCTTCAACTGAGTACCTGAACTCACACATTTCTCATCAGTTCAATGCTAACCAAGAATGCAGAACACACGCTGTCTGTGCATGTGGGCATCAAAGAATTTAACTGTTGAAAAAAAATACCTGTTACCAGGTCTGTACAATGAGTATTAGTGCAGGAGTTAAGTAAAACTGGGTTTTGTGTTCCTATCGCACAAAAAGCTAAGCCTCAGCCTGCATATTTTTCATGCAGCTTTAACCCATTAGTGGGGATACTAAAAACTTACTGCAATACCTCAGCTATACAGTTTTCATTGCAGGGTACGGGATCAATTATATGGCTTGCAGTGCATTATATAGTGTATAATAAACATAGCATTTCCTGAGAGAAATGATAGATATTAGAGAGATAGATTTACTTAATCATTTATTAGGAGGTTTTTTTCCCCTAAATATGTATTTCCATCGCTTGATTTAAATATTTTTAGTTACTGTGTTAGCAATAAACTTGATTGTTAAGGATATTTTGTACATGTGCTACCTTATGTATAACTTTTCCTGATATGTGGTTAAAATGCAACTTGATTTGTTCACGAAATGTACAAATTGTCTTCAAACGTCCATGTTGCTAATACTGCACCTTGACTTGTTATTAAAACATACCCATTTGCATATTTCTAAACATAAACTATACATTGCCTCTTAAACACTACTGTGGGATTACAAGAATTGATAAATGACTAGCATTGATATAGCTTGTATTTTTACACTACAATCCACATTTATCCATTCATGCACGCATACATGCACTGCTTGGTCAGATCATACAACACTACTATCCAACACACACAGACACATGAACATCAGGTGAGGTGGAGATTGGGGGTGAGCAAGCAAATGTAAATTTCTGCATTACTAATATACAAACCTGATGTAAAATCAGTTTGATTCCTTATCATAGTCCTTAATAACCTCAAAGACCTCTTTGCTTCATGGAGGGGCTTAACTTCCTCTGGGATCATTTATCATTTTACTGTTTCTTTTAATTTTTATAGAAAACCTAAAGCTAATATAACAGAATAGAATTCATTAAAACATTTTGTTTTGTATATATGGATAATTTTATTTAAACGCTTATGTTCCTGTACTGTGCATCCATGAAACGTAAGACGATTCGATCTGCGTCATTTCCGTCTTGCATTTATTTACTTTCCAGCTCTTTGAAACATCATGGCAAAATGTCGAGGAAAAACACCAAGTTTTTTAAATGGACTAACAATGAGGTGGAATTGTTGCTGCGAGTAACACAAGAGTACAAAGTTGGAAAAGCAAGCGTGAATATAAACTGGGAGACGTACCACAACAAATATGCCGAAATTAACATTCCGTCTTCTTTGAAGAAAAACGTGAAAATGTGGAGCATGTACAAACTTATATTAATCTTTAATAGCGCTATGAAAAATGGGGGAAAAACAAAACTGCTGTACAATGCCATACACCATCTTAGTTGATTGGTTACATGACTGCATCATATGACTAAAATGCGTCATCGTTTTCAAAAGCCTCCGTTTTCGCAATCCACACTGCAGTGTGAAAACAGTGTTTTTAAATTCATCTACAATTTCAAAAAGATCAGTTTTCCTTGACCAAAGAAGCCATCTCAGTGTGCACGGAAGGACAAAACAGAGAGAAAAATATGCGTTTTCAAACGAAAACGTATTAGTGTGGACATGGCCTTAGGCCTGTGAAATACTGGTGACCTTTGAGGGTGTATCTTAAATTTCACCCCATAACAGCTGGGATAGGATCTATCCCAACTGTGACCCAATTCAGGGTCACAGTATTTCTTTTCATAATGCCTATTACATTAATAGTAGGGGGCTATTCCAGAAAGCATGTTCATCAAACTCTGAGTTTGAAAGCAAACTCTAAGTTGATAAACTGTGAGATTGACAACTCTGAGGTTACGTCCACATGTACCCGGGTATTTTTGAAAACGCAGATTTTTCTATGCATTTGCACCTTTCGTCCACACGTAAACGGCATTTTCGGTCACTGAAAACGGAGATTTTTAAAAACTCCGGCCAGGGTGGATATTTTTGAAAACTCAATTTTTGCATTTTGCGTGTGGACGAGAAAAACGGAGAAAATGCAGCGTCAAAGGTGTGCGCATTTTTTGACGTCACACTGTGCGCCACGTTATTGTTTCGGTGAAATGATTTTCTACAATACTGTTACTGTTAATTGTACTCTCTGCAGTGTTTAAATGCTTACATATACACACACAGTTACTGTCCCTCCACACATATGACTGGGTTCTGCTTCTATGCCCCAGCTTTGTTTACTTTTTCCCACCGAGGCTTCTAGACTTCTGATTGGCCAACATTTCTGCACAGTTAGCAATATATCGCCACCTGTTGCTTTGGCATGTTCCTAGCAGCGTTTTCCTTCATTTCTGCCTTTACGTGTGGACGGGATTCTTTTTTAAAACGAAAACGGAAAATCTCCGTTTTCAAAAATACCCGTGTACGTGTGGACGTAGCCTGAGTTATTTGAACATACTCTGATCTGCTGTTCTAGAACAGCAAACTCAGAGTGTGTTCAAGCTGATTTAAGCTAGAGCATGAGGAGTGAAAGAAAGTCATTCTCCATGGAAAACCGATACTAGGATTCACCATGGCAACGGGTAAAGAGCAGAGCATTTCAATTTATGGTATAGTTGGATATTTCAAGATTTCAAGATATTTCAAGACATTTTAAATAGGAATACAGATCATAAACATAAAAAAAAACCTTCTATGAATAGATCCAGATGTGATCAGCTGAGGAATGGCTGGAGTCTAATTGATCTGGGATTGATGCGGTCTAAATCTGTGATTTAAAATAAGATCCACTTTGGATCCAGACACAGTTTACTGATCTGTTACAGACCCTATGATTTCGTCAAGTTGATCTGGTTCTGGTTTGAACCACCCAGACTGATTTCAATGATTTTCAGTGAAAAATATCTCAAAGCTCAGACTCTAAAATTCAAATACTGTACCTAAATCTGTGAACACATTTCAAAGTGAAATTTTGGGAACACAGATTGTCTGCAGGCTGCATTTAAAACATTAGTTTTGTGTTTAATGTTAGACTCTTAAAGTCATCATCTCCAAGATCCAATTGTGACAGACATTTTTAGGTCAGTGTAACTTATTATAATAAGATAAACAATTGATCAATGTGTAACATACAGTAAATATTTTCGGTACAAAGGGACAACATCAGATGGAGTCTTTTAGATTTTATTCTGAGCTGATAATAAATCTGTGATGTAATCGCTGTCCTTATGTATTGACAACCAAATGGAGTCTGTTATCCTGGTAACTCACTAAGAGTTGAAGTGAACTCTCTTTCTGAAACAAGAAACCTGAGTTTCCACCGTCTCAATTTTAACAAACTCAGAGATGTTAGCTAGACCTCCTTTCTGGAATAGGACGGTTTTATCTATCAAAGGTGGAGTGCTGCACAAGCTTCCCCATTGGTCCCGCCTCCGGGTCTAGTTGGCTCCGGGGGTGGGGGTGGGGGGAGGGGGGTAGAGGAAGAACATTATATATATGTAGTATATACATTGAGTGAATGTGCAGTAGTAGCAGCAAGCAGGTGAATTCTGTACATTAATAAGAATAGAAATCTGACTATTTTACAGAATAGACAATATAAACATATTTAAAATTAAAGGAATTTGAAATGTACATTGTGCCTGGGTCTAGAGTGTCTGGAAGAGAGTCCTGTCTCAGTCAATTATAGATGATGTGAGAGGGCGGGTGTGTGTGTGTTTAGGGCCTGGATGGCTTGGGGATAGAAGCTCCTCTTGAGTCTCTCTGTCCTTGCCCGGATGATGCGGAACCTTCTACCAGATTGCAGAAGTTGGAACAGTTTGTTGCCAGGATGGGAAGGGTCCTTCAGTATCTGCGCTGCTCTAGTCCGGCATCTCCTGGTGTAGGTGTCCTGAAGCGGGGGGAGAGCAATCCTGCAGCAGCGTTCTGCTGTACGGATCACTCTCTGGAGAGCTTTTTGGTCCTTCACACAGCTGTTCCCAAACCACGATGTCATGTTCTGTGTGAGGATGCTCTAAAAGTCGAGACGAGACCAAGACCGAGACAAAAAGTCTTTAAACTGCAGCCAGATGCTGCTTCATTTACGGGTGTCAGACATATTTATGTGTTTTTGCGATGCACTCACACAGCCCTCCTCACCGCTGTCTACTGTCTCACTCACTTACTGAGAGGACAGACGCACGCTCCACTTGACTGTCGCGTCTCTCACCCTCTCTGTTTGTCACATAATGATTTTATCCTATATCCTCACATGTGATTGGCCACAATATGGAGGGATTGGAGCATAGCTGAGCCACTGTGTGAGAGCTGACCAGTGAAAGGAAATTAAGTGAGGAACCGGCTCTCGTTCAATGGGAGTTGACTCTTCTGATTCACTACAAAGCACTCTCTAAGCACGGCTCTTAGAGCTGATGCTTTTGCATGACACATTATCAAACATTACGTTCTGTGTCATGTATACTGTTGAGTCCAAATCTCCCGACCACTATGTCGATCTGAGACAGCAAGGCGGAGACAGCGAGACCAAGACAAGACCAAGGGATCCAAGACCAAGACAAGACCAAGACCACGTAAAAGAGACCGGTCTTTCTCTTTTCTGCTGTGACTCTCCTTCCTTTAGGCTGGTTTTCTCCCAAACCGTTTGCCCTGCAGACACCGCTGTCATGCCAAATCGACCAGCACAAACGTGCCTACAAAACAAACACATTTTTGTTACTGTACTTTCTAGTTTTTCATTTATTTTCCAAAATATCACCAAAAATATGTGTGAGAACTACAGTGAGGTTAGAGTAAGAAATTTTTTTTTTTTTTTTAAATTCCCCACTCGTCCCCTGTGGGCGGTCAATCCTTCAAGCTCGGGTCCTCTACCAGAGTCCTGGGAGCTTGAGGGTCCTGCGCAGTACCTTAGCTGTTCCTAGGACTGCGCTCTTCTGGACAGAGATCTCCGCTGTTGTTCCCGGGATCTGCTGGAGCCACTCGCCTAGCTTGGGAGTCACCGCACCTAGTGCTCCGATTACCACAGGGACCACCATTACCTTCACCCTCCACATCTTCTCAAGCTCTTCTCTGAGCCCTTGGTATTTCTTGAGCTTCTCGTGTTCCTTCTTCCTGATGTTGCTGTCATTCGGAACCGCTACATCGATCACTATGGCCGTCTTCTTCTGTTTGTCTACCACCACTATGTCCGGTTGGTTAGCCACCACCATTTTGTCCGTCTGTATCTGGAAGTCCCACAGGATCTTAGCTCGGTCATTCTCCATCATCCTTGGGGGCATCTCCCATTTTGACCCCGGGACTTCCAGGTTATACTCGGCACAGATGTTCCTGTACACTATGCCGGCCACTTGTTTATGGCGTTCTATGTATGCCTTGCCTGCTAGCATCTTACACCCTGCTGTTATGTGTCTCTGGAGCATCTTTACACAGCCTGCACCTGGGGTCTTGCCTGGTGTGATAGACCCCAGCCTCAATGGATCTTGTGCTCAGAGCTTGTTCCTGTGCTGCCATGATTAGTGCTTCCGTGCTGTCTTTCAGTCCAGCTTTGTCCAGCCACTGGTAGGATTTCTGGATATCAGCCACCTCCTCTATCTGCCGGTGGTACCAACTATGCAGGGGCCTGTCCTTCCATGATGGTTCATTGCCTTCCTCCACTTTCTTGGGTTTCTGCTGCCTGAGGTATTCACTGAGCACGCTGTCAGTTGGGTCCATCTTTGTGATGTATTCGTGGATGTTCCTTGTCTCATCCTGGACTGTGGTGCTGACACTCACCAGTCCCCGGCTGTAGCATCCCCGGTTGAAAAGATGGTCTCTCAAACTGATGGTTCACAATCCTTTTATTAAACAGCCGTGTATGTGAACACACCGTAAGAGCTACAACATACAGAATAAAAGACTACCGTATTTTCACGACCATAAGGCGCACTGTGCTAAAAGGCGCAGTCTCAGTTATGTGTGCCCTTACTGTATTTAACACACACATAAGGCGCACTGGACCATAGGGCGCATACAAGTACCGTATGCGTATTTAAAAATAAAGCGGGAGCAAACCTGAGTTCGGTACCTTACTCACATTTTTATTACCAGTAATCGTCATCATCAACAACACACAAGCATACAAGTGTGCATATTTAACAATAAAGCAGGAGCAAAACAAAGTTTGGTACTCACATTTTTATCATCAATCAAACCCATCGAAGTCCTCATCCTCTGTGTCTGAATTGAACAGCTGCGCTAAATCTCCATCAAACATGCCAGGTTCACTTTCTTCACTGTCAGAGTCACTTTCCGTGCCGTGCGGCTCCTCGGAAATGATGCCGGCTTTTGCGAAAGCTCGAACAACAGTGCCAGCAGACATGTTAGCCCAAGCATCTACAATCCATTCGCAAATTGTGGCGTAACTCGCCCGGCGCTGCCTTCCACTCTTAGTGAAACTGTGGTCTCCATCGGTCATCCATCGCTCCCAGGCCGCTCGCAGCCTTACTTTGAACGGGCGGTTCACACCGATGTCCAGCGGTTGGAGTTCCTTTGTCAGGCCTCCCGGAATGACAGCAAGCTCACAGTTCATTTGTTTCATTAGTTTTTTCACATCGGCTGTGAGATGGGCACGCATAGAGTCACAGATTAAGAGCGATGGTGATGCGTGGAAAAAACCACCTGGTCTCCTTACATACACCTCCCTCAGCCACTCTTTCATCATTTCCTCATCCATCCAGCCCTTTTCATTTGCCTTAATGATGATTCCTGCTGGAAACTTCTCTTTAGGCAAAGTCTTTCTCTTAAAAATCACCATAGGCGGCAGCTTCTGTCCATTAGCATGGCAGTCAAGCACAACAGTAAAAGAAGACTTTTCGTGCCCCGTTGTGCGTATCGCTAGCGTGCTGGTCCCCTTCTTCTCCACAGTGTGACTCACCGGGATGTCAAAAGTGAGCGGGACCTCGTCCATGTTTGTGATGTGGCTGGGCTGGATGTTTTTGTCGCCGATGTGTTTGCTGCAGTAGGAGCGGAAGATGGCCAGCTTTTCCTTATAATCCGCTGGAAGTTGCTGCGCTACCGTAGTCCTGGTCCGGATGGAAAAATGGCACCGTTTCATAAAAAGTGAAAGTGAAACTGCTTTTAGCCGAATGGTGACCGTCGAAACGCTTCTCCCGCTCGTTCTTTGCTCGATGATCCACCGCTCGGGCCACCTCGCCTTATGTCCGCGGAAACTCAGCGGAAACTCAGCTGCGTTTTCTTGACCTGCCGGAGCTTGTTTTCCAGCTTCCTCCATTTGCGAACCATCGATTCGTTAATCTTAAATTCTCTCGCCGCTGCTCGATTTCCATGTTCCTCCGCGTAGCTGATGGCCTTCAGTTTAAACTGTGCTTCATAAGCGTGTCTCTTTGCCATTTTCAGGGTTGCGCCCACACTTCACCCTTTAGCGTTCTCATGGTGTTCTCTACTACGTCCTCCTTACAACACACAGGGCGCACTGCGCTATAGGGCGCGCCGTACTTTTTGAAGAAAATCTAAGACTTTTAAGTGCGCCTTATGGTCGTGAAAATACGGTATTAGTAAATCAAACAGTGTGTTACCTTTAACCTTTTGACTTATTCATTAATCACAAATTAATTCTCCTTACCTTACATAACAAATAACACTAAAACTTGTAAATTATTGCATATAACAGGGAAATCGTTGCATCGCTGCCTAAACATGACGAGGTACGTTAGCGCCCTCTAGTGGGTGAAAACTTAGCCTTTATGCTTAGTAGCGGTCAGCAGCTATATGCTCCATAAAACAACAAAATACATATCTACAGGACAAACTTTGTTACAAACCTTGTTCCCTCATCAACCAGGTGCTAAGAAACTGCTGTTGCACCTTAATAGCCGTTCTTTTTCCCATTCCCGTCCATTAACCATAGAGCACACCTTCTCTCTGTGCATTAAAACTCGCGCTTCTGCCATATGGTTTACGCCACTTGATTTACGGCACCTTGTCGATCTGTGACTTTCAAAATAAAAGCATTCACTCCAACAATATAATAGCCACTCATAAGTTTACAAAACACTGCAGTTAAACAGTCTCTAATAGCAAAACCAGTTTCTGCACTGGGCGTTCCACTATAGAACGTTTACTTGAACATTGTCCCTTCTCAGTCTTCCTTTCTCCGAAGCAAATCCTTACTTACAAGTCCGTCTTTGTCAGTTACTGTGTCCATTACACGTGCTAATCTCCATTCATTGCGGGGTAGATCATCCATCTTCTCCATGACAACATCTCCAACTTTCAAGTTTCTCCTTGGAGTGTGCCATTTCTGTCTTGTTGCGATGTTGGATAGATACTCCCTTTTCCAACGTGACCAAAACTGTTCTGATAAGTACTGCACCTGCCGCCACCTTTTACGTGCGTAAATATCCTCTTTGATGAATGTGCCTGGAGGGGGCAGGGGTATCTTTGATTTCATAGTAAGCAGGTGATTTGGCGTCAAGGGCTCTGGGCTGCTTGGGTCACTTAGGTTGTCCACCGTTAGAGGCCTGCTGTTGACAATCGCCATTGCCTCATAAAAGAATGTCCTTAACGATGCGTCATCCATTCTGCCAGATGAAAGTGAAACTGTGGAGCGCAGAATGTTTCGAACTGTCCTGATTTGTCTTTCCCATACACCTCCTGTATGACTTGAATGAGGAGTGTGCATTTTGAAGTCACACTGCTTCTCTGCAAGAAATGTGGTAATGCGGTTGGAGTCCACTTGTTTTAAAGCTTCTTGTAGTTCATTTTTGGCTCCGACAAAGTTGCTTCCTTGATCGTATCTAATCTCACTGACTGCTCCTCTTATGGCTATAAAACAGCAGAGCGCATTGATAAAGGCGTCTGTAGTCATGTTGTCCAACATTTCTATGTGCACTGCTCTGCAGCAAAGGCATGTAAAAAGAAATCCATAATGCTTGTGCTCTTTGCGAGCTTGTTTGGTTAGAAAAGGACCAAAACAGTCCATTCCACAGAATGTAAATGGTGGAGATGGATCTAAGCGCTACGTTGGGAGATCAGACATCTTTTGTTCCTCTGTGCCTCTTCTGAGTTTGCGACACTTCACACAGTGGTGTATAAAATTTGCTACGGCCTTGTTGATGCCTGGAATCCAAAATCCATTCACTCTGATCTCATTGATTGTAAAACCTTTCCCTTGGTGCTGCACCTTACTGTGGAAATGATCTATTATTAGTTGAGTGACATGGTGACCTTTTGGAACTATCACTGGGTGTTTCAGTATGGAGGAGAATGAAGCATCTTTAAGTCTTCCTCCCACCTTAAGGAGTCCATCAGTATCAAGAAAGGTGTCCATTTGAAACAGTTTATTTTTGTGTGGAAGTGGTTTCCCGTTCTTTAGCAACCTTATCTCCTCTGCATATTCACTTACTTGTGTGTCCCTTAGAATAACACATTGTGCATTTTGTCTTTCTTGTACTGTACTGTGGCCTGTTGTTTTGTCTCCCTTGGCACAGCGAATGAGTCGAGCTATGGCTTGGGTGGCTTTGTACCATGAGGAAAACTTTGTTAACTTGTCTGATAAACCTTTTTTCTCTGTTTTGAGCGTGTTCAGTGCCTGTACCTTCTTAACCTCTGGGTCTCCAAGTGGTATGTTCATGTCGATGTCTGCAGGTGGAGGTACAGTACAGAAAGGCTTGTTTATGCCCTCCTAGACACGCAAAGTGACACCGTGTTCATTGACCAAGATGTGTCTAATAACCTCCAAGCTAGGGCTACCCCAATAAGGTTGAAGCTCACTACACTGCTTGGTAAGGATGTTGTTGTGCCAAGCGAACGCATCTCAGGTCTCAAGGTAAGAGGCTATAACTCCTCAGAAATGATTGAACTCCCTCCTGCTTACACTAAAGAATGTATACCAGTTAACCGCTCTCATGATGATGTTTCCACCCCATGCTTCACAGTAGGTATGGTGTTCTTGGGATGCAACTCAGTATTCTTCTTCCTCCAAACACGACGAGTTGAGTTTATACCAAAAAGTTCTACTTTGGTTTCATCTGACCACATGACATTCTCCCAATCCTCTGCTGTATCATCCATGTGCTCTCTGGCAAACTTCAGACGGGCCTGGACATGCACTGGCTTCAGCAGCGGAATACGTCTGGCACTGCGGAATTTGATTCCCTGCCGTTGTAGTGTGTTACTGATGGTGACCTTTGTTACTTTGGTCCCAGCTCTCTGCAGGTCATTCACCAGGTCCCCCCGTGTGGTTCTGGGATCTTTGCTCACCGTTCTCATGATCATTTTGACCCCACGGGATGAGATCTTGCGTGGAGCCCCAGATCGAGGGAGATTATCAGTGTCTTCCATTTTCTGATGATTGCTCCCACAGTTGATTTTTTCACACCAAGCTGCTTGCCTATTGTAGATTCACTCTTCCCAGTCTGGTGCAGGTCTACAATACTTTTCCTGGTGTCCTTCGAAAGCTCTTTGGTCTTGGCCATGGCAGAGTTTGGAGTCTGACTGTTTGAGGCTGTGGACAGGTGTCTTTTATACAGATGATGAGTTCAAACAGGTGCCATTCATACAGGTAACGAGTGGGGGACAGAAAAGCTTTTTACAGACGACGTTACAGGTCTGTGAGAGCCAGAGATTTTCCTTGTTTGAGGTGACCAAATACTTATTTTCCACCCTAATTTACGAATAAATTCTTTACAAATCCTACCATGTGGATTCATGGATTTTTTTTTCACATTTTGTCTCTCACAGTTGAAGTGTACCTCTGGTGCAAATTACTGACCTCTGTCATCATTTTAAGTGGGGGAACTTGCGCAATTGGTGGCTGACTAAATACTTTTTTGCCCCACTGTACCTGGATGTTGCTCTGAAGAAACCCATACTGGTACAATCATGGAGGTGCTCACGCACTGTTCACTGGCTTCTGCATTCAGAGACAGGGTGGTTGCAGCCTGTTCTGTGCTGATCTGAGTTTGTGGCTGGTTTGAGGCTGATTTATCATTGTTATAGTTGAAGTCGTGCAGACAGGTAGGATGTTTTTTCTTACACACTTCACATACAAGTCTGTAATTACAGTTCTTTGCGCTGTGTCCGGGTTTGAGACAACCATAACAGAGTTTTTTCTCCTTTATATATTTCCTTCGTTCCTCAAGCAATATTCCATTGAACTGTGGACAACTGTGAAGTTTATGTCCGTTGTTTTGACAGAACATGCATGGGGCCTTAACATTTGGACCTTTATTTTCAGTCTCAGTTATCGCCTGGATATGGAGAACACTAGAGGTGGGCCTTTTGTCCTTTTGGCAGCCCTTACCAGAGTGGAGAGCCTGAAATGATGTAATCGGGTTGCACATGATCTCTGCTTCAGAAGACATCAACTTGGCAAAGTCCTTTAAACCTGGAAACTTCCCACTTTCTTTCATAAACTGAGTGGCCTGATGATTCCACCTTGCAGCTACCCAGTTTGGTAACTTTTGAACGAGTTTTTGGTTCTCCTCACAATCGTTGAGAATGCTTAAGCCTTCAATGTGGGGCATGGCCTCGTGACATGTTTGAATGAAATCAGCAAATGCCCTGAATCCTGTGGAGTCATTTGTTTGGATCTTTGGCCATTTTGCCAGTCTTTCTCTGAAAGCCCTCTGTACCACAAATGGATGTCCATACCTGTGGTTGAGACGCTCCCATGCATCTCTGTATGCTTCACTGTCGTTTCTATAGAAGATGCCATCAAGCGTTTGTCGAACTGGACCTCCTATGTATTTCTTTAAGTAGTGCAGTTTGTCAGCAGGTGAGATGTTCCTTTTATCAATGAGAGCAGTAAAGGAAGCTTTCCACTCTATGAATTGTATTGGGTCACCTGTGAACGTGGAGGGCTCTGGCACTGGCAGTCTGTTCAATGCAACACTATCCAGTACTGCTTGTGCTAAGTAGAGGACATCTGTTTGTGGAAGTGAGGTAGACACTACATTGTTGTCAGGGACTTTACTGAGGCTTTCTGAGCAGTGTTTCTATAGTCAACATCAGAGGCACTGATTTCACTCTTTATCTCAGTGTCATAGGTCCTTAATCTAGCTCGTGCAGCCTTTAAATCCTTTTCAGCCTTCAGTTTCTCTAGCTCACGCCTTTGAGATTCAAGCTCCTTTCTTTGCCTTTCTTCTAAAACCTTTTGTTTTTCCTCCTCTAATAACACCTCATACTCTGCTTCTTTGGCTGCCAACTCTGCTGCAGCTTCTGCTCTCCTAACAGCTACTATTGACATTGCAGAGTATGACTTACTGGCAGAAGAGTTTTTACTTGAGTGCGTGACTGAGGAACTGTAAATGGACTGAGCATAGTCTGGCTCAAGAAGCTCACGGAGACGTATCTTTACCTTGTCCCTATCATAGTCATCTATGCCTGAGAGTCTTTCATGAGCAATCTTGATAATGTCTCTGGTGACTGCTTCACATGCGTCTACGAGTCGCCTTGTGCCACTCGAGGGAGTAATATTTTCTCTAATTTCCATATACAACTTTATGACATTCTCCTTTTCATTCTCTAACATGTCCATGAGTGAAGCAATTTGATTGTTTGTTAAGTCTCCTTTTAATTGCTCTCGTGTTTTACGTACTTGCTTTTTCCACTCATCATAAACTTTGAGAAGCCGTTTTTCTTTCTTGTGGGCCTCCTCCTCCTGATATGCTTGCATTTTTTCAGAAGGCCTCCTTTGACGAACAGAGTGTGGAGGCTCCTCTTCCTCATTGGCCTTGGGATCCTCCGCAAACTCTGTCTCTTCTTCAGATGCTTCCATGCTTTTTTTTTTTTTTTTGCTTTTTTTTTTTTTTTTTTGGGCCTGTCCCGTTTGGCTCTTTTGCCCTCAGAATTGTTGTCTAAAAGCAAAGAAAGATGCCCAACGGATTTACTTTACCAAATTGACCATCCCAGCCTTGCCGTAATGGTCCATTTGATTCACCTTTTATTGTTTATTTTATTTTCACTTACTGAATACGGGACAGACTTGACTGGGGGAAAGAAGGGGAGAAAGAAAGAGGGAAAGAGAAACAGCTGAGAAGAGGGACGGGGGAGAAGGGCAAAAGACAAAAACCAACAGAACGGGCAGAGAAAAAAAATGCATATATCAATCACCTGGGTTACCTGCTGAGAAAGAAAAAAGAAAGCAAGCAGAAGAGAACAAGAGTAATAAAATAAACAACATCACAATGATATATGGGAATATGACAGTAAATACTAAATGTTAAACATTATTGTGCAGCACATAAGATCAACAGAACACAGTGTGCTTTGAGGTAGGAGCCAAAAGGGGTGTAGTTTGTGGGTGTGATCACCCGTGTGTACACCTGTGAGCATGGACGCGTTTGTTTTTTGTTTTTTAAAAGGTTCCTTCATGTAATAATCTGCTAGAGGGTGTGGGGGGGCCACAGCCCCGTCCTCCAGGGCATGAAGCAGGTGTGGAGGAGATCAAAACTCCAGACATCCAGAGGCCCCCAGAACACAAGAGACCAAGGAAGACCAACAGAGGGGCAGCTGCGCCACTGTCCCGGAAAGAGCTGAGGAGAGTCCCAGATGAGGGCTCACTCAGCAGCCGCGGAGCAGAAGCCAGGGGGAGTTGCAGTGACGCGCCCGTGAGCTCCGCCGGCAGCCAGCTGCGCCTGAGTGACCGAGCCCCAGGCCGAGAGGCCGGGGGCACCCCACCTCTGTAGTGGCCCGAGCGAGCCCCAGGCTCCAGGCCCCGATAAGCGGCCGCCAAGGAGTGAGCCGGTGTGTACCCGGACGCCCATCCCCGGACACAAAGAACCACCAACGCACCGATGTCTGAGGGGGTCCGCCACTGGCAGGGGAAGTGGTGGTAGGGGGAGATAGGCCTCCAAACCTTGGAGGGCCTGAGATGTCCCCAGAGAGGTGGCGCCTGACACCCAACCTGACATATAGACACAGACATACAGGCACACACAGATACAAACATCCATTCCCACCCTCATGCTCTCATATGCACTTACTCCACACTCAACCAACGTGGAGACAGACATAAAGAGACGTTGTACACACGATCACACTCCCCAAGCGTACTCTACAAACCGGGTCTAGGTGCCCCCGCCCCTGGAGGGGGGAACTGCACCCAGACCCAGGTGGTGTTTCGCTTTTCCCTGCGGTGGGGGGAGGCAGACCGCCCCGACTCCGCAGCAGCAGGAAGGCTCCACACTCCAGACCGCAGTCGGACGGCCAACTCCTCCTCCTAGCCCCCCTGCTCCAGCAGGTCGCAGAGAATGGGGGTGAGAGAAGACTCCAAACCTCCCTCCACCCGCTCATTGTAGTGTTGATGCATGTGTGTTCTAAGGTGCATTTAAAACCCAGGAGGGCTTGGAGCTACCTGCCAGAGAGCAGCAGGTAAGCGCATGGTCCCTCCTGCTAGCCCTCAATGTCTACGTGTATTTAAAATTGAGAGGTGGGCAACGATGCCAGGGGTGGGGTGTACACCCTGATGGTACTTTGGACTCCGTGTATTGTGCCCACCCCCAAGATCCTATATGTATGTGTAATGAGAGTGTGAGTAATGTAAATGTCTAAGTTGTGGGATAAAATTGAGGCAGAGGCAGCCAGAAGGGGACAGAGGGGGGGGTAGCCTCCTCTGCACCCTGGTGACATACCCCTACTCCAAGGCCCTGCATGTGTGGGTGGTTGTGGTGGAGCGGGAAGAGGGAGGCAGCTGGAGATGGGGAGGGAAGGAAGGGAGGGGCAAGTGACCCCTCCCTGGGGCCAGCTCCCCCCCTGACCCCAGTAGGCACCCCCATACTCCGCGACCCGCCAGGGAAAGGGGGCCCAGGCCCATCCAGACCGGGGCCCAGTGCAGCAGCGCCGCCCGGCCCCACAGAGCCCGGGACAGTCCACCCAACCCCACCACAGAGAAAACTGCACCCACCCCACCATCCACTCATCTTCCAGACTACATAAGACAATAAACACCCAGGCTGAGATCTTCCTCCACCTCTCCTGTATCTCCCCCTCCTGCAGAGGGAGCTCCTGAGGAGAGGAAAGCTCCTGCAAGATGTGACAATCTCCCCCACCAGTTGAAGAGCCCCCCAGGTGGCTCGATGCACCGGCGGCAACCTGCTCCAGGGCTGGGCCCCCATGCACCCACCCGCCCACAACCCCGGCAACACACCAACCAGGACCCAAGCCCCCGAGGCCCGGTCCGGGTCCCAGCCCAGAGACGGAGCGCCCATCCAGGGGCAGCCAGGCTACCAGGTCAGTAACCCACGTCCGTCAGCACAGACCCTCCCCTAGCCCCGCTGCACGCAGCCGCGAGGAAACAGTCACCTGAGAGCCAACAGAGCCCCTAACCGGACATGACCGCTACCCCGGGTTGAGCCCCCCAAGGAAGATGCCTCCGGGGAACCCCCCGACGCCCTAAGCCTGTCCCTACCCCCACACTAGAGATGGCACGATACCACTTTTTTATGTCCGATACCGATATCATAAATTTGGATATCAGAATCAGAATCAGAATCAGAATACTTTATTGATCCCTGGGGGAAATTATTTATCGATATCTGCCGATACCGATATGAATCCGATATAGTGTTTTTTAATCGACAAAACTGTTTTTTAAAATATCTTGCTGCATTTTGTATAAGTTCATACTCAAGTTTAAAACAACAACTACACTAAAGCTATTCTGTTATACCTGTATGCAAAAAAAAAATTTCATAGTTCAGCAATACTGATCAATCTAATAAACTTAAACCTACACCATCCTCCCTATTCTGGTATTTTAAAGAGTACTTAGCGTAAATATTAAGCAACCTAACTAATAGGGTTCCAACTCCCAGCAACAACAAAAATAAATAAATAAAAAATAGGGAACCACCCCTCACGCTCCACCTCATGATGCTTAATCGACGTAATCAACCTTAATTTGATGCAGTGTGAAAAAAAATGCACAGAAATCAATTATTTTTCAAGAAATATTAAATAGATTCAACATCTTTCTTCAACAAAATTGCAGACTGCACAAAGGAAAAAGTACTATAGCTTACTAGGGTATTTATATTAGACTTAATAGTCACTATATACAGTAATTGACTTCTATTCATTTTACATCAAATTAAAACTTTGGGTGTCAGATAATTATTTATTAAAAGCTAGACATTTTAAATGAGAATAAGAAAGAAAAGTATGTCTTTGTGCCCCCTTTTCCCTGTTAATGCCCTATCGGCCCCCCTGGCTAAACTTTGCTAGATCCGCCCCTGCACAGTTACCAGCCGTCAGCTACGTAGAAAAAGATCCTCGAGTAGAAAGTAATATTAAATAAATTCTAAGAACAGCTTATCAAGCTTAAACGTGCTGCTGTTGTTCAGCCGCTGGTTTCCTCTTTCTGGTGCAAAGTGGGCCAAAAACAAACAAGAGAGACGGACTCCCGACAGAAAAGCCGATCAGCTGATCATTAAGCAGTTTCATGATTGAAGTAGCAGCGAGAAGAGGCAGTCGCTTGTTAAGCTTAAGGCAGGAATGCTTTACAAACATTCAGAGATGGACTTACACACTTGCTTTACTTCTCTCGGGAATAACTTTGTCGGAGATGAAATGTTGCTAGCGAAGCTCCAAATGCTATCCAGACCACAGGTCCCGCATGCCACAGCCGCTCTATCACGTGATGCATACTGCTCCGACGTGCTAACGTTCTAAGGTGAGTTACAGCGTGTTGCAAGTTTTGTGAGGTGCTTTCGTGATAATTAATAGATCGGATTACATTTTTTATTTTTCTCCGATATCCGATCCAGTAATTTAGGTCAGTATCGGACCGATACCGATACGTAATATCGGATCGGTCCATCTCTACCCCACACCAATCACAACAGTGAAGGCGGGACCAAACTATGACCCCCCACCCCCACTAGGTGATGGAGCTGATCAAAGGAGCCCAGAGCAATTGATCTGATGTGGTGGCAGAGGCTGTATCAAGACTAATGTAATCTAATAGATAATTTCTATATTGGTTAGAATTAAGATTATTTTTATTTTTCCAGTTCATGAGGACTGTCTTCTTGGCTATGCATAGGGCAGTGAAAACCATATGGGCGATATTCTTTTCTGAAGTGACATTATCTAAGCTGCCCAACAAACACACTAAGGGGGAAGTTGGAATGTTACATTTCAGACACTTCGATAAGTCTTCACATATCTCGCGCAGATGCTTCCATGCTGAGGACGGGGCAATTTAGTTGACCATCAGATCCCAGAAGACCTTGTGTGGAGCTGTGGAACTGGGACCTCGATGCTGAGCGTGGGATGGAGCTCTTCTCAGCTGGGGTCAAGCTCTTACTGTAGCATCCCCGGTTGAAAAGATGGTCTCTCAAACTGATGGTTCACAATCCTTTTATTAAACAGCCGTGTATGTGAACACACCGTAAGAGCTACAACATACAGAATAAAAGACTATTAGTAAATCAAACAGTGTGTTACCTTTAACCTTTTGACTTATTCATTAATCACAAATTAATTCTCCTTACCTTACATAACAAATAACACTAAAACTTGTAAATTATTGCATATAACAGGGAGATCGTTGCATCGCTGCCTAAACATGACGAGGTACGTTAGCGCCCTCTAGTGGGTGAAAACTTAGCCTTTATGCTTAGTAGCGGTCAGCAGCTATATGCTCCGTAAAACAACAAAATACATATCTACAGGACAAACTTTGTTACAAACCTTGTTCCCTCATCAACCAGGTGCTAAGAAACTGCTTTCGACTCAGTGTTGCACCTTAATAGCTGTTCTTTTTCCCATTCCCGTCCATTAACCATAGAGCACACCTTCTCTCTGTGCATTAAAACTCGCGCTTCTGCCATATGGTTTACGCCACTTGATTTACGGCACCTTGTCGCTCTGTGACTTTCAAAATAAAAGCATTCACTCCAACAATATAATAGTCACTCATAAGTTTACAAAACACTTTACCAAATATTAATGAGGTCATTTATACCGGCCCCCTTCTTTCCGCTTAGCGTACAGCGTCAGGGTGCTGGACTTGGGGTGACCCTCCATGCATGGTAAGGAGCTTTCTTGTCTTGTCTTTTCTTGTCAGTGGCTTCTATCTCCTCCTTTGGCTAGCCTATTACCCCAGCAGGGTACCTGATCACGGGCAGGGCCTAGGTGTTGATAGCCTGGATCTTGTTCTTACCATTCAGCTGACTCCTCAGGACTTCCCTGACCCTCTGCAGGTACTTGGTGGTTGCAGCTTTTCTAGCGGCCTCTTCATGATTCCCATTCGCCTGCAGGATCCCCAGGTACTTGTAACTGTCCTCTATGTCTGCAATGTTGCCTTCTGGTAGTTTGATCCCCTCCGTTCTGACTACCTTCCCTCTCTTTGTTACCATCCGACTACACTTCTCCAGCCTGAACGACATTCCGATGTCCTTGCTGTATATCCTGGTGGTGTGGATCAGTGAATTGATGTCTCGTTCACGCTTGGCATACAGCTTGATGTCATCCAGGCTGACAACTGTTCCATTCCATAGTCGGTATCCGTAGCCAGTCTTGTCAATTATCTCACTGAGGGGGTTAAGGCCTATGCAGAACAGCAGTGGGGACAGAGCATCTCCTTGGTAGATCCCACACTTGATGGTGACTTGTGCTATGGGCTTGAGGTTGGCCTCTAGTGTGGTCCGCCACATCCCCATTGAGTTCCTGATGAAGGCTCTCAGGGTCCTGTTGATCTTATATAGTTCTAGGCATTCCAGGATCCAGGTGTGGGGCATTGAGTCATAGGCCTTCTTGTAATCAATCCAGGCAGTGCACAGGTTGGTCAGTCTGGTCCTGTAGTCTCGGCTGACTGCTTGGTCTGCCAGTAGCTGGTGTTTTGCGCCTCTGGTATTCTTGCCCATCCCTTTCTGTGCCCCGCTCATGTATTGACCCATGTGCCTGTTCATCTTAGCCGCTATGATGCCTGACAGGAGCTTCTACGTGGTGCTGAGGCAGGTTATTGGTTGGTAGTTGGAGGGGACCGGTCCCTTCTGGGGATCCTTGGGGATCCGGACTGTTTGGCATTCGGTTAGCCATTCTGGGTGTCTCTCGTCAACTAGCATCTGATTCATTTGTGCTGCCAGGTGCTCGTGGAGTGCAGTCAGCTTCTTCAGCCAGTAGGCGTGAACCATGTCAGGGCCTGGTGCTGTCCAACTCTTCATACTGGAGACCCTTTCTTGTATATCTGCCACTGTGATGGTTACTGGACCCTGTTCGGGGAGGTTGCTGTGGTCTGCACTCAGATCCACTAGCCACTGAGCATTGCCGTTATGGGTTGCGTCCTTCTCCCATATGCTCTTCTAGTATTGTTCTGCCTCCAGCCTTGGTGGTGCTGTTCTCATATTGTTCCCCTGCCACTGAGAGTATACCTTGGCTGGTTCTGTGGAGAACAGCTGGTTTATTCTCCTGCCTTCTATCTCTCTGGTGTACCTCCTCAAGCGGCCAGCCAAGGCTGTGAGTCTTTGCTTGGCAGTTTCCAAGGATTCAGGTATGGACAGTTTCCTGTACTTCTTAGGCACCTTCCACATCGCGCCTTTCTGCAACTCCGATAGTTAGCTAACCTCCCTCCGTGCTACCTTGATCTTAGCCTCTAGCCTCCTTCTCCATGGAGGGTACTGCCCCTTGTGGCTGTTCAACTTGTAGCCAAGCATCTCACTGATCATGGCTGCCGTATTGTAGATCAACTTGTTAGTGTCGGTAATCGTGGCTGTAGGTATCGTCCGTAGTGCTGCATTAGCATCATCTAGCAGACCTTCTGAGGGTACTTCACGCAATCTTGGTAACCAGCTACGGGGGGTCCAGGTTCCAAGCTTGGCCATGATCCTATCTTTCAGGTCAGTTCTTCTCACACTCAACGATCCGGAACTGACCTAAAAGATATATATATATATATATATATATATATATATATATATATATATATATATATATATATATATATATATATATATATATATATATATATATATATATATAGGGACGAAAACAGGGCGTTGTTGGAATGCTACTACGCAAGTAACCCCGGCGGAAGGGGCTACATGAACACCAAGGGCTCAGAGAAGAGCTCGAGAGGATGTGGAGGGTGAAGGTAACGGTGGTCCCCGTGGTAATCGGAGCACTAGGTGCGGTGACTCCCAAGCTAGGCGAGTGGCTCCAGCAGATCCCGGGAACAACATCGGAAATCTCTGTCCAGAAGAGCGCAGTCCTGGGAACAGCTAAGATACTGCGCAGGACCCTCAAGCTCCCAGGCCTCTGGTAGAGGACCCGAGCTTGAAGGATAAACCGCCCGCAGGGGCGTGCTGGGTGTTTTTATATATATATATACTGTATCTTTTTTTTGTTTTTTTTTGGGGGGGGGGGGGTTGTTTTTTTCTACACGTCTGATGCTTTATGAACTGGTGCCATTTGTTTCAGAGGAATGCCATCCTGAGCTCCCATTCACTCCCTATTTAATTTCTTCAGTCAGTTTGGAGAGAAAGAAAAATAACTGTTTTTAACTCTATTGACCTCAACTTAGGATCTACAAACACAAAAACCCACAGGTATGTAGAGCAACTCGTTGGAATGCTCAGTTTTTCAAGCACATCAATATCGCTTTCCGTTCCCATTTTATATGCCATTTTGTGATTGGAGCGCAAAGTGCTTCTCTTACAGGTTTGACAGAGAAAAAAATGGGCTTTTTTTGCATGTCACGCCTTTCTATTTCATTATCATTTGTGAACTGGTTGTCTGTGTTTCACCTTAGTGCGATCCCTGCCCTCTGGTTCACAATTACCACTGGCTTATGGCCAGTGGTAATTGTGAACAAGCAGTATGGCTTCTGTGGCCATACTGCTTGCTGATGTCAAATCCGTGCTGCACCAGGAAATGCACTGACTGGTGCTCTATGATGTACTCCTCTGAACACAGAATGGTGAGGTTATACACCTGGACTAGGTACGAGTCTGCAGGCTGGGGGAAGAGAATGAGGATGCGTTTGATCACCTGTTACATTTGTGAAGTCTGCAGTGGCAGTTTCTGTAATGTAATACACAAAGATCTAATAGCGTTATTTAACTCTGTGTATCAACAGTCTAACTGGCACTGCTGTACCAGCATGTTACACTTATGAGTACTGTGTAATAACTGGTTTAATGTGCAGTACGTGACAACATTTAAGCTACTCTAAGTATCATTTTTGCACATTTTGATCCAGTTTCTTGTAGCATCCGATTCCCAACAAGAGGATGGAGCGGGACCGGGTTGCATGATATATAGCTTTGTATCTGTCCTCAGTGGATCTGAAATATTACAAGAGTCAGAGAAAACGACAAGCATCTATTTCCCAAGGCTTCTTGCACAACCTACTAATACACTACTTCAGCTCACAAAGACTTTTACTTACTCAGCCAGCAAAGACTTCCTGTTCCCAAATTTTCTGCAAACCTCCACATTACAAACTGTGCATCTAAAGTGATGAGAAACAGTAACAGTGACGATAAAAGTGATT
Organism: Astatotilapia calliptera; assembly: GCF_964374335.1. Taxonomy (NCBI): domain Eukaryota; kingdom Metazoa; phylum Chordata; class Actinopteri; order Cichliformes; family Cichlidae; genus Astatotilapia; species Astatotilapia calliptera. The sequence continues at coordinate 7,264,034 of NC_137431.1, read as the reverse complement.
TGATTTTATTTGAAACCTCGTAGAAACCAAATTATTTCAACATGAAGAACTTGTACTTACCATGTTCAGTGCAACAAAGGATGCCGTTTTAATAGCCACGACCACAGCAGGCCAAAGCTCTTTAACATTTTCATTCTGGACATCAGTGACAGGAACTACCAGTGAAAATGCCATGCTTGTCTCAAACTGCAAAGTTGCTGACAACTACTTGAAACATGAGCTACTTTAGCTCAGGAAGAGTTTTAATTAACACTATTAATTATAACTTTGCACCAGAGCCAACTTTGGCTTTAGTTGGTGTTTTGTTTGGAACAACTTCATTTTGTCCTTTCATTTTCATCAAATATGTAGCAGGTTGAAAAGCTACGTGTTTATTTTTGTAAGAAAACCAATTACCCCCTTATTTTTTGTTTATTATTGTGACTTATTTTGACATTGTTATGTGTTGCCAGACCATGGTTATATTTCATTATGCCAGTAGATGGTGCTCTTGCACTGCTGTGGAACTATCAGAGAGACTCTAGCTATAGGCTCTGCGCATGCGCAGCTCAGAAATAAATGAGCTCCGGCCTGAGCAAGACGCTAACTTCGGTGTCCTCTCTATTAATCCACAGGTACTGACAAACAAACTTTTATGTTACCAAACTGGTTCTAAATGTCATGCAAGTTGAGTAACAACTGTTCGGCTATATTTTGAGATGATAGTGATGATGTTGTTTTGTGGTATTTTGTTGTAATGAGTATTAGTGTATCATCGGCATAATGCTACGTAGCACTATAAGTATATGCTATGACAGTGGCAACCTGTGACTTCCGAAAATGTGTTGTATTGTTTGTTTTAGTGTTAGCCAAGCAGTACTGAGTACATGTATTAAGGGCAAAGCTTTTTATTGGTGAAACAATGTTTGCAGTCGTCTGCCGCCATGTTGTGTTGCGTTCAGGGGACGCCATGTTCAAAAGTAATAGCGTATATGGCGCGAATGTGGGGAAAGGTTGTGTGAATGTGAGATGGGTTATTTTGGTATGTTGTTATGCTTTAGCCGCGAGTGTTTTGTTTAAGTTGTGAGTATGTAAAGTCATTTTGAATTAGTTTGTATTTATTTTGCTTTTGAGAGAATGCTTTTTGTAACTTTATTTATGTTTATGAACTCTGTTATTTTATGGGAAGAATGTATGGTCTAGTGTGATTTGTATTTTGTATATGTAGAAATAAATGAGCTCCGGCCTGAGCAAGACGCTAACTTCGGTGTCCTCTCTGTTAATCCACAGTTTGCTCATATTTAGCTACGCAGTGCTCCCTAGCCTGTGTGCCGCTTGCTGCCGGTCCAGATTCCCCTAGGTCTGGTGCCGGTAACAAATACTTAAGCCCAAGTTTATATCTCATCATTTTTAAAGGCATTTCAAATATTTCCATTAATGACAGATCTTATGCTGGCTCTATATATCATCAACATTCTGATACTGCCAGGTATCTAAACACAAACACTTATTCCAAAAGCTTTCTGAATTTGAGAGAAAATAGACAGAAAGTTTCTTCCTCGTTTCTAAATGGCCCCATCATCTCCAAACAGAGTAACATCAAAACTCTTTTCCCACCCTACTAACCATGCCATGCACACGAATGTTGAACAAAGCAGGACTAATACTACTTCCTTGGGGAATAACATTTTGAATCTCCAGCTACTCAGAAGAAATTATTGATCCAATTAATGGTAAATGGCCTGTATTTGTATAGCGCTTTACTTAGTCCCTAAGGACTCCAAAGCGCGTTCAGTCATCCACCCATTCACACACACATTCACACACTGGTGATAGCAAGCTACTTTGTAGCCACAGCCGCCCTTGGGCGCACTGACAGAGGCAAGGCTGCCGGACACTAGTGCCACCGGGACTTCTGACCACCACCAGTAGGCAACGGGTGAAGTGTCTTGCCCAAGGACACAAGGACTGAGACTTTTTTGAATGGACCAAATCTGCCATTTAAAAGAGAAGAAGATGACATGGGAAAAAGCAGAAGCTTCAGCTAAGTCAGCGGTAGCCTCCAAGAGCTCCGCAGCCACTGACCACGAAGCTAAAGCTAAACTATCTGGTTTGGAAAAAGGCATGTCTGCTTTCAACAAAGAAAATACGGAGCTGCAGGAGAGAATGTTGGAACTAGCCCTTGTGATGTCCTCCCGATTTGCATACAATGCAGTTCATCAGGGGTCAAAAATGTCCCCACTTCATTTGACTGTTTTTTAAAGTATAAAGTATAAATTGTCAATCAATTCAGTGTTACACCTTAGTTTTACTTAAGACCAACACATTAACACAAAATTTACTCAACATTTTACATTTTAGGGCCACCAGACCTTGTTTACAAAAAATAAACCCTGTTTTTTTAGCGAAAACAAATTGAGAAAATTAAATATTTAATTATTTAGATAATTTTGACTATCTGAATAACTAGAGAGTGCTGTATGTTGAACTTTAGTGAGAATTATTATTTTTTTGAACCATTTAAATTTTTTAAATGGCAGCACATAATCACACTTGTGGTCCTCAGGGGTCAAAAATGACCCCACTTCATTTGACTGTTTTTTTTAAAGTAAAAAGTATAAATTGTCAATCAATTCAGTGTTACACCTTAGTTTTACTTAAGACCAACACATTAACACATAATTTACCCAACATTTTACATTTAAGGGCCACCAGACCTTGTTTACAAAAAATACACCCTGTTTTTTAGCGAAAATAAAACAAGAAAATTAAATATTAAATTAAATATTTAAAAAAAATTCTCACTAAAGTTCAACATACAGAGTGCTGTATGTTGAACTTTAGTGAGAATTCTTTTTTTGAACCATTTATAAATTTTAAATGGCAGCACATAATCACACCTGTGGTCCTCAGGGCTCAAAAATGACCCCGTTTGCTTTCACTGTTTATAAAGCAACAAGTATAAAATATCATCCATCTCTGTGTTTCAAGGTTTTATTCAACTTTATTCCAACTCATTGCCTGACAGTTTTCTATATTTTGGCATGGTAGGAACAGCAGGGCATGAGTCTGAGTGAAGGCAAACTTTCATGAGGACAAAGGCGTGTCCATATTTGACCCAAGTGCAGGAGGAAGCTCAGGTTTATTCCTTTGCACTGGTCCCATCATGGACAGCTTTCTTTCTGCAGTTGCAGGCCAAGAGGCATATACAGTAAACAAGCTGTTACAGGTGATTGTTTTCTTTTGGAAACCTGCAATGTTAGGGACAACTCACGTTTCCTGACTGCAGGACAGACGGTTTGCCATCGCACACTAGCATGTTCCATGTACAGCTGGACCTGCATCACATGCTGCCCATGTTTTTGTCTCAAAGTTCCCTGGTTTACTTGGATGTTCTGTTGGAGGGGACAGAGTCCTTTGAAGGGGACTTGGTGCTCATACAGTCACATCAATACCAGGATCTTACATCACAGCAGGAGAAACACCCACTTGTGTTTCAAGTCAAGTCAACACCAACACACACCATACACCTCAAATGGGAGCACGTTTGTGTCATGAACGATGATCATCTATTGTGTCTTTATCAAGAAATTATGTCCTTTTTGTGCTTCTATCATTAATCTTGTGTCACCTTTAAAACTTCTCTACCAGACTCAGGATGTCATAAACTGGCCGTAGCGACTCTACTGGATGCACGGCAGTAAGAATCAACACACCCACATATGCCTACAGCTAGAGCTGGGTGATATAACGATAACGATATGTATCGCGATATAACTTTTACTCGATAGAGAAATTAAACTATCGCGATAGACCTCGCCGCTCTTGTCCTCTTAAAAAAAAAAAAAAAAAAAAAAAAAAGTCAGCCAATCCAAATTAAGTAGCGCAGAGCCGAACCAATCACAGCCGCAGCGTCACGTCACGTGTTACGTACAGCACAAGTGCCAAGGCGCACGTGCGTATTTGTTTGCGAAGCAGCTAGCAGCTAACCGCCGTGTCGACTGGGTGATGGAGAAAACGAGTGCACCAAGTAGAGAAAAATCAACCGAGAGAACGGAAGAGAACACAGATGACGGCTCGAATGCCGAAGAGATTGTCGAAAGGAAGGGCCGGAAAAGTTCCGTAGTGTGGAGATATTTCGGCTATTTGAAGTCTGACAAAAAACAGAGTAGCACGCACTGTAAGTTGTGCCGACAGCATGTTCCCACCAAGACTGGAAATACAACTAACCTGTTTCATCACCTGAAGCAGTGCCACCCACAAGAGCACGCTCAATCTCTGACTGAAAGTGCTAATTTGTCATCAAAAACAACCGGGGGAATCCCTGCGAAGCAGCAACAGTCAATTGAGTCGGCTTTCTCCAGCGTCTTACCATATGACAAAAAAGCTAAGAGACATAGCGACATAACGAATGCCATAGCCTACTGTCTTGCTAAAGACATGCTACCAATAAACACGGTCGAAAATGAAGGATTCAAGCAGCTAATTAAGGTACTGGATCCTCGTTACCAACTCCCTGGACGTAAACATTTCTCTCAGATAGCGCTTCCAACGCTATATAGAGAGTGCCGTGAGGCTGTTGAGAAGGAGCTACAAACTGTATCGTTCTTCGCTACTACATCCGACATGTGGTCAAGTCGCACGTCAGAACCTTACCTTAGCCTTACTGCCCACTATATCACCAAGACTGGAATCTGAAAAGCAAATGTCTTCAAGCTGCCTACCTTCCCGACGACCACACGGGTGAAGTAATTGCATTAGGACTGTCAGAAGCGCTTGCATCCTGGGGACTGAGTGAAGACAAACAAGTCTGCATCACAACCGATAGTGGGACAAATATAGTGAAGGCCACATCCCTGAATAACTGGACCCGGCTGCAGTGCTTCAGACATCGACTTCACTCAGCTATCGGTAAGTTGGGAAGCAGAATAAAATTAAAAATGCCTCTTTTAATTGTGTTTTTGAGCCCATGTAAACATATTAAAAGCTAGAGATCTAAATCACTTCAATGGTTATTGTTAAAAAATAAACATCAGAAAGAATATTCTTCATGTCAGCCTATTTATTTGAGGTAATAGTTGCTGTTGGCATGCATAATAGGCAAATATTCAGTCACTCTTCAGTGTAAATCAAGTTGACAAAATGTGCCAAATAAAATTTAGAATTTTGGGGTTCTATCAGGATCCCAATTGGCTAATACAGAACCTCAGCTCTTTTTCCTATAAAGAACATTAAATTATGATTCCACCAAATGGGGCAATTCAAGACAAAAAGAACAAGTGATGAAAACGTCAAACAATGATGTTGATAACACCAGCCTCTGTCACCTTTTTAAATATAAGAAAAAAAAATTTGGTCAGTCTGTCAGCAAAATTTAAAAAAGTAAAAGTACAATCATAGCAAGTAAATGTGTTTTCAGGGCAGTGAAATTTATTTGTGACTGGAAAAAAAAAATCAAAAATCTTAAATTAAATTCTGAGGTTAATATGTGCTATTATTTACCTTTTTATCCACAGAAAAAGCCGGCAAAGACAAGAGGATGGAGCGAGCTGTGGCCGTGTGTAAGAGAGTGGTGGCCACCTTCAGTTTCTCTTGGAAGAAGAAAAGGGAATTGGCTGCTGCTCAGGAGGAGCTTCACCTACCCCAGCACAAGTTAGTGACAGAGTCGCCCACCAGGTGGGGCTCACGCCAAAAAATGGTTGGGAGGGTTCTGGAGCAACATAAAGCTATCTCTCAGGTCCTCAGTGCAGATAAGAAGACCAGGCACTTGGTTCCTTCCTGGCAAGATCTAGATGTTCTGGAGTCTGTGCATGTGGCCCTGAACCCACTACTGGAATTCACAGATTCACTTTCTGGAGAGTGTTACGTGAGTGTGTCCTACCTCAAGCCGATGCTTCACCTTTTCAGAACACAGATTCTGAAACCATCTGAGGATGAAACACAACTTACAAAAGACCTTAAGATGACAGTCATGACATACCTTGATGAAAAGTACAATGACCAGATTACAAATGAACTGCTTGATGTTGCAACCCTGCTAGATCCGCGCTTCAAAGTACAATACATTAATGCAGAACACGTTGATGCCATCAAAATGAGAGCAGTGTATGAGATGTTGGGGCAAATTGAGCACCCATCCACTTCAGCTGGAACGGAGGAAACAGAAGATGGTGGAGCTGCTGCAGTACTACCAACCCAGAAGAAACAGAGAAAGTCACTGGGCAGTTTCTTTAAGAAATCCCACCCCACCAGCACAGGGCTCACTGAGAAAGAGACAGTTGAAAAGGAGCTTGAAAAGTACTTGCTGGCACCTGATGCAGACAGTGAAATGGACCCACTTGAGTGGTGGAAAATCAACGACAGAAGCTTCCCAAGAGTTAGCTGCCTGGCAAAGCGCTACCTGTGCATCCCCGCAACCAGCAGCCCCTCTGAGAGGGTATTTAGTACAGGGGGTAATATTGTGACTTGCCACAGGGCCGCTTTAAAGCCTGAAGCAGTGGATAGACTTGTCTTCCTGTCCCACAACCTGTAGGCTTTTTTCAGACTAAAGTTTATATATATATATATGTGTGTGTGTGTGTGTGTGTGTGTGTTGCACCTTGGATGTGTACCTAGGATTTAAAGAATGTTCTGTTAGCATCTTTATTTTAAAACTGTTGGAAAAGCTCAGCTATACAACAAGGAGAGTGAGAATTTCCTTTTAGTTCTCAGTTCATTTGATATTGACAAAAGTTAGTCAATTTTGTCTGTTCTTCTGTAAAAAAAACTAAGATTTATTTTTAGAATTAATATTTTGTTTCTAAGTGGAAGTGACAATTTAGTAGTCTGTTTTGTTTGTTCTATTTTCAAACTTAAACGCTTTAGTGGCTGCTTTTTGTTTAGTTTGCAATATTTGCCTTTATTTATTTGAAACTGAAGTCTCATTTTCCTTAAGTACATCTGCCCTGTTTAACTTATTATGGGAAATAAATATTTAAATCAAAACAAGCGGCTGATTATTTCACATTTTACTTGTGAGCAACGGCACATTTAAATCTTACAAATTTAGTTATTTGGCTTATATCGTGATAGATATCGTTATCGCCTGAAATGAAAAAAACATATCGTGATATGGAAAAATCTCATATCGCCCAGCTCTACCTACAGCTGCATTCGGTCCATTTTTCTTCCTCTCTCGTTGTCCCTCCTTGTTCGTCATCGAGTTGGCTGTAGAGCAGGTCATCTGCTAATTGGATGGTTGTTGGTTCAATCTCTGTGTGCTCTAGTCTGGAGTTCTTACCAAGGTGTCATTGGGCAAGTTACTGAACCCCAACTTGGTCTCTGATGCATCCATTGGCACGTGAACGTTAAAAAGCAGAATACAAGCAGAATACACTGTGTATAATGCTTTCAGTACTCGAGTAGAAAAGCCACTGAAGGAGTATGGGACCTGGCACATGTGCTTGGACTGTGGTAGATCATCTTTCTCTGAGGCACATGAGAGAGTCATGCATCGTCTGTCACTGGGAAGGTTAGAAGACCAGATCAGTGTTTCCTCACGTTACTGCAAATATTCCTCTGTCTCAGCTGATTCCTCTTTCCTGCTTGATTCTTTGTCTTCATCATAATTGAAATGGATGATGTGTAGTCCTCTGACACATCTTCTATTTCAGTTTCACATTCTGAAAATTCAAGAAACTTCAAGAAGCCCAGTCACTTTCTCTCCAAGCTCCTCAGACTACCATGTCCTAGATGCCTGAGAACCTACTTGAACATAGTTCAGATTCTTCATCACTTTCCTTCACTTCATAGCCTTCTTCCACTTCTGCAGGTGGCTGATGTGCTTTTTCAGAGAAAGGGTAGCATGTGTTCTAAATATTGACAATATTTTCTATATCTTCTAACCCTGGATCTTCCTGAACATTGATTCTCCCTCCTCATTATACTAGAGGACAATATGTGCTTTGTCCTACTGGTCATTGCTTTGCACAACATGGTAAAAAAAAGTATGCTCATCAAAGTATGCAAATCTCCAGTGCAATGGAGGCTTTTGAGCATACTTTCTGTGTATGTATTATTGTAGAGTCTACCTTACAATACGAAACACTTTGATGCGACTGTTGTTGTGATTTGGTGCTGTATAAATAAAATTTCATTGAATATAGAGCACCTGCCTCCTCATTGTGCTGCCTGTTGTGGTTGTTATGACCAGTGCTTGACCCCACACATCAGTGATCCAAGATCAAAGATGTTTGAAAGCAGTATGGTGTGAAAATACGGCTCTTTGCAACACTTTGTATTTTGGGGTCATTTTTGTCCTACAAGGACCACCAATGTTATAAAATTCAATAAAAACCACATAAATAAATCAAATTACTTAAAACTTATTCCAATCATTCATAGTATAGTAATGAATAACTTCTGTTATTTTCAGACCATTTGATGAATAAAAAACACATTTTTGATAGCAAAAGATTTCTTTAGAGGACAAAAATGACCCGTGGACATCACAAGGGCTAGAACAATACATGCGTCGCTGGAACTTGAAAATTCAACACTGAAAAGAAAAAAACGACGAAGAAGCAAAGAAGTTATCGACATCTTAGCTAAGATCGTGCCACATTGGGCTTCTTCACTTCTTCACTCGGCAACGCTGTGGACACCCACCATCGCCTTGTGAAAAAAGAAGCGGGCAATCCTCAACAAATAATAGTTCAGTTCACCACTACAGAGACACTTTCTGGAAATCTGACCAAGAATTCCTGGAGGAGGAGGCATCTAGCTCCTTGCACACCCAGGAAGATTTCTCCAAACTAGACTGGGAGGAAAGAGCTGCATTTTGGCCCAAAATGGAGCAAGCCAGAGCTGAAGGGAAGAACGTCTACTACCGAGGGCACGCCGGTTACATCAGCGGAGTTCGGGTATTCCCTGGGTGACTGTCCAGCTATTCACACATTACTCTATGAGTACAATGTGTTTTGCTAACAATACTAAATAAGTTACTTTCTTCAACCAAACTTTAAGAATGCCAAAAGTTTTAAAAAGGCAGGCTCAATACTTACTGTTTATATTACCTATTTGGTACTTTACTATAATAATTTTTATTAGAGGTCATTTGCACTTTGTGAATTCAATTTTAAGGGATTCAGTGTTCCCAGTTTTATAGAGTACTACTATTTATATTTGTCACAGTACTAACAAATCAGCTGGTGTAGCCTTACTATTTAAAAACGTTCATAATAAAATTGATACTCATAGGAAAGGCAATCTGGACATTGGCTAATTTTTGTACTCAAAGTGGATAATAGCTTTCTGATTTTATGTAATGCTTATGGTTACAACAATGTTGCTCAGAACAAACTTTTATTAACTGAAATAGCCAATCACCTAAAAGAACTATCTCACAAATACTCCACAAACAATCTTATATTAGGAGGAGATTTCAATATGGTTTATGACAAATGGCTTGATAGATCACACTCTAAATTCCAATCCCATCATATAAGTTCATTTTTACACAACTTCTGTTTAGAGTTAAGCCTAATAGATCCTTGGAGATTAGCTAACCCACTTGTTCAGTCCTTTTCATGGTTCAAGCCTAATGGCTCGGCTAAATCTCGTATCTGATTTCTGAATAATGCAGAATAATGTAGATGTGGGTGTCTCAGCTGTGTCTTTTTACATTTTGTGTGGTTTGAATAAATAAAAGAATAGTTATATAATAAACATATATAAATAAAAATAAATTTTTTACATCAGTAGTTCATTTTGTGCATAATTTTCTATTGTTGTTGATAATAAATTAATTAAAGCAATAAAACAACCTGAAGAGCCACTTGGGAGCTGAAAGAGCCGGCTCTTTTTAGTGAGTCGAGCCGAAAGAACCGGTTCTCTAAAAAGAGCCAGAATTTTGGTACCTGGTCAAACGAACAGTTATTTTTATAACTTCTGTTCCCTGAAGGAGAGGAATGAGGTACAACACATGACCTCTGGTGCCGTATGCCAGTGAGATAGCTTCCATAATCGAGTGGGACAGCCTCTGTTTAGACAGAGCTCTACCTCTATTTGGATTAGTGAAGCAGACAAACAGATGGTCCCATAAATACACACTCTGAGTGCACTCAATGTAGGTGCGTAGTACACGCACTGGACAAAGAGAATGCATCCTCCTCTGCTCCTCAGATGCAAAAGGAGGGGAGCAAAAGCTCAGCAAGTCAAACTCCATTGAGCTATAAGATGCAGGCATGAAAATAGGCAGCATTTGGACGCAATACGACCTTGTGGCCATGATGAGAGAACTGCGTGCAGGAGGGATGCACAGACAGCACATGAAGGTCACCCACTCACTTTGCCGAAGCCAAAGCAAGATGTAATGCAGTCTTATATGAAATAAATTTCATATCCACAGACTCAGTGGGTTCAAACGGGTGGCTACAAAGGGCCTCCAGCACCAAAGACAAGCACCAAGCAGGGACAATCGACTTAAGCACGGGTCTCTGCCGGCGAACACCTTTCAGAAAACGTATGGCAAGGGGATGTGCACCTGGTGTCACCCCGTCAAAGCCAATATGACAAGCAGATCTAGCTGCTAAAGAAACCTTAATTGTCGAAAATGAAAGGCCCTTATCCAGCAGCTCCTGCAGGAATGTCAAAACATCCACAATAGAGCACTGAAATGGGAGAGTGTGGTAGTCCTGGCACCATTGCTCGAAGGCTCGCCAGTTGCAAGCGTACAAGCCTCTAGTAGATGAGGCCCTAGTGCTCTGAATTGTCGCTATCACACTAGGTGGCAAACCTGTAGCAATCAAGTTTAACCTCTCAGCAGGTAAGCATGAAGGCGCCACAGATCTGGGTGCGGATGAACCACTTCTCCTCCTGCCTGAGAGAGGAGAGGAAGCTGCCAAGGACTGGCTGCTAGCAGGCTGATTATCTCGGCATACCACAATCTTGTGGGCCACCAAGGGGCCACTAGAATCAGAGAGAGAGACTGCCGACGCACTCTCTCTAGAACTGGAGATATGCATCGTGGTCGATTATGGAGAAGAACAGGGGGCAGTGAGTATTTACCCTGGAAGCTTACCCTGATTACCCTGAAAATCTGAGCCACTATTAAAGGGTGTAACCTCCATTCTCTCACCAGAGGACCCCCCCAGGAAAGAAGGTCCAGCCCCAGGTTCAGGTGGCCCTGGACATGGTTGGCTCATAGAGACAGAAAAAGAACACTGCACCATAACAGCAGAGAGCGAGACAGCTTCAACAGAGGAAGAGAGCGTGTTCCTCCCTGCCTGTTTATCTAAGACACCACTGTTGAATTGTCCGTCCTGACTAAGACATGCTAGCCCTCCAGGACTGGGTGGAAATGTTTTAGAGCTAAGAACACTGCTAACAGCTCTAAGTGGTTGATGTGCAGCTCGTGCTGGGCTGTGGACCAGATCCCTCTCACTGATGCACAGCGCTCCCCACCTTCTTAGGGAAGCATCTGTGGACACCACCTTAGGAAAAAACGCCCTCCAAATCCGAGAGCCCTGATGCAGCAGCCTCCCTCCAAGGCTAGCACGCAAGACGCGGTTACCCTCAGCCTCCTCTGGAGGTGACGCGATGCACACAGATGGTGAGAGAGAGTCCAGCGTTGAAACGGTCTCATTTTTAACAGTCCAAGTGGCAATACGACTGTCATAGATGCAATCATGCCCAACAACCATAATATCGTCTGGAAACGTAGTCTGCATCCCAGCTGAAACTGAGCGAGGTAGTGATGAAATGCGGCCACTCTGTGCTCCGACAAATATGCGCGGCTGGAAAGCGAGCATATTTCCAAAGCGAGGAAAGAAATCTGCCGACTCGGGATTAGCGAGCTCTTTCGAAAGTTCACAGAGAACCCCAGTGTCTGAATGTGTGACAGAACCAGTGACAGCTGTGTCTCTGCCTGCTCTCTGGAGCAAGCTATGAGAGCCCAGTCGTCTAGGTGGGCTAAGATGCGGATGCGTCTCTCTCTGAGGGGCGCTAGCGCTGCTTCGGCACATTTCGCAAAGATGCGAGGAGCGAGCGATAACCCAAACGGCAGCAACCGGTATTTGTAGGCTACGCCCTCGAATGCAAACCTCAGAAACTGCCTGTGTTTCAGGTTGTTGCAAACCAATCTCCCGGGCCAACTGCATTCAAGAGCTGTCGAGGGTTAGCATCTTGAACTTGTACGTTCTTAGATACGTGTTCAAGACTCGCAGGTCTAGGATAGGACGAAGCCCTCCCCCTTTTTTCGGAACAACAAAATAACGGTTGTACCAACCTTTGTCTGAATCCGAAGCAGGGACCACTCCACTATTGCTCTTTTCTGCAATAGCGCCTTTATTTCCTCTCTGATTATCATGGCTGCCTCGGGGCCGACAGTCGTGTTTACGACTCTCTGGAAACGAGGTGGCTTGACCCGGAACTGCAACCGGTAACTTATGGCAATGGTTCGCAACAGAGGGGTAAAAGCAGTGTCTCCCTGCCGCTGGACCCCTTCTCCACTCGAAACCACAGCTAGGAGGGCTGAGGTCCAACTTTCAACACATTTCTCTTCTGGGACACCTACTGTACCTCTGTACCAAGTTTCATCCAGATCTACTGTAATATTACTCAGAAATTACAAGAAACTTGTATTCAATTCAATACAGTCAATACAATTATGTCAATTTCAAAAATTCATTAAAAATCGTCCTTAGTAGTTGAGGTCCAAATTTCAACACATCCCTCCTCTGGGACACCTACTGTACCTGTGTGCCAGGTTTCATCCAGATTTACTGTAAAATTCCTCAAAGATTAAAGGTCATTGGTATTCAATGCAATACAGCCAATACAATTATGTCAATTTCCAAAATGCATTAAAAATCTTCCTTAATAGTTGAGGTCCAACTTTCAAGACATTCTTCCTCTGGGAAACCTGCTGTACCTGTGGGCCAGGTTTCAGCCAGATTTACTGTAATATTCTTCAGAAATTCAAGGAAACTTGTGTTCAGTTCAATACAGCCAATACAATAGAATTATGTCTATTTAAAAAAATCATTAAAAATCGTCCTGAATAGTTGAGGTTCAACTTTCAACACATTCCTCCTCTGGGACACCTACTGTACCTGTGGGCCAGGTTTCATCTCAATCCGCTGCATCAATAATTGTTTAATATTGATGGATCAAAAGTGCTGCGGAGAGATTCATGACAGGGACTATAAAGAGACAGCATATTTGCTTGTCTTCACTGACTCGCTTTGAAATCCAGATTTTAATTTTGGAATATTAGGTGTACTTGTGGTTCCTATAGAATTTTAAGGTTCAACGGGAATCAGAGTCTTCATCTCTCAGGCCTCTCTTCTGTGGATGCAGCTCACATCATTCTGTACAATACGATAATTTTTAATTCTACAACTGTTTATAACCTGCATAGTTCACATTTCTGTATAGCTGTATATCTCATATTTCTGTATAGTTTTTCATATTTATATCCTTTTCATCACCTGTACATAGCTTTTACTCACTACAGCCTGTACATACTTATAATTATAGCATATTCATAACATACTTCATACCGTGTACATTGTAACATACCATAATAGACCAATTTCTGTAATATACTTACATACCTATATTATTGCTAATATATATTGTAATATATCTATATCATGGCTAAAGCACTTCTTGATGGATGCAAACTGCATTTCGTTGCCTTGTACCTGTGACATGTGCAAATGACAATAAAGTTGAATTCTATTCTATATTAATTCAGAAGACAAACACCCGTCTCTGCTTTTGAGATTAGCATTAAAACCCTCAGTTTTGACTAATAATACAGTTATAGTGGATCAGGTGACCCTGAATCTTCCCTTATTTGTGCTGCAATAAGCCTAGGCTCTTGCAGGCTTCCCATCATGTATGAATTTTTTCCTTCTTTGCTCGTTCTGTGTTTATACACCTCTCTGCATTTAATCATTTGTTAGTATGTATCTCTTGCACAGTGTATATGTTGTCCTGTCTCCTTTTCATCAACCTCAGCCAGTCACAGTAGATGGCTGTCTCTCCTTGAGCCTTTTTCTGCCAGATGTTTCTACCTCTTCAAATTGAGTTTTTCCTTCCCACTCACACTAAATTTTAGCTCATATGGGGTACTTAAATTGTTGGGGTTTCCTTTGTATTATTGTTGTGTTTTTACCCAGCAACATAAAGTGTCTTTAGGTGACTGTTGTTGCGATTTGGTGCTGTATGAATAGAATAGAATCGAATAGAATAATGTACTTCAGACCGGGAGATTGGCAAAATGAATAAATAGGATGACGATTAGGGGAATTGGAGACAGCTGTGTAACACAGCAGGGATACATTGGGAATAAGAAGACAGTGGAAGTAAGACTCAACACAAGAAAGAGACAAGAGGCAACCAAACTAAAACACAGACTAAGACACACGAGCTTGACACAGACAAAACCATAAACAGACATGAAGACAAGACTGGCTTTAACACTAGAGTGTTTTCACAAGTGTTCCATCCACTTGTGGAACGCCGAAGAAGAACTACACTTAAAAGCAATATGGAACTGAAAACAAAAGAATACATAATGTAAACATATCATCAAATAATCCAGGACTCACAAACAATGATATGATGAACAGAACTATAAAGAACAAAACTGAGAAATGCTTGGTAAACTGACCAAGAACTATGTCATCATGTCATTTTTTAATATCATAGTTAATGTGTCCTGATTTGTAGATAGTGCCATTTTACAAATACCAGGAAATCCAACTGTGTGCCAAGCCGGAGTTGTTTGCCTACACACCCACTGACTATAAAAAGGGTCCAGGACTCTTCAAGCTGGGATACAGGCATCAAAGAAAAAGGTTTAAACAGATAGAAAGTCATCAAAAAGGCATTGCCTGTTGTTGCTGCTGCTGTCAGACTTTTTAATTCATCCACTTGTGTTAGACACATATTGAACAGGAATAAACATGACTCACTGCACTCTCTCACTTTGTATGCCACAATGTTTGCTTAGACACCTGTATGCTTATATTGTTTATTATATCCCAGAAACATTAATGTTAAAACTTGTGTTCCTATGTCTATATATAAGTTTATTTTCATATCTCTATATTAATCTATTTATAGCTCCATTCCCTCACTTCATTGTATACAATTGCTTTGTTCCTGCATGAGTGCTATTTAAAGTGGTTTCACACACAGTGCCTCCAGATGAATACAGAGTACTTTTGGACAGCAGAGGCTGGAGAATGGTATTGCTCTCTGTGTGAAAAATAACTACTTATTTGAAATGAAGATGAATGTATGTTGTCAAGGCAAAAAAATTTTTTTCTTTTAAACAGTACATTGCATAATGAGAGTTGGCAGTTCGTCTTGTAATTGGAAGGTTGCCGGTTTGAGCCCCGGCTCCCACAGTCTCTGTCGTTGTGTCCTTGGGCAAGACACTTCACCTACTGTCTACTGGTGTTGGCCTCAGGGGCCGATGGCGCGATATGGCAGCATTGCTTCTGTCAGTCTGCCCCGGGGCAGCTGTGGCTACAACTGTAGTTTGCCTCCACCCGTGTGTGAATGAATAGTGGAATTGTAAAGTGCTTTGAGGGTCTCAAAAAGCGCTATATAAATGGAATCCATTATTATTATTATTATAAGATTAGGGAAACCTGCAGTCAGCTGAGACTGAAGAAGTCACTTGGATGAGTGACGAAACTTTTCTCCCATTGAAAACACTACGTCCAGATGAACAGAATCAACCTGGATGATTGAGCATGCATCAAGACATTCTCCGTGTTGTTTCTGAATTCTTTGTCTCCTTATGAATAATGTATATAATTTTGAATAATTTCATGTAAATTTAAGTCTTATTAATAGAAACTGAGGAAAGAACGTATGTCATGGTCCCTGTGCCCCGCTGGTCGATCCTCGTTTTGGGCAATATGTTTGTGGTTTGCTTGCTCTCTCTCACTCTCTCTCTCGCCGCAGCAACGCTCATTGCGGGCTCCCGCTGCTGGCCCACACACCTGCTCATCACCGCACCGGCCGCTGATCCCAGCTGATTACTGCACTACTTAGATGGCGAGTCTGCACTAGTCTTCGCTGGATCGTTGAGCTATCAACGTCAGTTAAACTTGTGTATCTGCCAACCTGTATCTTCAGAGCCTTTTGTAATTATCCCGCTAACCCAACATTTTGTGTTTAGATCGTTTTTTTGGAACCGGATTCTGAGAGGAGTGACTGAGGAGGAACTTTTGTACAGAAAGTGTGGAGCACCCTTCCCCCTAACCCTGTTTCCCACGGACCCTGGCGACCCGGACCCGTTTCCCCTGCACGTTGTATATAGCCACTTGGTGATTGTGTTCACTGTGAATAAACGCACTGTTCTTCGCTTAAAGGAATACCCTGGCCTACGCCTGAGTCTCTTTCGGAAACCTTATCAATGTAATTTGTTTTTACAGGTCTTGATACTTGGATATGGGGATTAATAGGTAGTTATTTATATATTTTCATTATGTTCTGTATTTCAAACTGTAAATTAAGCTTGTTTGGTTATATTTTTTTATTGCATTCTTGTAACATTTAATACATTTTTGATAACATAAAAATATATCTGAAAGATACCTGCATTTTTCAATACAAAATTCACAGATATTTTCAAAATTGATTTGGCATGCAGTGTTACATTGGTAAAGTATAATATATTGCATTAGAAACTTTCACAGGATCAGTACTGGACTATATCAAGTTCTGTATTGCAAATGTGACTGTGGACAAAAGCATTCGGGTTTTCCCAAACCAAAAACCCTGGATGACCAGTGAGGTCTGCACACTCCTCAAAGACCACAATGCCGACTTTAGGTCTGTTGACAGAGCTCTGTACAGGTCTGCTCGAGCTGACCTGAAAAGGGGTCCCACCTGTCCAGCAACAACACACAAGAGGTGTGGCAGGGAATAATAGACATCATAAACCACAGAGGCAGAACTGTGAAAACAGAAAACCTGAGTGTGCAGCTAGCAGAGGAAATAAAAAGCTTCTTCGCCCGCTTTGAAACACCACAACAGCAGCATTCATCTGCCTCAGCCCTGCTCCCATCCTCATCCTCACCTGGTTCCTGCACCACTCCATTCACTGTAACGGAGCACGATGTCAGATGTGTGTTCCTAGCAGTGAACCCCAGGAAGACGGCCGGTCCAGACGGAATATGTGGTAAATTGCTAAGACCATGTCCCCACCAACTCACCCTCATCTTCACCAGAATCTTCAATCTCTCACTGGATGAAGCAGCCATCCCATCCTGTCTAAAATCAGCCACAATCATCCCAGTGCCAAAGAAGTCTCCCATCACCAGCCTGAACTATTATTGCCCTGTGGCCCTCACACCGGTAATCATGAAATGCTTTGAGAGACTAGTCCTTCAGCACACCAAGGATTACCTCCCCCCAGAATTCGACCCCCACCAGTTTGCAAACAGATTCACAGAAGATGCCATCACCCTCCACTCGGTGCTGAGTCACCTAGAACAGCGGCAGAGCTACGCCAGAATGCTCTTCATGGACTACAGCTCAGCCTTTAATGCAATCATCCCAAATATCCTCTGCTGACCTTCCACCACTCGCCCATTGAGAGTCTACTAACTTACTGCATCACAGTATGGCATGGCAGCTGCACTAAGGCGGATAGAGCCACCCCCCCAGCATGTTTGCAATGAGTAGGAGATGCTCTGTATCTCACTGTACAACTGTATAGTGACAAAGGTATTCGATTCTTTTCTAAAAATTGCTATAAACAGAGGAACCCAAACTGATGAAAAGTGGCGAATATTTTTTTTTCAAATGACTATTTTTAGTGGATTTTTGATATAGAAGCAGAATGACAGAATGTTAAAAGTGTCATGATCCTGGGTCCTTTTGACCCAGCGTTTTGTGTTTTCTCTTCGCGATTTTGGTTCTGTTCTCTAATTGGTGTTTACCCTGTTCCCCCCCGTGTGTTCCTGTTTTATTGTGAAGGTCTGCGTCTTATGTGAGTGTTTTCAGTTTGCCTCCCTGGTCTCGTCATGTTAATCACTCCCAGCTGTGTCTCCCACCTGTGTGTAATCTCCCTGTGTTCTCTGAGTGTATTTAAGTTGTATTTTCTGTCTTGGTAATCGCTGGTTCGTCTGTGTTGTTTCCCCTCGGTCTCCCTGCGTCTCCCCGTATGTATTTCTCCGGACCTCCCTGCATCCTCATTCTGGTTTGTCTTATTAGTTTACCCAGTTTAGGTTTCCGGTTTCATGTTTTGTCGCCACCGCTGTTTGTACTCACACCCCTGTAAATAAACACTCATCTGCACCAGAGCTGCCGCATTTTGGGTCCTATTTCATATTCCACACAGCTTGCCCCGGCAAACCGTGACAAAAAGAAGTTACTTTTAGTCACTCTAAGCTGGGCATTACGTTCTCTAGCTGTTCAAAGCCATGGGACTTTAGACTTTCCAAGCAAATAATGATGGCCATACTGATGTTCATTTTTATGATGTTTCTATTTTTACATAATTCCTCCCACATAGCAAAATTTGTATGGCCCGGATCTGTCCCACACATGGCCTGCGTACCGCAAAGAATGACGGCCCTATGGTGGCCCAGATCTGGTTCATGTGTGGGCCACACATGAGCCAGCACAAGGCTAGTTGCAGACACACTGCTGGCCCTGTGCTGGCCCAGAACAGTTTCAACCCTCGCCCCTGATGTCAGCCTAATGTGTACCTTAGCCATGTAAGCCATGTAATAACAACATGTGCTGGAACATAATAGTGCAAAAGTAACATGACGAAACTCTGTTCAGACAGTGAATGGACTGATTCTTATATAGCGCTCTTTTACTCACCCATATTACTCAAAGTGCTCTATACAACGATGTCACATTCACCCAATCAGGCCAGATGTGGCATGCCATCACATAAACAGTGCCATCTTACCATGCCAGAAGTCAGCCAGCAGTGCCGGCTTGACACCAGATCCAGGCAAGACCCATCTGCTATGTGGGATGACTTGTTCTTTTGGTGTTTTAGTTGTGGATTATGTTTGGGCTGTGTCTCTTGTTTTCTTGTGCTTCTAAGTGTCCCTTTGTTTCTTTTTAGGTTATGTAGTATGGGTTAGGGATGTTTTGTATGTTGGTTTTGTTTAATAAATCCGCCTTTTGGATTATTCCCTGATGTGCCTGGGTTCTGTTACTTAGTGTCACTTCGAAAGGCACACAGCCAGCATTGACATATAATTGTTCTTTCAATTTTTGATAAAGATTACAGTGAATTGAGATGTAACTTGGCCCAGAGGTACAGTAGGTCGCCCAGAGTAAGACTGTGTTGAAAGTGTATTGAATTCAATATACATGTCCTTTAATTTTTGAGTACTATTACAGTAAATCTGGATGATATTTGGTACAGAGGTACAGTAGGTGTCCCAGAGGAGGGATGTGTTGAAAGTTGGACCTCAACTACTAAGGATGATTTTTAATGAATTTCTGAAATTTCCATAATTGTAGTGTATTGGCTTTATTGCGTTGAATATGAGTTTCTTGTAATTTCTGAGGAATTTTACAGTAAATCTGGATGAAACCTGGCACACAGGTACAGTAGGTGTCCCAGAGGAGGGATGTGTTGAAAGTTGGACCTCAACTACTAAGGATGATTTTTAATGAATCTTTGAAATTGACATAATTGTAGTGTATTGGCTGTATTGAATTGAATAAAAATATCCTTTAATTTTTGAGGAATTTTACAGTAAATCTGGATGAAACTTGGCACACAGGTACAGTAGGTGTCCCAGAGGAGGGATGTGTTCAAAGTTGGACCTCAAATACTAAGGATGATTTTTAATGAATTTTTGAAAATTGACATAATTGTAGTGTATTGACTGTATTGTGTTGAATATAAGTTTCCTTTAATTTCTGAGGAATTTTACAGTAAATCTGGATGAAACCTGGCACACAGGTATAGTAGGTGTCCCAGAGAAGGAATCTGTTGAAAGTTAGACCTCAACTACTATGGATGATTTTTGATGAATTTCTGAAATTTAGGCTGTTCCATTGTAATTTGTGTGCGCGCGTGCATGTGCGCGCGGGTCTAGGCTTTCAAGCGAAAAGGCGCTACCGTAAAGACTGGTGTAAGAGCGC
The DNA here is from genome assembly GCF_964374335.1 of Astatotilapia calliptera. Classification (NCBI taxonomy): domain Eukaryota; kingdom Metazoa; phylum Chordata; class Actinopteri; order Cichliformes; family Cichlidae; genus Astatotilapia; species Astatotilapia calliptera. The sequence continues at coordinate 7,243,925 of NC_137431.1, read as the reverse complement.
GGAGAAAAGCGGCTGGCTTGACCGCGGCTCACAAATGACGGCTCATTCATTCATTCATTTATGAAATTCCAATGTTGCAAGGACAATATGTATAATGCTTACCGTTTAATAAAGAACACTATCCTGAAATGCAAAAAATTCAAATTGCTGGATCGGCGGACAGAGACGCTTTCTCGCAAGTTAAGTAGATTTTTTTAAGGCGTTTTTTTCCGAAGTCGCAAAAAGTATAACGTCACAACAAAGTGATTGTTCACTTGCAATGTTTAACCTGGAACAACATTTATTATGATGACGTGGGAACAACACCGACATGAGGATATCAGATCGTGTTACAGTCAACAATGTACATTTCAATACAATGCATTCAATACAATGCACAATGTACATTTCAAATTCCTTTAATTTTAAATAAGTTTATATCGTCTATCCTGTAAAATAGTCAGATGTCTATTCATATTAATGTACAGAATTCACCTGCTTGCTGCTACTACTGCACATTCACCCAATGTATATACTATATATATATTTAATGTTCTTCCTCTACACCCCCCGCCCCCCGCCCCACAATTTTTTGCACATGTCGAGGAGCGTGTCAGGCTACATTTCACTGTGTGTTATACTTGTATAACTATGCATGTGGCAAATAAAGAATCTTGAACCTTGAACAATGAAGCAAAATCCCCTAAGAGTCTCCTCCTCCTCCTCCTCCCCCTGTCCTTTCGTCAGCTTTTCCGTATTCCACCTGCCCGGCCTCCCAGTTCAAAACGCATTTCGCTGGACTTTTCACTCTTAAACTGTTGTGAACAGCAGTGAGAAATCTGCCGACCATATTTGTAAACCTTGGTTTGGTTTCCACTGGTCATTACTTGTCTTGCTGGTCATCCACCAACCCCACAATCTTTTCCCCTTTTTTCAAAACGATGGATACTGTCGCTTTACTTTTGCTGTTTGTGGTCAACGCTGGAACGCTGGTTCAAGGTAAGCTTCGCTAATAACGTAGTAGGAATACCTCCTAGCATGGTTAGACAGGTTAGAGTGCTGATGTTGATTTGGCACAAAAATACAATACAGACTAATGCAGTACTAATATTTCTTATAACTAAATGCCAGTTAGCGTAAAATACAAATAACTCACCAGCTGGGTGAGGAAACCGAGACATGCTCGTGACTGATTTTCAGTGTTGGGCTTCCCACTTTACCTTTTTTTTAAATAAATAAATAAAAGGGAACTATTTTATGTTAAATGGGTAAAGCAAAGGAACCTGTTTTGTGTGTGTTTGTGTATTGTTTGATATACCCGAGTAGGTTAAGAAGAAGCCAGAAATACTTTTACTTTTATGTCTTTTGTCATGTAAGTCAGGGAGGTCTTGAATTTTTGTACTATATAAGAATATATATATATATATACACACACACAGCAGAAAGTCCCCGGACTTTCTGCTGTGTATTTTCACGGCAGAATGAAAAAGCACCTGACTCGGTGACTCACCACTAGAGCATGAACAGTAGCTGAAATTAGAATCGGTGAAACTGAAACTGAAAATAAATGAGATCACTGCTAAACACACAAACATGAACACTACTCATATGATGCCTTGTAATACACTGGTATCACTTCTGCCCTGTGGTGTGTTAGGTAGTTTCCATCTTGAAATGACGTTAGCTTAAAGTCATTTGACAATTACAAGTGAGTGTGACTAAACAAGAAGTAAAACACTGTTTTTGGCCAAATCCCAGTGGAGGAGTAGCAGCTTTTAATATACAAAAAAAAAAAACCAGTTCCTCCCACACTGAAAAGAGGAAACTGGAGAAATCCAAACTGAATGGACTTGGACATCCAGGATATTGATAACGCAGTTGTACTGACAGCAGACTGACAACCTACACTTACTATAGTTGAACAGAGAGATCAATGTTGCCCTTTGGGGCCCTTATGTGTGTGGGGGGTTTTGTTGTTTTGTTTTTTTATAACATCTTGGCCCATACTCCATACCAGCGATGGTAATATACCATTACTTCCTGGCGGTAATCCTAAGCCTCATGCAGCATGAACCTCTTTCTTTTTAAAGCTAAAAGCCACCTCTGTGCTTGTAAAACCATCTGTGGTACACTATGAGGCTTCACATGTGATATATGATGACTCTAACGCTGTCAAGCTGCTCAGATTTTCAGTGTTGTGAAACAGAAATGCTCCATGCATTACACAAACTTCTAGTGTTTCACATGTATATATATTTTAGGCATATTACCAGTGAATTTTAGTCCCATGTCACAGAATATTAAGATCTTTTAGCCCTTAGAACTAAAGACATGATTTGGAGAAAGAGACTTTGTCCTATCTGTGATGGCACACAGATCCTTAGAGAGTAGAGTAGATAATTCTTCTATGTGGAGCTTGCTAATATTTATTTGCTTTATCAGAATCATGTTTATTACAGGAGCCAGTTGAGGTGGTTTGGGCATCTCATAAGGATGCCTCCTGGGTGCCTCTTTTGGTGAGGTGTTCCGGGCATGTCCCACCAGGAGGAGGGTCTGGGGCAGACCCAGGACACGCTACAACAACAACGACAACAATCTTTATTTATAGAGCACATTTAAAAGCCTTGGGCATACCAAAGTGCTTTACATAAAACAATAAAAAATAAAACAGTTCACACATTAACATCAAATACATAGAAGTAACAGATTATGTTCACAGATAAAAGCCACCAATAAGAGTAAACTGCAGCACATAGGTTATAGCAAGGTAAGACTGTACCACCATGATAAAAGACACCAATAATGGAAAGATAGCAGAGAATTTAATACAATACAATACAATAGGTCAATAGGTCACTGCAAGCAAGCCAGCATTTAACTGGTAGAAAAGGCAAGTTTAAAAAGATATGTTTTTAGCCGTGATTTAAAAGAATGAATAGAATCAGACGCCCGGATGCCAATCGGGAGATTGTTCCACAGCTCCGGTGCAACTAGAGCAAACGATCGATCACCTCTAGATTTCAGTCGAGATCTGGGCTGAACCAACAGTAACTGTGAGGATGACCTTAAAGCCCTAGCAGGAGCATATGGGTTTAAAAGTTCCTTAAGATAGCTTGGTGCAGTGTTATTGGTAATTTTAAAAGTAAACAACAAAATTTTAAATTGAATATTGTCACGGAGGAGCAGGGAGGACTCGGCGCAGACTGAAATCTCAGAAAAACAGGTTTATTTACACACTCCAGGTTCACTATATACAGGTGAAGGAGAGGGGGGCCAGGGTTCCCAGGGGTGCGGAGAGGGGTCGGGAAAAGCGTCCAGAGTCACCAAACCAAGCACGAGAAATCTGCATACAGAGAACAAGAGTTAGCACGGAACTTTCACGGACAGAGCTCAAAACTGGCTGAGGCTAAAGTAGCACTGCCGAGCGTTACTCAATAGTCCAGCGGCGAGGTGCTCTCAGTCACTGCCTTAAGTAGCGGGAGCAAACAAGGTGAGGAGCCACAGGTGATTGCCTACAGGTGGTGGAGGCCGGGAGCTCACAATGAGCTCCGCCCAGGCAGCGAGCAGAGAGAGAGGAGAGAGAAAAAAGACAAAACATAACATGTAGCCACACAGGGCCAGCCGAGCAGGCACGGGGACCATGACAAATACGATATTTGACAGGCAGCCAGTGCAGATCAGCAAGGACAGGAGTAATGTGGGCAAACTTCTTGGTTTTAGTTAGAATGCGTGCTGCAGCATTCTGAACTGTCTGTAATCTGTGTAAAAGGGAAGAGTGGAGACCACAATAAAGTGAATTGCAGTAATCAAGCCTTGACGTTACAAAGGCGTGGATGAGCTGGAGGGATTATGTCTCTCAGCTGGCCTTGGTGTTCCCTCGGACAAGCTAGAAGAAGTGGCTGTTTAGGCCGCTGCCCCTGCAACCCAGCCCCGAATAAGCGGATGAAGATGGATGGATGTTTATTACAAATTCTAACATAATTAAGGATTTGTGTCTCATTTTTGCTAGGTAATCATTGATTATTGTTTTCAGCAAGTCTCACACACGTCTCCTGGGCAGTTCCAGCCCTTTTTTTTATTGGCAAATCTCTCAATCTCCTCCAGATTTGATGGTGTTGTTGCACGGACCTTGGTGTTCAGGTCAGATCACAGATTTTAAATCAGATTCAAGTGAGAGCTTTGCGCAGAACACACAGTACTTTGTTCACTTTGGTCTTCTGGAGTTATTTACTAGGAGCAAAATATGTTTTGGGTCGTTGTTGTGTTGGAAGACAAAGTGACAACCCAGACCCAGTTTTGCACAAGTATCTTTTTTTCTTCATAATTCCTTCACTTTGATGAAATTCCCAGTTCTGGATGCACTGAAGTATCTCCAAGTTTCACTGCTGGATGGTGTTCTTTCAGTTGCACACCTCTCCCTTTTTTCTCCAAACATAAGCAGCATCTGCAGCACAGCGCTCCCAGCTGCTATGCACACTTTTGTGCTTTTACATTTTTTATGCTTTTTTAGTGCAACACACTGATCACTTTCAGTCAGCAGGAACTGAGAGAAATTGGCCTCAGCATGAACTTTATATTGGATAGGACCCAAAGTATCCCACCTGCGATTGTGAAACCACTGGGTGCTCTGTGGGTTATTGTCTACTAATTGTAACTGAATCCTGGCTCCATTTGCAAATCCCCGATGCCTCAGTGGAGCTACCAAAATCATCTGTGTTTTTTTGAACCGGAAGCTTTGGATAACTAGCTCCTGCCAAGAGCCTTCCTACCACATTTTGGATCAACTTAAGGCTTTTCATGGAATTTTTAGGACATCCTGATAATAATGAATTGCAGTAGTCCAGCCTACAAGTAATAAATGGGTGAACTAGTTTTTCAGCACCATTGAGAATGAGACAGGATGTTTCTAATTCTACAGAGGCTGTCATTTGATGCTTAGGTCACAGGCTGACAAACCTGAAAAACATGTGTGACTACATTTCTGCTATGCAGATTTTGTTTTGCTTTCAACCAGCATGGTGTCACATTTTGCATGCGGTGTGGAAAAGGCCTCTTTCTTTGTTAAATGATGGCTTTGTGCCTTTCGGTGAGTAAATAAGAGTTAAATGTTCCCATTTATTGTGAAGATCTTCGAAAAAGTTGTGGCTAACCAGCTAATAGCTGTCTTGGACAAGTACAGTATTCTTGATTAGTTTCAATCTGGCCTTTGTAGAGCTTATTCCACTGAAACAGCTCTTAAGTGACATTTGATGTGAACTGATAATGGAGAATGTTCTGTTTTGCTGAGCTTAGAAGCTACCTCTGCTTTTAATACTGTTGACCATCGTGTTTTGTTCAATAGGCTGAGATATTAGATGAGTGTATCTGGGTCTGCTTAGGCTATTTCTAAGTCCAGGTCTTCTTCCAGTTCTCTTATATATGATGTGCCACAAGGTTCTGTTTGGGGTATCTGTTTCTGTTATCTGTTCCCTCTTCAGCAAATTTTGAACATCTTTAAGGACATTTCTTATCACTGCTATGCAGATGACTTTCAGTTTATATCTGTTTTGAGTCCTAGGATGTTACTAAGCTGAAAAAGGAAATTATCCTGAATAGGTGATTAGACTCTAAAAGTTAGATGGCTGGTATCTTTTTCCAAAACCAACAAGTATAAAAAAACTGAACCCTTGTTTGTGCCTCTGGCAAATTTGCACCTAACACAATCAAAACACTTGGTTACTTTGCCTCATTTGCTAAATCTTCCATTTGGAACTTTGGGATAGAAACATCCGTCATTTAGAGAAAATATTACGCATTTCGTATTGAGCTGAGAAGGAACGCAGTTTGTCCCGTACTTCATCTAGAATGGAAAAAGACACAAAGCTGGAGTTATTCTGCGTCTTTACGCTGTCAGCTGCCTTTTCTTCTCTTATTCTCTCCCCCTCCCTCTCCTGTTGCTACTTCAATCGTGAAACTGATCAATGATCAGCTGATCAGCTTTTCTGTCGCAAGTCCCGTCTCTCTTGTTTGTTTATCTCCCACTTTGCGCCAGAAAGAGGAAACCAGTGGATGTAAGCTTGATCAGCTTTTGTTAGAATTTATTTAATATTAATTTCTAGTATCAGCTGATGTTTGCTGGAGCCACGGCAGTAAAAGCTGCTGGTCATTATATCGGTTTGGTTATCTGGTGAGAGGGAAACATGAAGATGAAACCAGGAGATGTCCTCACAGAATCATCAGAGCTGAACAGGTGATGGAGAAACAGGTTTACCTTTTAGGTGACATGAATGAGTTGAAGGGAAGTTATAAACTGTTTCTGAGAAATAACACCAGGATTCTTTTCTAAGTAGCTGACAGCTGGTAACTGTGCAGGGGCGGGTCTAGCAAAGTTTTGCCAGGGGGCCAGGTAGGGCGTTAACAGGGAAAGGGAGCACACAGAAATACTCTTTCTTTCTTATTCTCATTTAAAATGTCTAGCATTTAACAAATAATTATCTGAATCTTACAACCAAAGTTTTCATCTGACGCAAAATGTATAGAAATCATACATATACCAACAAGACAGTGTACATCACTGTCACAACAGCGTCTGTTTTCATTCAACCACAGCACTGAAACTGCTCTGACAAAAGTGTTTAATGACATATGTCTGAATACAGACAGTGGAAAAATGTCAGTTTTAGTTTTACTGGATCTCAGTGCAGCATTTGATACAGTTGACCACAACATATTACTCAAACGACTGGAGAACTGGGCAGGGATAGCTCAGTAGGTAGAGTGGTGGCCCCATGATCGGAAGGTCGGGGGTTCGACTCCACTGAACGGCTAACCTGAGGTACCCCTGAGCAAGGTACCGTCCCTACACACTGCTCCCCGGGCGCTGCACTGGTGGCTGCCCACTGCTTCACTGGGTGAATGGGTTAAATGCAGAGGAACTATTTCCCTATGGGGACTAACACGCACACTTTACACTTTACTTTACACACAGGTCTTTCAGGAACTGTACTAAACTGGTTCATAACATACTTAGAAAACAGGAAATACTTTGTATCAATAGGTAACTTCACATCTGAGCAGACAAGTATCACATGTGGAGTTCCCCAAGGTTCCATCATGGGACCTCTTCTGTTTAACATCTACATGCTCCCACTGGCACAGATTATAAAGAACAACAAAATAAACTATCACAGCTATGCAGATGACACACAAATATATTCAGTTAAATTCAATTGAATTTTATTCATATAGCGCGAAATCACAACAAAAGTCGCCTCAAGGCGCTTCATAGATACAGAGAAAAACCCAACAATCATATGACCCCCTATGAGCAAGAGCTTTGGCAACAGTGGGAAGGAAAAACTCCCTTTTAACAGGAAGAAACCTCCGGCAGAACCAGGCTCATGGAGGGGCAGCCATCTGCTGCCACCGGTTGGGGTGAGAGAAGGAAGACAGGATAAAAGACATGCTGTGGAAGAGAGACAGAGATTAATAACAGATATGATTCAATGCAGAGAGGTCTATTAACACATAGTGAGTGAGAAAGGTGACTGGAAAGGAAAAACTCAATGCATCATGGGAATCCCCCGGCAGCCTACGTCTATTGCAGCATAACTAAGGGAGGATTCAGGGTCACCTGGTCCAGCCCTAACTATATGCATTAGCAAAAAGGAAAGTTTTAAGCCTAATCTTAAAAGTAGAGATAGTGTCTGTCTCCCGAATCCAAACTGGAAGCTGGTTCCACAGAAGAGGGGCCTGAAAACTGAAGGCTCTCCCTCCCATTCTACTTTTAAATACTCTAGGAACAACAAGTAGGCCTGCAGAGCGAGAGCAAAGTGCTCTAATAGGGTGATATGGTACTACAAGGTCATTAAGATAAGATGGGGCCTGATTATTTAGACCTTGTATGTGAGGAGCAGGATTTTGAATTCAATTCTGGACTTAACAGGAAGCCAATGAAGGGAAGCCAAAACAGGAGAAATATGCTCTCTCTTTCTAGTCCCTAGTCCCTTCAGCTAATCCAAAATGCTGCAGCATTTTGGATTAACTGAAGGCTTTTCAGTGAGTTTTTAGGACATCCTGATAATAATGAATTACAGTAGTCCAGCCTGGAAGTAATAAATGCATGAACTAGTTTTTCAGCTTTGCTTAGGCTGCTGCCCCCGCGACCCGGCCCCGGACAAAGCGGATGAAGATGGATGGATGGATGGATAGTTTTTCAGCGTCACTCTGAGACAGGATATTTCTAATTTTAGAGATGTTGCGCAAATGGAAGAACGCAGTCTTACATATTTGTTTGATATGTGCGTTGAAGGACATATCCTGGTCAAAAATGACTCCAAGGTTCCTCACAGCGTTACTGGAGGCCAAGGTAATGCCATCCAGAGTAAGAATCTGGTTAGATACCATATTTCTAAGCTTTTCAGGGCCGAGTACAATAACCTCAGTTTTATCTGAATTAAGAAGCAAAAAGTTAGCGGCCATCCAGGTCTTTATGTCTTTAAGACATATATCACAATGTCACCAGGAGACCAGGGCCTTTACAGGCTCTTGGTTATTACATTGAGGAAATTAATGACTGGTTGTGTCACAATTTTTTCCAGCTAAACAAAAACAAAACTGAAGTAATAGTCTTTGGAGCCAAAGAAAAACGATTACAGGTCACCAGAGAACTTCAATCTATACACCTAATGACCACCAACCAGGCGAAAAAAAGTATTTAGTCAGCCACCGATTGTGCAAGTTCCCCCACCTAAAATGATGACGGAGGTCAGTAATTTGCACCAGAGGTACACTTCAACTGTGAGAGACAGAATGTGAAAAAAATCCATGAATCCACATGGTAGGATTTGTAAAGAATTTATTCGTAAATCAGGGTGGAAAATAAGTATTTGGTCAATAACAAAAATACAACTCAATACTTTGTAACATAACCTTTGTTGGCAATAACAGAGGTCAAACGTTTACTATAGGTCTTTACCAGGTTTGCACACACAGTAGCTGGTATTGTGGCCCATTCCTCCATGCAGATCTTCTCGAGAGCAGTGATGTTTTGGGGCTGTCGCCGAGCAACACGGACTTTCAACTCCCGCCACAGATTTTCTATGGCAGGGGTGCCCAATCCCGGTCCTCGAGAGCTACTATCCTGCAGCTTTTAGATGCATCCCTACTCCAACACAGCTGAATCAAATGGTTTGATCTCTTCAGCATGCCATCATGTTTGGCAAAGGCCTGATAACAAGCCATTCATTTGATTCAGGTGTGTGGGAACAAGGATGCATCTAAAAGCTGAAGGACGGTAGCTCTCGAGGACCGGGATTGGGCACCCCTGTTCTATGGGGTTGAGATCTGGAGACTGGCTAGGCCACTCCAGGACTTTCAAATGCTTCTTACGGAGCCACTCCTTTGTTGCCTGGGCGGTGTGTTTTGGATCATTGTCATGTTGGAAGACCCAGCCTCGTTTCATCTTCAAAGTTCTCACTGATGGAAGGAGGTTTTGGCTCAAAATCTCACGATACATGGCCCCATTCATTCTGTCCTTAACACGGATCAGTCGTCCTGTCCCCTTGGCAGAAAAACAGCCCCATAGCATGATGTTTCCACCCCCATGCTTCACAGTAGGTATGGTGTTCTTGGGATGCAACTCAGTATTCTTCTTCCTCCAAACACGACGAGTTGAGTTTATACCAAAAAGTTCTACTTTGGTTTCATCTGACCACATGACATTCTCCCAATCCTCTGCTGTATCATCCATGTGCTCTCTGGCAAACTTCAGACGGGCCTGGACATGCACTGGCTTCAGCAGCGGAACACGTGTGGCACTGCGGGATTTGATTCCCTGCCGTTGTAGTGTGTTACTGATCAAATCAAATCAAATCACTTTTTATTGTCACATCACATGTGCAGGTACATTGGTACAGCACATGTGAGTGAAATTCTTGTGTGCGAGCTTCACAAGCAACAGAGTTGTGCAAAATACAATAATGTAAACAAGCAAAATACAAGAATGGCTACATCTGAAACTAATAAATATATGTACAATATATAATAGTATATGCATTTCTGGATGTGTATACTAAATATTTTTCTACGTGTGTGTGTGTGTGTGTGTGTGTGTACACATATTTTACAAATTAAATAGAGTAAACAATGAATAGAATATATAAAATAAATAAAATAAAATATACAGAGTGAGACATGTGCAAAACAGTGGCATTACTGTACAGTATGGAGTGCATAATGTTAAAGTTCCAGTAGTGAAGCTGAGGTGTCTATGATGTGTTCAGCAGCCTGATGGCCTGATGGAAAAAGCTGTCTCTCAGTCTGCTGGTACGGGACCGGATGCTGCAGAACCTCCTTCCTGATGGAAGTAGTCTGAACAGTTTATGGCTGGGGTGACTGGAGTCCTTGATGATCCTCCCCGCTTTCCTCAGGCACCGCTTCCTGTAGATGTCTTGGAGGGACGGAAGCTCACCTCCAATTATCCGTTCAGAGCACCGCACTACTCGCTGGAGAACTTTGCAGTTGTAGGCGGTGCTGTTGCCATACCAGGTGGTGATGCATCCAGTGAGGATGCTCTCAATGGCACAGTGATAGAAGGTCCTGAGGATGCGGGGGCTTATGCCGAATCTTTTCAGTCTCCTGAGAAAGAAGAGGCGCTGCTGCGCCTTCTTCACTGTTTTGTTTGTGTGTACTGACCACGTAAGATCCTCAGCCAGATGTACACCAAGGAACCGGAAGCTGCTCACTCTCTCCACAGCAGCGCCGCTGATGGTGATGGGGGTGTGTACTTCTCTGCATGGCTTCTCTGATGGTGACCTTTGTTACTTTGGTCCCAGCTCTCTGCAGGTCATTCACCAGGTCCCCCCGTGTGGTTCTGAGATCTTTGCTCACCGTTCTCATGATCATTTTGACCCCACGGGATGAGATCTTGCGTGGAGCCCCAGATCGAGGGAGATTACCAGTGGTCTTGTATGTCTTCCATTTTCTGATGATTGCTCCCACAGTTGATTTTTTCACACCAAGCTGCTTGCCTATTGTAGATTCACTCTTCCCAGTCTGGTGCAGGTCTACAATACTTTTCCTGGTGTCCTTCGAAAGCTCTTTGGTCTTGGCCATGGCGGAGTTTGGAGTCTGACTGTTTGAGGCTGTGGACAGGTGTCTTTTATACAGATGATGAGTTCAAACAGGTGCCATTCATACAGGTAACGAGTGGGGGACAGAAAAGCTTCTTACAGAAGACGTTACAGGTCTGTGAGAGCCAGAGATTTTCCTTGTTTGAGGTGACCAAATACTTTTTTTTTTTCACATTCTGTCTCTCACAGTTGAAGTGTACCTCTGGTGGAAATTACTGACCTCTGTCATCATTTTAAGTGGGGGAACTTGCACAATCGGTGGCTGACTAAATACTTTTTTGCCCCACTGTAGCTGCCAACATCTGTGAACAAATATAATTCTGTAAAGTTGTTCTATGTAGTGTGTAACTGTTAATATAGAGCATTATTCAATTTATTGCTAATGCAATTATATGGCACATTCACTTCTGAGGAAATTTTAGATGCCACTCATCATCAGAAAGGTTGCCTACCCCTGCATGCATTTATTTCATTATGTTTAGATTACCTTAAATCACTGGTCGCTTGTCTAAGTAAAAACTCCTTGGAACATCTGTAAGTTGTTTAGAATGATGCTGCAAGGGTGCTGACAAAGTCTTCCAAGTACTGAGGTCACGCTGTTACTGACCCACCTGCATTGGATCCCCATTAAATTTAGAGTCCATTTCAACATTCTGGCTTTTAGAGTTCTTCATGGACAAGCACAAACTTATATCAATAAACTTTGAAATCTTTATGTCCCTAACATGCCCCTGAGGCCATGTAGTTGAGGCCTGCTGGCTGTGCATCATACAAAGCTGAAAACTAAAGTAGACAGTGCTTGTGCAACTCTGGAAGGGTCTACCTCTGAAATATGTGGTCTCAGTGGTCTCTTTTAAAATACGGCTAAAAATGAATCTTTTTGGCCTTGTGTTTGGTTAACTTTGGTGTATTTTGTTGTGAAGTACTATGTGATGTTTACCTTAAAAGTTGCTATTGTTGTTGTTTTGTTTTGTTCTCACAAGAAAAGGCAAATATGCTCAAATTATAAGTTTTCACAATTTATTATCAGACTGTTAGAATTTCCACTTGTTTTATGTGGACCTCTGGCTCAGAGGCAAAGGCTGCTGGGCCCAGGCAGGAAACACTTTTATTGCATGTGGTAAAAACAGAATGTTAACACGATTGGTAAAACATTGGAGGGAAGACTTTAGACCACATCTCAGGCTGCACCTTTCAGACACCTATTGCAACATGTAATAATAAAACATGGAGAAAAGACAATTTCAAAAAAACCCCACCGAAAACCGATTAACATTGACTAGAAGCTAACTCTGGTACTAATGTTGGTCGGTCGGTGGGTGGGGTGGGGGGTTTAAAGGGACCAGATTATGTGCTGGAACTCCTCCATAATTTAGGAACCACAAAAGTAAAAGTTCAGTATCGACATGGGAAGAACAAGGCAGCAGTTGTGAATGTCAATGACCAAATAGTCACAGACTTCATCATGGTGGCACGAAGACCCAAAGTCCTCTAGTGGGCCCTGTGTTCACTGCCCAGCATTGCTCAGCATTGCTTAGAAAACTAGAATTGCCAGGTCCACCACTGGTGCCTTGTGATAAGCACACTAACATGTATAAGGAGGAAGGACATCTGCAGGTCACATTGTCTTAGTTTTTAATTGGTTTACTTGCCTGTTGGACATGTTTCGGACCTCAGAAAACAAGTTCTTGTACTGGGCATTATTTTTTGTCTAATTACATGAATTGTAAATAATGAAAGGCATTTTGAACAAGAGGATATTCTGTTTCTCTCCAGACATGCTGGTGCCTCAACAGTCTGCTGAGTCTACACAAGGCCATTTTCCCATATAGAATTAATTAGCCTTAATTCCCAAGGGCACTTGCCTTTCCATCCCTCTGTGCTTCTCTAGGGCATCACATCTAGGATTAACCATGGGCCAGCATGAAGTTGATCGAGAAATTTATATAATTTTAACTTTGATTTTATATATGGTCTTCCGAAAGACAGAGGGATATGTCACATTTTAGGTTTTTAAAAGCAAGGAAATTAGTGCTTTTATAAAACGGATGGTATTTTTTTTTCTTCCAGATAAATAGAAATGTGTTTTGTTTGTTTTTAATTTTGAAATCAAAGGCTTGGGCTTGGATTCGCGCTGCTCTGAACACTGCAGCCTGTGGTATTCACATTCCAAGTTGAGGAAAATCTAATATCACAATATTTTTTGCCTACATCACGATACATGACATATATCACAATATGTTTAAATAACCTCCAAAAACAAATGTTATTTTTAGCCAATCAGTCATTCAAATCGATCCCTCAGTGTTTTGTTTTGTTTTTTACAAACGACTGTACTGTCAACAGTATGTTTCTTCCTGTTATCAACACTAGACCTTTACCAGCAAACGATCACAGCAACATAAAAGGACATGAAGCAAAAATTCACCACGGTGTACCAGGTAGAAAATGTTCCATTTGGGAGGGGGAAATTAATGATGCATTCGCAGAGTTTGGGAGAAAAGACACTCACAGTGAATTGCATGCAGACAGCTTAATATTGCCATGGCAATTTATACTCAATGGTTACGGTAAAGCCATTTTAGCCATCATATATGGAAAAACTTGTGATACAGTATATTCGATATATCGCTCACCCCTAAGTCCAAGACCTTAAAGAGTATTGAGATTTGGAAGTTGCAAGAGTTAGATTGAACATAGTCACTTATATATCAAGTTTGCATCAGAGAAATTTTCATTGCCTTCAATGTCTTCCTATCACCAACTCTGCTGTGGTTGTGTAAGATGTAGTCAGAGTTTCTAGCAAATGCTTTGTTTATTGCAGATGTGCCGGAGTCTAATCGGAAAACCTAATTTGAGAACTTGGGCCCATTGTCAGTGACAACTTTATCTGGTATTCAGTGTATTGCACACATTCTCTGGAGCGTGTCAGTAGTGACTGGAGCTGTAAATACCTGAAGTGCAAGACTACTTGGGGCTCCTATTTTTTTAAATCAATGTAGACAACCAGAGGATCGAGGCAACAAACAAGGCAAGTCCCCTGGACTGGATTGGACTGGGTGTTTTAAACAGAGAGACCATCTACACTTCCTGTTTTGTAGGACTACACGATATGACCAAAATTATATAGTGCAATTCCTACAAATTTAGTGAATAGTTTATATCATTACCACATCAAAAGTTTCTTTTTTTTTTACATTTAGATTAGATTAACTAATATGGACCTTACATGGTGTTATCCAGTAGTGACACACACTGGATGACTCACACAATCATCCAGTGATTGGATACAATGGCAAAAAATGCAATGGCAATTTTTTTTGCCATTGCATGAAACCATATATTTATAGATGTAACTTGTAATAGACATTATTTATTACATGGCGTACCACAGGGAAAAGCCTGTTCTAATGTTTGAGTCTGAGGTTTATTATGAGGACCTGGCTCATATTTGCCTCTGATTCATAAACTCTCTCTGTACTCTTTAATGTGATTCTTGCAAAGAAGGTTTGTTGTGTTTGTGTCTGTGGTGGGGACCATTTTCTTGTATAATTTGTGCAGTTTTCTCCTCCATGTCACACTTTTCATAACTGAATCACGTCCACGCCACAGAGGTAGGCCCTCGTTTAGGAACGAGCTCCTCAATTTGTTTTGCCTGGTTCTTCTGCTGTACCGTGGTGATTATTGCAAACTGTCATCTAAGTCAATGAAAACATATTACAGTAAACCGTGTCTTTTGCGACAGCACAAAATAAACAATAGATGTTTTGATATCATCATCTGATATATTTCGTTATATCTCACATCTCTGTATTGAGGTGCTGGTTCCACGGATCGGCAACATCTGCACTTTATAAAGAACTCAAACAGCAACTTGCTTAGAGCCAAAATAAATTTTACACATATAGTATAACTTTAAACAAAGCTACATTCAACATCTATAGAACAAACTTATACAGTTACACAAAAACTATACTAAACAAAGTTGTTGGGGTTTTTTTTTTTTTTACTCGCTACTGAGCAGGGTGAAATTCTGAACAATAACTCCACAAAGTCACTTCAAACCTTAACAAATAGCCAAGGCTACATTAACATTTTCATCATAATAAAAAATAAAAAATTTCATTGTATGTTGTTAGCCTGTCTCTTACCATTCTCACTTTCTATATTTTTGGCTAATTTCACTCAGTAATATTCGAGTGTTTGTACTCACAGTTTTTCAACATGCTTTGTTTTTAACAGTTAATATATATTTTTTGTAGAAATGCAGAATTCAGTGACAAGAAACTAGACAGGGAAACAAGCAATATTGTTTTAACTGTCCATCCATCTTTTTCCACCAATTTTCTTACTTCTTTGACATTACACATGATCGTTGTGATGTATGGTATCACACATCACATTTGGAGTGACAGGATATTGTGCTATAGTTTGACTCACTTATTAACACCCAGGCATTTTAAGACAGTTATAGTTGGGAGGAGCTGCTCACTGACCCACTGGTAATGATTATTTTCGTTGCTGGGTTTCTTAAGATCTCAGCAGTTGGAAGTGGGTTTGATGTACACAAGGATTGATTGAGTCAGGGGAGAAGAGCTACATGGATATGTTCATGTACCCAGGTTTGGCTAATCAGGGTGCAAACAAGCAGTACTCAAAATGCCAGCTGTTGCTGTACACATGTTACTGAGGCTACGTCCACACGTACCCGGGTATTTTTGAAAACGTAGATTTTTCTATGCGTTTGCACCTTTCGTCCACACGTAAACGGCGTTTTCGGTCACTGAAAACTGAGATTTTTAAAACCTCCGGCCAGGGTGGATATTTTTGAAAACTCAGTTTTTGCATTTCCGTGTGGACAAGAAAAACGGAGAAAACGCAGAAAATGCAGCGTCAAGGGTGTGCGCCTTTTTTGACGTAATACTGTGCGCCACGTTATTGTTTCGGTGAAATGAATTTCTACAATACTGTTACTGTTAATTGTACTCTCTGCAGCGTTTAAATGCTTACATATACACACACAGTTACTGTCCCTCCACACATACGACTCGGTTCTGCTTCTATGCCCCATCCTTGTTTACTATTTCCCACTGAGGCTTCTAGACTTCTGATTGGCCAACATTTCTACATGATTAGAAATATATTGCCACCATTTCTGCGTTTACGTGTGGACGGGATTATTTTTTAAAACAGAAACGGAAAATCTCCGTTTTCAAAAATACCTGTGTACGTTTTTTTTTCCAGTTAAATGATAGATGGTAGCACTTTATATGTTTATTTATTCTAACAATTTGTGGTCTTTTGTTATGCAGTAAAGGGAACAGCAAACTTGACTACTTTGTATGGAGAAACCATTGTTATGCCATGCAATGGTGGAGCTCCACCACCGAAAGATCTGATGTTCATCAAGTGGAAATATGTAAGTACACACTGACATTGAGTTACTTGTGAAGTAAGCAACCAGCTGTGTGAATATCACCATCCAGTCTAAAGCTGGGCATACACTGTGCAATTTTTTTTCAGTTGCATTATGCAGCTTCTGCTCAAACAGTAGGATTGAATCACAGGGATTAGAAGTTCGTAGGTCACAATGCATGGTCTCACACTATACAGCCCGGTGCTCTGATGCGACCTGTTGTGAAGGCCCACCTTTTAGCACATCCCAGCACACCCACTCACTAAACTCTGAGCCTTCCTTCCTTCATAACACGACCTGAGTGCTCACACTGTGCGTCCATAACATGAAGCTTATAACACAAAATCTGTCTCTCTCTCTCTCCCTCTCTGTCTTTCACTCACACAGACACACACCACCACCATCAACTTTGCTAAATTGCTAATGAAAAACATTGACCAGCCAGCTGCAATGGAGCAGCAATGTCCATCCAACTCTTTTCACGGTTGTTGTGTGACAAATTGCACAGTGTATGCCCAGCTTAAGGGAATGAATAAAATAAAACTATGAGAGAGTGTCCTGTCTAGGGCAAAACTTTAGGCTTATGTCCATCATAAATCTACAGCTAGTGTCTTCAAGACTTATTTAAAGAAGTCAGATAAATATGGCTCCACTTAATCCACACTGTAATTAAAGAGATTACCTGGCAAAGATGACCTGTTGAATTTTGCATTATGAGTTAGCAGTGTACACCTATTCTAATTAGCAGATATGTGATACATTTGTACGTTCTACTTGGAGAATGCTTGAATGAAAGCTTAAATGCATTGTTTAAAATTGTTCTATTTTTGTGCATGTCTATTTAAATACGCTTGAAGAATGAAGATTTGTACAGATTTGACAAACCCTGTCTTCTTTGTCTTATTCTTCTGTTGCCTTACACTTTAGGAAAAAGATGATGGCACACCTGGTGATCTGTTAATCAAACAGGCTCACAGTGACCAGGCCACAGTTCAGGCCACAGATGGTTATGCTCAACGGGTCAGCATCAATAGGCACTTCAGCCTGCTCATTACCCAGGCCTCACTCAAAGACCAGAGGACTTTCACCTGCATGGTGGTGTCAGACGCCAACCTCATGGAGTATCCCGTCTCTGTTGTTGTTTACAGTAAGCTTAACTACAATCTTGAATTTTGCTCCTCCCCTTATTTATTCACCAAGGCTGTCTAAACTTTATTTTTGTAAAAACAACAAAAACAAAAAACCAAAGCGAGCTTTTGGTAAAAGTGTGACATAATAATATTTCTAATCTTTTTGCAACTTTAATTCATGGTGGCTGTGGCTACAATGTAGCTTCCCCATCACCAGTGTGTGAATGTGTGTGTGAATGGGTGGATGACTGGTTGTGTAAAGCGCTTTGGGGTCCTTAGGGACTAGTAAAAGCGCTATACAAATACAGGCCATTAATGTCAGACTTGTGGTTCTGAAATGGGAGACAGAGCCTTCAGCTTTCAGGCTCCTCTTTGGGGAATCAGCTCCCAGCTTGGATTTATGAGACAGACACCCTCTCTACTTTTTAAATCAGGCTTAAAATTCCTGGATAAGTGGCCTGATTCAGCGATAAAGCACATAGTTAGGCTGGAACAGGTCCTCCTTTAGTAATGCTGCAATAGACCTGGCTTCTCGGGGCTTACCATGATAAACTGGGCTTTTTTGTCCTCTCACCCCTTTGGACGCATCATGCACCACTCTGCATTTAATTAAGGAGTTTTCATTATTCTCTTGCCCTCTTCCACAGCATGTCTTTTGTCCTGTCCTCCTCCCCTCACTCCCAACCAATCATGGGAGATAGCCGTCCCTCCCTGAGCCTGGTTCTGCCTGTTAAAAGGGAGTTTTTACCTCCCGTTGTCTTTTCCCGCCTGTCCCATTTGTTTTTTTTTTTGCCATCAGAATTGTCTAAAGGCCAAGAAAGATGCCCAACGGATTTACTTTACCAAATGGACCATCCCAGCCTTGCCGTATTGGTCTATTTGATTCACCTTTGTTTCTATTGTTTATTTTATTTTATTTCCACCTGCTACACATGTGACAGACATGGCTGGGGGAAAGGAAAGGGAGAAAGAAAGAGAGGTAGGGAAAGAAAAACAGTGGGGAAGAGGAACAGTGATAAAGGGCAAAAAACAGCAAAACAAACAGACAAAAAATACATATATCAATCACCTGGATCACCTGTTGAGAAAGAAAAAAAAGAAAACAAGCAAAAACAAAAGAGAGCAATATAATAAACAACATCATTGCAATAATCTATGTGAATATAAAAATAAATACTAAATATTGAATATTATTGTGCAGCACGTAAGATTGACAGCGCACAGTGTGCTTTGAGGTAGGAGCCAAAAAGGGTGTAGTTTGTGTCTTTGAGCAACCGTGTGTACACCTGTGAGCATGAGCGCGTTTGTATTCAAAAGGTTCCTTCATGTAATGATCTGCTAGAGGGTGTGGGGAGCCATAGCCCTGTCCTCCTGAAGCAGGTATGGAGGAGATCCGGGCTCCAGACATCCAGAGACCCTCAGAGCACAAGAGACCAAGAAAGACCAACGGAAGGGCAACCGTGCCACTCTCTCAAAAAGAGCTGAGGAAAAAGGAAAAACTACCTCCCGTTGTCACCAAAGTGTTTGCTCATTAGTGGTCGTCTGATTGTTGGGGTTTCTTTGTATTATTTTAGGGTCTTTACTTTACAATATTACGGCAACTTTTGTTGTAATTTGATGCAATCTAAAATTTGAATTTAATTCGAAACCTTGATTTTGTCCTTTTGTGTTTGCAGAGAAGCCATCACCAGTGCGGATTATGGACAAAAGTGAATTATTACAGAAAGACAAATTAACAGCGGTAAGTCTCAGTGTTTGTCCATCAGATGTGTCAGGTTGTTCCATGATGCAGCGTGAATTGTGTATACAGAAATGTTTGCAAAATCTAGTTATGCAGTATTAGGTGAGAGAGAGAGAGAGAGAGAGAGAGAGAGATTTAGTGGTGGAGAATGCAGAAAGCATGACCTTGTTCTTATAGCATTTTCATTAGATCACAAAAGTCAGTCAATGTCTGTTTTGCCATGAAGGTGACTGTAATGAAGGCAGGTTTTGTTGTTGACAGTCACTGTTAGACTGCTCCTTCTGAAGGCCACGTCTAATTTTGTCACAATGTGGTTTTTACTTGTGAAAGTACTAAGAGCTTGCTTCAGCATTATACATGAAATAGTATCAGCTTAGACAAGTCTTTGTGGTTTACACTAGGCTGAAACGAAGCTTTATAACATCTAAAGCATATTATACAGTAACCAGTGGCATCATTGTAACATTGTATGTGTAAAATTACATTGTCTGTCTTTACAACAGAGACCTTTCATAAGATTTCTTTTTTCAATTTGAAGTGACTTGCTTCTTTGGTTATCTCTAGGCCAGAATGTGCCTGCTCCGCTCACCTCTGCAAAACCATGTTTCACAGAAACTTGTATTTATACACGCTGTTACTGCACAGAAAGCAGCTGCCGTATTCTCCTGAACAATAGCTGTCGTGACTTAGACAATACAGCTACATAAGGGCTAGTATAAGAGGACTATAGTCAAAACTAGAAGCGAAGACTTTGTA
This sequence comes from Astatotilapia calliptera, assembly GCF_964374335.1. Taxonomy (NCBI): domain Eukaryota; kingdom Metazoa; phylum Chordata; class Actinopteri; order Cichliformes; family Cichlidae; genus Astatotilapia; species Astatotilapia calliptera. The sequence goes on along the minus strand of NC_137431.1, from coordinate 7,223,792 downwards.
GAGTGGTTTTTTTTTTTTTGTTTGTTTGTTTGGTTGGGTTTTTTTTGCAAGTTTTAACAGTTTTAACTGTTTTAACATAATCCTCTGCATATCTGTATATTCCTGAGCTCCTGTGCTGTATTATCATTAAAATGGTAGTAAAAACCGAAACAATTGTATACTCCTGTCTTCAGCCCAGCTGCGGAAGCCGCAGCACAACATGCAAGGTTAAAAAAATCGAGATGTGCACAATTAGCCAACACACCACAAAGATTGTGTTGTGCGACACATGAGACACCAAAATCGGTGTGCAAAGTTTCATGCTACCATCTGCACCTACCCTGCAATGAACACCCCATTCTGCAGGCATTAAGTAGTAATTGTTTTTAAGCCGAGATGAGGAAACTTTCATAGCAGATAGTATAAACAACTGAAGTAGGGGAAAAAAGAAATTCCAAGCAGTATTGAATGTGTATGTTACATAAGATGTGACTAATGAAAGGAAAATAAACTGATGGAAAAATAATAAAAAATGGAAAACTTGGCCCCTACAATCACACTTTCTGTTGTATATGTATGCTGCATTTTGCTGGTATAGCTTTGGTCCACTTGTCCTTGAAGAGGAAGGGGCACTGCAGCTCAGATATTTTTGTTTATCTAGATAACGTTTAACTTCTAGAAATTATGTAGTTAAAAGTTAGATGTTTTCTTGAACTTAACCATGTTCTACTTTTAGCTCCGACCACCATGATTGCAGCAGTAGGAAGGAAATATATTTTGGAATAATGTCTTTTATGCTTTAAGTAGTGTTCTAAAGAACCAAGTAAATATTTAAATGGTGATTTACTAAGGGAGAAACACTACCCAAACCTAACTGCCACTCGGCCCTCATTAAATCATGAATAAACTACGATTAACCACAGTTTTTTTGTTTTGTTTTTTAAAAGCTGAGTTCAGTTGTACTGGTCATACCCAGGCCTGATTTTTTTTTTCATACCAGTTGCATCAAGAAATCGCTTAAGTAGCAACTTACAACTTTTCTGACAAATTTAAGTAAATTAAAAGATCAATCTCAATCTAAAGAAACCTCTGATAACAAAGTTATTAACATTTATCAGTTTGGAAAGGGTTACAAAGCCATTTCTAAGGCTTTGCGACTCCAGTAAACCACAGAGATTATTATTTACAATGGGGAAACCTAGAACGCTGGTGAATCTTCCCAGGAGTGGCTGTGTGATGAATCACATCCACTCCTAAGAAGTCAGAAAGGTCAATCAGAGAGTCCAAGTAAATGTCAGCAGTTGTTAAAATTGCTGTACTTGACATATGACATATCTGTGGGATGTTAATGATCTAAAACCTTTAAGTGTGACAAAAATGCAAGTTGGTGTATAATTGTTTATGTTTTGTTTTCTTTCATTTTTAGGTTGGAACATGTGTTGTGGCAGAAGCAAACCCTCCAGCCACTATCAAGTGGAGAAAAAATGGACAACTTTTGAAAGATGATCAAAAATGTAATGCATTTCTTCCCTTACGGTCACCTGTAAACTATCCAGTTACACTGGGGAAGTTGCTGTCATAGATATCCCTCTAGAGGGCATCATATTTATTCAAGAGAATAGCTAAAACGATATATGATAAAATTCATTGCTTACTTGTCAGAAGGAACACAGTAATACATTATAATTATTACATAAATGTTACATAATTTCCATAGGGATTAATAAAATATTCTGATTCTGATTAATAGGAAAGTCCTTGACTTTCATTGTCTAAATCAAAGCAATGTTGGAATAGTAACAGCTGACGAAATCTGTGTGTCTTTGACTGTTTGTCTGTCTGTCTGTCTGTCTGTCTGTCTGTGTGGGTATGTACATGTGTCTGGTGTGGTTGTCATCTTGCCTTTCCAGCTGTTGTGATCACTAACCACTTGAAGCTGGATCCTGACACAGGCCTATCCACCATGCTCTCCACCCTCCAATATGCAGCCACCAAAGAGGATGCTGATGCAATCTTTGCCTGTGAAGCCACACACACACTGATTAATCAGGAGACTGAGCTGGAACCTTTTCCCATTCACTGTGAGTGGAAGGCAGTGCTGACATCTGTCTGTATCACTGTACTACAACTATATGAAATCTGTTTTTTCCATCTTCTCATATAGAGCTACATTGCCACAAAGTAATTTTAATACTTGTATGCTTAAGGTTTTTAGGAAATAAATGGCTAAAATGCTTTCATTGCTGTTAGATAAGATCCAATGAAAATTTTGGAAGAAATTCCGTAGTGTGTAAAACTGCATGCTTCAACTCATGCACCATGTTTTTTAAGAGATTCCCTTCAAAGGTGTGGAACAGGGGCTCTCTCACTGCAGCAAACCAAACTGTGAATTTTAAAATCTGACAAGAGGAAATGTAAAATTCTTTGCATTTCAGGGATGTTTTCAGTCTTAATATGTTTTTTTTATTATATACACTACCAGACAAAAGTTTTAGAACACCAATTCTTTCCAGTTATTTATCACAATGCAAGGCGATTAAGTCCAATGAATAGCTTAAAATGGTAAAAAAGGTAAGTAGAGAACTGCCAGAGGATAAAAAAATACATTATTTATTATTTAAAATAATAGTTATATAATAGTATAATATAATGTAATAGTGGTCGTAGTAAGCAAGTCTCAGTTTCAACTGTGAAGAGAAGACTTCGACCTGCAGGTTTGACTGGACGAGTTACAGCAAGAAAGCCATTGCTAAGACATCAGAATAAGACAAAGAGACTTGCCTGGGCCATGAAACACCACCATTGGACTACTGAAGACTGGAAGAAGGTATTATGGACCGATGAATCAAAATTTAAAATCTTCGGTTCATCATGCAGGATCTTTGTACGCCTTCGAATAGGTGAAAGGACTGTCAAACTGTCAAACATGGAGAAGGAAGTGTGATGGTCTGGGGCTGTTTTCCTGGATCCAGGTTCAGTGACTTGTACAGAGTGAGAGGCACCCTGAACTAAAACAGCTACCACAGCATTATGCAGTGCCATGAAATACCCTCTGGTATGCACCTAGTTGGTCAGCGGTTCATCCTACAGCAAGATAATGACCCAAAACGTAAGTCCAAGCTATGCCAGAACTACCTCAGGAAAACAAACCAGATGGTAAGCTTGAAAACATGGAGTGACCAGCACAGTCTACAGACTTAAACCCCATCAAGCTAGTTTGGGATGAACTGGACAGAAGGGTGAAAGCACAGCAACCTACAAGTGCCACACATTTATGGGAATGTCTGCAACAGATATGGAAAGAACTTTCTGAAGAATATTTGATTCTATTGTAGAAAGAATGCCACTGGTCTGTTCAGCTGTTATATGTGCCAAAGGTGGCTACTTTTATGACTCCAAAGTTAGAATATATTTTGGTCTATAAATTGATTCCATGATTTCTTTTTCCACTGAATTTGTTTAGTTTTACTATGCTTTCATTTCAGCGTGCAATGAGACATTAAACTGCATAATAAAAATTAAAAAAAATTGAAAAAATGGGGTTTTCTAAAACTTTTGACCAGCGTATAGCTGCCATGTTCAATTTACTTTCAGTTTAGCCACAGATTAATCCTAATTACTGCATTTCTCACCTCTCCTGTCTTTTCTGTTACTGGAATGTTAGATTAGATGGAAGGGGGTTGTTGGATAATTAAGTCCTTGCTGGGACTACATCATGGGAGAATTTTATATTTGTGAATTGCTTTCAGTTCATACCTATCGCTCAGTAGATAAAGTACTGATCAGTCATATAATAATAATAATAATAATAATAATAATAATAATAATGATAATTTTATTTTATACCAATTAAATGAGTTGAGCCAGTTTGAGAGTTATCTATTCGTCAGTTGGAGGTGTCTTTGAATAATATTTCATATTTACAGATCCATCGGAGCAGGTTACTCTCCAGATTATGTCACAGCCGTCCATTATAGAAGGAGATAATGTGACACTAAAGTGTACTGCTGATGGCAACCCTCCACCTAGATCCTTCTTTTTTCACATTAAGGTGAGCCAGATCCCATTGTTTATCTTGCAGATTAGTAAAAATGTTTCTTGATCCACCAAACGGTCAAAAGAGACTTGGCACTTATGTTCACGTAGAACACAAGATTTTCAGGTTTTGGTGGTCAGAGGACCTCCCAAAATGTGATGATCTCAGGTGGAGTTTTGGTTAGATCATTTTTTGACCACATGTAATAACTGATGATGCCACATTATTTACCCACCTGATAAATTCAAATTTAGTTGAGTTTTTACTGGTGTTATAAAAATCTTGACAGACATAAATGTAAACTCCAGCTTGACTGGTTGACATATATTGTACTTAATGCATGCTTAATATGCAGTCACTGACCACTTTATCACATCTGTTCAGCTACTTATTAAGACTAATAACTAATCAGCTAATTTTACAGCAGCAACCTAATGTATTTAAGCATGTAGTTATGATCAAGACGACTTGCTCATGTTTAAACTGAGCGTCAACATGGGGAAGAAAGATGGTTAAAAAGTGTCCTTGAATGTGCCGTTTGATGGTGCCAAAAAGGCTGGTCTAAGTAGTTCAGCAGCACTGTAATTTTCCCACAAAGCCATCTCTAGAATTTACAGAGGATGGTCTAAAAAAGAGAAAGTATACAGTGAGCAACAAATAGCAGCAAATGTCTGTGTGAAGATTCTATGTTGATACCACAGGTTAGAGGATGGCCAGAATGCTTCAAGCTGATTGAAGGCAACAGAAACTCAAATAACCACTTATTGTAACCAATGTGCAATGCAAAAGAGCATTTCTGAAAGTGCAACACTACAAACCTTGAAACAGAACAGTATCAACTGTTCAGGCTAGTTGTGTTGGCATAATAGGGGGATATTGTCTTGGTACACTTTTGGCCCCTTAATAGCAAATTGAGCATCTTTCAAATGCCACAGCCTAGTTGAGTATTTTTGCACACTATGGCCATTCCTTTATGATGATTAAGGCTTTTCTGTGGTCCAACCTGATACTGTCAAGGTCCAACTAATGAAGTGCCCCGTGAGTGAATGTGGTACTTCTAGTTATTATTGTCTTTTTGTCTGTTTTTTTTAATGGTATTTCTCTTAACTCCTGCTCTTCACCAGGGCACGAAAGTGCTGGTTGAAAATTCGGACAACTACACTGTAACTGCCATCAACAGAAAGGATACGGGTGAATACAAATGCTCACTGGTTGACAACGAGAAAGTGGAGGCCTCCCAGAACATTGTTGTTAGTTGTGAGTACTTATGACATAACCAGAGCTAAAGCATACTATAACATAACAAAGGACCAAGGACAAATGACTGTGGCAGAACAAACAAAATATAATGTTTCCCACCTGGAGTGAACATTTTTTAATTCCTGTTTATAACAAGGCACTTTGTTTACTGATGCTTTTGGGTTGTGTTTTTTTTAAATATGTTTCCAGCTAAAATAATATCCATAAATTTAAAATATTCAGAGGTACAAATTAGCTTAATCTACAGACATACTTAATCATCACTGATTAATTACACTGAATGAGTATGAATATGTTATTCTAGTGTTATTATTGTATCATTATTATTATCCTATTATTACCCCACACACCCAGCCATCCATGTGATGCAAAAGAAAATATGAATCATCAGATCTGGCCACCTTCTTCCTTTGCTCCATTGTCCATTTCTGATGCTCACGTGCCCGTTGTTGGTGCTTTAGGCGGTGGACATAACCCTAACTGGTTTAGAACCAGAATTAAGTTTTTCAGCAGTTTGGGCTATAGTAGCTTGTCTGCTGGACAAGGTGTAAAAACAGCCACAGCTGAAGTTTAGGTGCTGTTTTAACATTGTCCTCTATGGGCAAGGTGGATGGGGGAGGCTGCGCTTCGGTGACATTTCTTAGAGAGAACCATAAATCTTATCTCAGTGAGGATGACACTGGATGAAAGAGGACAACAATTTTTCAGACTACTCTCCAGCCTCAGTCTTTACAGTTGGTAATGTCAACATGCAGTAGTGGGAACATTCAATGAAAAATCTAATTCTTCATAAACTTAAACTGTTACTGTTTGAAAACCGTAAAAGATATCAAAACACCGAGTAATACCTGAAAAGTTAAAGGTCTTGGGGCCCATTAAAAGTTTTGCGTTTTTCTCTAGCTCAAAGTATGCTGAAGTAGTTAAGTTTCAATGTAGGGTGGGTTTGAAGAGGATTTATTTTTTTTTTAAAAATCATAAGAAGTTTAAAAGTTACAAAAAAAAGTAATAGCACACCTCACCAGAGGAAGCTGAACATTTTGGTATCAGAACTTTTTTTGTAGCACAAAGTATGTGGAAGTAGTTAAGTGCCAAAAATGTGCAGCAGGATAACAATCATGTGAATGCTTAAGAGAAAGTTGGCAAATGGCGACACGGTGAATGAATACTATGAATATAATTAGAAGGTGAATCAATAGAGAGTGTGCTTTGGATAGCACAGGATGATTACACTGTGAAATAGACGTCATCTATAAGTTTTCAGAAAACAGGTAACAGGAACAGAAAATGACACTTTACCGCAGTGAGAGCCAACAGACTGAATCAATGGCAGTTTTTTCCTTTGGCCTAAAATGGCCAAAATGAATGAAACACTGTGCTATCACACTAAAGAACAACAAGTGCTATACCGTGATAAAACAATAAATAAACAGTAAAGAAATACATTTTTAAAAATTAACAGAATTGAACTTGACTCTTTTTTTTCTGTTGTATGTGTTGCCAGACCTGGACCTAAGTCTGAGTCCCACTGGAGAGGTTGTGAAGAACGTTGGGGAAACCCTGTCTGTGAAGATAGAGAAGAGTACCTCAGGTGATGCTAAAGAGTTATGGAAAAAGGTAAGGACTGTGTGAATACATTGTTTTTCAGAAAAGAGGCATTTAAAATATTAAAGTAAATGAAATTGTTTGCAAGAAAAGAAGACATTTTCTAACTGCGTCTTTGTGTAATATGGCTGTATAAACTCCATGTTAGCTTCATGATATTGAATTTCCACTTAAGCTAACATTCCTGTGACCTTGAACAAGAGCAGTGACTAAAGAGTAGAGAACTATTTGATATCATCTGATTTACATATCTATTACCTGTCCTTGGTAGGGCCACATGCAAAGGCAGCTGAATAAGTAAAACTTAACCAAATTTGGTGATAAGCAAATGTATATTTTGCTGTTTCACTTACATTAGAGTTAAAGGTCCAGATTATTAAAACATTGACTGTATGTGATGCTGCTTTGCAGAATGGAAAGATGGTGAAGAGACCAGAGTTTAGTAATTTGACCTTTGCCGATGCTGGAGACTACATCTGTGAAGTTTCACTGACTGGTCTGACACGACGTCAGAGCTTTCAACTAGTCATAGAAGGTGAGGAAGAATGCAGTCTTCACACACATTGATACTTGGCAGGACCACTTGGCTTCATATTTTAATACACTATACTGGGGTCGCTGTAGCTCAGGTATTAGAGCAGGTCACCTACTAAATGGAGGGTTGGTGGTTCGATCCCAGTCTACTGTTGATGTTATTGTCACTGAACTTATAGCTTTGAGGCTTCTTTCATAAATTCTCTTGAACTTTATACCCGATGCACCTTCACTGTAAGATTTACAAGGGCATAACAACTCAACAATGTTTAGTTTGGTTGTCTGAAAAAAAAAACTATATGTTGTAATATTTTGTAAATTCAATTATGTTGCATGGTCTGATGCCAAAGATAATAATGTAAAAAAGAAAAATAATGTGTTTCAGGGAAGCCTCGGATCACCAACCTTACTAAATATCGTGCTGCTGATGGCAAAGACACAGTCCTAACCTGTGAAGCTGAAGGAGTACCAAAACCCCAGTTCCAGTGGAGCGTCAATAACCCAATAAAGGTAAGTGTTGTCATCGTGTTTTAGTACCTTAAGCACATGTCCAGTTAGACAATGGAGAGAGTATCAAAGGGTGGGTCGATCCCTGGCTGCTCCAGTTTATGCAGCTGTAAGATAAAAGGAATAGAAAAGTAGCTTGTATGAACTCCTACCAGAATGATTTTGCTCGATGGGTTTACTGTCAGATTTATTTACAACAGCTTGTGCTGCACAAAGTGCTTTACAAACTAAAAAGGAACTAAATAAGGCACATGCATGACAATGATACAATAAAAATATAAGATCGAAAGAAAAATACAATAAGATAATAAAAACAACTAAGAACAACAATGACTCGAGGCTATTAAAGCAAACAAAAAATTGTTCAAGTAACATGTTCTAGAAGCCAGTGCAAAAAAATGTGTCTTCAGTAGAGATTTAAAATTTTCCAGTGTTTGTGAGTCTGGGACCTGCCACAGAGAAGTCTCTGTTGCTACAAGATTTAAGTTTAGACCTTGAAGTGGATAACATGTAGTCGAAACACGTTCAGAGACATTAGTTGGAAGGTATGGCTTTACCTTGGCTAGCTGTCTGAGATGGGTAAAGCTACTTGACTAGTGACTACTGAACTCAACTGCCTACACAGTTTAAAGGAACCATGAAAGTACACATCAAGGTTTTTAACATTTGTCTTACAATGAGCAGATAAAGGGCCCAGAGTACTGTCGATATTTACTAACAGAGATGCCAAAAATAACCATTTCTGTTTGGTTTTCATTTAGTTTTAAAAGATTTAAGGACATCCACTGTTTAGCGTCTTTAAGGCAATTAGTCTCTTCAAGTCATCTGCAAAACAGTAAAATAAAAGGTTATACTATGAAAAAATAGACCCCAGTGACAACATACCGGGTCAAACAAGGCTGGACCCAAAATTGACCCTTAATTCACCCATAATTAAGAGGGGCTATTTTTGAGCCATGTTCATATAAAAGGTCCTTCCAAATAAGTATGACTGAAACAACTGAAGAACAGATCCTTTAAGGAGGATATCATGGTCAACTGTGTCAAAGGCTGCTGCCAGGTCCAACCACAAGAGGGCAGCAGGTCTGCCAGAACCCACAGTTAATAGAATATCATTAAAAACCCCTAAAAGTGCTGTCTCAGTGCCGTGTAGTAATCTAAAACCAGATTGAAAAATTTCAGAGATCCCATTAAGCCTGCAACTGTGAGTAGACCAATTTCTCTAAAACATTTGAAAGAAAGGGGTGCTTTGAAATTGGCCTGTAGTTAGCCAGAACAGTTGGGCCCAGACTGTGTTTTTTTTAAAAAGGGGCTCACCTATAGCGTCTTTAAAACATGATAGGGAACAACCTGTAACAAGGCCAGTGTTAATTAATCTCTGGATATAAAGACCAGTAATATCAAAAATATTTTTAGTACACTTAAAAATTAATTTAAAATATCAGAAAATCCTTGATGCTTTCACAGCTTAAGTTAATTATCCCAGGATCAAGAAATGCGACACAAAATTGACACACTATTAAACCATTAGGTGCTCGTCTTTTAGGTGCTGATCAAACTTAAGAAAAGTTCTGGTCATAAAATCTGAAAACTCTTGGATAAAGTGCTTATAATTGTGCAAAGGCGCAGGACTATTCAGGTGTAGCTCAAAAAGCTGGATTTCGAAACTTGAGAATGAATAATCCTGCACTGCTTTATGGCAACGGAAATGGGTGTTGAACACTATAGCTAAACCAGCACCACTAGGTCTGAGGGAGGCTGAAGAATGAGCTGGAGGAAGAAAAAGCAACAGACTTGTCACGTAGAAGCCAAGTTTCTGTCAAAAATGGAAAATCCAGCTGCTGCGACTTTAAGTCATTTAATACAAACATCTTGTTTGCTGGTGAGCTAGCATTTAATAGAGCCGGGAAGGGTGCAGACGTTAAAGTATGAGCAAGGGTGCGAAGATTTGTGGGATACATGCTATGTCCAGAGGACCGAAGCTGCTTAGGAAAACGCGACACAAAAGTGACACACTATTAAATCGTAGTGTGGACCAGCTGATCCAATGGCGTGGGATCTCTAGGGGCAACAGGCAGAATCCATCTAATAGTGTACTAATCTGGTCTAGTTCCATAAGAAGCACAGAGATGAGCCCTGATTCTGGCGAGTGTACTAGCCAGCTTTTCCCGTTTCCTTGGGTGCTTCTTCCAGTGTGTAGCATAAGGACATGAGGATCCTAGGACATTTTGAGATATTATATATTGAAAGGAAGAGAACTAACATCATGACACCATTATGTAACTGACAAAGAACATAGAAAATATCCTGTAGAATAGTTAAGCCAATACAATGTGTTGTGTGTGTGCCTTCAGGAGGAGAGCTCCTACATCAATGGCAAAGTGATTCATAAAATCACCATAGTCCCCAAGGAGAACTTGAATATCACTTGCAACGTCAGTAACCGCCTGGGACAACATGCCGAGACAATCAGTGTTTCCTCTGGTAAGTTAATGCTGTGAACTACTTAGTTGGTTGGCTTTATTTTATACAGACGTGAGGAGTGAGAGAGGTGTGATAATTCTGTGCAGTGGATAACTAAAGTCAAACAGGTTTGAACAGACATCTTCTCAATATCTTTTAAATTCCAGTACTGTAATGCTGCTTGAAGAGAATCTATCAGTCTGTACTAGCCTAATTAGGCAGCATTTATAATCCAATACCAGCTAAAATTCAAGCTGGTCCTGATCTCTTACTGATGTGTGATGTGTTTCTTAATCAAAAGTAGTGTATTTCAATCTATACCTTTGTAATGAATACAAGACATCAGATTTAATGTTCTTATTGTTTGTTATGAAGCTATATCTATATACAAGAAATAAAAGACCTGAAAAGTCAATAGATATATTCAAGAAAATATTCGATTAACAATCAAAAGCAAATATGATTGATTGGAAAATATTAATACAGCTGCAAAACATTCTACAGTTTTGTTATCTATCTTATGCATTAAATATTTAAAGTTGTATTTTTATTTGCACCACCCATGTCCTTCAATGTGAAACTTTAATGTTTTCCTTTCTTTGAGAGTATGGTCAATTCCTTTATTTAAATGTAAATTTCTACAAGTTATTTAGATCTGTTATCAACCGTAGTAGTTATTTGCTGATTTAAACTACTACAGAATGTGTTTATATAAAACTTGCACTTACAATTAGTGGAAAAAGCTTTGATTTCCTATTCTGAGACTACATTTGGCCAGCCCCGTCTCCGTTTACATCAGTGCAGAATTTTGTTTGGCTTTAAGAAGAGTGTTTAGACAAATGGTGTTGGTCTGTTTTATTTAATTTCTTTTCTTTATTTAGTTCTGATATATTCATTTTTCATTTCAGTTTTTAAGGAGGAAAATAAAGGAAGAGGTAAGTGATTTTGATTTTCTGTGCTATTACCTAATTTGACTTTCTTGAAATACATAAGAAATTATACATAATTGCAAGTTTAACTGCTCAATGTGGGTTCTGTGGCTTAATCATCCAATTTAGGGTCAAGGGGGTCCTTGTCACATGTATTATAGGGCAAATGGTAAACAGGTGTCCAGTCAATCACAGAAAGAGAGACAACCATTCATGCCTATGGCCAGTTTATAATAGCAAATTAACTATCCCATCACTTTTGGCTATGGCAGAAGGATTTGAATTCAGGGCCTACATGCTATGAGGCAACGGTGCTAACTGCTGCAGTGCTAACTACTGCACTGTGTTGCTGGTTATATTATAAGATGCCTATTCTTTTCTATTCATTATTCCCTTAATATATAATGCATCTTTAGGCTTTAGTGCTTTGGTGTTATGAAATGCAACATTCCACTGTGGACTGCCATTATTGCCGTCTTGCAATCTAAACAGATTGTTTCATGTCACTAAAGTAAATGTGAACAAATCTCAGAATTATAAGCATTGCATAAAACAGTAGACCTATCTGATAAAATTGCATTGCTTGAGCAAAGAGGATCTCTGTAGTTCAAGAATCATTGTGAATATGCTAAAGAAGACACATTATGTAGTTTTATCACAGCTCAACTTGTTTGTGTGTGCATGTGAGCGTATGTGTGGGCATATGATAATTTTAAGCTGAAGCTGTTTGGTGCTGTGTTTACAGGATCTCGAGAAGATCGGGACCAAGCAAAGCTCATAGGGGGTGTTGTGGCAGGGCTCGTCCTAGTTGGTATTACAGTGGGACTCATCTGCTGGCTCTGCAGTAAGAAATCAAGGTATTGCCCACAGTGCAGTGACTCACAGGGCAGGGTCAAAGTCATTCTGTAGGTGCATCATAATTTTATATTCCTATTTTCACCACAGACAAGGAACCTGGAAAACCAAGGAGGAAATAAATAGATCTCATGAAAACGAGAAACTAACGCCCATTGACTGTGTTTAAAAGGCACTAGCTGAAGAGGTAAGCATTTGGTTGTGGAAAGCACATGTGCAGTCAGTTTTAAAGGTAAATGGTTAAATTAAAACCTAGTACAATTCCATTCCATGTCTCATTTCTTTAGGTTTCTCTAAGTTTGGCCATCTGCCCTATCATTTTATCTTAGGAGGTGGATGATGGACAAATAGCTTTTGAAAATTTCCCAAGCTAAACTGAGCAAGAAATTTTAAACATGCTTTTGCAAACACCCTAGTTTTATTTTGGATGCTTGCATATTTTACTTTTCATGAAAGCGAGAAACTACCAGGGTCAAAATTATTAGCCTCCCTTATGTTCATAGCTACGTCCTTTCTGACTGCTAACACCGTGCAGTCATTTGCAGTTTTCACCAAGTCTCACACATGTCTCCTGTGCAATCCCAGGCTGTTCTGCTTTGAATTTCTCAAGTTCCTCCACATTTGATGTTCTTACATAGCGGACCTTGGTTCAGACTTTTAATGGGATTCAAGTAGCAGCTTTGTGCAGGCAGACAGAAACATTCGCTTTGGTCTTCTGGATGTAGTTCTTCAGTAGGAGCGACGTACGTTTTCAGTCGTTGTTGTGTTAGAAAAAAACCAATGACCAGGACCCAGTTTTGCTACTGACTGCTTTAGGTTTCTTTCAAAATTTTAACATATCCCTCTCTCTTGAAAAATGAGATTTTCAATCTCAATGAGATTTTTTTACTTAGATAAATAAAGGACTAATAAAATAAAAATTCCCAATGATTCCTTCCACCTTAATAAGATTAGCAGTTTTGTTTACATTATCAAGGACAAAGGATTACAGATCCACTGCACAGCCAACTCTATTGAGAACTATGTGCTTGCTATGTGGTCTTGTATACATGTTCAGAGGTTTATATGTGAAGACCTATTCACACGGGTTAGTTGCTGTATCCCACCCTCCCAAGGTGTGTGTCATAGGTAACATAAGTGAATTAGATATGGAATAAAATACATCATATATATAGTCCTTACTGTCTTTTGCATCGCTAAGAAAACTGTCCTTGTGAACTGGGAAAAAAAGACAAACTTTATAAATGAACTTACAGACTACTTTAATAGTACAGTTTAGAGTCAAATATTCAGTCTGTTACTGTTCTTATTGTCTTTCCTTAGGGATTAATAAATTAAGCTGATTGCCTGTTCTGATTGGAGAAACACATTGGAGAAAATATCTGCTTCCTCAAAAACAATTAATCCCTAAGGACATTATGTGGTTACAGTGTCTTCAAGAAAATTAGACTGCATTAAATTAAATAATACAATATATTACAAAGTTATGAGAAATAGCTCTAATGTATACAAATAGCTCAATTATAAATATCCAGAAAATTACAAAGATATATATATGTCAATTAATATAGATTGACATTTTATTTTCTTATTTTCACTGTAAATAAAACGCATGTAACTATTGCACTGTGTACTGTGAATTAAATGGAGTTGCCGCTCAGTAGATTTGGGTAATCTCAGTCTCTCACTGAACATGCTCCTCTCTGACACTGCCTTAAGGGAGTCTGGAGAGACAAATGTTGCAGGTTTTTATTGCTGGACATGGTGCTTACTGGGTCCAACCTGGGCATGGTTGCTGGCCTGCTTCCTTTAGGGTTGTGGCCTGCGGTGCCCTCTTCGTGTTGCACTGGGGGCTCATTTAAAATAAATAAATAAATAAAGTTACATTATTTACAATACATACTGAAAAATAACTAATCTAGGTCTTCTAGATGCAGAAAACGTGGTCACACAACAATACACAGTGCACAACAATACACTACACTAAGTTGTAGTGCCTCTTCACCTCACTGTGCAATACCTTTTGTGCAATACTTTTGTAAATAGTCAACAGTGCAATAGACCTCAATACTTGAAATGTGCAATTCACTTGTATTTTTATTTTTTATTCCTATTTATTCTATTTATCCCCTTCGTATATTTTATTTTTATTGTCTCTGTATTATATATATGTGTGTGTGTGTGTGTGTGTGTGTGTGTGTGTGTGTATACATATATAATATTCTGTAACTCTGTAACTTCTGTCGGTGCTGTGCTTTTTTGGAAATCGAATTTCCCAGAGGAACCCACCCGAGGGATTAATAACGTTCTATCTTATCTTATCTTATATATCACAGCAGTGGCTTGTGCTATGGCTCAATAACATTTTTTTTAATCTGGAAGGATTAATCATACTGACCTTAGTAATTTTTTTTCTAAAATAATGCTGCTGCTGTTGTGGGCCAATAGAAATACATTCTTTTCTCAAGAAACTATTATTTTTAGAATTGCTATGTTGGTATGTTTGTAGTTTAGATCTTGGTTTTAAATGATTTTCTGACTGCTGAGTAGTTACAAAAAAAAGAGACTGAACTGATCAGAAGCGTTTGAATATTTGTTTGCTTTCAGAGGTTAGATCTGATTCAGCAAAACAAAATAGTTATATAAATCTGGATTTGCTGAATCAGACCTCAGTCCATCCTTGTGATATATTAAATTCAATTCAGTTTAAGTACTAACTAAAATAAATTGATATAATATTAAATAGATATTTAATATTCCATGTAAAAATATTACATTCACATGAGTAAGCACTTTTGCAAAAGTGGGAAGGAAAAACTCCCTTTTAACAAGAAGGCATCTCCGGCAGAACCAGGCTCATGGAGGGGCGGACTGCCATGATTGGTTGTGTCTCATATTGGAACTTCTGGTTTAGATAGCTCTACGTCTGTGAATCATTGTCCACGATAGGGATTTAAATCAAATCCGTTCACTGTTGTGCTCTCTAAGACTGTGAGTTTGGAAAAAGTGTTGGTAGCATTAGCATCCTCCTGTGCCTAAGTGAGAAAGAGTGACAGGAAAGCTGCAGTAAAGAAATGATGTCTTACTGTTGTCTGTGTAAATCGGTTGGATATTCTTCTGTCAACTAAGCTTCTGTGTGTAAGCTTCTACTTTTTTTTTGTGGATCTGTGCAGACAAATATAAATTTTGATGTACCTCTACATCATTTGCAGTCATCATTACTAAAATACATGTTCATCATATTTCAGTTTTGGCTGGCTTGACACGTTTCTCCCATTACTTTAGGTTATTGCTGCACGACACTACCAACTGGTCATCTGCTGTGAGCTTGAAACTTTGTTTATACTATAAAACTATTTGTTTCTACCTACTTTTGTTTGAACAATTGAATTCTGACAACCAGCCCAACACCAACAGAACACCTGTTGGTGTCCTTCTGCTCTATGGATTTCTCCTTTGGTTGCTACCTACCCATAAATGGTTTCAGAAGGATTACACTAAAGAGACCCGCTACAATCGACTAGCTCTGGATCTTTTTCAGCTCAGCCAGAAAATAGCCACGCTGGAAAGTTGGATTTCCATCTTTCACCAAAGATGGGAGAATGAACTGCTGCTGGACTCCCTGGAAAAACCCACCCTGTGTCAATCCACCAATACTTCTGTCACTCCCTGCAATTGTTCATCTGTCAAAACAAAAACACAAATTAATTCATCAATAAGCGGCATGTCAGCACAGCTGATACATTCATCAGGGAATTTTCAAAGTGTACATTACCATTCCTGTTATCCTGTGATGAAATACAATTGCTCATGTTATTGAGATTATTGCTCCTGTAAAAACTATTGATATATATGGTCCACCAAAAGCACCCTGGAAAAATAGTGAAAGATGGCAAAAAACACTGCAGGAGAGTTGAGAGAAAATAAACTACAAATTAATTAATTTAGAAATCTATGAAAAATGCGCTATACTGCTAGAATAATTAAATTAACCAGAAAATCCTATGTCTCCCAAGTGATCAACAATAACCAGTCAAATTCTGCTTTTTTTTTCATCCACTGATGAAGTATTTTATCCCTCCAAAACCATGCTAACTGAATTTCCTTCAGTAAATGAGTGTGATGAAATTAAATCATTTTCTAAATATGATAAACGGCTCTCTCCACTCTGGTAAGCAATCATTCTGTTGACAGTGGGAAGGAAAAACTACCTTTTAACATTCAGAAACCTCCAGCCGAACCAGGCTCAGGGAGGGGCGACCATCTGCCTGAACTGGTTGGGGGTGAAGGGAGGCGATAAATGCTATGAAGAGAGTCAGAAATTACTAATAACTAAAAATTAAATGCAGAGTTGTGTATTAACACACAGTAAATAAAAAAGGTGACTGAAGAGGAAACACTATGTGCATAATGGGAATTCCCCAGCAACCTAGACCTATTGCAGTCTGAGGCCTCAGATCCAGCCCTAACTATATGCTTTACAAAAAGGAAAGTTTGAAGCCTAATCTTAAAAGTAGAGATAGCATCTGTCTCCTGAATCCAAACTGGAAGCTGGTTCCATAGAAGAGGGGCCTGAAAACTGAAGGCTCTGCCTTTCATTCTACTTTTAAATACTCTAAGAACCACATCCACAGTCTGAAGGCTATTTTACACTGAATGTGCTGCATAAAAACAACAGAAAATTCAGGTTTTTCTGGATCCAAATTTGTTGTGGAACCTTGGCATAATTTTGGATAGGGATCTCAATTTTGATAATGCCATGAATAAGGTTAATGCGATTACTTAATTATTCTATTACTTCACAAGCTCTCAGTGGTTTGGGCATCCAGTATATCTCTAACCCAGTCAGACCTCTTAGGTCACCATAAATAAACCTCATAAATAAAGAGGTTTTAAGTGTTATTTTGTTTTGCTTCATTCAGTTTTGTTTTATTCTGTTTAGCCAATTTATTTATTTTTTTACTGTGTGAAGGCATTGTAAACCTACTGTTTAATGTGTCCTTATTTTCTGTGTTAAGCAAATAGTTCATGTAATGAAATGTAGCAGCCTGGGATCGAACCATAAGTCTTCCAATTAGGAGATGACCTACTTCCACAGACACCCCAAAATATGCTTTTAGTTTGAATAAGCCTATTTTTTGCAGACTTGGACCCAACTGGGTCTTGGCTCAAATCAGAACAGATTTGGACTGAAGGTGGGGACAGCAACTGAACACTGGAGGGGGAAAAGATGAGAACTACAACCAAATGCAGCCAAATGCCTCAGCAGTGTGGGCTAGACCCAGCTCACTCATCTTGCATGTACTTCCTTATTTTTTTTCTTTTTCTATGTGTAGAATTATTTTTATTTTCATTTAGTTCAGTTATTTATATTTAGTTATATATATTTTCCCATTTGAAGTGAACTAGCATGTAAGAATTTCATTGCTGAGCGTAACCACTGTTTTCCAGTGTATGTGACAATAAACTATTAATTCTTGATGGAGGAGGATTTTAACTTGTTTAACTGACTGACTTGACTTGTTCTGGCTTTGACATTACATGGAAGGACACTACAAGAAGATGGACTGAAATCTGCAGTTTTCTTCCCACATCTTTGGAGTGAACAATGAATCCACGAAGAAGCCATTAAAAGTCATTATTTTTTACAATTACTTTGAATAATTATAATGTTTTAAGGCTGTAAAACCCCTCACTACACACTTTATACGCTTTTCTCAGACAGGCATGAACATTTTCACATTTTTCTCTCTTGTTTAAACACTCTCAAAGTTCAAACCTTCGTAGAAAAATAAGTCCAGTATTATAGAATGAAACAAGGGGCAATTCTTGTCACGGACCCGGTGCCGGGGACTCGGGGTTCGTGAACAGTGTGGACCTTTATTGTTATTAGTGTATTGGATGTATGTTTGCTGCACTGTGCTCTTGTGTTCCATGCTGGTGTGTGTGTGTGTGTGTGAGGCTGGAGGATGAAGGACAGCCACCTGCAGGCCTGATGGGTGTGGCCCTGCCAGCTGCTGGTCACGCCTAGCTTACCACACACCTGCTTCTGATCAGGATCGTCGGGGGAGCTACTTAACAGAGCGATGGAGCTTCCTCCGGCGCAGGATCGTTGAGTTAGACTCCATGTCAGTGTTTCTAGTGTTGTTAAAGTGTATGCCTGCCGGAGTTGGTGCCATAACGGCTGTGTCTGTGTTTTTCCCCAGGAGGACAGCGGAACACAGGACTGCAAGACACACGGGGTGTGTGAAGGCACAGGGGCAGAGAGCACGGGATACCAGCACTTGGGAGAAGACACGTCACGGGAGTCGAGGGAGCACTTTTGGAGATTTAATGTGTGGTGTACAATTACCTCACTGTAAATAAACCCACTGTTCATTCTATTAAGTCTGCGTTTTGGGTCCTTTCTCCTACATCCCCCACGGTCTGCCCTCCAGACCGTGACAATTCTAGGATCAGAGCTGTTCCTTCCTGGAATAAAAAAAACATACATATCCTAATCTTAATTACTGGGGGTGGATAATGAATGATGCTCATAGTGAGTAAAAAGTGCATGACTGAGTACATTTTTTATGGACAGAGATTCACTTTTAATGTGTAAGTATATTAAAATAAAGATACAAAAAAATACACTCCAAAAATAGAAGAGTCTTCGAAATGTACAAATGTACAAAATATTAATTAAAAAATTATAAAAATGGAGGCAACTTTGCCTATCGTACAATGTACAGCTCCTCATTCCACCAGGGCACTGTTTGGCATTTTCTGAGAGTGCGCAAATGTGGTGCATGTACTGCAGCAGTCATACAGACAACTAGATGGTCCAAAAGTTGGCCTACCTATTATTGGCTGTATATTCATTTTAATCTCCCCAATCAATGACAATGTTACGTTGGAATGTTGTTAAAGAGGTTTAAAAAAATGTTTCAACAAGGCAGAACAGAACTTCCAGATTGTATGAGTAAAATTAGGTTGTTTTTTTTTTTTTCTTTGTCAGTTTAACAGTTTCTGTTTTGCCTGTCACTATTCCCTGTCTGTTTTCTTACCTGGTTCTTCCAGGCCTTGTACTTTCTCCTCACGTTCCCCACTTTCCTGTCTCCTTCTTTGGACTGACAATCATACACAAATAGATTGTATTCAATTAGATGAAAAAATTACATTAATATGAAAAAATACTATTAAGATCAATAATAAAAAGTCCTCTCTCAGTGTACTTTCAACCAAAAGGCAAATAACCGTGGTTACGTGTACATCTAATAAAAGATATAAATATTGAAACACTGATCCAACATTATTCTTGATTGACGGATCATTTGATCTTACACTTTTACCTGAATGTGGCTCCTTTTTTTGAAAAAACGTCCTTATATCCATTACAGTGGGGCAAAAAGTATTTAGTCAGCCACCGATTGTGCAAGTTCCCCCACTTAAAATGATGACAGAGGTCAGTAATTTGCACCAGAGGTACACTTCAACTGTGAGAGACAGAATGTGAAAAAAAAATCCATGAATCCACATGGTAGGATTTGTAAAGAATTTATTCGTAAATTAGGGTGGAAAATAAGTATTTGGTCACCTCAAACAAGGAAAATCTCTGGCTCTCACAGACCTGTAACGTCTTCTGTAAGAAGCTTTTCTGTCCCCCACTCGTTACCTGTATGAATGGCACCTGTTTGAACTCATCATCTGTATAAAAGACACCTGTCCACAGCCTCAAACAGTCAGACTCCAAACTCCGCCATGGCCAAGACCAAAGAGCTTTCGAAGGACACCAGGAAAAGTATTGTAGACCTGCACCAGACTGGGAAGAGTGAATCTACAATAGGCAAGCAGCTTGGTGTGAAAAAATCAACTGTGGGAGCAATCATCAGAAAATGGAAGACATACGAGACCACTGATAATCTCCCTCAATCTGGGGCTCCACGCAAGATCTCATCCCGTGGGGTCAAAATGATCATGAGAACGGTGAGCAAAGATCCCAGAACCACACGGGGGGACCTGGTGAATGACCTGCAGAGAGCTGGGACCAAAGTAACAAAGGTCACCATCAGTAACACACTACAACGGCAGGGAATCAAATCCCGCAGTGCCAGACGTGTTCCGCTGCTGAAGCCAGTGCATGTCCAGGCCCGTCTGAAGTTTGCCAGAGAGCACATGGATGATACAGCAGAGGATTGGGAGAATGTCATGTGGTCAGATGAAACCAAAGTAGAACTTTTTGATATAAACTCAACTCGTCGTGTTTGGAGGAAGAAGAATACTGAGTTGCATCCCAAGAACACCATACCTACTGTGAAGCATGGGGGTGGAAACATCATGCTATGGGGCTGTTTTTCTGCCAAGGGGACAGGACGACTGATCCGTGTTAAGGACAGAATGAATGGGGCCATGTATCGTGAGATTTTGAGCCAAAACCTCCTTCCATCAGTGAGAACTTTGAAGATGAAACGAGGCTGGGTCTTCCAACATGATAATGATCCAAAACACACCGCCCGGGCAACAAAGGAGTGGCTCCGTAAGAAGCATTTGAAAGTCCTGGAGTGGCCTAGCCAGTCTCCAGACCTCAACCCCATAGAAAATCTGTGGCGGGAGTTGAAAGTCCGTGTTGCTCGGCGACAGCCCCAAAACATCACTGCTCTCGAGAAGATCTGCATGGAGGAATGGGCCAAAATACCAGCTACTGTGTGTGCAAACCTGGTATAGACCTATAGTAAACGTTTGACCTCTGTTATTGCCAACAAAGGTTATGTTACAAAGTATTGAGTTGTATTTTTGTTATTGACCAAATACTTATTTTCCACCCTGATTTACAAATAAATTCTTTACAAATCCTACCATGTGGATTCATGGATTTTTTTTTTCACATTCTGTCTCTCACAGTTGAAGTGTACCTCTGGTGCAAATTACTGACCTCTGTCATCATTTTAGGTGGGGGAACTTGCACAATCGGTGGCTGACTAAATACTTTTTTGCCCCACTGTATTTGCCCCACTGTGCGTTTGTGTGGATACACAAACGCACACACAACAGGAGTTTTAAGGTTAATGGGACTTATAAGGTTATAAGTCAGTTAGCTAGTTAGTACCTTGGGTTTAATATCGGCACATGCGCATATGACAAAATAACCGGCTTCTCCATTTCAAACAGGACAGTGGTAACAACCAGAGGCGGAGCCAGACATTTTATACACCTGGGGCTTAGCCCTAAAGTTTATATAACTATTTAGCCTTGTTGAGCAAACAAGCCTGCATAACTTAATAAATATAGAATTTGAAAAATAACAAACCTAAAAAGATACTAGATACATGTTTTGATGAGTTTTGGCAAACAACCACTTGACTAACATGTCTGTCTCACCTGGCTCTTGTTCTATCTCTGTTCTGTCCTCATTATCCTCTCCATCCTCCTCTCTGTTCCTCTCTCTCCCTCTTTGTGCTAACAAACAAGCCAAACACCAACATCATCAAATATACAGTTGAAACCAGATATTTACATACTCTTCAGATAAAAACACAAACACTTTTTTAATTGTAAAACATCAAATCACACTAAATGTTTATTTTTTTGATTGATAAATATAAAAAACGTATTTGTTAAATTTCACAATACAGAGAGAAATTGTATGCATTTCTTAATTGCAAATGGCACCCAAATTGTATTCAAAATTAAGCCACACTTATGGAGGTCCACAATTCTTTTCCTGGTGTTTTGGTTGATATCTCTTGATTTTCCCATGACAAAGAAACAGGCTCTGTATTTTTGGGGTGCCTTATATGCATCCACAGGTGTGCCACCAATTTACTCAAATGGACTCAACTTACCTATAAGAAGCTTCTTAAGCTTAGAATGGAATCGTCTGGAGTTTTCTTATTAATTGAAGTTTTTCTTATTAATTAAAGACACAATAAACTTAGTGTATATATACTCCTAAATTTATTTCAATATTTATTTATCTAAAACAAAAACGTTTACTCTAAATTGATGTTTAACAGAAAAAGAAATTTCTTGTTTTTCTCTAAAGTGTATAATAATACACTTTAGGGAGCCACTATTCATTCACTCTCGCATTCACACACTGGTGGAGGCAAGCTACGGTTGTAGCCACAGCTGCCCTGGGGCAGACTGACAGAAGCGAGGCTGCCACATCGGCCCCTCTGGCCATTGTATGTAAGTATCTGGTTTCAACTGTGGATATACTGCTGTGTACTGAAATTCCTCTTGTTTTGCATAGAAATATATTGAACAACATACAAAGCATAATATATAAAATAACATTTACCTGAGTTTTCTCTTTGAAATAAGCTCCTTATGTCCATTGTTGTGTATATCAGTACATAACTGAAACTGATTTGGAGTGCTTTATTTAGCCGTGGAGGGAGCAACTGAAAATATAAAACACACATGTAAACTAAGACTCTCTAAAAAAAAAACAGCATTGTTGTTCGGCTTTTCATTTCGCCACTTGTTGGTTCACTTGAAGAGCAAGTAACGTAATATGGGTCAAGTGATCAGTTTGATATCAATCTTTTGTGATACACCGTCATATTTACATTGTTTGTATAGTACGAATGATTTGCTTGGGTACCTGGTCAAACTAAAGCTCTCCTCTGTCTGCCTGTCCGCACTTCTCCAACAAACTCGCAGGCAGCAGCTTCTCCCCCCTCGCTCACATGCGTAAGTGCTGTGCTCAGTCGCCTAGTGTCCGAGCTCAGATCATACCAAAAATAGGGGGGATTTACGACGTGCGCTATGTGCTTCGAATATTGCGTGTAGTTTTTGTTTTATACAGTTGTCAGTCAGGCCTCTAACTATGAAACAAATTACACTATAAAAGACCATACGGTTACGGTGAAACCTTGGTTCTCTTAGTGAGAGACTATCTCTCCCCACCGTTACATATTCCATATGTACAGGGTATGACCCCCCTTGGTCGGGCGTGTGGCTACTTCTTTAAGACACTCCTCCTTCTAACCCGGGCACGCTCCACAGCTCACGTATAAAACAGCTGTGCAGACGTGACACAGATGATAGTTTGATCGGAACGCGTCTCTAAGCGGCGTGACGGTGGAGAGATAGTCACTCACTAAGAGAACCAAGGTTACACCATAATCATACGTTCTCTACCACATCGAGACTATCTCTCCACACCGTTACATATTCCATATATACGGGGTAACTCTGTAAGACACGAGGAGAAAGTGCAACCGAACCACCGAGAGTGAAGGTACCGGGAGTCAATGACAACACACCAATAGACACACCACCCTGGTCAGGGCTTCGCAGATGCGAAGGCCTACGACATACGGGCAATGCCAGACAGAGAGTTGGCGCTACAGGCTAGAGAACTCTCACCCACCACAGCGAGGTCCAACTGGCGTGTAAGCCGGCGAAGCGGGCAACACGCCAGGGGAACACAGCCAGCAGGACAAGCTAGGGATGTGACCTGTCCATCCTCAAAGCCAAAGCCGCCCCAAGCTGTTGACAGACAGGGTGGGGGCTGGCAGCCTAGCCTGCTGAAGTGGGGGGCACCGTCACCACGTGCTTTTCGGCAGACAGAGGAGCCTCAAGGGTGAACTCGCAAACGAGACGCTCGAGGTCAGACACAAATCCCCAGCTCACTGGGCGTTCCCGTGCTGGCTGTGTAAGCATGACACACAGGCAAAGCACCAGACAGGGAGCCAGCATAGCAGGCTGGGGAGCTCTCACTCACTGGCCAAAGTGTCAGACGCAGCGAGGTCTGACAAGCGCAAACCCACGGCATGCGGTTAGAGCGATGGAAACGCCAGAAGCACGGGCAGTCGGCTAGGACAAGCCCGTGTGCACACACACCAAGGATCCCCAGCTGGAGCCTGGGGAGCCCAGGGCACAAACCTGGAAACCTGGAATCCCAGGAGCGGAGTGAGGAGAGGAAGCGTAGCTCACCGAGCCGCTGAGTGGGGATCCCACTGGCCACGCAACCCTGCAAGAGGCGGGCAACGCCAGACAGGAAGTAACCCTCACGCCCCTGTTAGGGCATGCCGCCCTGCCCCGGGGAAGGCCCGAAGGGGCAACAAGGGATCAGGGGTGGGGCTATCGGGGGAGGAGCCAAAGACACCTACTCCCGCCAGCATGGCAGCAACCATCTGTGGACAGGGGACCACAAATGCTGGGAGGCGGGGCACTCAACTGCCTGCCACCAGACCTATCAGGAAGGAGCGGCACCTGAGGTGGGCTGAGGCCGCGTGACATCAACCTCGAGGTCCACTCTACTAGATAGGACCTCAGGAAGGGCTAGTTCCCACACCCGGCATGCTCCAATCAAGAGCTGAAGAGACCCATCTCGCCCAACTCTGTGCCTGGGGACCAGCAGGGGGGCAGCCCAGGGACAGGTGGGCAACACCTGAGGAGAGGATGGAAGTTTCTTCAACATCCGCCACCTGATCGTCAACCTCCACCGGCCCAGGCCTCACAGAGGCGGAGCCATGGGAGGGACACTGTGGGAGGGGCCAACAGTGAATCAGCAACAGGTGTGGGAAGGGACCCAGCCCATGGCCTGCCTATCTGGTGTCCACAGCAGTGGCAGCCATTGTCCCCAAAAAAAGAAAAGCAGGCTTTTGCCTGCTTTCTTTTTTTGGGAGGCATGAGATGGGGGAGGGCGGGCCATTTAAATGCTTTCAGAAAAACAAGCATGGTCTCCCTAGTTTGTGCTGGCAACAAAGCAGTCCATGCAAGAATCAACTTCTCTAGCCAGCACAGCATGCTCTGGGCTCAGGGCTCGCAAAATCGCTAGCCCGATGTCACGGGGCTAGCGATTTTTCCAGTCGGGCTACCAAAATCTATCTCAGCCCTGCCCGTCGGGCTATCATAGGAAGGAAAAATGTATGTCAATGCTTTTGCATGCTTTCGGAAATGTAGCTGGGTAATTATGTCATTGGCATCGGTGAGCCACTGTCAATATGTGACATATTGAAATCGCGTTTGAATTTGCGCTTGTTTGTTGCTTTCACTTTGCAATCGCGCGAACTGTGTATAGAGAGCGACAGTACTGATTGCTGAGTGATGATAATTTGCGCACCAATTCCTCTGACATCGTCTTAGCTTACTATGCAAACATGACAAGTGAAATCTCCCGCAGCAAGCTTAAACATGTGAGAGGTTGATCGCGCAGAGAATCGCTGAGCGTTATGTGAGTGCGTGTGTAAAAGCAGCAGGATATATATTTTAGTTCTGCTGAGCCAAATAAGACAGGTCAGGGTGAAGGAGTGACAGCCAAAGAAAAGCTTACCACAAAACGGAAAAGTTATGACAAATCAGACTATAAGGCAAAAAGAAAGTGCAGCTTTATGGTTTCATGGACAAAAGAATTTCTGTGGCTGCAATATGACAAGCTAAATAATAACCAGGGGTGCACATAAATGGTCTGCAGGTGCGCATTCGCTGTCAAAATAAAAAACGTGCACAAGATAAGAAGTTGCAATGCGTGTTTGCGTACATAGGATTTTCTGGAGGAAGACAGACATTTGTTTAGAACTCTTAAAGATGTTGAAGAAGCAAGCTCCTTTAAGCAATTACTTTGGTGTTCCTCCACCTCCAAAGAAATGTCAGAAGGAGTCCGAACCACAAAAGAAGCGCGTATTCTCGGAAAAGTGGTTGCAGGAGGTGAGCTGGCTTAAAACAAATGATGAACGCACAGAGATGTGGTGCGAAATGTGCCATGAAAATCCCACTCTAGCGGACAAAAACAGTGCCTTTTATATGGACGCAAACTGCAAACTTGCAACTTCTTATCTGGTGCGCGTCTTTTATTTTGACAGCGAATGCGCATATGCGGACCACTTATGTGCACCCGTGTAAATAACATAATGTTCTGCAGGGTGTGTTGTTGGTTTTCCCTCGATTTCTGAGTCGACAAGTGCCTTTGTTACTGGGACAAGTAATTTTAAGAAAGGATCCCATTAGAACCCGTGAGAAATGCAAGAAACGCATTATTGCTCAGTCTGCAATATCTTTCCCGGAACAAACACCAATTGCAAATAACATACTAAAAATAAACCTGAAAAATCTGATTAGAACAGCTACTACAGTGGGGCAAAAAAGTATTTAGTCAGCCACCGATTGTGCAAGTTCCCCCACTTAAAATGATGACAGAGGTCAGTAATTTGCACCAGAGGTACACTTCAACTGTGAGAGACAGAATGTGAAAAAAAAAATCCATGAATTCACATGGTAGGATTTGTAAAGAATTTATTCGTAAATTAGGGTGGAAAATAAGTATTTGGTCACCTCAAACAAGGAAAATCTCTGGCTCTCACAGACCTGTAACGTCGTCTGTAAAAAGCTTTTCTGTCCCCCACTCGTTACCTGTATGAATGGCACCTGTTTGAACTCATCATCTGTATAAAAGACACCTGTCCACAGCCTCAAACAGTCAGACTCCAAACTCCGCCATGGCCAAGACCAAAGAGCTTTCGAAGGACACCAGGAAAAGTATTGTAGACCTGCACCAGACTGGGAAGAGTGAATCTACAATAGGCAAGCAGCTTGGTGTGAAAAAATCAACTGTGGGAGCAATCATCAGAAAATGGAAGACATACAAGACCACTGATAATCTCCCTCGATCTGGGGCTCCACGCAAGATCTCATCCCGTGGGGTCAAAATGATCATGAGAACGGTGAGCAAAGATCCCAGAACCACACGGGGGGACCTGGTGAATGACCTGCAGAGAGCTGGGACCAAAGTAACAAAGGTCACCATCAGTAACACACTACAACGGCAGGGAATCAAATCCCGCAGTGCCAGACGTGTTCCGCTGCTGAAGCCAGTGCATGTCCAGGCCCGTCTGAAGTTTGCCAGAGAGCACATGGATGATACAGCAGAGGATTGGGAGAATGTCATGTGGTCAGATGAAACCAAAGTAGAACTTTTTGGTATAAACTCAACTCGTCGTGTTTGGAGGAAGAAGAATACTGAGTCGCATCCCAAGAACACCATACCTACTGTGAAGCATGGGGGTGGAAACATCATGCTATGGGGCTGTTTTTCTGCCAAGGGGACAGGACGACTGATCCGTGTTAAGGACAGAATGAATGGGGCCATGTATCGTGAGATTTTGAGCCAAAACCTCCTTCCATCAGTGAGAACTTTGAAGATGAAACGAGGCTGGGTCTTCCAACATGACAATGATCCAAAACACACCGCCCGGGCAACAAAGGAGTGGCTCCGTAAGAAGCATTTGAAAGTCCTGGAGTGGCCTAGCCAGTCTCCAGACCTCAACCCCATAGAAAATCTGTGGCGGGAGTTGAAAGTCCGTGTTGCTCGGCGACAGCCCCAAAACATCACTGCTCTCGAGAAGATCTGCATGGAGGAATGGGCCAAAATACCAGCTACTGTGTGTGCAAACCTAGTAAAGACCTATAGTAAACCTTTGACCTCTGTTATTGCCAACAAAGGTTATGTTACAAAGTATTGAGTTGTATTTTTGTTATTGACCAAATACTTATTTTCCACCCTAATTTACGAATAAATTCTTTACAAATCCTACCATGTGGATTCATGGATTGTTTTTTTCACATTCTGTCTCTCACAGTTGAAGTGTACCTCTGGTGCAAATTACTGACCTCTGTCATCATTTTAGGTGGGGGAACTTGCACAATCGGTGGCTGACTAAATACTTTTTTGCCCCACTGTATGTTGCAAAGAGTGAACTATCACTGGCACAATTTAGCAGTCTTTGAAAACTTCAAAAACCCGTGACTTCAGTGGAAAATTCTAAATCAGGATCTGACACAGACTGATTCATGTCCTACACAGTTCTTACAAGTTCATAGAAATTTCTGTTCAATTAGAACCAAGTATTTGAGTTGATGATTGTAATTTTTATACAATGCTGTAATTTGTGTTTCAACAATTTTTTGATTGTTTTGTTTCCGTTACAATATTATACTTTAATGTATAATATTGTAACGGAAACAAAACCTTTTTGCGGTGATTCTAAAGCTGTTAGTTTTATCTCTCTCCAAACATTATTGACCGAACCAGCAGTAAAAGAAGATCCAAACTACGCTTCACAAAAACATCGTCATGAATTCCCTCTGACGTTTGCTGTTTTGCTTCCACCACACTTCATGCACAGCTCTCTCTCTTGCTTTCTCTGTATACTTCAAGAACAGTTTCCCGTCTAAAAATCTGTTTTGTGCATTATTCGCTTGCTTGTTACGCACAAGTCTACCGTTGTTTACAGCGCTGTCGGCCGCTGTTTTTTTCCCTTTTATGTTGCACCCTCAGAGAGACATGACTCCATTCTCCTTTTTTTGCAACTTTATTCTCCTCAGTTCAGGTTTGGAGTTTACAGGAAGCATAGCGTATCATCAGCAAAACATCGCTTCCTCACGTCTCAGAGACTGTTTTTTTTCTGCGCTTACTGATGACATCACACGTCTGAACTCTGACCTCCTGGAGCCAGTAAACTATGAAAATTAACTAGAAATGTGTCCAAAAACAAAACACAATTAAATAAGAATAGTCTTTAAAGATTTTTCCAACAATTCAGAAAAATGTACGTTTTATAACTTCTTTTAGAGCGCAACACCCTCCCCCACAAAAGAAAAATGTTGCAACACATTTTCTTTCTAATCTTTGACAATTTACCAAAAATAGAACATTTAAC
This sequence comes from Astatotilapia calliptera, assembly GCF_964374335.1. NCBI lineage: Eukaryota > Metazoa > Chordata > Actinopteri > Cichliformes > Cichlidae > Astatotilapia > Astatotilapia calliptera. The sequence goes on along the minus strand of NC_137431.1, from coordinate 7,194,981 downwards.
CGAAGCTGAGTGAGCAAACAAATATTTCCACACATATTACACATTACTGGGTGAGAGGCTATACCATCTCTTAGTATCTCAGGACAAGTCTCTCATGGTCACGATACAAAACTAAATGTTTATAGTCCTTTTGTACTGAAGGGTGGGTTATCCCTCGAGGTATTGGTGGGCCCGCCGAATCTTCACAGTGGGAAAAGGAAAATACCATTTACACCCCAACATCATGTGATTACACACTTCAAAACCATGAGTTCATTAAACCCATATTGTACCCACGTCTTAGCTCTTTGACGCTAGAATGATAAACCTTTTCTCAATTTATAATAGTAATAATGCTCAGAGTACCTGTTTTTCTTTTAACTGTAACATGTGTCAATACCACATCAACATGAACTGCAACTGTAATGTTACACTTAGATTAAACTCTCTTGTGAAATTGACTCTGTGTTTTCTGTTTTATCTATTCATACTGTAAAGGATACATGAATGATGGTGGGACAGAGGAATGATGGATGGCACTTGAAGGGCTGTTCACACTGACAGGGCATGCGCTCCATTGCTGGACGGTTGGCTGGCCTAGTTTTTCATATGTGTAGACACGCCGGGGCTGTCTCATTCTCTTTGGCTTGTGCCTCCATGTCTCAGCATCACTCTGCTCACTCTCGGGTCCAACAGCTGGAGCTTCAACCTCCTCCTCCAAACTGCGTCTCTCCTCCACCTGTTCCTCTTCAGGATGCCCCTCTGCTCTGAAAGCAGGCTCAGACTTCTCTCCGAGTGCTTCACTCCGGGGGCAGAAATCCTCTGCTTCTGGGTTGAGGGGTAGATCGGCATATCTGAGTGCTGTCCACATGTGACAGTTGTCTTCACTAGAACTGCCTGTGTCTGTTTGGTCAGTATCGGGCTTGGTCTCATGATGTCTTTCAGGCTGCTTTCGCACACCCCAGACTCGTCAACCAGGTAAGGACATGGCAACAGTAGGTTACGGTGTAACACTCGTCTTCTTCCTGTCCCCTGCAATGGCTCAACCACGTACACTGGACTATCCGGACCTTTCCTTTTGGTGATGACATGAATCATATCCTCTCAATAGCTGCACAGTTTCCCAGGACCTCCTCTGGGTGTGAGATTTCTCACCAAGACATGGTCACCTGGCTGAAGCATAGAGCTCCATGCACGTTGATTGAAGTTTTTCTGTCCCCTTCTTGCACTCTTTCTCATGTTCTGCCTCGCAATTGCATAGGCCTCTTGCATAACTCCTCTCCATTTCTCTGCATAGCCAATGTGTGATTGACTCTTCTCTTCTTCTCTTTTTGGGAAGAGCAGGTCAATAGGCAAGGTTGGTTCACAGCCAAAGAGAAGGAAGAATGGAGAAAATCCTGTTGCTTCGTGCACAGTCGAGTTGTAGGCATGAACTACTTTGTTCAAATGGTCTTTCCATCTTGACTTCTGATTTTCATCAAGTGTCCGGAGTAGGGCTGGGCGATATATCAAAAATTTATCGTTACCGAAATTTATGACTCTCATCAACGTCATTTTGCCCATGTCGGTAAATTCGGTATTTAAAAAAAAAAAAGAAAAGGCATGTGCAGGTTGGCGATGTTCATGTTCCTTTAAGACGCTGTGCTATGTTACAGACTTGACAGCGTGGAGTCACATGACTCTACTACCTGTAACAAGACGAGACACGGGTGAACAAATGGAGGACGATTTAAATGTTGAAGCAGCAGCGACGGAGGTAGAGCTGGTGGAGGAGGAAGAGGAGACGCTTGTTAACAAAAAAAATGCATCATCAATCGTTTGGCAACATTTTGGATTCAACAAGGATGATATTGATCAAAAAATTGTTAAATGTAAACTGCAAAAAGACTGTTGCGTCAAGTCAAGGTAACACAACCAACCTCTTCCACCACCTGCAGCACAACCATGTGATTCAATTCGAAGACATAAAAAAAGCTCAAAGCGAGAAGAGAGTAGGAGGACCAGCAAAAACGTCTTCCTCCACCAGGCAGCGGTCAATAACCGAAGCATTTGCTAGTACTCAACTATATGAGCGAACTTCAAAAAGATGGCAAGAAATCACAAATGCTATAGGCTACCACATAGCAAAAGACATGGCTCCTATTGCTACAGTGGAACGCAACGGGTTCAGACACTTCATGAAAATAATTGACAAGAGATACGAACTCCCATCACGAAAATATTTTTCAAAAACTATCATTCCCAGCATGTACAGCACAGAGAGGGAAAAGGTTGCTGCTGAATTGAGATACGTTAAGCACGTTGCAGCCACATCCGATCTCTGGTCCAGCCGTACAATGGAGCCGTATATTAGTCTCACAGTTCATTACATCGACAACAAATGGGAGCTGCGTACCAGAGTGCTCGAGACGGCCTATTTTCCATCTGATCACACGGGGGAGATGGTTGGACAGGGGTTGAGAGCGATGCTGTCTGCATGGGACATCAGTGAAGAGGACCTTGTTGCTATAACAACTGACAACGGCCCAAATATTGTGAAAGCTGTCAAGCTCAATAAATGGACATGGGTGCAAAGTTTTGGGCACAGGCTGCACCTGGCAATCGGTAAGTGTGTACATCTTAATATATTTGGGTGGTGACATCTGGTGTGTTTTAAAGTGACTTTAATTCTGTGCGTCATATTCAAAATTGAAAGTATTAATGTTTGAATAATGTTTATATAGGCATAAAAATACTTAAGACTGCTGAGCAGCAGTGTATCCAGAAAGTTTTTACAGAATAAAGGTAAATACAATAAAGGTATTGTGAGCCAGTGTTGATCATGTTGTGCTGTGAAATGTAGCAAAATACATGATTTTTAAAATGTTTTATTACTGTGCCAACCCTTTTTAATTTTGTAAATATGGTCTGAGAGGTCTTATTTAATTCTTACTTTATTTTGCTTGCTTTATTTGAGAATTAGACCATGAATTGGGGTGATGTTGGGTGTGAAGATTTGGATAGATATTTAAAATTTATGCCTTTTTTCAGTTTTTATTTTCAAGACTTTTTTTTATAACTTGGCAGTCCCTTTGTAATTTTTCAAATTTTGGTAGAAGTGAGAAGTGTTATTGTTGCATTCAAGTACATCCAATAAAGGTAAATGTAATATTTTTAGTAGCTAAAATCTGATGAGGAATACTTCATTTTATTTTTTCTAGTTTAGTTCAGTTTTTCCCCTGAAAAAGTTCTGTGGTCAGTGGAGGTTTACATGGCAGTTAAATGACTACAACAATTTTTCCTATTCTTAATGTTTGCATGTGTGTGTTTTTGCTTGTACTAAAAGTACTTACTACTATTGTCTTCATTTATTTTCAGTGACATTTTACAGTCCTTTAAAGTGGTAATAATATAATTGCAATGAATAGGTCTAGGGGGAATAATATTATAAAAAATAGACAGCTCTGTCTCTCTTTATTCTGACATTTAACTAATTCAAAAGATATTTCAATATTTATCTAAAACAAAAGTTTACTCTAAATTGATGTTGTACAGTAAAAATGTTTTATGTTTTCTCCCTAAAGTGTATGTAAATATCTGGTTACAAATGTGAATATCCTGCTATGTACTGAAATCCCTCTTGTTTTGCATAGAAATATACTGAACAACATACAAAGCATAATATATAAAATAACATTTACCTGAATTTTTTCTTTGAAAGAACCCTCTAAGTTATACTACCTCAAGGCCTTAGCAGAGATAGGCCTTTGTCCATGATGGCATTACATTTGCACAATCATTGTTTACTTTGTGAATAGCCAATGTGAAACATATTTATTATTAAACTATTTTGTTTACAAGGGATACACATTTTTTAGAGAGCATGGTTACATATTGTATCCTACACTTTTTATTTTGTTCAGTTAATAAATCTTAACCACTAAAAGTACTTACTACTATTGTCTTCATTTATTTTCAGTGACATTTTACAGTCCTTTAAAGTGGTAATAATATAATTGCAATGAATAGGTCTAGGGGGAATAATATTATCAAAATAACTGGAGGAACTATGCTGCCTGCCACAGCCCCATCAAATGGAAAAAAAAAAACGTTTGTTTTTTTGGCACTTGGGGTGGTTATCGTCCATTTATCGTTATCGAGGTTAACTGCTCAATTTATCGTGATATTGATTTTAGGCCATATCGCCCAGCCCTAGTCCGGAGCATACCTAGGAGTGTCCTATTGAAGCGCTCTGCAGGATTGGCCTGTGGGTGGTACGGGGAGGTACGAGAATGGCTGATACCACAGTAGCCTTGAAGCTTGCGGAAAAGATTGTTCTCAAATTCTTTCCCCTGGTCATGGTGTATTTTGGATGGGGAAACAGAAGCGCATGATAAAGTCATCAAAGAGCTTTCTTGCCGCAGTCTTCCCAGACTTGTCCCTTGTCGCATATGCCTCAGAGGCGGAGCCAGACATTTGAAACACCCGGGGCTTAGCCCTAAAGGGGGATTTTTTTTTTTTTGGGGGGGGGGGGTTAGAAATGACTGAAAGATTAATAGGCTCTGTTTTGAGTTTTGTTCAAAAAAGAATGACTTCATATAGGGAAAAATATATATCACATGTGCAGGACACCTTAAACTAGTTTTTTAATTAAGCAGCAAGGCAGAATAAAGTCGGGGCTGTATCAAGACACGAGGACTAAACCCCAATTCAACCAGACCCAAAACTGATCCGGAATTAAAACAGGGCTACAACAGTTCGAAATCAGGACTACTTAGGATTTAACAAAGACAGAGCCACAATCAGAACTAGATGATAGTAGCACTAAAAATCATCATAGACCTGCACTACACTTATTTTTTTAATTCTACCAAAGTCCACTATTTAGATTGAGAAAAGTTTATATAATTATTTAGCCTTGTTGTGCAAACAAGCCTGCATAACTTAATAAATATAGAATTTGAAAAATAACAAACCTAAAAAGAAACACTAGGTATGAGATACATGAGGACCTATGATATGGTGATACTTTTGGTAAACAACCATTTGACTAACATGTGTGTCTCACCTGCTCTTGTTCATCTCTGTTCTGTCCTCATTCTCCATCTCCCTCTCTGTTCCTCTCTCTCCCTCTCTCTCCCTCTTTGTGCTGACAATCATCAAATATACAGTTGAAACCAGATATTTACATACTCTTCAGATCAAAACACAAACACTTTTTTAATTGTAAGATCAAATCAGACTAAATGTTTATTTTTTTAGATTGATAAATATAAAAAACATGTTTGTTAACTTTAAGAGTAAAGAGAGAAACTATCTGTATTTCTTAATTGCAAATGGCACCAAATTGTATTCAAACTTGAGCCACACTTATGGAGCTCCACAATTCTTTTCCTGGTGTTTTGGTTGACATCTCTTAATTTTCCCATTTCAAAGAAACAGGCTCTGTGTTTTGCCTTATATGCATCCACAGCTGTGCCACCAATTTACTCACATGGACTCTACTAACCTATCAGAAGCTTCTTCAGCTCAGAATGGAATCGTCTGGAGTTTTCTTATTAATTAACAAACTTAGTGTATATGTACTCCTAAATTTGATCAAAGTGATAAAAAATAGACAGCTCTGTCTCTCTTTATTCTGACATTTAACTAATTCAAAAGATATTTCAATATTTATCTAAAACAAAAGTTTACTCTAAATTGATGTTGTACAGTAAAAATGTTTTATGTTTTCTCCCTAAAGTGTATGTAAATATCTGGTTACAAATGTGAATATCCTGCTATGTACTGAAATCCCTCTTGTTTTGCATAGAAATATACTGAACAACATACAAAGCATAATATATAAAATAACATTTACCTGAGTTTTTTCTTTGAAAGAACCCTCTAATGTCCATTCTTATATTTCAGTACATAACTGAAACCGATTTAGTCGGGGAGGGTAAGAACTGAAAATATGAAATAAACACATGTAAGCTAAGACTCTCTAAAAAAATAGCATTTGTTCGGCTTTTCATTTCGCCATTTGTTGATTCACCTGAAGAGCAAGTAACGTAATATTGGTCAAGTGATCAGTTTGATATCAATCTTTCGTGATTCACCGTCATATTTACATTATTTGTACGGTATGAATGATTTGCTTTGGTACCTGCTCAAACTTAAGCTCTCCTTAGTATGGCTGGCTCCGTTTCTCCAACAGCGCACACACAGGCGGCAGCTGCCCCGCCCCCTCGCTCAGTCTCTTAGTGCCTGAGCTCGGATCATACCAATATCAGGGGGGATTCACGCACAGTCGTAAATTCCCACAGTGTGCACTATGTGCTTCGAATATTGTGTGTACTTTTTCTTTTATACAGTTGTCAGCCAGACATCTAACTATGAAAAAATTACACTCCAAAAGACCCCGGGCTTCTGACAAAACAACCCGGGCTTAAGCCCAGTAAGCCACCCCCATGCTCCGCCCCTGATATGCCTGGGCATATTTGGTGAAATGATCCACAACTACGAGTATGTATTCTTTACCTCCTGTGCACTTGTCCAAATGCAGATAGTCAATGGATATCATCTCAAACGGCGCAGAGGTTTCAATGCTCTGAATTGGTGTTCTGGTTATTCTGTTAGGCTTCTTCTTCTTTATACAGCGACACACCTGAGCGACATAGTGCTCCATTTCCTGCCTCATTTTAGGCCAGAAGAAGCGTTCCCTGGCGAGAGCAACCATCCTGTCTGCTCCTAAATGTCCCATGTCTCATGTAGATGTTTATAGACCATGGGCTTTAATGAGTCAGGAACAACTAACTGCTTTCTCCTGGTGGTCTCACGCCTCAGAATGCCATCTCCATCAATCTGGAAATGGGGCCACTGCCGAAGAAGGTACCTAACTGCCTCACTCTCCGCCATCTTTTCTTTATGCTTCAGGTAGGTGTGTGTTCTTTTCAGGGACAAAACGTGGTTTATGGCTATGTCTGCATCCTGGGAGTCTCTGATGTCATCAACTGCAAACGGCTGAATTGGTTCTGAGACGATGCATCCCTCTGGCAGCGCGTTGACATTACAGGTGACAGCTGAGATCCAGTTCATTTCTCCTGTTTTCTCTCTCTATAGGGCTTTCCCAATACATTCAATGGCATCTTGCTGACATTCCTCTGTGCATTCCTGCATGATGTCTTCAATGGGCTTTCCTCTTCTTGATAAGAAATCTGCATCTCGATTCGCTGCCCCTGGCCTGTACTTAAGAGTGAACCGATAATCTGCCAACTCCGCCACCCAGCGGTGTCCAGCTGCATTAAGTTTCGCTGACTTCATGACGTATGTCAGCGGGTTATTGTCACTGTACACAGAAAAATGAGGCGCATGAAACAGATAATCACGAAAGCATTCTGTTATGGCCCATTTCAGTGCCAGGAATTCCAGCTTGCCTGAATGTAGCTTGTAGTTTTTTTCTGCAGCTGTCAGTGTCCATGATCCATAGCCTATGACTCTCAGGGCAGTCCCTTGACGCTGGTACAAGACTGCACCCAAACCATCCTCAGAGGCATCTACATGAAGAACAAATGGCTTCTCTAGATCTGGATATGCCATGATTGGTGGGTTTTTCAGCTGGTTTACTATTTTGTCCAATGTCTCTTGGTGAACTGTCATCCACTGGATTGGATGGGATGGTGGCAGCTGGGCAGATTTGCGGTGGCACTCCCTACTCTTTCCACGCTGCTTGTGTTCAGACTTAGGCTTTGCTAAGAGTTCATAGAGAGGTTTGGCTGTCCTTGAGAAGTCCTGTATGTAGGGTCTGTAGTAGCTAAGGAAACCCATTAACTTTCTCACCTCTCTCACGGTCGATGGTTTCTCCTGTTTCAGTGCTTGCACTGCTTCAACTTCTTTGGGGTTCATCTTGTATCCCTCTGCTGAAACCACTCGCCCCACACAGCAGACTTCACATTTGAAAAAGTCACACTTCTGTGGCCTTAATTTGATACCACATTCTCTTTGTCGCTGTAGCACTCTCCTCACATTTTGGATGTGTTGTTCGAAGCTTGAGCTAAAGACGAGTACATCATCCAAATATGGGACACACATTTCATCCCTGAGGTCTCCCAGGCATCCCTCCATGTAGCGCTGGAATGCTGCTGGGGCATTAGTAAGGCCGAATGGGACCCTCACCCACTCATAGAGTCCCCATGGTGTTATAAATGCAGTACAGGGTCTGCTGTTCTCACTCATGAAACCCTGGTGATAAGCCTTTCCCTGGTCCAATACTGTGAACCAGGAGTTGCCCCAAGGTTTTCCAGGACCTCCTGTATTCTCGGGATGGGATGTCTCTCGGGCAGTGTCTTTGCATTCAGGAGCCTATAGTCTACACACAGGCGAAGGCCACCATCTTTCCTCCTGACGCATACCACAGGCGAAGAATATGAAGAACAAGATTTTTGGATCCAGCCCCGATTGAGTAAGTCTTGTATGTGTGCTTTTACCTCCTGATAAAGGTGTCTGGGGATTGCATTCTATGTCTTTTGCACAGGCAATTTGTCTTTTAGCTGTATCTCCAGCTCTTGATCTTTAATGCATCCCGTGTCCCAGTCATCTTTTGCAAAAACATTGCATTCCTCCCTCAGCATCTGTTTTACCTGCTGCTGTTGGTCACTTGTCAGATGGCTCAAATCCACTGGTGGGTCCCAGGGCTCAGTTTTTGTTGTCTGACTGGACTGCACTGTGGGTAAGGAAGTACTTCCGTCTGATGTCTTAGAAAGCTCACCCTCCATACATTTTAGCTGTGGCATGTAGATAGCATCAACATTGTGCAGCCACCCCAGTGTAGTGCGACCACAGAGGGTGATATAATGGTCAGTCATATTTTCCACAGTCACTGCAACTTTAGCATCACCTTCTGAGGGGAGCTGAATTAGCTGTTCTCTAACAACTAGGCCTGCTGGCCATGGTGTCTCACAGTTCGGCTCCAACACTGCATGTGACCCACTCAACACACTCTTATTTAGCAAACCACTGCACTCCACCATTGCACTGTCATCATGTTACGCTTTGGGATGGTCACAAGTCGCCTTCCTACTCGGGCTATGTGGGGATGGCTGTCAGGCGTTTGTTTCTTTAGGACAGACACGACAGCTCTTGCAGTTTTGTGCCCCACCTCAAATGCTGAGCACAATCTGTCCAGCATATGCCCTGGGGGGATACAGTCTTCACTGGTGTAATCTCTCAAAGCTAATTCTTCTATCACATTAAAGCCGATGATGGGGCATTCAATGTCACCACTGGCGACTAGGATTGGAACTTGGATTGGCCTGTTGGTCATCCCAGCCACAGCATTTTTGGACAGGCTGAACTCAGTCTTCCACTGACCTCATTTCAGCATCAGGCAGGTGTTTCTTTCTCCAATTCGTCCCCACTATCGATACTTGTGAGCCGGTATCCCACAATATTGTGGTGTCCACACCTCCTAAGAAGCCATAGACCTGGCATCTTTTGCCTACCAGCTCGCCATTTGTTGTTGTTTACCAGTGAGGGGTGCTTTGAGGCTGAATGGGTCGGTTTGGTGCTTCTCCCCTTCAGGGTTAAGTATGATTTCGATCTTACTTGAATTAGCTGAGCACTTTTTCCTACGACAACCTGCTGCCCAGTGTTCCGTACTGCCACACATTCATTCACATTTGTAACAGTGGTCACATTTGTTTCCTGTATTGGATGATTGACACTGCTGGCACTGTCTAACGTTTGTGCTCCTAGGCTGTGATTGGTATTTCCGGTCAGGTGGTTCGGCCATTCTCATGTGCTGAGGCTTAATGGTCTGCTAGAGGCTGGCAATGTGAGTGGTGAGGTTCTGCAGAGCCTCACATATAGCCTTGTTGCCTTGATCAACTTTATCCATTAATGTGTCTCGTTTGACCACTCCACCTTGCTTGTTCATACTGTCTGATGTGTGCATACTGCTTTCTTTCTCCACCTCTTGATCTTCCCCACTTACTGCTGCAACTTTGATCATCTTTGCTCTTGATGCAGCTGACAGTTTATTCTTTCTTTCCATTTCCGGACTGTATGCCGCTGTCATTTTTTCCAGAAGAACCTCATCTGTGATTTTAGGATTTTGCAGATATAGCTTCACATCAGCTCGGATGGTGTCATCATGGAGGCCAGTGAGTACTGTCTGGAGAAACTGATTTTGGATGAGCTCCGAACTGTACTTTAAACCAGACTTAACTCTCTCTGAAGCAAGAACAAGTTGTTGTCTCAAATCCAATGCTCGCATCAAAAACTGGATTGGAGTTTCTTTTGGCTCCTGTACAGCACGTGTGAGCGAGTGATACAACTCTGTGGCATCTTTCTCAATGTAATGAGTCCATAATATTTGCCTGAGAGCTTGCAAAGTCTACTCTACTCTCAAGGTAGCTTTTCAGTTTTGTTCCTGGGGTTATAGCTTGAATGATGGCTTCAACAATTTCTCCTTCATCATATCCCCTCTTCAATGCCCTCTGGATTTGTCTTTCCAAGCTAGTGTATGTTAATTTGTCCTTTTGGTTTGGTTCTCCAATTTGTCCCATTATTTTCAGATCCCGTCGGTACAGTGAGTGTACAAAAGGCCTTCAGATGAGAAACGGGGCATTACTTTTGCATCTCTTTTGCTTCACTTCATTAATTTTGTCATCTAATTCCAACAACAAAGACATTCCTTCATCGTCTCGTGCAGTAACATCCTCTCCCTCTAAGTACTGGAGAATACGCCGCCTCAGTTTACGAGGTAAGTCTTTTTCACTTTCATCCACGGCTAAACTGAGGGCAGCACAAATCTCATTCAAATCCGGTGCTAGCAGTGTAAGTAACTTTTCCTCTATCTCCTCAAGAAGTTGCTCCCAATCAGGAAACATCTGCTGTACTTTAGACATGACGAAAAACTTTTACCTTCACTACCTTTTCTCGGAGGGATGGCACTGCCATACGAGTTCAGGTGGGGGGTAGTGAGCAAGGCTAGTCTGTAGCTCGTCCTTCTTTGCGGTATAAACTCCAAACCGGGCGGAAACACCAAGATTATGTTGCACCCTCAGAGAGACATGACTCCATTCTGCTTTTTTGCAACTTTATTCTCCTCAGTTCAGGTTTGGAGTTTACAGGAAGCATAGCGTATCATCAGCAAAACATCGCTTCCTCACGTCTCAGACACTGTTTTTTTTCTGCGCTTACTGATGACATCACACGTCTGAACTCTGACCTCCTGGAGCCAGTAAACTACAAAAATTAACTAGAAATGTGTCCAAAAACAAAACACAATTAAATAAGAATAGTCTTTAAAGATTTTCCCAACAATACAGAAAAATGTACATTTTATAACTTCTTTTAGAGCGCAACACCTACTTACTTCTGAAAAGAAAGCCTAATTTCTGCTGTTCAATAGGCTACTGAACAAATGTAAACTTTTTAAAATTATGCAAAATGCAAAACGCTTAGCCGTGTCTCTAATAAAACCGCTGTAACTTCAGAGGTAATGTTCATATGTTGATTAATGGTTTTCTTTCGTTTTTGATGTACTGCAGAATATTTTTATAAAATCCCAGGCCAGGAAAATCACCTTCATGTTTTTCTGTGTTTTATCTTCAGCTACTTTGACACAAAGGCATCTGCTGTGATGCTTACACCTTTGAAAAAGTCTGGAAAGTGTCAGCTTCCTTTTTATAGATACAAAAATATGTAAATGTACTGATCTGAATTATAATATTTCTGACTGTCTAAGGCAAAATTTCCCAGATTTAAATCGAATCAAATCGTGGATCGAATCGATTCGGGACCTTGTGAATCGGAATCGAATCGATTCTAGAAATCAGTGACGATACCCAGCCCTACTGCAAAGTACCCAGGCGACAGTGTATGCATTAACGCTGAAGCTGTGCCGCTGCTGTGTTTGCTCACCTAGCCACTGTGACAAACCATCCTACTTTGGCAAAACATCCTACCGTAAGTAGTTTATGCACATTTCTGCAGTCACAGAGTAATTCCACCACAAATTTAAGTATGTATGACGGTTTGCCACTTAACTTTGCCCATCAGAGTATGCTTGTAGCTCATGTTCATAAAGCCAGGACGGTTTGCCACTTCATTTTACCCGTTAAAGTATGCTTTTAGGTAAAATTCACAAAGGTAGCATGGTTTGGCACTTAATTTTACCCGTCAGCGTATGTTTCTAGCTCTTATTAACAAAGGTAGGACGGTTTGCCACTTAATTTCGTGTTTTGCGCATGCGCAGAAAGAACGGGTAGGATGGTTTGCCAGTTTTGATGGATTCCCAGATCACCGGCAGCTGCACAGCGTGGTCTGACCGGCGAATATGGCTGTTTTTCGAGGCGATAAGCCAGGGAAGGGAGACCAACCAAAGGGAAAGCTAAGGGCCAGCTAAGGGGATACCAGGGGAATACCAGGGGAGAGGAAGTGCCCACGGAGGCTGCCGAAACAGGCTCTTGACGGACGCACATACATACAGCACTCTCAAGTAGTGATGTGTGAATCATGAATGAATCGTTCAATACTCGAGAATCACTTTACTGACTCGTAAACAAGCCCAACTGACTCATTCACTGACTCATCCCTGTTGCTGTTAGCAAACTAATTTCATTAGTAGAAATATATCTAGCTTATAATTAAAATTGTGTTTGGGGGGGGGAGCAACAGCCAGTTTCCTAACAGAAACATTTCTGCTCTGAACTGAAAGAAAAAACCCTGAGTAGAAAACTCACATCAAGACAATAGCTCCTCAGTTCACAGTGGCATCGCTCTGCTAACTTGCTAACAACACATTTGAGTTCACCCCCTCCCTTACTGTGTGAAATCGTTGAGTAAGCGAATCCGGTCATTAAGTGATGACGTGACGAATCCTACTTCCGGGCCTAAAGTAGTCTGCGTTTAATATGGCTTTTGTGTTGTTAACATGTTTAATGTTTTGTATTTTCTTCTATTTAATCTCAAAAAGCTCCTAAAAAAGTCAGTGATCACTGTTGACCTCCCTCGCCTTTTATTACTGCTAATCATTTATTTAAGCTCAGTTTTTAAAACTGTTGGGAGAAAACTCTGTAAAAAACCCAGGAGAAATAAAGACACAATGAGACAAAGTTACTTTCTTTGCTAAACGTGTACACGGGTGAGCTGCTGAGAACAACTCACACCCATGAACAGAGGCTTGGCATTTTTATAGGCACAAATCACAGAGACAGTGAGAACAGGATAAGAAAATAATAAACAGATAAAATAAACAACTCCATATGTGGCGCTAGTCTCGTCAGCAGAGAGCTGGGAGAAAGCTGTGAGAGATAAAACAATCTAAAACAATATGTCCCAAAACAATATGTCTTTGCTGGGAAAGTCTAAAAGGATAATTCTAAACTAATCTAACCATAGACAAAGGGCATCTTTGTACATTTAAAAGAAGGTAAAGAAACATAGAATCATTTTTCCTGTAACAAAAACCTTAGGATGTAACTACAGTCCAGCCCATGCAGCAGTATATGAATGACTAACCTCGTATTGTGGATGTAGCCAATCGTCCCTTAAAATACGGAATCGTCCGGTATTTAGAAACAAAAGTACACGTCCCGTATTGAGCTAATAAGGGACGCACTTTGTCCCGTAATACAGTGAGAATCAAAAGTAGTCTATAACTTTTAATGGAATTAACACTTTGTTTGAAAACATAATTCTCAGCCCCTCTCCTGCTTTGTGACCAATGAGCTGACAGCACACTTATGACAATTCGAGTATAACAATTCAGATTACCGCTCATCTCATTGGTCGAGGAAAGGTCGCTTGCGGAGAAAATACCGGAAGACAACAGATGACCACAACAACAAGCAAGGCCAACAGGGAAACAAACGCCGACACTGCAGTGCAAGTCTCGGATGACAGTACACCAAATGCTGGGCAGACACTGTGCGATTTTTTCAGTCGCGTTATTCAGCTCCTGCTCAAACTGCACGATTGACTCGCAGGGGTTAGAAGTTGGTAGATCACGATGCAGGGTCTCACACTATACCGCCCGATGCTCTGATGCGACCTGAGGGCTCACACTGTGCCTCCATAAAATGAAGGTTATAACAGAAAATCTGTCGATCGCTCTCTCTGTCTTTCACTCACACAGACACACCACCACCACCATCAACTTTGCTAAATTGCTAATGAAAAACACTGATCAGGCAGCTGTGATTGAGCAGCAATGTAAATCCAACTATTTTCACGGTTGTTGTGGTCATGATAATTTTGTGATGCCACATGGAAAAGGCTCGGATGAGCTTTCCAAAGTTCTACAAGTTGTGCCTCCATCGCTTGTGTCCAGATCACACGCTGCAGTGCCATGCTGCTCCGTCTTTTTCACCGACGTTTACGTGTTTGCGCGTGAGCAGTGTGAGCGCCTGTGGTGACACCCTCACGAGCGATTGATGATCGGGAGCTGGTCGTGAGGTGTTAATCACTTCTCGTTACCCCACGTATACTACACGACGCACGATGAAGGCCAAAATCAGTCCGATCACTCAAAAATCGGCTCAAAATGGGCCTAAAACCACACAGTGTAAGCCCAGCATTAGAGCAGCAATGTTTGTTCCCCTCAGAGAAAGGGAAGAATGGGAAAAGGAAAACACCTGGCTGGAAAAAGTTAATATGGGCATGTGCAGTGAATATCAGCGCTATGTGGCCAGAAGTGCGATAATATAACTTATTTTGTGTAATAAACAACTGCAAGGATAGATGATTACAACAAATTGATGACTAATACATAAAAATAATACATAGATGAATAATGATGATGAGTTATGATGCGTAATCATGGGAACAAGCGGGTTTTCAAACAGGAGCAGCTGATTAGCATTAGAAAAGCTGAAATAATACCTCAACTGAAGCCAATTGTACTAAATGCACTAAATGTGCACTGTTACAAGAATATTTTTCTTTCTATTGTTTTCTATTATTTTAAGTTAAGCAGGACAGAGTTCTTTTAAAGAAAGATTTACTTATATTCTCAAAAGTTAAGCATGACAGGCTTCTGTTTAAGAAAGAGACCTGTTTTATTGTGTTAATGTTGTCATTTTGAGCTAAAAATAAATGGCTAAATGATCATTTGTTTCACATGTGTTCATATCACAAAGAATAGAATATGCATCTACTTAAATCAACTTCAAGTCAAATGGTTAAAAAAATAATTTCACACACAAAAAAAGAGCTAGAAAATTCACCACACTGGGAAGGGTGAAGACAACTGGGTCGCCCGGCCCTGGCCACGAGGTGTCCCTTATTTATTTTTCAGGGAGTTGGCAACCCTATGTGGATGGATTATCTCAGTTGTTCTCCTGGCTGAAGTTTGGTCCTTTTACAGCATCCTGCCATGCGATTACATTTGTTCCTGACCACTCACGTTAACTTTTATCGAGTGGAAAAAAGTTAGCTTGTTTATATTATGCTAACATAGCTGTGTCGCTAGCAGTCACGTAGCACATCATACCAGCTAGCCAAACTTCAGTAACCCTACAAACGTCACTGCTGTTTAGTTTTCTGTCTTCATTTATGCTGGAAGTGATAACAGAGCTGTACATTGTAATTTGTTTCCAAAGCCCCGCAGTCAGGACATGCTATATTGTATTTAGATAGAAGCTCGCTAGCTCGCTAGCTTCTATCTCACTAGCTTCTATCTCACTTGCTGTTTAGTTTTCTGTCTTCATTTATGTTGGAAATGATAACAGAGCTGTACGTTTTAATTTGTTTCCAAAACCCCGCAGTCAGGACATGCTATATTGGTCGTGTCCAAATTCATGGGCTGCATCCTCCTGAGGACCTGGCCTTCGCGGTCTACGTGCGCCGGGACCTCAGAAGGTCGGGTAGGCCGGAAGTAAACGGCTGGGGAAATTGGACGGGCTAGCATACTGATTAGCGTCACCGCTGTCTCGGTGGAGTTTAATAAACTCGGCCGTCTGCTCCTTGCTATCTAAAATATAACAGGACACTGGCAGAAATTCTCGACCGTCTCACACTTCTGTTTAATCAGTTTTCTGTTTGACGTTTATTCAGCTGTGTGAAATACCCACCCGGGGGACTAATAAAGTTTTATTTTATCTAATCTAATCTAATAACCAAACCAATTTACTCGTGAACAAATAAAACACTGAAAAAAGCCCAACAATAACATGTTTAGGTTGTCTAAGTGACTTATATATTACATTTAACCTGTTGATGTTAAACTCAATTGTTACACCTGGTAGAGCAGAACACTGATCATTTACAGACAGTTTTTCAACTCTCAGTAATGCCATAGTGATCGTTTGATATATGGACCTGCGAGTTTAGGCCCAGACACGGCTAGTGACGTCAGACTTAACGACCGGATAACTTACTCACCCCCTCCTTTCCTGTGCTGAATCGTAGCATGAATGAATCACTCACTCACTCACCCCCTCCCTTGCTGTGCTGAATCGTAGCATGAACGACTCACTCACTGACTCACTCCCTTCCTGTACTGAATCATAGCTTGAACGACTCACTTACTCACCCCCTCCCTTCCTGTGCTGAATCGTAGCATGAACGACTGAGTGCTATACTTCTTCTTTTGCTACTTGGTAGGCAACCAATGTTAAGGCGCATTACTGACCCCTGGCTCACAACTCAGTGGACATTTAGATGAGAAAATATATATTTGACACATTTGAAGAAAATACTAATAAAATAAAATAAAAATAAATAAAATAAATGTTCCTTTAGAAATCTTAATTTTTTTTGCTCTTTTTTGCTCTATAAAATAGTTGTTTTTCTTTTTCAATCACTCATCTTAGCAGTAGTATATATATGAAAAGAGAAACAAATTAAGTTTGAGTGAAAATGGACATTTTTTGCACTCTCTGGACAACTGACTCAGTGACTCAAAAAACCTGATTCATTAAAAAGAATCGAATTTACCATCACTACTCTCAAGGCACTCACACACACAACACAAGTGGAGATCAAACGATCACTGGTGTCACATCTCACAGCTGTTTTATACGTGAGCCGGAGTGTCTTAAAGAAGTATCCACACGCCACAACCAAGGGGGGCCGTACCTGTACATATAGAATATGTAACGGTGTGGAGAGATAGTCTCGATATGCTAGAGAACCCGGGCTTCTGGAAAACCACCCTCTCCCTGCTCCGCTGATGGTAACAACAGTAGGCTATGGACAACTTTAAGTTTTTGATTTTAAATAGGCTATATACAATTCAATGGGAGCGACAGGATGGTTGGTTTCTTATCCTGTTCTACATTAGACATGCTAATTAGTGTGAATGCTTGAAAAGCATTCACAGTATTGTTCTTCTAATCTTTATTATTCCATTTTATTAGTGTGAATGCTTGAAAAGCATTCACAGTATTGTTATTCTAATCTTTATTATTATATTTAGTGTGAATGCTTGAAAAGCATTCACAGTATTGTTATTAGTGTGAATGCTTGAAAAGCATTCACAGTATTGTTCTTCTAATCTTTATTATTAGTGTGAATGCTTGAAAAGCATTCACAGTATTGTTATTCGAATCTTTATTATTATTCTATTTAGTGTGAATGCTTGAAAAGCATTCACAGTATTGTTGTTGTAATCTTTATTATTAGTGTGAATGCTTGAAAAGCATTCACAGTATTGTTCTTCTAATCTTTATTATTAGTGTGAATGCTTGAAAAGCATTCACAGTATTGTTCTTCTAATCTTTATTAGTGTGAATGCTTGAAAAGCATTCACAGTATTGTTCTTCTAATCTTTATTATTCCATTTTATTATTATTATCTATTCCGTACGTTTTTTGAAAGCCTACTCCTTCAAAACCATTCAACTTAGAAAAACCATTCAAACACCGTTAGATTCCTATTCTTTTGGACACTGTTGCTTGTATTTTTCTCATTTTTAACATTTATATTTTTAATTTTATTCAACTTTATTCAACAAAAATTTCCCATGTATTTCAATGGGGAGACCCTTCAAATTCTCATTCAACTTACTCATTTTTAAACTCTTACTACTTCCACATACATTGACATAGAGCCACCATTCAAACTTTAAAACGAAGACAAGACATTCAACTATTGAACTTGTATTTATCTTTTCAATATCTATTATACTTTTTCTTCAGTTCCAGTTTAAGTTTCATGATGTTTTTTCACCCGTTTCAGAGTTTATAATGGGTGTGTATGGGACGGAATGTTGGGGCTAGAGTGAGGCAGCTCAACTGCTAGAGTGAGAGGAGCAAAAAAATTAATCTTAAAATCTTTTTTAAAACTGCTGCTGTGTCTGCAGCGTTTGCTCTACAGGTATGATTTTACCCTCAAAACGTAGCCATGGCTGTCCTCTTTCATCCAATGTGTTTACTATTGTACTAGGTGTTATGGTTCTTTCGTAAATGTCACCAATGCACAGCCTCCTCCCTCCAACTCTTCCATAGACTCTAATGTTAAAATGGCTCAGAAGGTTCGTTTGAAAATCAGAAGAGCATGGTGTCTTTCCACTGTCACCACGTCCATATAATAAACTCCACAGGCATGAAAACTGAGAATTCAGTAGACTAGAAGCTGCTGTCGCTCACGGTGAAAGAATTTTGTCAATACGACTTTTACTTTTCATTTGGGAACGATTTGTTTCGGCCTGACTTTTCTGTTCATTTTAAGCAGCAAAAGTGAGGCGCATGTCTGTGTACGTGTGTATGGAGCCATTGGGTGCGGTCACTATAGCAACCAGGCTCACACCTGCCTGCTTAACGAGCTCTGCCTGCCACTGTACCAAGATTCATCTTAAGCACTTCTCTTTCAACTGCTGCTGTGTCCACAGTGTTACAGCCATCATTTTACCCTCAAATTGTCGCCATTATTGTTCTCTTTCCAACACCGTATCTTTCAAAGCTCAGGCATTTAAACTTTTTAAACTGTGTGTATCAAAGTGGAGGGATCACATTTGAGTCATTCAGTGATTCAAAGAATATGACCTTTTAATATTCATTCAGATGTTTTCTGACTCTAAATGTTCTTTTCTCATTTCTTAGGGTTTTCTAATTTACATTTAAAACATTTTCAGTTTTTTTCCAACTCCTTCTTCTGTGTAACCTTCAGCTTTTAGCAGTTCAGCACCTTTGTTTTCAGGTTAAATTCGGGGGTTTTTTGTTTGTTTTTTTAAAATTTCATTTAATATTTTTAACTCAAAATTCAGCAATTAATTCATTTCAGTGCATACATTCAGATTCAAGCATTCACACTGCAGTTTCTTCAGAAAATGCACTTTCTAGTATTTTATTATTTTTCCGTACGTTTTTTGAAAGCCTACTCCTTCAAAACCGTTCAACTTAGAAAAACCATTCAAACACCGTTAGATTCCTATTCTTTTGGACAACACTGCTTCTATTTTTCATATTTTTAACATTTATATTTTTAATTTTATTCAACTTTTTTCAACAAAAATTTATAATGTATTTCAATGGGGAGACCCTTCAAATCCTCATTCAACTTACTCATTTTTAAACTCTTACTACTTCCACATACATTGACATAGAGCCACCATTCAAACTTTAAAACGAAGACAAGACATTCAACTATTCAACTTGTATTTATCTTTTCAATATCTATTATACTTTTTCTTCAGTTCCAGTTTAAGTTTCATGATGTTTTTTCACCCGTTTCAGAGTTTATAATGGGTGTGTATGGGACGGAATGTTGGGGCTAGAGTGAGAGAGCTCAACTGCTAGAGTGAGAGGAGCAAAAAAATTAATCTTAAAATATTTTTTAAAACTGCTGCTGTGTCCACAGCGTTTGCTCTACAGCCACCATTTTACCCTCAAAACGTAGCCATCGCTGTCCTCTTTCATCCAATGTGTTTACTATTGTCCTAGGTGTTATGGTTCTTTCATAAATGTCACCAATGCACAGCCTCCTCCCTCCAACTCTTCCATAGACTCTAATGTTAAAATGGCTCAGAAGGTTCGTTTGAAAATCAGAAGAGCATGGTGTCTTTCCACTGTCACCACGTCCATATAATAAACTCCACAGGCATGAAAACTGAGAATTTGGTAGACTAGACATTGCTGTCGCTCACGGTGAAAGAATTTTGTCAATACGACTTTTACTTTTCATTTGGGAGCGATTTGTTTCGGCCTGACTTTTCTGTTCATTTTAAGCAGCAAAAGTGAGGTGCATGTCTGTGTACGTGTGTATGGAGCCCTTGGGTGCGGTCACTATAGCAACCAAGCTCACACCTGCCTGCTTAACGAGCTCTGCCTGCCACTCTGCCAAGATTCATCTTAAGCACTTCTCTTTCAACTGCTGCTGTGTCCACAGTGTTACAGCCATCATTTTACCCTCAAAACGTCGCCATCGTTGTTCTCTTTCCAACATCTTGTCTTTCAAAGCTCAGACATTTAAACTTTTTAAACTGTGTGGATCCAAGTGGAGGGATCACATTTTAGTCATTCAGTGATTCAAAGAATATGACCTTTTAATATTCTTTCAGATGTTTTCTGACTCTAAATGTTCTTTTCTCATTTCTTAGGTTTTTCTAATTTACAATTAAAACATTTTCAGCTTTTTTCCAACTTCTTCTTCTGTGTAACCTTCAGCTTTTAGCAGTTCAGCACTTTTGTTTTCAGGTTAAATTCGGGGTTTTTTTTTAATCTCATTCAAAATTTTTAACTTAAATTCAGTAATTATTTCATTTCAATGCATACATTCAGATTCAAGCATTCACACTGCAGTTTCTTCAGAAAATGCACTTTCTAGTTATTATTAGTGTGAATGCTTGAAAAGCATTCACAGTATTGTTATTCTAATCTTTATTATTAGTGTGAATGCTTGAAAAGCATTCACAGTATTGTTATTCTAATCTTTATTATTATTATATTTTATTTTTCCGTACGTTTTTTGAAAGCCTACTCCTTCAAAACCGTTCAACTTAGAAAAACCATTCAAACACCGTTAGATTCCTATTATTTTGGACAACATTGCTTCTATTTTTCTCATTTTTAACATTTATATTTTTAATTTTATTCAACTTTATTCAACAAAAATTTCCCATGTATTTCAATGGGGAGACCCTTCAAATTCTCATTCAACTTACTCATTTTTAAACTCTTACTACTTCCACATACATTGACATAGAGCCACCATTCAAACTTTAAAACGAAGACAAGACATTCAACTATTCAACTTGTATATATCTTTTCAATATCTATTATACTTTTTCTTCAGTTCCAGTTTAAGTTTCATGATGTTTTTTCACCCGTTTCAAAATTTATAATGGGTGTGTATGGGACGGAATGTTGGGGCTAGAGTGAGGCAGCTCAACTGCTAGAGTGAGAGGAGCAAAAAAATTAATCTTAAAATCTTTTTTAAAACTGCTGCTGTGTCCGCAGCGTTTGCTCTACAGGTATGATTTTACCCTCAAAACGTAGCCATCGCTGTCCTCTTTCATCCAATGTGTTTACTATTGTCCTAGGTGTTATGGTTCTTTCATAAATGTCACCAATGCACAGCCTCCTCCCTCCAACTCTTCCATAGACTCTAATGTTAAAATGGCTCAGAAGGTTTGTTTGAAAATCAGAAGAGCATGGTGTCTTTCCACTGTCACCACGTCCATATAATAAGCTCCACAGGCATGAAAACTGAGAATTAGGTAGACTAGACATTGCTGTCGCTCACGGTGAAAGAATTTTGTCAATACGACTTTTACTTTTCATTTGGGAGCGATTTGTTTCGGCCTGACTTTTCTGTTCATTTTAAGCAGCAAAAGTGAGGTGCATGTCTGTGTACGTGTGTATGGAGCCATTGGGTGCGGTCACTATAGCAACCAGGCTCACACCTGCCTGCTTAACGAGCTCTCTCTCTCACTCTGCCAAGATTAATCTTAAACACTTCTCTTTCAACTGCTGCTGTGTCCACAGTGTTAAAGCCATCATTTTACCCTCAAAACGTCGCCATCGTTGTTCTTTTTCCAACATCTTGTCTTTCAAAGCTCAGAGATGTAAACTTTTTAAACTGTGTGGGTCCAAGTGGAGGGATCACATTTTAGTCATTCAGTGATTCAAAGAATATGACCTTTTAATATTCTTTCAGATGTTTTCTGACTCTAAATGTTCTTTTCTCATTTCTTAGGTTTTTCTAATTTACAATTAAAACATTTTCAGCTTTTTTCCAACTTCTTCTTCTGTGTAACCTTCAGCTTTTAGCAGTTCAGCACTGTTGTTTTCAGGTTAAATTCAGGTTGTTTTTTTTGTTTTTTTATCTCATTCAAAATTTTTAACTCAAAATTCAGCAATTAATTCATTTCAGTCCACATGTCTGTGTCCGTGTGTATGGAGCCCTTGGGTGCAGTCACTATAGCAACCAGGCTCACACCTGCCTGCTTAACGAGCTCTGTCTCTCACTCTGCCAAGATTAAATCAAAAATGTGTGTTACATCTAAGCAGTTGTAGTAAGATTAACTTTTTCAATAGGTACAATAAGACAGGTTTGACAGGCTTTTGCCACAGATTAACAGTATGTCAGTAGTTAATATAGGCTAACTGAATAGAGCCCTGAATTATTGCCCTGTTAAATTCAAGTTGATTGTGTATTGGTGGACTTGTCTTCTCCACACAGGTTTTTCATACCTCGGCAGTTTTAGTCAGTTGATGACTTTAAAATAATCTTTTCTGACTGGATAATTAAAGCTCACAGCATCTACCTGTCTGTAGTGTATTTTCCCACATTTTAAATAATCGAATCTCATTTAATGTCTCTGTTTTTAGTCTGTATAGTTTATCTCCCCACGAATACGCTCAAAGTAGTCTTAAAATAAAATCCATAAAACAGTTCAAGATGACATACTTTTTATTTGCTAATTTAATGCCAGTTGCCCTCTTTCCTGAGTATAAGCGAATGAGTGACATAAAGAGAAAAAGTACCAATTTGTATGCTGGTGAGTCTTGTGTATTTTTTTCTCTGTCTCTCTATGACAGAGAAATATATATGCTCATTATTGATGTTCAAACTGATGCTCAAATTTCCAAGCACCACCTGAACGCCTCATCAGTCTTTAACTAATCACTGCACCAACTGCCGTCATTCCGCTTTGCTCTCTGCTGTGGTAAGTACAATACACTCAGTACAGCACGGTTTTAATTTTATGATGGTAAAAATACATGTTTGACATTTAAACTCACATATCAAGTCTTTTTAAAGTTCAACAGAGTTCAAAGAATAAAGAAAGCAAAAAAAGAATAACCTTTGCTACCATTTATATAGGTTTATGACTTTTGCTGTTAGCAGCAGTGCTAATGCTAGCTTCAATGCTAATGCTAGCTATAGTGCTAACACTAGCCTTAGCAGTTGTTAACTGACAAAAAGAATATTCTTGTGCTATTCCTGTGATATTTATTGGCGGTCAGTGAGACAAAAGTAACAAATGAGATTTATTATTGCCATTGTGCCTCAGTTTTAACAGTAAGAGTACTTTATGACTTTTGCTGTTAGTAGCAGTGCTAATGCTAGCTTCGATGCTAATGCTAGCATCAATGCTAACGCTAGCTATAGTGCCAACACTAGCCTTAGCAGTTTTTAACTGACAAAAAGAATATTCCTGTGATATTCCTGTGATATTTATTGGCGGTCAGTGAGACAAAAGTAACAAATGAGCTTTATTATTGCCATTGTGCCTCAGTTTTAACAGTAAGAGTGCTAGTTCTACCAGCAGTGCTAACACTAACTGAAGTGCTAACGCTAGCAGGAATGCTAGCGTTAGCAGCGATGCTAAGGCTAGTAACAGTCTAACAGTAGCCTTATATAAGTACTTAAATAAATACTTCAGTTAATTAGTTTGAATTATAAAATGGCTGCTGTATCAGCTGGTGTGCTATATTACTCTATAATTACCCTGCTGACTATAAGTTCAGTGTATCATGTCGTGTGGGCTTTGTTTTTTTGTTAGTCTGATAACACTGTACAGACAACTAACATGTTATTTCTTGTCTTACACTTTCAGGAACTTGACTCACATCTGTGCTTTGCCTGGTAGGTGTGCACATACTGTTAGAGAAGTACACCAAATTTTTAAAAAAAGAGTCTGACTAATATAAGCTTTAAAGTGATGGGTTCAAACTTTGTGCTAGACCTTTTAAACACATTTTTATAATAAATACACATAAGTTCAGCTTAACAATTGGGCTAAAATATTTTTTTCGTACATTTTTGCACATTACATGTGATTAGTTAACAATTCACTCAATCATATTTGTATTTAAAAATATTATTGCTGAATTTAATTAAATATTTATTCTTTTAACACTAGGAAGGCCCAGGCTTCTACCTTTCTACCTTTAAAACCCGGAGAGCAGCCAAATGGCTGGTAGGCTTTTAGCTAAGCTTTAGCTTCAGGCAAGTGGAAGCTAAATTGGCTAGTCATTCATATGTAAATTGGGTTGTTACCTGGGAATTCTGGAGGGAGGGGAGTGGGGGTGTGTGGATGAGGGGGTGGGGGAGCTGCTAAAAGCGGTGAGCTTCCTTTTGTTTCATCTTGATGCATTCTCAATCATCCAGGGAAACAAATCTCCAAAAGTCACCAACTTGGAGTGTTTCAGTTTGCCATCTTAGGGAGAAATCAACACACATGGGTGTAGGTCCTTTGTTGCTGAGATTTATTGATAAAAACAGTACAAAAAATCAACCATTTGTACACATTTTTACAAATAATTATAAAAAGTGAGTGAGTACATTTCAACATTTTCAGCAATCACTCACAATCCTGGCACTGCCATGGTATCTGTAGTCTGCATTTACCACATGTGTATCTGTTGCAGTGAACACATCGCACAGTGGCATGATTGTTCTTGCAATTGTGTTTGACCTGACACATGGCTCTTTTTCCAGGGCTCGGTGTGGAGGGTTGTGTCAAAGGCAACTGTTCTTTTCTTGCCTTCTTCGCAGCTACATGAGAGTGAGCTAACTCCCTTGCAAGCTCCACCAGGAAGTCCACCCGTCTTTCCTTCGTCCCGGAGCATGCTTGATACAGCACATGTGCATTCAGTGCTGCCATGTCAATCATGTTATAAAACACGGCAACTGGCCAGCGCCGTGTTCCTCTGCGGACAGTGTACTCCCGAACCATCTGGTCCATCACATCCACGCCACACTTTGTTTTGTTGTAAAGGGTGACAGTGTTTGGCTTCCTTTTGGTAGTGTTATCAGTCTGAACCACGCCGTGCATGCTGCTAAGAATATAGACTGTCTTCTTCCGTTTGGCCGCATACGCCGTCAGCGTGGCAGCAGAGGTTGAAAACACCTAAGAAATAAGATAAATTGTTATTTCCATAGCACTTTTACACACAATGAAAGGGAGACAGGTCCCCACCTGTTCTTCACGCCACACTGTGCCATCTTTCGCTGTCTCAGTCCCCAAACAAGCTCTCTTTTTAGGTGGAGAAGCAGTCTCCTCATCTGCAGTGTGAACAAATTCAAATTGTGAGCAATGGGAAGGTCCAGTATCTCCTCCTTTTTCACATCGCTTTCACTTGCGCAAAAACTTCTTAGACGGAAAACCACCATCCTCGGCACAGTCAACAAGATTCGCAGGGAAATTCCTCAATCCACTAGACAGACAGATCGCAATGAATTCACCACTCAGGTATGTTGCAGGTCTTTTCTGGTTCTATGTTTATGTGTTTCATTGTGTGTAAAAGTGCTATGGAAATAACAATTTATCTTATTTCTTAGGTGTTTTCAACATCTGCTGCCACGCTGACGGCGTATGCGGCCAAACGGAAGAAGACAGTCTATATTCTTAGCAGCATGCACGGCGTGGTTCAGACTGATAACACTACCAAAAGGAAGCCAAACACTGTCACCCTTTACAACAAAACAAAGTGTGGCGTGGATGTGATGGACCAGATGGTTCGGGAGTACACTGTCCGCAGAGGAACACGGCGCTGGCCAGTTGCCGTGTTTTATAACATGATTGACATGGCAGCACTGAATGCACATGTGCTGTATCAAGCATGCTCCGGGACGAAGGAAAGACGGGTGGACTTCCTGGTGGAGCTTGCAAGGGAGTTAGCTCACTCTCATGTAGCTGCGAAGAAGGCAAGAAAAGAACAGTTGCCTTTGACACAACCCTCCACACCGAGCCCTGGAAAAAGAGCCATGTGTCAGGTCAAACACAATTGCAAGAACAATCATGCCACTGTGCGATGTGTTCACTGCAACAGATACACATGTGGTAAATGCAGACTACAGATACCATGGCAGTGCCAGGATTGTGAGTGATTGCTGAAAATGTTGAAATGTACTCACTCACTTTTTATAATTATTTGTAAAAATGTGTACAAATGGTTGATTTTTTGTACTGTTTTTATCAATAAATCTCAGCAACAAAGGACATACACCCATGTGTGTTGATTTCTCCCTAAGATGGCAAACTGAAACACTCCAAGTTGGTGACTTTTGGAGATTTGTTTCCCTGGATGATTGAGAATGCATCAAGATGAAACAAAAGGAAGCTCACCGCTTTTAGCAGCTCCCCCACCCCCTCATCCACACACCCCCACTCCCCTCCCTCCAGAATTCCCAGGTAACAACCCAATTTACATATGAATGACTAGCCAATTTAGCTTCCACTTGCCTGAAGCTAAAGCTTAGCTAAAAGCCTACCAGCCATTTGGCTGCTCTCCGGGTTTTAAAGGTAGAAAAGCCAAATGGCTGGGCTCTGGGCCTTCCTAGTGTTAAAAAGTGCCAAATTGTGCAACTTTTTGCACATGGCAGCCGACAACAGTTTAGCTTGAATATTTGTTTTGTCCTTTTTCAGTAGTCACAATTAGTTCATACAATTACCATGTGATATAATTTTATTAAAATTATTATTTTTTTCTTGTTTTTTGTTCACAGTGTGCAGAAGAAGAACAAGGACCAGATCTCCAGTCTTCTATCTCACATCCCAACCCCCCAACCCCTCTATCTTCTGTCCTACTCCACCTGTTGTCTCTGCCTTCTTTCCATCTGTATTTCACCCTGTGGTTTGTGAGAAATTTTGCCAAACCAAGAATCTTATTGCGGTTTGATTTAAAGCCGTGTCTCTCCTGCTCTGTCTGTTCTCTCTGCTAAATTTTCTCTCTACCTGTTTTTCACTCTTTGGCTTGCTGCTGAAAAATGCACAAGCCAATAAAACAATAAAGAGTGCATATTTTGCCTCAACCTGAGAACAAACTGAACAAACAAAGAAAACTCTGCGGTTTGATTTAAAGCCGTGTCTCTCCTGCTCTGTCTGTTCTCTCTGCTAAATTTTCTCTCTACCTGTTTTTCACTCTTGGCTTGCTGCTGAAAAATGCCAAGCCATTAAAGCAATAAAGAGTGCATATTGCCTCTACCTGAGAACAAACTGAACAAATAAAGAAAACTCTAATTCACGGTTTGATTGTGATTTCCCAGCCGTGTTTCTCCTGCTCTGTCTGTTCTCCCTTCTAAATTTTCTCTCTAGCTGTTTTTCACTTTGCGCTTGCTGCTAAGTTGTGCCAAGCCAATAAAGAGAGTGCATATTATTCTCTCGACTGACAAACTGTCAAACAAACAAAGACATCTGTTTCTGAGAAATAAAAACTGAAATATAAAGACAAAGAAAACATCTCCTGCTCTGTGCCACTCTTATTTTATAAACATATTTTCTAAAGACTAAGAGAAACACTTGTGTAAAAATGCCAAGGAAGCAGAAAAAGTCACAAGCTGCAAAACAACGCTGGAAGAAGTTCCATGAGTTTCATGAAGTACCAACATGTGAACAAGCTGAGTGTGATTTTCCTCAGAGCTCTGCAGAAGACTTTGTGTCTGCAAAGACCAATGCTGATGGTGTCAAACAGGCAGGTCAACATGTTCCTGCACATGTACAACAGGTATCCTATGCAGATGCTGTAAAGATTGGATTGCAGCATGAATTTAATGATCATCAGGTAAACCATAGAGACCAACCTGAGGTGTCAAGTGCCCCACAGGTGGGTTATGCTGATATTGTAAAAAGAGGCCGTCACAGTGATGTGACAGGACCATCTCATGCAGAAAGAGTGAACTTTGAAAACCAGCCCTCTGTTACACATATCTGTGCATCTCACAGCCAGGCTCATCCCAAATATGGAGACTCCAGAAACAAGCAGTGCACATGTAACTCACTCACATTTCTTGCTTTCCTTCATGAGAATGATAACATGACTACAGCTGACCTTAATCTGGTCTTGGATAAAGGTGATGTGATGTACAAAGAGGCCAAGAAAAGATTTCCTAAAAATATTCATTTGGCAACCGATGAGCTGCCAGACAAAGTTGATGCTCGCTGGTCTATGTATGATGTCGACATGACACAGCCTTCCCGGTATGGGACATTTGAAGAACCTCCAGAGGAAGCAGTAGATACCTTTCTCAGCTTAGAAGCAGGACTGAGCTGCCTGTTGTCAGATGTGCAGTATGCCTTATTGATTATGAGTGGATTGTGTATCGCAGTGTTCAGATCCACATCAGGCAAATATGGTTTCTTTGATCCACACTCCAGAACACCCAGTGGTCTTCCTCTACTACTACAGTCACGTAATCGTGGTACAGCAGTGATGCTGAAATTCACACTCCTCAGTGACATGATTAAGAGGATCCAAGATTCTTATGAAATGATGGAGATATCACCCTCTTGTAACTATGAACTGAAGCCTGTGCAGTTCTACAGTATGAGCACAGTCAACCTGAGTGATACTATCACAGACACAGTCTGCAGACCAACAGCTGCCACTGCTGTGGCATCTACTCACTCTGATACAACTGTTGATGAAGCAAACTCCTCTACTCCAAGGAGAAACACAACGACTGATCTGACTGAGAACATCTTTTGTCAAATGTCCATTTGTACGCCACCGGTGAAACAAAAAGAAGTCCACGTGACTCAGTTCACATCATATGAAGATCAGAATGAACCTCCTAATATACCAACTGAAGAACTATGCAGTGAATTAAGTTTCCTTCCATCAAGTGATGCTTTTTCATGTCAATCAAATGCTGCCATAACAAATGTTGCTGCCTGTGACCTTTCTGATATAGTTTTACAAAAAGTGAAAAAAGTTAATAAACAACAAAGGCAAAAAATGAGAAGAAGATTAATGGCATCAGAGAAACCCAGAAATCAGAGAAAAGAAAACCAAAAAAGGAAAGAACGACAAAAGTATGCTTCAAACAAAGAGTACAAAGAAAAGAAAAAGTCTTGCACAAGCGAGGCATATAAAAACAATCCTGAAGTCAGACAGAAAAAACAACAGTATATGAAAAGACGTTACTGTGAAAATGATGAATTCAGAAAGAAACAAAAACAATATGTTAAAAAACGTTTTTCTGAGAATTCTACAGTTAGAAAGAAACAACAACAATATATTAAAAGACGCTACTGTGAGAACGATGAATTCAGAAAGAAACAACAACAATATATTAAAAGACGCTACTGTGACAATGCTGAATTTAGACAAAAACAAAAAAACTATATCACTAAAAGGTATCAAGAAAACCCTGAATTCAGAGAGAGACAGAGATCTCGAGTGACTCAGCGTTATGCACGTGATGACGCATTCAGAGTAAGACACAGACAACTAATGAAACAACTAATGCGAGACAGGTATCAAAGTAATCTTGCCTTCAGGATTATGCACAATATGAGATGTGCAATGAAAATAAAAAGGAAATACAGATGGGTGAACAGACAAACCCAAGAGAGTGACAACAGTGTGATTAACGAGGCCATATCTGTGTTCAAATCACAAATCAAAGTTGGACCATCATGCCCATGTACTGTATGCTTCAAGGCTTCATTTCCAAACCAAGTACGACCCTGCAGAAGGTCAAATTATGTCAAAAACCCACATGTGGTTGCAACATGTTTGACAGGAAAGTTTGTTCATGTTTGTGATGAAAACTGCAGAAATGAGCAGTGCAATGTTCCCGATGAGAGAAAGAGAGAGTGGATTTGTCACACCTGCCACGATCATCTTAAAAATGGATCCATGCCAGCACTTGCTGTTGCCAATAAGTTGGATCTTGCTGATATTCCAGCTGAACTTTCTGATCTCAACATACTGGAGAGACATCTCATAGCCAAGTGCATACCATTTGCCAAGATCATTCCTCTTCCCAAAGGCAGACAAAGAGCAATTAGAGGAAATGTGGTCTGTGTCCCATCAGAGGTACAGGAAACTGTTGAAACACTACCTCGATTGAGAATTAATTCTCAGGTCATGAGAGTAAAATTGAAGAGACGCTTGTCTTACAAAGGTCATCAGCTGTTTCAGACTGTAAGCTGGTCTAAACTTGTGCAAGCACTGCATAAACTCAAGCAG
Organism: Astatotilapia calliptera; assembly: GCF_964374335.1. NCBI lineage: Eukaryota > Metazoa > Chordata > Actinopteri > Cichliformes > Cichlidae > Astatotilapia > Astatotilapia calliptera. The sequence continues at coordinate 7,164,673 of NC_137431.1, read as the reverse complement.
ATTCATCCACAGTATAAGGATGTGAGCATCAGAGATGATGCTGAGCTGTGTGATCCAACTCTTCCTGATGAAGATGATGAGGATGATGATGATGAAAACATGAATGAGGACGATTATGATGAGGCTGATTTAATGGAAATTGACAGCTGTGAGAAAAATGCACTGAGTGAAGCACAAAATATAAATGAACAGGACATTGACATGTTACCCTGTGATGGTGAACAATCGCATGAACAGATGAGAGATGATTCAGAGCAAGCAGATGGACTGACTAATGGTGGTTTTGCACTCGAGTCCTGTTTGCAGCCCCCTGATGTGGCTGAGGAGATATTATGTTTCAGTGAAGGAATCTACTCTGTTGCTCCTGCAGAGAGAAACAATCCAATAAGTTTTTTCAAAACACCTAAACTGGAGGCCATGGCCTTCCCTGTGCAGTTTCCTACAGGCCAAAACACACTTGATGAAAGAAGGCTGATCAAAGTATCCCCCAGTGGGTATTTCAAATCAAGACTTTTCTGCATTGATGATCGTTTTGCCAAAGACACAAACTATTTATTCTTTGCACAGTTTGTGACTGAAATACACTTGGCTACATCCAGCATGACAGTACAGTTAAGGAAGGCAAAGCCTCTGACCAGAGATGGTAGAAAAATAACCTCAGGCATGTTACAAGATAAACATGAGGTGGAGAAACTGGTGCGAAATAAAGATGCAGTGAGATTCATGCAGCCTCTGAGAGGAACCCCAGCCTATTGGGAGAAAACAACAAGAGATCTTTTTGCCATGATCAGACAGTTGGGAACTCCCACGTTCTTTTGCACATTTTCAGCTGCTGAAATGCGCTGGCCTGAAGTGATCGAGGCAATAACAAGGCAGCAAGGTGAACAAGTGAATTTTGAAGGACTCGACTGGTCAGCAAAGTGTGACATCCTGAGAAGCAATCCTGTCACAACAATGCGCATGTTTGACAAGAGAGTTGAAGCATTATTCAGAGATTTACTCTTATCTCCCGCAGAGCCACTTGGCAAAGTCATTGACTACTTTTACAGAGTTGAGTTTCAGCACAGAGGAAGCCCACACATACACTGCCTCCTGTGGGTAGAAGGTGCTCCTGTGTTTGAGGAGGATGATGAGCAAACTGTTGTTGATTTTATAAACAAATACATCACAGCTCAGCTGCCTGATCCACATAAACAACCTGAACTGTACAAAAAAGTAACAGAAGTGCAAAAACACAGTAAGAACCACACAAAGACGTGCTTTAGGAGTTTAAGCTCCGGGTGCCGTTTTGGTTTTCCCAAACCACCCTGCAATGAGACAATGATCACAAGACCCAGTGAGGATGATGCACTGGAAGTAGAAACGGCAAAGAACAAGCTCAGACCACTGAACCAGCTGCTGAATGAACCTGAAACTGCTTCCATGAGTTTAGAGCAGCTCTTGGAAAGATGCAAGTTGACACATGCAGAATATCAGAGATACCTGAATAAAATGAACATGAGGAGTACGATCATACTAAAGCGTGATCCAAAAGACTCTTGGATAAACGGCTATAATCCACATCTGCTTGAAGCCTGGAACAGTAATATCGACATAAGCTTTGTTTTAGATGCTTTTGGTGCTGCAAATTATTTAATGAAATATATATCAAAAAAAGAGGGCGGGCTATCTGAGTACCTGAAAACTGTCATTGAGAACTCCCATAAGGACAGTGTAAATGAGTGCGATGAAATGAGAGCCGTCATGCAGGCATATTCAAAGAAGCGAGAGATCAGTGCACAGGAGTGTGTTGCTCGTGCATGTGGTCTTCACATGAAGCAATGCTCACGTGCTGTAATATTCATTCCAACTGATGATAATCCTGTGAAAATGAGTCGTCCCCTGTCAGTTCTGGACAACACAACACCTGAGTCTTCCAATGTTTGGATGACATCTTTGAATGACAAATACAAAGCCAGACCTGAAACACCAGAGTATGAGGAGATGTGCATGGCAGACTTTGCTGCTACTTGCAGGATTGTCTATGGCCAACAGAAAAAAGGTAAAGATGTTTTGCCCCTTCTCAATGAGATGGGGTTTGTGCAAAGGCGCAAAAACAATAAGCCTGCTATCATCAGATTTCACCGCTGCTCACAAGAAAAACATCCAGAGCAATATTACGGAAGACTGCTTAAACTGTACCTTCCTCATCGTTCAGACCACGAACTGAAAACACCATCGTTGCCAACCTATCAGGCTTTCTATGGTGCTGGCTGTGTACAGCTACCAGGTACTGACCATCTTGAGTACGTGCAACACATTGTCAAAAGAAACAGAGAAAAATATGAGAAAAACAGTGAGGAGATCGAGAGCGCTGTTGAGGAATATGAGCAGAACAGAGGTGTGACTGACGAATGGTGTAATCTGGCACCTGAATCAGATCTCGTAAGGTTGCCACTTGTTGAACAAGAAAGAGAGCGAGACAATGAAAATGAACAGGAAGATGTGCCCGACTACAGCCGTCAGGCTGATGCTTCAACAGAAGTCAGAGCCATCAGGGAACCCCCTGCTATTGATCCCACATTGTTACGTCAGATGTTTCAGAATCTGAACAAGAAGCAAGCCTGCATATTTTATGCAGTTAGAGACTGGTGCATTAAAAGAGTCTGTGCTCTAAATCCAGAGCAGTTTTTCTTTTATATTAATGGTGGTGCTGGAACAGGAAAATCACATCTTATCAAATGCATCTACTCAGAAGCATCTAAGATACTGAGCAAAGTGCCCAGATATGCAGACGACGTTGACATATCAAAACCCACTGTCCTGTTAACTGCTTTCACTGGGACTGCAGCTTTTAACATTTCTGGAACAACACTGCATTCTCTTCTCAAGCTGCCTAGAAGCTTAAAACCTCCCATTCAGGGACTTGGCAATCAGCTGGATGAAGTCAGATCAGAACTTTTGAATGCTGAAATAATCGTCATTGACGAAGTGTCTATGGTGTCAAGACATCTGTTTGCATATGTAGATGCAAGACTCAAACAGATCAAAGGGACTCGGAGACCCTTTGGAGGCATGTCAGTCATTGCTGTCGGAGACTTCTATCAGCTACCCCCAGTGCGACAGTCTAAACCTCTCTGTGTGCACGACCCGTCTGAGATCGACCTGTGGCGGGAGCATTTTCAGATGATCACTCTGACTGAGATTATGCGTCAGAAAGATGATGTTGTCTTTGCAGAGATGCTGAACAGAATTCGTGTGAAAGGAAAGTTGGATGAGCTTTGCGAAGCAGATAGAAATTTGTTGTCACAGGCCATAACTGAACCAGCCCATTGTCCAACTGATGCGTTGCACATTTTTGCAACTAATAAAGAAGTGGATGCACACAACTCTGCAACACTGGCTCTGCTCCACACTCATATCATTGACATCCATGCAGATGATTATAGAAAAGATCCTAGAACTGGCAGAATGGCACTTCAAGACAGACCGTTGAAAGGAGGTAAAAACGAGTTACCAGACACACTGAAAGTTGCAGAAGGAGCTCGTGTCATGCTCACCAGAAACATTGACATACAAAATGGTTTGGTTAATGGAGCTTTTGGAATACTACTTAGAGTAGTTCACTCTGAAAACGACCAACACATCATCAAGCTTGGACTTAAAATGGATAATGAGACATCTGGAAAGAATAACCGCACACCAGCAGACGACATGGTGTACATTGAGAGAGCAGAGGAGAATCTGAAGCAGAAAGGAGTGGTACGAAGACAGTTCCCAGTGAAGCTGGCCTTTGCATGTACAATACATAAGGTACAGGGTATGACAACTACATCAGCTGTTGTCTCTCTTAAGAGCATTTTTGAGCCCGGCATGGCCTACGTAGCTGTCAGTAGAGTGACGTCTCTCAGTGGACTGTATCTTCTTGATATGGAAGAGAAAAAAATATTCACCAACCCAGAAATCACTGCAGCGCTTGAGAACATGAGACAAGCCAACCTTGATGACATGATGCCTCTTCTACACGTGAGGCAAACACTGAGCAGGTCAGAGGTTTTCACCATTGTTCATCATAATACAGAGGGACTGCCAGCTCACATTAATGACATCAAAAGTCACCATGAATTGTGTCTAGCAGATGTTTTGTGCCTAACAGAAACACACCTGCGGGGCTCTTTTGTCGCAGAGAGTCTCCACTTGGAAAATTACAATTTGTTCAAACGCAACAGACACCTGTCCTACACAAACTTTCCCCAGATGGCAAACAGAAGTGGTGGTGGAGTTGCTGTTTATGTGAAAAGTGACATTCAAGTGCATGAAAAACAGTACATCCATAATGTAACTGACCTTGAATTTCTGGCTTTAAAGGTTGAAGCACCAGTCAGTGCTCTGATTGCAGTTGTATACAGACCTCCAGACTACACTCTGAGGCCATTCCTGAAAAACCTGGTAAGCCTATTAGACTCATTGGAGATCATGGACTGTCATCCCATCATAGTTTGTGGTGATTTTAATGAGAATGTTTTATCCAGTGCAAACAAACCAATCCTGGAGCTGTTTGAGTCTAGGGGATACGCACAGGTCATCACTGCCCCTACCACAGAGAAGAACACACTGCTTGACCTAATTTTCATTTCTCAGTCAGATCGATGTCTCCATTCTGGAGTCATGAAGACATACCATAGTTACCATGACCCAGTATACTGTGTATTGTCCTGTGATGATTCATGATCTAGATCTTTGAATACAGTAAGTAATTTCTATATTTTTGAATGACTTAAGAAAGTAGAGCGATATTTAAAAGTTGACGCCCTGCATTGCAGTATAATGTTTGAATTGTTTACATAAAATACAATTACATGAATTAAGTAATGATATCAGTAAAAGATGACAATTTTATTTATCACAGAAAATCTAAAATTCACTAACAGTAACCTATAAATGTCAGAAAAATCAAATATAGCAGTTTAAAATGAATAGTGTAGGCATATCCTCTCTGCAGCCAGGCTTCAACATCCTGCCAGGCTGCCCCAGTCTCACTGTGGCTGGGAGGGAGGGAGGGTGGACCAGAGGATTGCCTACACAACACATAAATGTTCAACAGCTTCTTCATTGTTTCTGAGAGAACAATAATGACTAAAGGTTGCTTTTTAAAAAAACAAACAAACAAACAAACAAACAAACAAACAAACAAACAAACAAACAAACCTAATTACAGCAATAATGACAGTTAAGCCACTTTATGTGTGCCACTATTTTGAAATACTATTTACAAAAATGTTATTATTTTGGTTTGTTATAAACTTTAAACTTTTTCAAAAGTACACAATTATATTTTTGGACAAATTTTTCTATGAAACATAAATTTTTATGAGCTTTTATCATGTTTCGGCCAGTGCAATCATCAGGGTGGGTCTGGGTTGATAACTGCACATTTCTGGCCAGAAATGTTTCAGCAGTGTTACATATGTAGTGCATATGTTACACTTGCTTTCTGTTACCAGCTGATACCCTACATTTGTATAGACATTGGATGGTGTGAGGTTGGGGAGTTGAGTGGGGGGGGGGGGGGGGGGGGGTTTACGGTGGGAGCTGAGGGTGGGGGTGTTAGGTTTCCTTTTTTCTTTTTCTTTTTTAAGAGAGACACAGTCCTCCTGTGTCTTCTCCAAGCTTCACATGTAAGATCCAACAGTGTGAAGCACATAGCAGCTAGAAACTGTAATGCCACAGATCAGAGAGGCTTCATCATCACCATCTTCATCGCCGTACGATCAGAGCGTGAGACTTCACATCTGGAGCACAGGAGACATTCTGTGATAAGTCCTCCTTCTAGCTTGTCCCACAAGCAGTCGGTGAGATTTACTCACAACAAAAAGGGTTAATGACATAATTTCCATGAAAACATGTATTCATTCTTTGTAAAGTGTTTAAATTGTGTTTTCACTTGACCTTAGGAGTGTTAGAGTGTATTGTAATGTCTGTACTCAGGTGTTTCCCTCTGTGATCCATCCCCATCAGAGCTGAGACACTCAGGACTGAACAGACTGCACAGTTTCTGTGACCGAGCCTCCAAAACACCTTCTTTGAAACCACTCATGATAGAAGGGCTTCATATTTGCAGCAGCACTACTACAGGTATTCAGTTTATTACAGGATGTGTTTGTTTCTTAGGACCAGCTCTGAGTGCACACTACCTAACATATACACCTTTCTGTTCATTACAAACCAACTACTCTGGATCACACGGCCAGTTGGCAGGAATGTTGCTGCAGGAAAACATCCCTGGAGATCACCATCATTGTCAGACTGACTGTGCCTCCTCTGTGCAGTGTCAAGATCCTCCCTAAATGAGTGTGTAAGTTAACATTTTCATTATTTTATTCCCTTTGACAAGACAAGTATCACTGATATTTACATTTACAACTACATATGTTCCCGTTTTCTGCTCTTCTTTTAAAGTCCTCAGCTATCCTGCTTCTGTGCTGCTTGCCACACATCAAACACTGGCCGGATGACAGGGAGGATCCACTCTGAAGTCACTGGACGTGATGAGGATCATATGGGACTTCATAGTTTCACAGAAACGTTGTGCTCTGTGATTACAGGTTTTAAATGGACATAATGACTGCCTCTCTCTGATCAACAGGCTAAAGGATTGTTTTCATTGTTAGTGCTCTGTACAATGTATGCTTATTTAGTATTTCATCACAGAGCAAACCTTTATTTATTTAACATTTTTTTATTTTGTTTTAATGTTGAATTAACTGTGGGGATTTTTTTAAGTGGGCACTTGGGATGTCATATGACCAGAAATGTGGTAACTGGAATTCAACAGTATGGAAGAAAAAATCTGCTGAGAACGAAACACATACAAAAACCCCCAAGAAAATTCAAATTCATTCCATGTAATCCAATCTAAAACATTTTAAACTGCTGAACAGCAACACAAACAGTGTTAAAAAACAGTGTTAACAGAATGATTATGATGATTTTGTACCAAAGTTTCAGGTCACATGGCACACCTAGTGTGTAGTGTGGGGTATCAGCTGGTAAGTATAGGTTTTTTCATATTTGTGTCCTTAGAGTTCAGATAGATAAAGACTTGTGTATAATAATTAGTCATAACCACAACTCAAAGTCAGGGACTAACTAAATTTGGGACTTTGTGTCTGAGCCCAGGTTAAAACAATGTGTAAAAAAGCATTTAGTGGCATGGCTGAACAATGCTGTATTGATACTTATTTATCCATGTTCACAAAAAGGACTAATGTGTTTATTTGATTATTTGCATGTGTTAAACTGTGTCACCACCTTAGGCTTTCATTTGAGTTTACTCACAAATCTCTATACAGTTCTCTTTTACCACTGTGTGGACTCTGTTTACATTAAAACATAAAAAAGAATGAGTAATAAAAAGATGTGTAGACAGAAGTCAGAAGATTAAGTAGACCGATAGAAACAGCTGTTCAGCCATGTTCTAAGAAACCAACACAATTTAAAGGTTCAGGATTGTGGTTTTAAAAGTTGAATTTTCATGTATTTCATATGTTGCTCATTATTTTTTATTTAGTTATTTAATTTAGTTATTTTTCTTTATTCTACCAGTCCTTTTCAGAAAGAAGCTGTAAAATATGACTTAAGATTTTTATGTTATTTTCTATGACATACAAAACAAATTGATGTATGTAATACTATTAAACATGATATACACATGTGTATATGTCTGAAAAACATCATGCTGTATATTAAAGTTTGTATTTTCTGCAGAATGTTTGTTCATCTTTTAAGTTCATTTCAATTAGAAGGATATGAACTTTTAATATTCATTCAGAGGTTTTCTGACTCTAAATGTTCTTTTCTCATTTCTTAGGGTTTTCTAATTTACATTTAAAACATTTTCAGCTTTTTTCCAACTTCTTCTTCTGTGTAACTTTCAGCTTTTAGCAGTTCAGCACCTTTGTTTTCAGGTTAAATTCGTTTTTTTTTTTTTTTTAAATCTCATTCAATATTTTTAACTCAAAATTCAGCAATTAATTCATTTCAGTGCATACATTCAGATTCAAGCATTCACACTGCAGTTTCTTCAGAAAATGCACTTTCTAGTTATTAGTGTGAATGCTTGAAAAGCATTCACAGTATTGTTATTCTAATCTTTATTAGTGTGAATGCTTGAAAAGCATTCACAGTATTGTTATTCGAATCTTTATTATTATTCTATTTTTTTATTATTATTATCTATTCCGTACGTTTTTTGAAAGCCTACTCCTTCAAAACCGTTCAACTTAGAAAAACCATTCAAACACCGTTAGATTCCTATTCTTTTGGACAACACTGCTTCTATTTTTCATATTTTTAACATTTATATTTTTAATTTTATTCAACTTTATTCAACAAAAATTTATAATGTATTTCAATGGGGAGACCCTTCAAATCCTCATTCAACTTACTCATTTTTAAACTCTTACTACTTCCACATACATTGACATAGAGCCACCATTCAAACTTTAAAACGAAGACAAGACATTCAACTATTCAACTTGTATTTATCTTTTCAATATCTATTATACTTTTTCTTCAGTTCCAGTTTAAGTTTCATGATGTTTTTTCACCCGTTTCAGAGTTTATAATGGGTGTGTATGGGACGGAATGTTGGGGCTAGAGTGAGAGAGCTCAACTGCTAGAGTGAGAGGAGCAAAAAAATTAATCTTAAAATCTTTTTTAAAACTGCTGCTGTGTCCACAGCGTTTGCTCTACAGCCACCATTTTACCCTCAAAACGTAGCCATCGCTGTCCTCTTTCATCCAATGTGTTTACTATTGTCCTAGGTGTTATGGTTCTTTCATAAATGTCACCAATGCACAGCCTCCTCCCTCCAACTCTTCCATAGACTCTAATGTTAAAATGGCTCAGAAGGTTCTTTTGAAAATCAGAAGAGCATGGTGTCTTTCCACTGTCACCACGTCCATATAATAAACTCCACAGGCATGAAAACTGAGAATTCAGTAGACTAGACATTGCTGTCGCTCACGGTGAAAGAATTTTGTCAATACGACTTGTACTTTTCATATGGGAACGATTTGTTTCGGCCTGACTTTTCTGTTCATTTTAAGCAGCAAAAGTGAGGTGCATGTCTGTGTCCGTGTGTATGGAGCCATTGGGTGCGGTCACTATAGCAACCAGGCTCACACCTGCCTGCTTAACGAGCTCTCTCTCTCACTCTGCCAAGATTCATCTTAAACACTTCTCTTTCAACTGCTGCTGTGTCCACAGTGTTAAAGCCATCATTTTACCCTCAAAACGTCGCCATCGTTGTTCTTTTTCCAACATCTTGTCTTTCAAAGCTCAGAGATGTAAACTTTTTAAACTGTGTGGGTCCAAGTGGAGGGATCACATTTTAGTCATTCAGTGATTCAAAGAATATGACCTATTAATATTCTTTCAGATGTTTTCTGACTCTAAATGTTCTTTTCTCATTTCTTAGGTTTTTCTAATTTACAATTAAAACATTTTCAGCTTTTTTCCAACTTCTTCTTCTGTGTAACCTTCAGCAGTTCAGCACTTTTGTTTTCAGGTTAAATTCGGGTTTTTTTTTTTTATCTCATTCAAAATTTTTAACTTAAATTCAGTAATTATTTCATTTCAATGCATACATTCAGATTCAAGCATTCACACTGCAGTTTCTTCAGAAAATGCACTTTCTAGTTATTATTATTTTTTCCTATTCCGTACGTTTTTCGCCGACTATCTCCTTCAAAACCGTTCAACTTAGAAAAACCATTCAAACACCATTAGATTCCTCTTCTTTTGGAATGGTGTGCTTCTATTTTTCTCATTTTTAACATTTATATTTTTAATTTTATTTAACTTTTTTCAACAAAAATTTCCCATGTATTTCAATGGGGAGACCCTTCAAATTCTCATTCAATTCACTCATTTTTAAACTCTTACTACTTCCACATACGTTGACATAGAGCCACCATTCAAACTTTAAAACGAAGACAAGATATTCAACTATTCAACTTGTATTTATCTTTTCAATATCTATTATACTTTGTCTTCAGTTCCAGTTTAAGTTTCATGATGTTTTTTCACCCGTTTCAGAGTTTATAATGGGTGTGTATGGGACGGAATGTTGGGGCTAGAGTGAGACAGCTCAACTGCTAGAGTGAGAGGAGCAAAAAAATTAATCTTAAAATATTTTTTAAAACTGCTGCTGTGTCCGCAGCGTTTGCTCTACAGGTATGATTTTACCATCAAAACGTAGCCATGGCTGTCCTCTTTCATCCAATGTGTTTACTATTGTCCTAGGTGTTATGGTTCTTTCATAAATGTCACCAATGCACAGCCTCCTCCCTCCAACTCTTCCATAGACTCTAATGTTAAAATGGCTCAGAAGGTTCTTTTGAAAATCAGAAGAGCATGGTGTCTTTCCACTGTCACCACGTCCATACAATAAACTCCACAGGCATGAAAACTGAGAATTCAGTAGACTAGACATTGCTGTCGCTCACGGTGAAAGAATTTTGTCAATACGACTTGTACTTTTCATATGGGAACGATTTGTTTCGGCCTGACTTTTCTGTTCATTTTAAGCAGCAAAAGTGAGGCGCATGTCTGTGTACGTGTGTATGGAGCCCTTGGGTGCGGTCACTATAGCAACCAGGCTCACACCTGCCTGCTTAACGAGCTCTCTCTCTCTCTCTGCCAAGATTCATCTTAAGCACTTCTCTTTCAACTGCTGCTGTGTCCACAGTGTTAAAGCCATCATTTTACCCTCAAAACGTCGCCATCGTTGTTCTTTTTCCAACATCTTGTCTTTCAAAGCTCAGAGATGTAAACTTTTTAAACTGTGTGGGTCCAAGTGGAGGGATCACATTTTAGTCATTCAGTGATTCAAAGAATATGACCTTTTAATATTCATTCAGATGTTTTCTGACTCTAAATGTTCTTTTCTCATTTCTTAGGGTTTTCTAATTTACATTTAAAACATTTTCAGTTTTTTTCCAACTCCTTCTTCTGTGTAACCTTCAGCTTTTAGCAGTTCAGCACCTTTGTTTTCAGGTTAAATTCGGGGTTTTTTTTTTATCTCATTCAAAATTTTTAACTTAAATTCAGTAATTATTTCATTTCAATGCATACATTCAGATTCAAGCATTCACACTGCAGTTTCTTCAGAAAATGCACTTTCTAGTTATTATATTTTATTCTGTATTCCGTACGTTTTTTGTAAGCCTACTCCTTCAAAACCGTTCAACTTAGAAAAACCATTCAAACACCGTTAGATTCCTATTCTTTTGGACAACACTGCTTCTATTTTTCATATTTTTAACATTTATATTTTTAATTTTATTCAACTTTATTCAACAAAAATTTATAATGTATTTCAATGGGGAGACCCTTCAAATCCTCATTCAACTTACTCATTTTTAAACTCTTACTACTTCCACATACATTGACATAGAGCCACCATTCAAACTTTAAAACGAAGACAAGACATTCAACTATTCAACTTGTATTTATCTTTTCAATATCTATTATACTTTTTCTTCAGTTCCAGTTTAAGTTTCATGATGTTTTTTCACCCGTTTCAGAGTTTATAATGGGTGTGTATGGGACGGAATGTTGGGGCTAGAGTGAGGCAGCTCAACTGCTAGAGTGAGAGGAGCAAAAAAATTAATCTTAAAATCTTTTTTAAAACTGCTGCTGTGTCCACAGCGTTTGCTCTACAGGTATGATTTTACCCTCAAAACGTAGCCATGGCTGTCCTCTTTCATCCAATGTGTTTACTATTGTACTAGGTGTTATGGTTCTTTCATAAATGTCACCAATGCACAGCCTCCTCCCTCCAACTCTTCCATAGACTCTAATGTTAAAACGGCTCAGAAGGTTGGTTTGAAAATCAGAAGAGCATGGTGTTTTTATACTGTCACCACGTCCATATAATAAGCTCCACAGGCATGAAAACTGAGAATTAGGTAGACTAGACATTGCTGTCGCTCACGGTGAAAGAATTTTGTCAATACGACTTTTACTTTTCATTTGGGAGCGATTTGTTTCGGCCTGACTTTTCTGTTCATTTTAAGCAGCAAAAGTGAGGTGCATGTCTGTGTGCGTGTGTATGGAGCCATTGGGTGCAGTCACTATAGCAACCAGGCTCACACCTGCCTGCTTAACGAGCTCTGCCTGCCACTGTACCAAGATTCATCTTAAGCACTTCTCTTTCAACTGCTGCTGTGTCCACAGTGTTAAAGCCATCATTTTACCCTCAAAACGTCGCCATCGTTGTTCTTTTTCCAACATCTTGTCTTTCAAAGCTCAGAGATGTAAACTTTTTAAACTGTGTGGGTCCAAGTGGAGGGATCACATTTTAGTCATTCAGTGATTCAAAGAATATGACTTTTTAATATTCTTTCAGATGTTTTCTGACTCTAAATGTTCTTTTCTCATTTCTTAGGTTTTTCTAATTTACAATTAAAACATTTTCAGCTTTTTTCCAACTTCTTCTTCTGTGTAACCTTCAGCTTTTAGCAGTTCAGCACTTTTGTTTTCAGGTTAAATTCGGGTTTTTTTTTTTAATCTCATTCAAGATTTTTAACTTAAATTCAGTAATTAATTCATTTCAGTGCATACATTCAGATTCAAGCATTCACACTGCAGTTTCTTCAGAAAATGCACTTTCTAGTTGTGTGGATGCTTTAAGCATCCACACTATTGAGTTCCTGTTTCTCTTTATTCTTTATTATTCTAGTTGCCAATTTTTGTACTTCTTTGGCACTTAACTAGTCCCACAATTTTCAGCCAATTTTCGCCGTTCAAATTTTAAACTATTCTACTATTTCTGCTAATGCGGGCTATGACTTTTGCTATTTTTTGCTATTATACTTTTTAAAATATTAAGCTTTTTTCCTTTAATTTGTCCCATTGAAATGAATGGAAAACTTCCGCAATTCTGCTAAATTTTGCTTGTTTTTGAAACTTAACTACTTCCTCATACTTTCGCCTAGAAAAACCATTCAAACTTTAAAATGTTCACAAATTATTGGGCTATTCATGTATGATTCAGCTTTTTCAAATATTTTACCGTTTTACTTTTATGCCTCTTAAAGTTTTGAGTTGCACAATTGTGATTTTTCACAAAATACATGCGTTGTTATGGTTGCTATGCTCTTGGCTTCCAGTGTGCCACTGAAGCTTTTGCAGTCTTCTCTTCATGTCCGAACAACTTCTTGCTACTTGCTCAATTTTCACTCAATTTCCACAAATTATACATCAAAATGTAGGTATTTTTGCTGGCTTTCAGAAAATGTAACTATCATTGTTGTGGGATTTATAGAATTTTTGCAAATCTCCTCAGACTAACACAAGGTCAGAAAACTCTCCATATAAAGTGAATGGAGAGTTTGTTCAAAATCACCGCTGGATTTCTGTAATGAGAGGCATATTCGAATCGTCATATCTCCTTAACGAAGCAAAGTTAAGACATGAGGCTTGTCCCCGAATATCTTCAGACACCCCTGACGCTCACAATTCAAGAATTTCTTTCTCACCTATTACCGTTCTGAAATGAGTTGGACTTGTTTGAGGGTAGGAAATTCGTCCTTCGCTCAGATTTCTTCAGATTTCAAACTGTGGAAATGAACCACTTTTTTCTCTCGTCATAACTTTTTGTTGGATTTCCACAGAGACCTGAAAATTTCCATGATTGTTCACCAAAGCCTGCTGTCTCTTACGGTGAAAGAATGATATCGATACTCCAAATAGATTTCGAGTTAGAAAGCGTTGTTTGAGGGCAAGTCAAGGCAGTTTTTGCTTCGCTCTACTCAGTTATGGTGCATTACAAGTCAAATATCTTTAATAATTCATATTTTAATGATAAATTGTAAACACTGGAAGATTCCCCCATCTCTTCTGAACAAAACGGTGTAAGAATGACCGCTCTAGCCCCTACGGTTTGGAAATTATGGTCATTTGTTTGAGGGGAGTCCTCACTATGAGAAATAGGCTGCAATAATCCTGTGTCTCTCTGTGCTGCGTGTGTAAAAAGAGGCACATGTTTTGGCGGGAAAAAGTACACAGGCTCTCTGATTGGTGGATTCAAATTCACCAGCTCCCAGGCTGACCTAGAAACTTACTTCTCTCTCCCTGTGCATTTTTTTTGCTGATTTTTTCATTTAACAAGTATATTTGAGGGACCCTCAGCATGTTCAGCATTTTTTCAGCTGTCCATTTTGCTTTTCCAATTTTTCTGTTTAACTTATTACTATTGTGCTAAATAATACTATTTCTGCTATTTTATAAGATTTGTGCCTAATATAGTATTTCTGCTAAATTACAATATTTCTGCTTTTTATACTATTTGTGCTAAAACATAGTATTTCTACTAAATGTAGTATTTATGCTTAATCATACTATTTCTGCTTTTTATGGGATTTGTACCTAATATAGTATTTCTGCTTTTTATAGGATTTTTGCTCAAACATAGTATTTCTGCTAAATGTAGTGTTTATGCTTAATCATCCTATTTCTGCTTTTTATAGGATTTGTGCTTAATATAGTATTTCTGCTAAATTATACTATTTCTGCTTTTATAGGATTTGTGCTAAAACATAGTATTTCTACTAAATGTAGTATTTATGCTTAATCATAGTATTTCTATATATTTCTGCCAGGTCCCCAGGCAGCCAATCCTCTGTGAGGACTGAGAAATTCAAATTTTCAAATCAGGGCCTGCACGGCTTCCCAGCCAATCATATATGTGTCCTGAGGCATTCAAATTTGCATATTGGGGCCTTCATGGCTTCTAAGCCAGCCAATCATATCTGAGGGCTGAGGAATTCAAATCCACAAATCAGGGCCTGCACGGCTTCCCAGCCAGCCAATCATATATGTGGTCTCAGGCATTCAAATTTGCATATTGGGGAATTCGTGGCTTCTAAGTCAACAAGTCATCCATGTCATATATCTCTAAAAATTCACATTTTAATGATAAATTGTTAACACTGGAAGATTCCCCCATCTCTTCTGAACAAAACAGTGTAAGAATGACTGCTCTAGCCCCTACGGTTAGGAAATTATGGTCATTTGTTTGAGGGGAGTCCTCACTATGAGAAATAGGCTGCAATAATCCTGTGTCTCTCTGTGCTGCTGCGTGTGTAAAAAGATGCACCTGTTTTGGCGGGAAAACGTAAACAGCCACTCTGATTGGTGGATTTAAATTCGGCAGCTCTCTCCCTCTGTGTGTGTGTGTGTGTGTGTGTGTGTGTGTGTGTGTGTGTGTGTGTGTTTAGTGGGAGAGAGAGGACCCTGCCCTTATTTGGCAGCATGTCATTGTAGGATTTAAATTGAATATAGTTAGACTGGTTGACTGGATTAGAGCCTGTGTTTGTGTGTCCCTCTGTGCATTTGTGTTTCAATAAGTTATTACTATTCTGCTAAATCATAGTATTTCTGGTACTTTTCGGTACTTGTGCTAAATACAGTATTTCTGCTAAATCATACTATTTCTGCTTTTCATAGGATTTATGCCTAATATAGTATTTCTGCTAAATTATAGTATTTCTGCTTTTTATAGGATTTGTGCCTAACATAGTATTTCTGCTAAATTATAGTATTTCTGCTTTTTATAGGATTTGTGCTTAACATAGTATTTCTGCCAAATTATAGTATTTCTGCTTTTTATACTATTTGTTCTAAATTATAGTATTTCTTCTTTTTATAATATTTGTGCTAAAACATAGTATTTCTACTAAATGTAGTATTTATGCTTAATAATAGTATTTCTATATATTTCTGCCAGGTCCCCAGGCAGCCAATCCTCTGTGAGGACTGAGACATTCAAATTTTCAAATCAGGGCCTGCACAGTTTCCCAGCCAATCAAATAAGTGTCCTGAGGCATTCAAATTTGCATATTGGGGCCTTCGTGGCTTCTAAGCCAGCCAATCATATCTGAGGGCTGAGGAATTCAAATCCACAAATCAGGGCCTGCACGGCTTCCCAGCCAGCCAATCACATATGTGGTCTCAGGCATTCAAATTTGCATATTGGGGAATTCGTGGCTTCTAAGTCAACAAGTCATCCATGTCATATATCTCTAAAAATTCATATTTTAATATTAAATTGTCAACACTTGAAGATTCCCCCATCTCTTCTGAACAAAACGGTGTAAGAATGACCGTTCTAGCCCCTACGGTTAGGAAATTACGGTCATTTGTTTGAGGGGAGTCGTCACTATGAGAAATAGACTGCAAAAATCCTGTGTCTCTCTGTGCTGCTGCGTGTGTAAACAGATGCACCTGTTTTGGTGGGGAAAAGTGCACAGCCTCTCTGATTGGTGGATTCAAATTCACCAGCTCCCAGGCTGACCTAGAAACTTACTTCTCTCTCCCTGTGTGTGTGTGTGTGTGTGTGTGTGTGTGTGTGTGTGTGTGTGTGTGTGTGTGTGTGTGTGACAGAGAGAGAGAGAGAGAGAGAGAGAGAAAGGCTTTTAATGGGATGATCTCATTCTAAGATTTAAATTCAATATATTTAGACTGGTTGACTGAATTGGATCTTGTGTGTGGGTCTCTCTGTGCATGTGTGTTTCCTCATGTGTACATATTTGTGATTGTGTGGCTGTAATAAATTTTTTTGCAGATTTTTGTCATTTAACAAGTATATTTGAGGGACCCTCAGCATGTTCAGCATTTTTTCAGCTGTCCATTTTGCTTTTCCAATTTTTCTGTTTAACTAATTACTATTGTGCTAAATCATACTGTTTCTGCTATTTTATAAGATTTGTGCTTAATATAGTATTTCTGCTAAATTTAGTATTTCTGATTAATTATAGTTTTTCTACTAAATCATAGTACAGTATTTCTGCTTTTTATGGGATTTGTGCTAAAACAAAGTATTTCTACTAAATGTAGTATTTGTGCTTAATCATACCATTTCTGCTTTTTATAGGATTTGTGCTTAATATAGTATTTCTGCTAAATTATAGTATTTCTGCCAAATTATAATATTTGTGCTAAAACATAGTCTCAATTTAAAATTACAATATTCATAGTTCATCACAGTGTCTCTGGTAAATCACAATATTTCTGCTCTGTTGTACTATTTTTCTAAATCATAGTGTTTCTGTAATGTTTAAGTATTTTTGGCTAAATATATTCTTTCTGTTATCTTATACTATTTCTCCTAAATTCTTGTATTTTTGAGAAGTTATCATGTTTCTGGTAAGTTACAATATTTCTGCTAAATTCTGCTATGCTATTGTATTTCTGCCAAGTATTATGTTTCCTCTAAGATATTGCAGTTCTGCTAAGTTATTCCATTTTAGCAAACTTCTTTTGCTTCTGCAAAGTTTTTACAATTTCTGCAACTTTTCAGCTTTTTCAGCTACTTTTTGCATACAGCTTCAGCTTTAAGCATCCACACTGCATTTTCGCAGGAAATGCAAATTTTTCTAGTTATATTTTATTATTTTTCCGTACGTTTTTTGAAAGCCTACTCCTTCAAAACCGTTCAACTTAGAAAAACCATTCAAACACCGTTAGATTCCTATTCTTTTGGACAACACTGCTTCTATTTTTCATATTTTTAACATTTATATTTTTAATTTTATTCAACTTTATTCAACAAAAATTTATAATGTATTTCAATGGGGAGACCCTTCAAATCCTCATTCAACTTACTCATTTTTAAACTCTTACTACTTCCACATACATTGACATAGAGCCACCATTCAAACTTTAAAACGAAGACAAGACATTCAACTATTCAACTTGTATTTATCTTTTCAATATCTATTATACTTTTTCTTCAGTTCCAGTTTAAGTTTCATGATGTTTTTTCACCCGTTTCAGAGTTTATAATGGGTGTGTATGGGACGGAATGTTGGGGCTAGAGTGAGACAGCTCAACTGCTAGAGTGAGAGGAGCAAAAAAATTAATCTTAAAATCTTTTTTAAAACTGCTGCTGTGTCCACAGCGTTTGCTCTACAGGTATGATTTTACCCTCAAAACGTAGCCATGGCTGTCCTCTTTCATCCAATGTGTTTACTATTGTACTAGGTGTTATGGTTCTTTCATAAATGTCACCAATGCACAGCCTCCTCCCTCCAACTCTTCCATAGACTCTAATGTTAAAATGGCTCAGAAGGTTCGTTTGAAAATCAGAAGAGCATGGTGTCTTTCCACTGTCACCACGTCCATATAATAAGCTCCACAGGCATGAAAACTGAGAATTAGGTAGACTAGACATTGCTGTCGCTCACGGTGAAAGAATTTTGTCAATACGACTTTTACTTTTCATTTGGGAGCGATTTGTTTCGGCCTGACTTTTCTGTTCATTTTAAGCAGCAAAAGTGAGGCGCATGTCTGTGTACGTGTGTATGGAGCCATTGGGTGCGGTCACTATAGCAACCAGGCTCACACCTGCCTGCTTAACGAGCTCTCTCTCTCACTCTGCCAAGATTCATCTTAAACACTTCTCTTTCAACTGCTGCTGTCTCCACAGTGTTACAGCCATCATTTTACCCTCAAAACGTCGCCATCGTTGTTCTCTTTCCAACATCTTGTCTTTCAAAGCTCAGAGATGTAAACTTTTTAAACTGTGTGGATCCAAGTGGAGGGATCACATTTTAGTCATTCAGTGATTCAAAGAATATGACCTTTTAATATTCTTTCAGATGTTTTCTGACTCTAAATGTTCTTTTCTCATTTCTTAGGTTTTTCTAATTTACAATTAAAACATTTTCAGCTTTTTTCCAACTTCTTCTTCTGTGTAACCTTCAGCTTTTAGCAGTTCAGCACTTTTGTTTTCAGGTTAAATTCGGGTGTTTTTTTTAATCTCATTCAAGATTTTTAACTTAAATTCAGTAATTAATTCATTTCAGTGCATACATTCAGATTCAAGCATTCACACTGCAGTTTCTTCAGAAAATGCACTTTCTAGTTAGTGTGAATGCTTGAAAAGCATTCACAGTATTGTTCTTCTAATCTTTATTATTGTGTGGATGCCCTCAATGGGCATCCACACTATTGAGTTCCTGTTTCTCTTTATTCTTTATTATTCCGGGTGTTTCCGTACACTTTTCGCCGTGGATCTACTTCCACAATTTTTGTGCTATTTTCACCGTTCAAACTCTAAACTGTTCTGCTCTTTCTGCTAATGCCGGCTATGACTTTTGGTGTTTATTACTATTATACTTTTTAAAATATTACACTTTTTTCCTTTAATTTGTCCCATTGAAATGAATGGGAAACTTCCACAATTCTGCTAAAACTTTCTTGTCTTTGAAACTTAACTACTGCCTCATACTTTCACCTAGAAACTCCATTCAAACTTTAAAATGTTCTCAAATGATTTGGCTATTCCTGTATGATTCAGCTTTTTCAGATCTTCTACCGTTTTAATCTTATCCCTCTTTGAGTTTTCAGTTGCAAAATTTTGATTTTTCAGAAAATACATGCGTTGCTATGGTTGCTATGCAATTAACTCAGAGGGGACAGTGAAACTGTTTGAATTTTCTCTTCATGTCCAAACAACTTCTTGCTACTCGCTCAATTTCCACTCAAGCCCCACAAATTATACATCAAAACGTAGGTATTTTTGCTGGCTTTCAGAAAATGTCCCTATCATTGTTGTGGGACTCATAGATATTTTGCAAATCTCCTCAGAGTAACACAAAGTCAGAAAACTCTCCATATAAACTCAATGGAGAGTTTGTTCAAAATCACCGCTGGATTTCTCTAATGAGAGGCATTTTCAAATTGTCATATCTCCTTAACGAAGCAAAGTTAAGACATGAGGCTTGTCCCCGTATATGTTCAGACACTCCTGACGCTCACAATTCAAGAATTTCTTTCTCACCTATTACCGTTCTGAAATGAGTTGGACTTGTTTGAGGGTAGGAAATTTGTCCCTCGCTCAGATTTCATCAGATTTCAAACACTGGAAATGAGGCACTTTTTTCTCTCGTCATATCTTTTTGATGGATTTCCACAGAGCCCTGAAAATTTCCATAACTGTTCACCAAAGCCTGCTGTTTCTTACGGTGAAAGAATGATTTTGATGCTCCATATAGATTTAGAGTTACCAAAGGTTGTTTGAGCGCAAGTCAAGGCAGTTTTTGCTTCGCCTCTACTCAGTTACAGTGTATTACAAGTCATATATCTTTAATAATTTATGTTTTATCTCTGAATTATGAAGACCTGAAGATTCCCCCATCTCTTCTGAATAAAACGATGCCTGAATGACCGTTCTAGCCTCTACGGTTAGGAAATTATGGCCATTTGTTCGAGTGGAATCCTGAATGTCAGAAATACACTGAAGAAAACTCACACCTCTCTCTGTGTCTGTGTCTGTGTGTGTAAGGGCTGACTACAGCAGGTGCAGCTAATTTAACTGACCTACATATACCAAGCCCAGACTCTCCACAGCTCCTGTTCCCTTTACTGTCTGTGTATGTTTGTCTGTGTATCAATATTTCTCCTATGTTTAAGTATTACTCCTCAATCATAGTATTTCTGCTAAAACAAAGTACTTCTGCTACATCTCAGTACTTCTGCTAAATCATAGTATTTTTGCTAAATCATAGTATTTTTGCAGAATCATGGTATTTGTGCAAAATCATGGTTTTGAGGCCAAATCATAATATTTCTGTTATTTTATAATATATGTGCTGAATATATTATATGTGCCAAATCATAGTATTTATCCCAAATTATAGTATTTATGCCAAATTACAGTATTTCTGCTAAAAAGCAGAAATAGTCCTTTTTAGCAGGAATTTCTGCCAAAAGACAGTATTTATGTTAAAACATAGTATTTCTGCTAAATCAGAATATTCCTGCCAAATCATAGTATTTGTACTGAAACATAGTACTTCTGCCCAATCATAGTATTTGTACTGAATGATAGTACTTGTGCCAAATCATAGTATTTGTTCCAAAGCATTGTATTTGTATGGAGTCATAGTATTCCTTCTAAATCATAGTATTTCAATTAAATCTCAGTAGTTTTGTTAAAATGCAGTATTATTGCCAAATCGTGGTATTTGTGCCCAATTAATAATTCTGATATGTTATAGTATTACTACTAAGTCGTAGAATATCTGTTATGTTATAGTGTATCTGCGAAATATAGTATGTGTGCCAAATCATAGTATTTATACCAAATTACAGTATCTGTGCTAAAACATAGTATTTCTGCCATATTGTGGTATTTGTGCAAGAACATTGAACTGTTATGTTATAGTATTACTACTAAGTCATAGTATTTCTGCGTTGTTATAGTATTTGTGCTAAAACGTAGTATCTCTGCCAAGTCATAGAATTACTGCAATTTCATAGTTTTTTTTAGGAAATCTGTTATGTTATAGTATTACTATTAAGTCATAGTATTTGTGCCAAATCATAGTATTTGTGCCAAAGCATCGTATTTGTATGGAGTCATAGTATTTCAATCAAATCTCAGTAGTTGTTGTTAAAACGCAGTATTATTGCCAAATCATAGTATTTGTACCCAATCTTAGTATTTCTGCTAAATCATAGCATTTGTTCCAAATCATGGTATTTGTGCAAAAACATAGTATGTCTGCAAAACCATAGTATATCTCTTATGTTATAGTATTACTACTAAGGCATAGTATTTCTGCCAAATCATAGTATTTGTACTAAATCATAGTACTTGTGCCAAATCATAGTATTTGTTGCACATCATAGTATTGGAACCAAAACATAGTATTTGTCCCAAAGCATCGTATTTGTATGGAGTAATAGTATTTCTTCTAAATCATAGTATTTCAATCAAATCTCAGTAGTTGTGTTAAAATGCAGTATTATTGCCAAATCATAGTATTTGTACCCAATCATAGTATTTTTGCCCATCGTGGTATTTGTGCCCAATTAATAATTCTGTTATGTTATAGTATTACTACTAAGTCGTAGAATATCTGTTATGTTATAGTGTATCTGCGAAATATAGTATGTGTGCCAAATCATAGTATTTATACCAAATCACAGTATTTGTGCTAAAACATAGTATTTCTGCCATATTGTGGTATTTGTGCAAGAACATTGAACTGTTATGTTATAGTATTACTACTAAGTCATAGTATTTCTGCGTTGTTATAGTATTTGTGCTAAAACGTAGTATCTCTGCCAAGTCATAGAATTACTGCAATTTCATAGTTTTTTTTAGGAAATCTGTTATGTTATAGTATTACTACTAAGTCATAGTATTTCTGCCAAATCATAGTATTTGTGCCAAAGCATCGTATTTGTATGGAGTCATAGTATTTCTTCTAAATCATAGTATTTCAATCAAATCTCAGTAGTTGTTGTTAAAATGCAGTATTATTGCCAAATCATAGTATTTGAACCCAATCATAGTATTTCTGCTAAATCACAGCATTTGTGCCAAATCATGGTATTTGTGCAAAAACATAGTATGTCTGCAAAACCATAGTATATCTCTTATGTTATAGTATTACTACTAAGGCATAGTATTTATGCCAAATCATAGTATTTATGCCAAATTACAGTATTTCTGCTAAAACGCAGAAATACTACCTTTTAGCAGGAATTTCTACCAAAAGATAGTACGTCTGCTAAATCAGAGAATTTCTGCCAAATCATAGTATTTGTACTAAATCATAGTACTTGTGCCAAATCATAGTATTTGTACCCAATCATAGTATTTTTGCCATGTCATCATATTTGTGCTGAATCATGGCATTTTTGCCAAATCGTGGTATTTGTGCCCAAATAATAATTCTGTTATGTTATAGTATTACTACTAAGTTTTAGAATATCTGTTATGTTATAGTGTATCTGCGGAACATAGTATGTGTGCCAAATCATAGTATTTATACCAAATCACAGTATTTGTGCTAAAACATAGTATTTCTGCCATATTGTGGTATTTGTGCAAGAACATTGAACTGTTATGTTATAGTATTACTACTAAGTCATAGTATTTCTGCGTTGTTATAGTATTTGTGCTAAAACGTAGTATCTCTGCCAAGTCATAGAATTACTGCAATTTCATAGTTTTTTTAGGAAATCTGTTATGTTATAGTATTACTACTCAGTCATAGTATTTCTGCCAAATCATAGTATTTGTTTGAATTTGAATACTGCATTATCACTGTATTATGTAGTGGCTAAGTAGGGGCTGTTTACTAAGTGCATCAGTGTAAATAGGTCATCTCTTGTGTTGGACTGCCCTCTTGTGGCGCCTTTTGGGTAGTGCCTTAGTAAACGGGAACCCTGTAAAAAGTGGTATCAGACTGATTTGTAGTGGAGGAATTTGTTGCCAGTTTTCTTAATCTTTAATCTGTATGCATGTTGTAATGCATACCCTGTTCTTAATCATAGAAACCACACCATATCACCTCTCCACATCCTCCTACTGTATGCCATACCTCCCTGTACCATCCATCTGACCGCAATAAACTCCACCTGTGGTAATCTAATCCCTGGATGTCAGCCTCTCCTTCTGACCGAGGATAGTTACTATTGCAGCACCACCCAGCATTAAACTGACGTACACCATTCTGTACAATAGTATTTGTGCTAAAAAGTAGTATTTCTGCCAAATCATAGTATTACTGCTATTTCATACTATTTAAGCGAAATTACAGTGTTTCTGCAAAAACACTGCATTTCTGCTAAATCATAGTATTTCTGTAAACTTATAGTACTTGTACTCAATTATAGTATTTGTGACAAAGTGTAGTATTTGTTCCAAAACATAGTATTACTGGTAAATCATAGTATTTGAGCCAAATCATAGTATTTGTGCTAAAACATAGTATTTCTTCCAAATCATAGTATTTGAGCCAAATCATAGTATTTGTGCTAAAACATAGTATTTCTTCCAAATCATAGTATAACTGCACAATAAAGGTTCTTGAGCCACATCAGTGTTTGTGCCAAATCTTAGTATTTCTTCTAAATCCTAGTAATTCTGCTCAATGATAGAATTTCTGCTATGCTGTAGTACTTTTTTCCTAGATTGTAGTACTTCTGCTAAGTCAAAGTATTTCATGTAAATCATAGTATTTCTACCAAGTCCCAGTGTTTCTACTAAATCATAAATAATGTTTTAGCACAAATTGTAGGATTTGGCAGAATATTCTGTGTTCCAGCACAAATGCTATGATTTGGCAGGAAAAAAAATATTATTTAGTTTAAATACTAAGTTTTAGCAGAAATACTATGTTTAAACTTTAAAATATTCTGCTATTTCTGCTGATGTTTGTTATGACTTTTGACCATTGAAATGAATGGAACACATTATCAATGGCCTCACTGATTTTGCATGCTGGACTGAGTTGTGTTTTAGCTCAGTGAGATAAGCGTCCGTTCTCAGACTGGGAGGCCTGGGTTCAAATCCCGCTTATGGCAACATTTCTTTCAGTCAACAGTTAAACTTTGTTAACTCTTTTCAACACAAATTTAAGCTTTTTCACCCCTTTTCAACACAATTTTCGTTTTTTTCACCACTTTTCAGCACAAATACCAGCTTTTTCAGCTGTTTTCAGCAAAAACCTCTTTTCAGCACAAATTCTGCTCATTCAACTCTTTTCAGCAAGATTTTCAGTTTTTTCTGCTGTTTTCAGAAAAAAACTCTTTTCAGCAAAATTCTTCTGATTGAACTCTTTTCAGAAGAAATTCTGCTGATTGAACTCTTTTCAGCAAAATTTTCAGAGTTTTCACCTCTTTTCTGCCCAAATTCTGCTTATTCACCTCTTCTGAAACATTTTCAGCCTTTCCACCTCTTATCAGCACAATTCTCAGCAGCTTCTGCTCATTTCAGCACAATTGTCAATCTCTCCACCTCTTCTTTGTGAGAATGACTTTGGCTCAGTGAGCTAAATAGCTGCCCTTAGACCAGGAGGGCCAGGTTTGAATCCTGCTCAGGGCAACCTTTTTTTTTCAACTTTTTCAGCTTTTTTCTGCAGACATCTTCAGCGTTAAGGCATCCACACAGCATTTTCGCAGGAAATGCAAATTTTTCTAGTTATATTTTATTATTTTTCCGTACGTTTTTTGAAAGCCTACTCCTTCAAAACCGTTCAACTTAGAAAAACCATTCAAACACCGTTAGATTCCTATTCTTTTGGACAACACTGCTTCTATTTTTCATATTTTTAACATTTATATTTTTAATTTTATTCAACTTTATTCAACAAAAATTTATAATGTATTTCAATGGGGAGACCCTTCAAATCCTCATTCAACTTACTCATTTTTAAACCCTTACTACTTCCACATACGTTGACATAGAGCCACCATTCAAACTTTAAAACGAAGACAAGACATTCAACTATTCAACTTGTATTTATCTTTTCAATATCTATTATACTTTTTCTTCAGTTCCAGTTTAAGTTTCATGATGTTTTTTCACCCGTTTCAGAGTTTATAATGGGTGTGTATGGGACGGAATGTTGGGGCTAGAGTGAGACAGCTCAACTGCTAGAGTGAGAGGAGCAAAAAAATTAATCTTAAAATCTTTTTTAAAACTGCTGCTGTGTCCGCAGCGTTTGCTCTACAGGTATGATTTTACCCTCAAAACGTAGCCATGGCTGTCCTCTTTCATCCAATGTGTTTACTATTGTACTAGGTGTTATGGTTCTTTCATAAATGCCACCAATGCACAGCCTCCTCCCTCCAACTCTTCCATAGACTCTAATGTTAAATTGGCTCAGAAGGTTCGTTTGAAAATCAGAAGAGCATGGTGTCTTTCCACTGTCACCACGTCCATATAATAAGCTCCACAGGCATGAAAACTGAGAATTAGGTAGACTAGACATTGCTGTCGCTCACGGTGAAAGAATTTCGTCAATACGACTTTTACTTTTCATTTGGGAGCGATTTGTTTCGGCCTGACTTTTCTGTTCATTTTAAGCAGCAAAAGTGAGGCGCATGTCTGTGTACGTGTGTATGGAGCCCTTGGGTGCGGTCACTATAGCAACCAGGCTCACACCTGCCTGCTTAACGAGCTCTGCCTGCCACTGTACCAAGATTCATCTTAAACACTTCTCTTTCAACTGCTGCTGTGTCCACAGTGTTACAGCCATCATTTTACCCTCAAAACGTCGCCATCGTTGTTCTTTTTCCAACATCTTGTCTTTCAAAGCTCAGAGATGTAAACTTTTTAAACTGTGTGGGTCCAAGTGGAGGGATCACATTTTAGTCATTCAGTGATTCAAAGAATATGACCTTTTAATATTCATTCAGATGTTTTCTGACTCTAAATGTTCTTTTCTCATTTCTTAGGGTTTTCTAATTTACATTTAAAACATTTTCAGTTTTTTTCCAACTCCTTCTTCTGTGTAACCTTCAGCTTTTAGCAGTTCAGCACCTTTGTTTTCAGGTTAAATTCGTTTTTTTTTTGTTGTTTTTTTAAATCTCATTCAATATTTTTAACTCAAAATTCAGCAATTAATTCATTTCAGTGCATACATTCAGATTCAAGCATTCACACTGCAGTTTCTTCAGAAAATGCACTTTCTAGTTATATTTTCTTATTCCGTACGTTTTTTGAAAGCCTACTCCTTCAAAACCGTTCAACTTAGAAAAACCATTCAAACATCGTTAGATTCCTATTATTTTGGACATGACTGCTTCTATTTTTCTCATTTTTAACATTTATATTTTTAATTTTATTCAACTTTATTCAACAAAAATTTCCCATGTATTTCAATGGGGAGACCCTTCAAATTCTCATTCAACTTACTCATTTTTAAACTCTTACTACTTCCACATACATTGACATAGAGCCACCATTCAAACTTTAAAACGAAGACAAGACATTCAACTATTCAACTTGTATTTATCTTTTCAATATATATTATACTTTTTCTTCAGTTCCAGTTTAAGTTTCATGATGTTTTTTCACCCGTTTCAGAGTTTATAATGGGTGTGTATGGGACGGAATGTTGGGGCTAGAGTGAGGCAGCTCAACTGCTAGAGTGAGAGGAGCAAAAAAATTAATCTTAAAATCTTTTTTAAAACTGCTGCTGTGTCCGCAGCGTTTGCTCTACAGGTATGATTTTACCCTCAAAACGTAGCCATGGCTGTCCTCTTTCATCCAATGTGTTTACTATTGTACTAGGTGTTATGGTTCTTTCATAAATGTCACCAATGCACAGCCTCCTCCCTCCAACTCTCCCATAGACTCTAATGTTAAAATGGCTCAGAAGGTTCGTTTGAAAATCAGAAGAGCATGGTGTCTTTCCACTGTCACCACGTCCATATAATAAGCTCCACAGGCATGAAAACTGAGAATTAGGTAGACTAGACATTGCTGTCGCTCACGGTGAAAGAATTTTGTCAATACGACTTTTACTTTTCATTTGGGAGCGATTTGTTTCGGCCTGACTTTTCTGTTCATTTTAAGCAGCAAAAGTGAGGCGCATGTCTGTGTACGTGTGTATGGAGCCATTGGGTGCGGTCACTATAGCAACCAGGCTCACACCTGCCTGCTTAACGAGCTCTGCCTGCCACTGTACCAAGATTCATCTTAAGCACTTCTCTTTCAACTGCTGCTGTGTCCACAGTGTTACAGCCATCATTTTACCCTCAAATTGTCGCCATTATTGTTCTCTTTCCAACACCGTATCTTTGAAAGCTCAGGCATTTAAACTTTTTAAACTGTGTGGATCAAAGTGGAGGGATCACATTTTAGTCATTCAGTGATTCAAAGAATATGACCTTTTAATATTCATTCAGATGTTTTCTGACTCTAAATGTTCTTTTCTCATTTCTTAGGGTTTTCTAATTTACATTTAAAACATTTTCAGTTTTTTTCCAACTTCTTCTTCTGTGTAACCTTCAGCTTTTAGCAGTTCAGCACCTTTGTTTTCAGGTTAAATTCGGTTTTTTTTTTTGTTTTGTTTTTTATCTCATTCAATATTTTTAACTCAAAATTCAGCAATTAATTCATTTCAGTGCATACATTCAGATTCAAGCATTCACACTGCAGTTTCTTCAGAAAATGCACTTTCTAGTTAGTGTGAATGCTTGAAAAGCATTCACAGTATTGTTGTTGTAATCTTTATTATTATATTTTATTATTATTATTATCTATTCCGTACGTTTTTTGAAAGCCTACTCCTTCAAAACCGTTCAACTTAGAAAAACCATTCAAACACCATTAGATTCCTATTCTTTTGGACAACATTGCTTCTATTTTTTCTCATTTTTAACATTTATATTTTTAATTTTATTCAACTTTTTTCAACAAAAATTTATAATGTATTTCAATGGGGAGACCCTTCAAATTCTCATTCAACTTCCTCCTCTTTAAACTGTATCTACTTCCACATACATTGACATAGAGCCACCATTCAAACTTTAAAACGAAGACAAGACATTCAACTATTCAACTTGTATTTATCTTTTCAATATCTATTATACTTTTTCTTCAGTTCCAGTTTAAGTTTCATGATGTTTTTTCACCCGTTTCAGAGTTTATAATGGGTGTGTATGGGACGGAATGTTGGGGCTAGAGTGAGAGAGCTCAACTGCTAGAGTGAGAGGAGCAAA
Organism: Astatotilapia calliptera; assembly: GCF_964374335.1. Taxonomy (NCBI): domain Eukaryota; kingdom Metazoa; phylum Chordata; class Actinopteri; order Cichliformes; family Cichlidae; genus Astatotilapia; species Astatotilapia calliptera. Next base: position 7,136,155 of record NC_137431.1, on the reverse strand, counting down.
AAAATTAATCTTAAAATCTTTTTTAAAACTGCTGCTGTGTCCATAGCGTTTGCTCTACAGGTATGATTTTACCCTCAAAACGTAGCCATGGCTGTCCTCTTTCATCCAATGTGTTTACTATTGTCCTAGGTGTTACGGTTCTTTCATAAATGTCACCAATGCACAGCCTCCTCCCTCCAACTCTTCCATAGACTCTAATGTTAAAACGGCTCAGAAGGTTGGTTTGAAAATCAGAAGAGCATGGTGTTTTTCCACTGTCACCACGTCCATATAATAAACTCCACAGGCATGAAAACTGAGAATTAGGTAGAGTGGACATTGCTGCCGCTCACGGTGAAAGAATTTCGTCAATACGACCTATACTTTTCATTTGGGAGCGATTTGTTTCGGCCTGACTTTTCTGTTCATTTTAAGCAGCAAAAGTGAGGCGCATGTCTGTGTACGTGTGTATGGAGCCATTGGGTGCAGTCACTATAGCAACCAGGCTCACACCTGCCTGCTTAACGAGCTCTGCCTGCCACTGTCCCAAGATTCATCTTAAGCACTTCTCTTTCAACTGCTGCTGTGTCCACAGTGTTACAGCCATCATTTTACCCTCAAATTGTCGCCATTATTGTTCTCTTTCCAACATCTTGTCTTTCAAAGCTCAGGCATTTAAACTTTTTAAACTGTGTGGATCAAAGTGGAGGGATCACATTTGAGTCATTCAGTGATTCAAAGAATATGACCTTTTAATATTCTTTCAGATGTTTTCTGACTCTAAATGTTCTTTTCTCATTTCTTAGGTTTTTCTAATTTACAATTAAAACATTTTCAGCTTTTTTCCAACTTCTTCTTCTGTGTAACCTTCAGCTTTTAGCAGTTCAGCACTTTTGTTTTCAGGTTAAATTCGGGTTTTTTTTTTTATCTCATTCAATATTTTTAACTTAAATTCAGTAATTATTTCATTTCAATGCATACATTCAGATTCAAGCATTCACACTGCAGTTTCTTCAGAAAATGCACTTTCTAGTTATATTTTATTATTATTATTATCTATTCCGTACGTTTTTTGAAAGCCTACTCCTTCAAAACCGTTCAACTTAGAAAAACCATTCAAACACCGTTAGATTCCTATTCTTTTGGACAACATTGCTTCTATTTTTTCTCCTTTTTAACATTTATATTTTTAATTTTATTCAACTTTTTTCAACAAAAATTTATAATGTATTTCAATGGGGAGACCCTTCAAATTCTCATTCAACTTCCTCCTCTTTAAACTGTATCTACTTCCACATACATTGACATAGAGCCACCATTCAAACTTTAAAAAGAAGACAAGACATTCAACTATTCAACTTGTATTTATCTTTTCAATATCTATTATACTTTTTCTTCAGTTCCAGTTTAAGTTTCATGATGTTTTTTCACCCGTTTCAGAGTTTATAATGGGTGTGTATGGGACGGAATGTTGGGGCTAGAGTGAGACAGCTCAACTGCTAGAGTGAGAGGAGCAAAAAAATTAATCTTAAAATCTTTTTTAAAACTGCTGCTGTGTCCGCAGCGTTTGCTCTACAGGTATGATTTTACCCTCAAAACGTAGCCATCACTGTCCTCTTTCATCCAATGTGTTTACTATTGTACTAGGTGTTATGGTTCTTTCGTAAATGTCACCAATGCACAGCCTCCTCCCTCCAACTCTTCCATAGACTCTAATGTTAAAAGGGCTCAGAAGGTTCGTTTGAAAATCAGAAGAGCATGGTGTCTTTCCACTGTCACCACGTCCATATAATAAACTCCACAGGCATGAAAACTGAGAATTCAGTAGACTAGAAGCTGCTGTCGCTCACGGTGAAAGAATTTCGTCAATACGACTTGTACTTTTCATATGGGAACGATTTGTTTGGGCCTGACTTTTCTGTTCATTTTAAGGAGCAAAAGTGAGGCGCATGTCTGTGTACGTGTGTATGGAGCCATTGGGTGCAGTCACTATAGCAACCAGGCTCACACCTGCCTGCTTAACGAGCTCTGCCTGCCACTGTACCAAGATTCATATTAAACACTTCTCTTTCAACTGCTGCTGTGTCCACAGTGTTAAAGCCATCATTTTACCCTCAAAACGTCGCCATCGTTGTTCTTTTTCCAACATCTTGTCTTTCAAAGCTCAGACATTTAAACTTTTTAAACTGTGTGGATCAAAGTGGAGGGATCACATTTTCTTCATTCAGTGATTCAAAGAATATGACCTTTTAATATTCTTTCAGATGTTTTCTGACTCTAAATGTTCTTTTCACATTTCTTAGGGTTTTCTAATTTACATTTAAAACATTTTCAGCTTTTTTCCAACTTCTGCTTCTGTGTAACCTTCAGCTTTTAGCAGTTCAGCACCTTTGTTTTCAGGTTAAATTTGATTTTTTTTTTTTGGTTTTTTTTTATTTCATTCAATATTTTTAACTCAAAATTCAGCAATTAATTCATTTCAGTGCATACATTCAGATTCAAGCATTCACACTGCAGTTTCTTCAGAAAATGCACTTTCTAGTTAGTGTGAATGCTTGAAAAGCATTCACAGTATTGTTATTCTAATCTTTATTATTATTATTATTATTATTATATTTTATTCTGTATTCCGTACGTTTTTTGTAATCCTATAACTTCAAAACCGTTCAACTTAGAAAAACCATTCAAACACCGTTAGATTCCTATTCTTTTGGACAACACTGCTTCTATTTTTCATATTTTTAACATTTATATTTTTAATTTTATTCAACTTTATTCAACAAAAATTTATAATGTATTTCAATGGGGAGACCCTTCAAATCCTCATTCAACTTACTCATTTTTAAACTCTTACTACTTCCACATACATTGACATAGAGCCACCATTCAAACTTTAAAACGAAGACAAGACATTCAACTATTCAACTTGTATTTATCTTTTCAATATCTATTATACTTTTTCTTCAGTTCCAGTTTAAGTTTCATGATGTTTTTTCACCCGTTTCAGAGTTTATAATGGGTGTGTATGGGACAGAATGTTGGGGCTAGAGTGAGGCAGCTCAACTGCTAGAGTGAGAGGAGCAAAAAAATTAATCTTAAAATCTTTTTTAAAACTGCTGCTGTGTCCGCAGCGTTTGCTCTACAGGTATGATTTTACCCTCAAAACGTAGCCATGGCTGTCCTCTTTCATCCAATGTGTTTACTATTGTACTAGGTGTTATGGTTCTTTCATAAATGTCACCAATGCACAGCCTCCTCCCTCCAACTCTTCCATAGACTCTAATGTTAAAACGGCTCAGAAGGTTGGTTTGAAAATCAGAAGAGCATGGTGTTTTTACACTGTCACCACGTCCATATAATAAACTCCACAGGCATGAAAACTGAGAATTAGGTAGACTAGACATTGCTGTCGCTCACGGTGAAAGAATTTCGTCAATACGACCTATACTTTTCATTTGGGAGCGATTTGTTTTGGCCTGACTTTTCTGTTCATTTTAAGCAGCAAAAGTGAGGCGCATGTCTGTGTACGTGTGTATGGAGCCATTGGGTGCAGTCACTATAGCAACCAGGCTCACACCTGCCTGCTTAACGAGCTCTGCCTGCCACTGTGCCAAGATTCATCTTTAGCACTTCTCTTTCAACTGCTGCTGTGTCCACAGTGTTACAGCCATCATTTTACCCTCAAATTGTCGCCATTATTGTTCTCTTTCCAACACCGTGTCTTTCAAAGCTCAGGCATTTAAACTTTTTAAACTGTGTGGATCAAAGTGGAGGGATCACATTTGAGTCATTCAGTGATTCAAAGAATATGACCTTTTAATATTCATTCAGATGTTTTCTGACTCTAAATGTTCTTTTCTCATTTCTTAGGGTTTTCTAATTTACATTTAAAACATTTTCAGCTTTTTTCCAACTTCTGCTTCTGTGTAACCTTCAGCTTTTAGCAGTTCAGCACCTTTGTTTTCAGGTTAAATTTGGTTTTTTTTTTTGGTTTTTTTTAATTTCATTCAATATTTTAACTCAAAATTCAGCAATTAATTCATTTCAGTGCATACATTCAGATTCAAGCATTCACACTGCAGTTTCTTCAGAAAATGCACTTTCTAGTTATATTTTATTATTTTTCCGTACGTTTTTTGAAAGCCTACTCCTTCAAAACCGTTCAACTTAGAAAAACCATTCAAACACCGTTAGATTCCTATTCTTTTGGACAACACTGCTTCTATTTTTCATATTTTTAACATTTATATTTTTAATTTTATTCAACTTTATTCAACAAAAATTTATAATGTATTTCAATGGGGAGACCCTTCAAATCCTCATTCAACTTACTCATTTTTAAACTCTTACTACTTCCACATACATTGACATAGAGCCACCATTCAAACTTTAAAACGAAGACAAGACATTCAACTATTCAACTTGTATTTATCTTTTCAATATCTATTATACTTTTTCTTCAGTTCCAGTTTAAGTTTCATGATGTTTTTTCACCCGTTTCAGAGTTTATAATGGGTGTGTATGGGACGGAATGTTGGGGCTAGAGTGAGGCAGCTCAACTGCTAGAGTGAGAGGAGCAAAAAAATTAATCTTAAAATCTTTTTTAAAACTGCTGCTGTGTCCGCAGCGTTTGCTCTACAGGTATGATTTTACCCTCAAAACGTAGCCATGGCTGTCCTCTTTCATCCAATGTGTTTACTATTGTCCTAGGTGTTATGGTTCTTTCATAAATGCCACCAATGCACAGCCTCCTCCCTCCAACTCTTCCATAGACTCTAATGTTAAAATGGCTCAGAAGGTTCGTTTGAAAATCAGAAGAGCATGGTGCCTTTCCACTATCACCACGTCCATATAATAAACTCCACAGGCATGAAAACTGAGAATTAGGTAGACTGGACATTGCTGCCGCTCACGGTGAAAGAATTTCGTCAATACGACCTATACTTTTCATTTGGGAGCGATTTGTTTCGGCCTGACTTTTCTGTTCATTTTAAGCAGCAAAAGTGAGGTGCATGTCTGTGTGCGTGTGTATGGAGCCATTGGGTGCGGTCACTATAGCAACCAGGCTCACACCTGCCTGCTTAACGAGCTCTCTCTGCCACTGTACCAAGATTCATCTTAAACACTTCTCTTTCAACTGCTGCTGTGTCCACAGTGTTAAAGCCATCATTTTACCCTCAAATTGTCGCCATCGTTGTTCTTTTTCCAACATCTTGTCTTTCAAAGCTCAGAGATGTAAACTTTTTAAACTGTGTGGGTCCAAGTGGAGGGATCACATTTTAGTCATTCAGTGATTCAAAGAATATGACCTTTTAATATTCTTTCAGATGTTTTCTGACTCTAAATGTTCTTTTCTCATTTCTTAGGTTTTTCTAATTTACAATTAAAACATTTTCAGCTTTTTTCCAACTTCTTCTTCTGTGTAACCTTCAGCTTTTAGCAGTTCAGCACTGTTGTTTTCAGGTTAAATTCAGGTTGTTTTTTTTTTTTTTTATCTCGTTCAAAATTTTTAACTCAAAATTCAGCAATTAATTCATTTCAGTCCATACATTCAGATTCAAGCATTCACACTGCAGTTTCTTCAGAAAATGCACTTTCTAGTTATATTTTATTTTTCCGTACGTTTTTTCAAAGCCTACTCCTTCAAAACCGTTCAACTTAGAAAAACCATTCAAACACCGTTAGATTCCTATTCTTTTGGACAACACTGCTTCTATTTTTCATATTTTTAACATTTATATTTTTAATTTTATTCAACTTTATTCAACAAAAATTTATAATGTATTTCAATGGGGAGACCCTTCAAATTCTCATTCAACTTCCTCCTCTTTAAACTGTATCTACTTCCACATACATTGACATAGAGCCACCATTCAAACTTTAAAACGAAGACAAGACATTCAACTATTCAACTTGTATTTATCTTTTCAATATCTATTATACTTTTTCTTCAGTTCCAGTTTAAGTTTCATGATGCTTTTTCACCCGTTTCAGAGTTTATAATGGGTGTGTATGGGACGGAATGTTGGGGCTAGAGTGAGGCAGCTCAACTGCTAGAGTGAGAGGAGCAAAAAAATTAATCTTAAAATCTTTTTTAAAACTGCTGCTGTGTCCACAGCGTTTGCTCTACAGGTATGATTTTACCCTCAAAACGTAGCCATGGCTGTCCTCTTTCATCCAATGTGTTTACTATTGTCCTAGGTGTTACGGTTCTTTCATAAATGTCACCAATGCACAGCCTCCTCCCTCCAACTCTTCCATAGACTCTAATGTTAAAACGGCTCAGAAGGTTGGTTTGAAAATCAGAAGAGCATGGTGTTTTTACACTGTCACCACGTCCATATAATAAACTCCACAGGCATGAAAACTGAGAATTAGGTAGAGTGGACATTGCTGCCGCTCACGGTGAAAGAATTTCGTCAATACGACCTATACTTTTCATTTGGGAGCGATTTGTTTCGGCCTGACTTTTCTGTTCATTTTAAGCAGCAAAAGTGAGGCGCATGTCTGTGTACGTGTGTATGGAACCATTGGGTGCGGTCACTATAGCAACCAGGCTCACACCTGCCTGCTTAACGAGCTCTGCCTGCCACTGTACCAAGATTCATCTTAAGCACTTCTCTTTCAACTGCTGCTGTGTCCACAGTGTCACAGCCATCATTTTACCCTCAAATTGTCGCCATTATTGTTCTCTTTCCAACACCGTATCTTTCAAAGCTCAGGCATTTAAACTTTTTAAACTGTGTGGATCAAAGTGGAGGGATCACATTTGAGTCATTCAGTGATTCAAAGAATATGACCTTTTAATATTCTTTCAGATGTTTTCTGACTCTAAATGTTCTTTTCTCATTTCTTAGGTTTTTCTAATTTACAATTAAAACATTTTCAGCTTTTTTCCAACTTCTTCTTCTGTGTAACCTTCAGCTTTTAGCAGTTCAGCACTTTTGTTTTCAGGTTAAATTCGGGTTTTTTTTTTTTTATCTCATTCAAAATTTTTAACTTAAATTCAGTAATTATTTCATTTCAATGCATACATTCAGATTCAAGCATTCACACTGCAGTTTCTTCAGAAAATGCACTTTCTAGTTATTATTATTATATTTTATTCTGTATTCCGTACGTTTTTTGTAATCCTATAACTTCAAAACCGTTCAACTTAGAAAAACCATTCAAACACCGTTAGATTCCTATTCTTTTGGACAACACTGCTTCTATTTTTCATATTTTTAACATTTATATTTTTAATTTTATTCAACTTTATTCAACAAAAATTTATAATGTATTTCAATGGGGAGACCCTTCAAATCCTCATTCAACTTACTCATTTTTAAACTCTTACTACTTCCACATACATTGACATAGAGCCACCATTCAAACTTTAAAACGAAGACAAGACATTCAACTATTCAACTTGTATTTATCTTTTCAATATCTATTATACTTTTTCTTCAGTTCCAGTTTAAGTTTCATGATGTTTTTTCACCCGTTTCAGAGTTTATAATGGGTGTGTATGGGACGGAATGTTGGGGCTAGAGTGAGACAGCTCAACTGCTAGAGTGAGAGGAGCAAAAAAATTAATCTTAAAATCTTTTTTAAAACTGCTGCTGTGTCCACAGCGTTTGCTCTACAGCCGCCATTTTACCCTCAAAACGTAGCCATGGCTGTCCTCTTTCATCCAATGTGTTTACTATTGTACTAGGTGTTATGGTTCTTTCATAAATGTCACCAATGCACAGCCTCCTCCCTCCAACTCTTCCATAGACTCTAATGTTAAAATGGCTCAGAAGGTTCGTTTGAAAATCAGAAGAGCATGGTGTTTTTACACTGTCACCACGTCCATATAATAAACTCCACAGGCATGAAAACTGAGAATTAGGTAGACTGGACATTGCTGCCGCTCACGGTGAAAGAATTTTGTCAATACAACCTATACTTTTCATTTGGGAGCGATTTGTTTCGGCCTGACTTTTCTGTTCATTTTAAGCAGCAAAAGTGAGGCGCATGTCTGTGTACGTGTGTATGGAGCCATTGGGTGCAGTCACTATAGCAACCAGGCTCACACCTGCCTGCTTAACGAGCTCTGCCTGCCACTGTACCAAGATTCATCTTTAGCACTTCTCTTTCAACTGCTGCTGTGTCCACAGTGTTACAGCCATCATTTTACCCTCAAATTGTCGCCATTATTGTTCTCTTTCCAACACCGTGTCTTTCAAAGCTCAGGCATTTAAACTTTTTAAACTGTGTGGATCAAAGTGGAGGGATCACATTTTAGTCATTCAGTGATTCAAAGAATATGACCTTTTAATATTCATTCAGATGTTTTCTGACTCTAAATGTTCTTTTCTCATTTCTTAGGGTTTTCTAATTTACAATTAAAACATTTTCAGTTTTTTTCCAACTTCTTCTTCTGTGTAACGTTCAGCTTTTAGCAGTTCAGCACCTTTGTTTTCAGGTTAAATTCGTTTTTTTTTTTTGTTTTTGTTTTTTATCTCATTCCATATTTTTAACTCAAAATTCAGCAATTAATTCATTTCAGTGCATACATTCAGATTCAAGCATTCACACTGCAGTTTCTTCAGAAAATGCACTTTCTAGTTTATTATTATTATCTATTCCGTACGTTTTTTGAAAGCCTACTCCTTCAAAACCGTTCAACTTAGAAAAACCATTCAAACACCGTTAGATTCCTATTCTTTTGGACAACACTGCTTCTATTTTTCATATTTTTAACATTTATATTTTTAATTTTATTCAACTTTATTCAACAAAAATTTATAATGTATTTCAATGGGGAGACCCTTCAAATCCTCATTCAACTTACTCATTTTTAAACTCTTACTACTTCCACATATATTGACATAGAGCCACCATTCAAACTTTAAAACGAAGACAAGACATTCAACTATTCAACTTGTATTTATCTTTTCAATATCTATTATACTTTTTCTTCAGTTCCAGTTTAAGTTTCATGATGTTTTTTCACCCGTTTCAGAGTTTATAATGGGTGTGTATGGGATGGAATGTTGGGGCTAGAGTGAGAGAGCTCAACTGCTAGAGTGAGAGGAGCAAAAAAATTAATCTTAAAATATTTTTTAAAACTGCTGCTGTGTCCGCAGCGTTTGCTCTACAGCCACCATTTTACCCTCAAAACGTAGCCATCGCTGTCCTCTTTCATCCAATGTGTTTACTATTGTCCTAGGTGTTATGGTTCTTTCATAAATGTCACCAATGCACAGCCTCCTCCTTCCAACTCTTCCATAGACTCTAATGTTAAAATGGCTCAGAAGGTTCGTTTGAAAATCAGAAGAGCATGGTGTCTTTCCACTGTCACCACGTCCATATAATAAACTCCACAGGCATGAAAACTGAGAATTAGGTAGAGTGGACATTGCTGCCGCTCACGGTGAAAGAATTTCGTCAATACGACCTATACTTTTCATTTGGGAGCGATTTGTTTCGGCCTGACTTTTCTGTTCATTTTAAGCAGCAAAAGTGAGGCGCATGTCTGTGTACGTGTGTATGGAACCATTGGGTGCGGTCACTATAGCAACCAGGCTCACACCTGCCTGCTTAACGAGCTCTGCCTGCCACTGTACCAAGATTCATCTTAAGCACTTCTCTTTCAACTGCTGCTGTGTCCACAGTGTCACAGCCATCATTTTACCCTCAAATTGTCGCCATTATTGTTCTCTTTCCAACACCGTATCTTTCAAAGCTCAGGCATTTAAACTTTTTAAACTGTGTGGATCAAAGTGGAGGGATCACATTTGAGTCATTCAGTGATTCAAAGAATATGACCTTTTAATATTCTTTCAGATGTTTTCTGACTCTAAATGTTCTTTTCTCATTTCTTAGGTTTTTCTAATTTACAATTAAAACATTTTCAGCTTTTTTCCAACTTCTTCTTCTGTGTAACCTTCAGCTTTTAGCAGTTCAGCACTTTTGTTTTCAGGTTAAATTCGGGTTTTTTTTTTTTTATCTCATTCAAAATTTTTAACTTAAATTCAGTAATTATTTCATTTCAATGCATACATTCAGATTCAAGCATTCACACTGCAGTTTCTTCAGAAAATGCACTTTCTAGTTATTATTATTATATTTTATTCTGTATTCCGTACGTTTTTTGTAATCCTATAACTTCAAAACCGTTCAACTTAGAAAAACCATTCAAACACCGTTAGATTCCTATTCTTTTGGACAACACTGCTTCTATTTTTCATATTTTTAACATTTATATTTTTAATTTTATTCAACTTTATTCAACAAAAATTTATAATGTATTTCAATGGGGAGACCCTTCAAATCCTCATTCAACTTACTCATTTTTAAACTCTTACTACTTCCACATACATTGACATAGAGCCACCATTCAAACTTTAAAACGAAGACAAGACATTCAACTATTCAACTTGTATTTATCTTTTCAATATCTATTATACTTTTTCTTCAGTTCCAGTTTAAGTTTCATGATGTTTTTTCACCCGTTTCAGAGTTTATAATGGGTGTGTATGGGACGGAATGTTGGGGCTAGAGTGAGACAGCTCAACTGCTAGAGTGAGAGGAGCAAAAAAATTAATCTTAAAATCTTTTTTAAAACTGCTGCTGTGTCCACAGCGTTTGCTCTACAGCCGCCATTTTACCCTCAAAACGTAGCCATGGCTGTCCTCTTTCATCCAATGTGTTTACTATTGTACTAGGTGTTATGGTTCTTTCATAAATGTCACCAATGCACAGCCTCCTCCCTCCAACTCTTCCATAGACTCTAATGTTAAAATGGCTCAGAAGGTTCGTTTGAAAATCAGAAGAGCATGGTGTTTTTACACTGTCACCACGTCCATATAATAAACTCCACAGGCATGAAAACTGAGAATTAGGTAGACTGGACATTGCTGCCGCTCACGGTGAAAGAATTTTGTCAATACAACCTATACTTTTCATTTGGGAGCGATTTGTTTCGGCCTGACTTTTCTGTTCATTTTAAGCAGCAAAAGTGAGGCGCATGTCTGTGTACGTGTGTATGGAGCCATTGGGTGCAGTCACTATAGCAACCAGGCTCACACCTGCCTGCTTAACGAGCTCTGCCTGCCACTGTACCAAGATTCATCTTTAGCACTTCTCTTTCAACTGCTGCTGTGTCCACAGTGTTACAGCCATCATTTTACCCTCAAATTGTCGCCATTATTGTTCTCTTTCCAACACCGTGTCTTTCAAAGCTCAGGCATTTAAACTTTTTAAACTGTGTGGATCAAAGTGGAGGGATCACATTTTAGTCATTCAGTGATTCAAAGAATATGACCTTTTAATATTCATTCAGATGTTTTCTGACTCTAAATGTTCTTTTCTCATTTCTTAGGGTTTTCTAATTTACAATTAAAACATTTTCAGTTTTTTTCCAACTTCTTCTTCTGTGTAACGTTCAGCTTTTAGCAGTTCAGCACCTTTGTTTTCAGGTTAAATTCGTTTTTTTTTTTTGTTTTTTTTTTTATCTCATTCCATATTTTTAACTCAAAATTCAGCAATTAATTCATTTCAGTGCATACATTCAGATTCAAGCATTCACACTGCAGTTTCTTCAGAAAATGCACTTTCTAGTTTATTATTATTATCTATTCCGTACGTTTTTTGAAAGCCTACTCCTTCAAAACCGTTCAACTTAGAAAAACCATTCAAACACCGTTAGATTCCTATTCTTTTGGACAACACTGCTTCTATTTTTCATATTTTTAACATTTATATTTTTAATTTTATTCAACTTTATTCAACAAAAATTTATAATGTATTTCAATGGGGAGACCCTTCAAATCCTCATTCAACTTACTCATTTTTAAACTCTTACTACTTCCACATATATTGACATAGAGCCACCATTCAAACTTTAAAACGAAGACAAGACATTCAACTATTCAACTTGTATTTATCTTTTCAATATCTATTATACTTTTTCTTCAGTTCCAGTTTAAGTTTCATGATGTTTTTTCACCCGTTTCAGAGTTTATAATGGGTGTGTATGGGATGGAATGTTGGGGCTAGAGTGAGAGAGCTCAACTGCTAGAGTGAGAGGAGCAAAAAAATTAATCTTAAAATATTTTTTAAAACTGCTGCTGTGTCCGCAGCGTTTGCTCTACAGCCACCATTTTACCCTCAAAACGTAGCCATCGCTGTCCTCTTTCATCCAATGTGTTTACTATTGTCCTAGGTGTTATGGTTCTTTCATAAATGTCACCAATGCACAGCCTCCTCCTTCCAACTCTTCCATAGACTCTAATGTTAAAATGGCTCAGAAGGTTCGTTTGAAAATCAGAAGAGCATGGTGTCTTTCCACTGTCACCACGTCCATATAATAAACTCCACAGGCATGAAAACTGAGAATTCAGTAGACTAGACATTGCTGTCACTCACGGTGAAAGAATTTTGTCAATACGACTTGTACTTTTCATATGGGAACGATTTGTTTCGGCCTGACTTTTCTGTTCATTTTAAGCAGCAAAAGTGAGGTGCATGTCTGTGTACGTGTGTATGGAGCCCTTGGGTGCAGTCACTATAGCAACCAGGCTCACACCTGCCTGCTTAACGAGCTCTGCCTGCCACTGTACCAAGATTCATCTTAAACACTTCTCTTTCAACTGCTGCTGTGTCCACAGTGTTACAGCCATTTTACCCTCAAATTGTCGCCATTATTGTTCTCTTTCCAACACCGTATCTTTCAAAGCTCAGGCATTTAAACTTTTTAAACTGTGTGGATCAAAGTGGAGGGATCACATTTGAGTCATTCAGTGATTCAAAGAATATGACCTTTTAATATTCATTCAGATGTTTTCTGACTCTAAATGTTCTTTTCTCATTTCTTAGGGTTTTCTAATTTACATTTAAAACATTTTCAGTTTTTTTCCAACTTCTTCTTCTGTGTAACGTTCAGCTTTTAGCAGTTCAGCACCTTTGTTTTCAGGTTAAATTCGGTTTTTTTTTTGGTTTTTTTTAATCTCATTCAATATTTTTAACTCAAAATTCAGCAATTAATTCATTTCAGTGCATACATTCAGATTCAAGCATTCACACTGCAGTTTCTTCAGAAAATGCACTTTCTAGTTCTAATCTTTATTAGTGTGAATGCTTGAAAAGCATTCACAGTATTGTTCTTCTAATCTTTATTCTATTTTATTCTGTATTCCGTACGTTTTTTGTACTCCTACTCCTTCAAAACCGTTCAACTTAGAAAAACCATTCAAACACCATTAGATTCCTCTTCTTTTGGACATGACTGCTTCTATTTTTCTCATTTTTAACATTTATATTTTTAATTTTATTCAACTTTATTCAACAAAAATTTCCCAAAATTTCCCATGTATTTCAATGGGGAGACCCTTCAAATCCTCATTCAACTTACTCATTTTTAAACTCTTACTACTTCCACATACATTGACATAGAGCCACCATTCAAACTTTAAAACGAAGACAAGACATTCAACTATTCAACTTGTATTTATCTTTTCAATATCTATTATACTTTTTCTTCAGTTCCAGTTTAAGTTTCATGATGTTTTTTCACCCGTTTCAGAGTTTATAATGGGTGTGTATGGGACGGAATGTTGGGGCTAGAGTGAGGCAGCTCAACTGCTAGAGTGAGAGGAGCAAAAAAATTAATCTTAAAATCTTTTTTAAAACTGCTGCTGTGTCCACAGCGTTTGCTCTACAGGTATGATTTTACCCTCAAAACGTAGCCATGGCTGTCCTCTTTCATCCAATGTGTTTACTATTGTACTAGGTGTTATGGTTCTTTCATAAATGTCACCAATGCACAGCCTCCTCCCTCCAACTCTTCCATAGACTCTAATGTTAAAATGGCTCAGAAGGTTCGTTTGAAAATCAGAAGAGCATGATGTCTTTACACTGTCACCACGTCCATATAATAAACTCCACAGGCATGAAAACTGAGAATTAGGTAGACTAGACATGGCTGTCGCTCACGGTGAAAGAATTTTGTCAATACGACATGTACTTTTCATTTGGGAAGAATTTGTTTGGGCCTGACTTTTCTGTTCATTTTAAGCAGCAAAAGTGAGGTGCATGTCTGTGTACGTGTGTATGGAGCCATTGGGTGCAGTCACTATAGCAACCAGGCTCAAACCTGCCTGCTTAACGAGCTCTGCCTGCCACTGTACCAAGATTCATCTTAAGCACTTCTCTTTCAACTGCTGCTGTGTCCACAGTGTTACAGCCATCATTTTACCCTCAAATTGTCGCCATTATTGTTCTCTTTCCAACACCGTGTCTTTCAAAGCTCAGGCATTTAAACTTTTTAAACTGTGTGGATCAAAGTGGAGGGATCACATTTGAGTCATTCAGTGATTCAAAGAATATGACCTTTTAATATTCATTCAGATGTTTTCTGACTCTAAATGTTCTTTTCTCATTTCTTAGGGTTTTCTAATTTACATTTAAAACATTTTCAGTTTTTTTCCAACTCCTTCTTCTGTGTAACCTTCAGCTTTTAGCAGTTCAGCACCTTTGTTTTCAGGTTAAATTCGGTTTTTTTTTTGGTTTTTTTTAATCTCATTCAATATTTTTAACTCAAAATTCAGCAATTAATTCATTTCAGTGCATACATTCAGATTCAAGCATTCACACTGCAGTTTCTTCAGAAAATGCACTTTCTAGTTATTATATTTTATTATTATTATCTATTCCGTACGTTTTTTGTAAGCCTACTCCTTCAAAACCGTTCAACTTAGAAAAACCATTCAAACACCGTTAGATTCCTATTCTTTTGGACAACACTGCTTCTATTTTTCATATTTTTAACATTTATATTTTTAATTTTATTCAACTTTATTCAACAAAAATTTATAATGTATTTCAATGGGGAGACCCTTCAAATCCTCATTCAACTTACTCATTTTTAAACTCTTACTACTTCCACATACATTGACATAGAGCCACCATTCAAACTTTAAAACGAAGACAAGACATTCAACTATTCAACTTGTATTTATCTTTTCAATATCTTTTATACTTTTTCTTCAGTTCCAGTTTAAGTTTCATGATGTTTTTTCACCCGTTTCAGAGTTTATAATGGGTGTGTATGGGACGGAATGTTGGGGCTAGAGTGAGGCAGCTCAACTGCTAGAGTGAGAGGAGCAAAAAAATTAATCTTAAAATCTTTTTTAAAACTGCTGCTGTGTCCGCAGCGTTTGCTCTACAGGTATGATTTTACCCTCAAAACGTAGCCATGGCTGTCCTCTTTCATCCAATGTGTTTACTATTGTACTAGGTGTTATGGTTCTTTCATAAATGTCACCAATGCACAGCCTCCTCCCTCCAACTCTTCCATAGACTCTAATGTTAAAATGGCTCAGAAGGTTCGTTTGAAAATCAGAAGAGCATGGTGTCTTTCCACTGTCACCACGTCCATATAATAAGCTCCACAGGCATGAAAACTGAGAATTAGGTAGACTAGACATTGCTGTCGCTCACGGTGAAAGAATTTTGTCAATACGACTTTTACTTTTCATTTGGGAGCGATTTGTTTCGGCCTGACTTTTCTGTTCATTTTAAGCAGCAAAAGTGAGGCGCATGTCTGTGTACGTGTGTATGGAGCCATTGGGTGCGGTCACTATAGCAACCAGGCTCACACCTGCCTGCTTAACGAGCTCTGCCTGCCACTGTACCAAGATTCATCTTAAACACTTCTCTTTCAACTGCTGCTGTGTCCACAGTGTTACAGCCATCATTTTACCCTCAAATTGTCGCCATTATTGTTCTCTTTCCAACACCGTATCTTTCAAAGCTCAGGCATTTAAACTTTTTAAACTGTGTGGATCAAAGTGGAGGGATCACATTTGAGTCATTCAGTGATTCAAAGAATATGACCTTTTAATATTCATTCAGATGTTTTCTGACTCTAAATGTTCTTTTCTCATTTCTTAGGGTTTTCTAATTTACATTTAAAACATTTTCAGTTTTTTTCCAACTCCTCCTTCTGTGTAACCTTCAGCTTTTAGCAGTTCAGCACCTTTGTTTTCAGGTTAAATTCGTTTTTTTTTTTGTTTTTTTTTATCTCATTCAATATTTTTAACTCAAAATTCAGCAATTAATTCATTTCAGTGCATACATTCAGATTCAAGCATTCACACTGCAGTTTCTTCAGAAAATGCACTTTCTAGTTATTATTATTATTATATTTTATCTATTCCGTACGTTTTTTGTAATCCTACTCCTTCAAAACCGTTCAACTTAGAAAAACCATTCAAACACCGTTAGATTCCTATTCTTTTGGACAACACTGCTTCTATTTTTCATATTTTTAACATTTATATTTTTAATTTTATTCAACTTTATTCAACAAAAATTTATAATGTATTTCAATGGGGAGACCCTTCAAATTCTCATTCAACTTACTCATTTTTAAACTCTTACTACTTCCACATACATTGACATAGAGCCACCATTCAAACTTTAAAACGAAGACAAGACATTCAACTATTCAACTTGTATTTATCTTTTCAATATCTATTATACTTTTTCTTCAGTTCCAGTTTAAGTTTCATGATGTTTTTTCACCCGTTTCAGAGTTTATAATGGGTGTGTATGGGACGGAATGTTGGGGCTAGAGTGAGGCAGCTCAACTGCTAGAGTGAGAGGAGCAAAAAAATTAATCTTAAAATCTTTTTTAAAACTGCTGCTGTGTCCGCAGCGTTTGCTCTACAGGTATGATTTTACCCTCAAAACGTAGCCATTGCTGTCCTCTTTCATCCAATGTGTTTACTATTGTCCTAGGTGTTATGGTTCTTTCGTAAATGTCACCAATGCACAGCCTCCTCCCTCCAACTCTTCCATAGACTCTAATGTTAAAACGGCTCAGAAGGTTGGTTTGAAAATCCGAAGAGCATGGTGTTTTTACACTGTCACCACGTCCATATAATAAACTCCACAGACATGAAAACTGAGAATTAGGTAGACTAGAAGCTGCTGTCGCTCACGGTGAAAGAATTTTGTCAATACGACTTTTACTTTTCATTTGGGAACGATTTGTTTCGGCCTGACTTTTCTGTTCATTTTAAGCAGCAAAAGTGAGGCGCATGTCTGTGTACGTGTGTATGGAGCCATTGGGTGCGGTCACTATAGCAACCAGGCTCACACCTGCCTGCTTAACGAGCTCTGCCTGCCACTGTGCCAAGATTCATCTTAAACACTTCTCTTTCAACTGCTGCTGTGTCCACAGTGTTAAAGCCATCATTTTACCCTCAAAACGTCGCCATCGTTGTTCTTTTTCCAACATCTTGTCTTTCAAAGCTCAGAGATGTAAACTTTTTAAACTGTGTGGGTCCAAGTGGAGGGATCACATTTTAGTCATTCAGTGATTCAAAGAATATGACCTTTTAATAGTCTTTCATATGTTTTCTGACTCTAAAAGTTCTTTTCTCATTTCTTAGGTTTTTCTAATTTACAATTAAAACATTTTCAGCTTTTTTCCAACTTCTTCTTCTGTGTAACCTTCAGCTTTTAGCAGTTCAGCACTTTTGTTTTCAGGTTAAATTCGGGTTTTTTTTTTTTTATCTCATTCAAGATTTTTAACTTAAATTCAGTAATTAATTCATTTCAGTGCATACATTCAGATTCAAGCATTCACACTGCAGTTTCTTCAGAAAATGCACTTTCTAGTTAGTGTGAATGCTTGAAAAGCATTCACAGTATTGTTATTCTAATCTTTATTATTATTAGTGTGAATGCTTGAAAAGCATTCACAGTATTGTTATTCTAATCTTTATTATTATTATTATTATTATATTTTATTCTGTATTCCGTACGTTTTTTGTAATCCTATAACTTCAAAACCGTTCAACTTAGAAAAACCATTCAAACACCGTTAGATTCCTATTCTTTTGGACAACACTGCTTCTATTTTTCATATTTTTAACATTTATATTTTTAATTTTATTCAACTTTATTCAACAAAAATTTATAATGTATTTCAATGGGGAGACCCTTCAAATCCTCATTCAACTTACTCATTTTTAAACTCTTACTACTTCCACATACATTGACATAGAGCCACCATTCAAACTTTAAAACGAAGACAAGACATTCAACTATTCAACTTGTATTTATCTTTTCAATATCTATTATACTTTTTCTTCAGTTCCAGTTTAAGTTTCATGATGTTTTTTCACCCGTTTCAGAGTTTATAATGGGTGTGTATGGGACGGAATGTTGGGGCTAGAGTGAGACAGCTCAACTGCTAGAGTGAGAGGAGCAAAAAAATTAATCTTAAAATCTTTTTTAAAACTGCTGCTGTGTCCACAGCGTTTGCTCTACAGGTATGATTTTACCCTCAAAACGTAGCCATGGCTGTCCTCTTTCATCCAATCTGTTTACTATTGTACTAGGTGTTATGGTTCTTTCATAAATGTCACCAATGCACAGCCTCCTCCCTCCAACTCTTCCATAGACTCTAATGTTAAAATGGCTCAGAAGGTTCGTTTGAAAATCAGAAGAGCATGGTGTCTTTCCACTGTCACCACGTCCATATAATAAGCTCCACAGGCATGAAAACTGAGAATTAGGTAGACTAGACATTGCTGTCGCTCACGGTGAAAGAATTTTGTCAATACGACTTTTACTTTTCATTTGGGAGCGATTTGTTTGGGCCTGACTTTTCTGTTCATTTTAAGCAGCAAAAGTGAGGTGCATGTCTGTGTCGTGTGTATGGAGCCCTTGGGTGCAGTCACTATAGCAACCAGGCTCACACCTGCCTGCTTAACGAGCTCTCTCTCTCACTCTGCCAAGATTCATCTTAAACACTTCTCTTTCAACTGCTGCTGTCTCCACAGTGTTACAGCGATCATTTTACCCTCAAAACGTCGCCATCGTTGTTCTCTTTCCAACATCTTGTCTTTCAAAGCTCAGAGATGTAAACTTTTTAAACTGTGTGGATCCAAGTGGAGGGATCACATTTTAGTCATTCAGTGATTCAAAGAATAGGACCTTTTAATATTCTTTCAGATGTTTTCTGACTCTAAATGTTCTTTTCTCATTTCTTAGGGTTTTCTAATTTACATTTAAAACATTTTCAGTTTTTTTCCAACTTCTTCTTCTGTGTAACCTTCAGCTTTTAGCAGTTCAGCACTTTTGTTTTCAGGTTAAATTCGGGTCTTTTTTTTATCTCATTAAAAAAGTTTTAACTCAAAATTCAGCAATTAATTCATTTCAGTGCATACATTCAGATTCAAGCATTCACACTGCAGTTTCTTCAGAAAATGCACTTTCTAGTTAGTGTGAATGCTTGAAAAGCATTCACAGTATTGTTGTTGTAATCTTTATTATTATATTTTATTTTTCCGTACGTTTTTTGAAAGCCTACTCCTTCAAAACCGTTCAACTTAGAAAAACCATTCAAACATCGTTAGATTCCTATTATTTTGGACAACATTGCTTCTATTTTTCTCATTTTTAACATTTATATTTTTAATTTTATTCAACTTTATTCAACAAAAATTTCCCATGTATTTCAATGGGGAGACCCTTCAAATTCTCATTCAACTTACTCATTTTTAAACTCTTACTACTTCAACATACGTTGACATAGAGCCACCATTCAAACTTTAAAACGAAGACAAGACATTCAACTATTCAACTTGTATTTATCTTTTCAATATCTATTATACTTTTTCTTCAGTTCCAGTTTAAGTTTCATGATGTTTTTTCACCCGTTTCAGAGTTTATAATGGGTGTGTATGGGACGGAATGTTGGGGCTAGAGTGAGGCAGCTCAACTGCTAGAGTGAGAGGAGCAAAAAAATTAATCTTAAAATATTTTTTAAAACTGCTGCTGTGTCTGCAGCGTTTGCTCTACAGGTATGATTTTACCCTCAAAACGTAGCCATGGCTGTCCTCTTTCATCCAATGTGTTTACTATTGTACTAGGTGTTATGGTTCTTTCATAAATGTCACCAATGCACAGCCTCCTCCCTCCAACTCTTCCATAGACTCTAATGTTAAAATGGCTCAGAAGGTTCGTTTGAAAATCAGAAGAGCATGGTGTCTTTCCACTGTCACCACGTCCATATAATAAACTCCACAGGCATGAAAACTGAGAATTAGGTAGACTGGACATTGCTGCCGCTCACGGTGAAAGAATTTCGTCAATACGACCTATACTTTTCATTTGGGAGCGATTTGTTTCGGCCTGACTTTTCTGTTCATTTTAAGCAGCAAAAGTGAGGCGCATGTCTGTGTACGTGTGTATGGAGCCGTTGGGTGCAGTCACTATAGCAACCAGGCTCACACCTGCCTGCTTAACGAGCTCTGCCTGCCACTGTACCAAGATTCATCTTAAGCACTTCTCTTTCAACTGCTGCTGTGTCCACAGTGTTACAGCCATCATTTTACCCTCAAAACGTTGCCATCGTTGTTCTTTTTCCAACATCTTGTCTTTCAAAGCTCAGAGATGTAAACTTTTTAAACTGTGTGGGTCCAAGTGGAGGGATCACATTTTAGTCATTCAGTGATTCAAAGAATATGACCTTTTAATATTCTTTCAGATGTTTTCTGACTCTAAATGTTCTTTTCTCATTTCTTAGGTTTTTCTAATTTACAATTAAAACATTTTCAGCTTTTTTTCCAACTTCTTCTTCTGTGTAACCTTCAGCTTTTAGCAGTTCAGCACTTTTGTTTTCAGGTTAAATTTGGGTTTTGTTTTTTTTATCTCATTCAAGATTTTTAACTTAAATTCAGTAATTAATTCATTTCAGTGCATACATTCAGATTCAAGCATTCACACTGCAGTTTCTTCAGAAAATGCACTTTCTAGTTATTATTCTATTTTATTATTATCTATTCCGTACGTTTTTTGAAAGCCTACTCCTTCAAAACCGTTCAACTTAGAAAAACCATTCAAACATCGTTAGATTCCTATTCTTTTGGACAACATTGCTTCTATTTTTCTCATTTTTAACATTTATATTTTTAATTTTATTCAACTTTATTCAACAAAAATTTATAATGTATTTCAATGGGGAGACCCTTCAAATCCTCATTCAACTTACTCATTTTTAAACTCTTACTACTTCCACATACATTGACATAGAGCCACCATTCAAACTTTAAAACGAAGACAAGACATTCAACTATTCAACTTGTATTTATCTTTTCAATATCTATTATACTTTTTCTTCAGTTCCAGTTTAAGTTTCATGATGTTTTTTCACCCGTTTCAGAGTTTACAATGGGTGTGTATGGGACGGAATGTTGGGGCTAGAGTGAGGCAGCTCAACTGCTAGAGTGAGAGGAGCAAAAAAATTAATCTTAAAATCTTTTTTAAAACTGCTGCTGTGTCCGCAGCGTTTGCTCTACAGGTATGATTTTACCCTCAAAACGTAGCCATGGCTGTCCTCTTTCATCCAATGTGTTTACTATTGTACTAGGTGTTATGGTTCTTTCATAAATGTCACCAATGCACAGCCTCCTCCCTCCAACTCTTCCATAGACTCTAATGTTAAAATGGCTCAGAAGGTTCGTTTGAAAATCAGAAGAGCATGGTGTCTTTCCACTGTCACCACGTCCATATAATAAACTCCACAGACATGAAAACTGAGAATTCAGTAGACTAGACATTGCTGTCGCTCACGGTGAAAGAATTTTGTCAACACGACATGTACTTTTCATTTGGGAACGATTTGTTTCGGCCTGACTTTTCTGTTCATTTTAAGCAGCAAAAGTGAGGCGCATGTCTGTGTACGTGTGTATGGAGCCATTGGGTGCGGTCACTATAGCAACCAGGCTCACACCTGCCTGCTTAACGAGCTCTGCCTGCCACTGTACCAAGATTCATCTTAAGCACTTCTCTTTCAACTGCTGCTGTGTCCACAGTGTTACAGCCATCATTTTACCCTCAAAACGTCGCCATTATTGTTCTCTTTCCAACACCGTATCTTTCAAAGCTCAGACATTTAAACTTTTTAAACTGTGTGGATCAAAGTGGAGGGATCACATTTGAGTCATTCAGTGATTCAAAGAATATGACCTTTTAATATTCATTCAGATGTTTTCTGACTCTAAATGTTCTTTTCTCATTTCTTAGGGTTTTCTAATTTACATTTAAAACATTTTCAGTTTTTTTCCAACTCCTTCTTCTGTGTAACCTTCAGCTTTTAGCAGTTCAGCACCTTTGTTTTCAGGTTAAATTCGTTTTTTTTTTTTTTGTTTTTTTTTAATCTCATTCAATATTTTTAACTCAAAATTCAGCAATTAATTCATTTCAGTGCATACATTCAGATTCAAGCATTCACACTGCAGTTTCTTCAGAAAATGCACTTTCTAGTTATATTTTATTATTTTTCCGTACGTTTTTTGAAAGCCTACTCCTTCAAAACCGTTCAACTTAGAAAAACCATTCAAACACCGTTAGATTCCTATTCTTTTGGACAACACTGCTTCTATTTTTCATATTTTTAACATTTATATTTTTAATTTTATTCAACTTTATTCAACAAAAATTTATAATGTATTTCAATGGGGAGACCCTTCAAATCCTCATTCAACTTACTCATTTTTAAACTCTTACTACTTCCACATACATTGACATAGAGCCACCATTCAAACTTTAAAACGAAGACAAGACATTCAACTATTCAACTTGTATTTATCTTTTCAATATCTATTATACTTTTTCTTCAGTTCCAGTTTAAGTTTCATGATGTTTTTTCACCCGTTTCAGAGTTTATAATGGGTGTGTATGGGACGGAATGTTGGGGCTAGAGTGAGACAGCTCAACTGCTAGAGTGAGAGGAGCAAAAAAATTAATCTTAAAATCTTTTTTAAAACTGCTGCTGTGTCCACAGCGTTTGCTCTACAGGTATGATTTTACCCTCAAAACGTAGCCATGGCTGTCCTCTTTCATCCAATGTGTTTACTATTGTACTAGGTGTTATGGTTCTTTCATAAATGTCACCAATGCACAGCCTCCTCCCTCCAACTCTTCCATAGACTCTAATGTTAAAATGGCTCAGAAGGTTCGTTTGAAAATCAGAAGAGCATGGTGTCTTTCCACTGTCACCACGTCCATATAATAAGCTCCACAGGCATGAAAACTGAGAATTAGGTAGACTAGACATTGCTGTCGCTCACGGTGAAAGAATTTTGTCAATACGACTTTTACTTTTCATTTGGGAGCGATTTGTTTCGGCCTGACTTTTCTGTTCATTTTAAGCAGCAAAAGTGAGGCGCATGTCTGTGTACGTGTGTATGGAGCCATTGGGTGCGGTCACTATAGCAACCAGGCTCACACCTGCCTGCTTAACGAGCTCTCTCTCTCACTCTGCCAAGATTCATCTTAAACACTTCTCTTTCAACTGCTGCTGTCTCCACAGTGTTACAGCCATCATTTTACCCTCAAAACGTCGCCATCGTTGTTCTCTTTCCAACATCTTGTCTTTCAAAGCTCAGAGATGTAAACTTTTTAAACTGTGTGGATCCAAGTGGAGGGATCACATTTTAGTCATTCAGTGATTCAAAGAATATGACCTTTTAATATTCTTTCAGATGTTTTCTGACTCTAAATGTTCTTTTCTCATTTCTTAGGTTTTTCTAATTTACAATTAAAACATTTTCAGCTTTTTTCCAACTTCTTCTTCTGTGTAACCTTCAGCTTTTAGCAGTTCAGCACTTTTGTTTTCAGGTTAAATTCGGGTGTTTTTTTTAATCTCATTCAAGATTTTTAACTTAAATTCAGTAATTAATTCATTTCAGTGCATACATTCAGATTCAAGCATTCACACTGCAGTTTCTTCAGAAAATGCACTTTCTAGTTATTATATTTTATCTATTCCGTACGTTTTTTGTACTCCTACTCCTTCAAAACCGTTCAACTTAGAAAAACCATTCAAACACCATTAGATTCCTATTCTTTTGGACATGACTGCTTCTACTTTTCTCATTTTTAACATTTATATTTTTAATTTTATTCAACTTTATTCAACAAAAATTTCCCATGTATTTCAATGGGGAGACCCTTCAAATTCTCATTCAACTTACTCATTTTTAAACTCTTACTACTTCAACATACGTTCACATAGAGCCACCATTCAAACTTTAAAACGAAGACAAGACATTCAACCATTCAACTTGTATTTATCTTTTCAATATCTATTATACTTTTTCTTCAGTTCCAGTTTAAGTTTCATGATGTTTTTTCACCCGTTTCAGAGTTTATAATGGGTGTGTATGGGACGGAATGTTGGGGCTAGAGTGAGGCAGCTCAACTGCTAGAGTGAGAGGAGCAAAAAAATTAATCTTAAAATCTTTTTTAAAACTGCTGCTGTGTCCGCAGCGTTTGCTCTACAGGTATGATTTTACCCTCAAAACGTAGCCATGGCTGTCCTCTTTCATCCAATGTGTTTACTATTGTCCTAGGTGTTATGGTTCTTTCGTAAATGTCACCAATGCACAGCCTCCTCCCTCCAACTCTTCCATAGACTCTAATGTTAAAATGGCTCAGAAGGTTCGTTTGAAAATCAGAAGAGCATGGTGTCTTTACACTATCACCACGTCCATATAATAAACTCCACAGGCATGAAAACTGAGAATTAGGTAGACTGGACATTGCTGCCGCTCACGGTGAAAGAATTTCGTCAATACGACTTTTACTTTTCATTTGGGAGCGATTTGTTTCGGCCTGACTTTTCTGTTCATTTTAAGCAGCAAAAGTGAGGCGCATGTCTGTGTACGTGTGTATGGAGCCGTTGGGTGCAGTCACTATAGCAACCAGGCTCACACCTGCCTGCTTAACGAGCTCTGCCTGCCACTGTACCAAGATTCATCTTAAGCACTTCTCTTTCAACTGCTGCTGTGTCCACAGTGTTACAGCCATCATTTTACCCTCAAAACGTTGCCATCGTTGTTCTTTTTCCAACATCTTGTCTTTCAAAGCTCAGGCATTTAAACTTTTTAAACTGTGTGGATCAAAGTGGAGGGATCACATTTGAGTCATTCAGTGATTCAAAGAATATGACCTTTTAATATTCATTCAGATGTTTTCTGACTCTAAATGTTCTTTTCACATTTCTTAGGGTTTTCTAATTTACATTTAAAACATTTTCAGTTTTTTTCCAACTCCTTCTTCTGTGTAACCTTCAGCTTTTAGCAGTTCAGCACCTTTGTTTTCAGGTTAAATTCGTTTTCTTTTTTTTTGTTTTTTTTTAATTTCATTCAATATTTTTAACTCAAAATTCAGCAATTAATTCATTTCAGTGCATACATTCAGATTCAAGCATTCACACTGCAGTTTCTTCAGAAAATGCACTTTCTAGTTGTGTGGATGCCCTCAATGGGCATCCACACTATTGAGTTCCTGTTTCTCTTTATTCTTTATTATTCCGGGTGTTTCCGTACACTTTTCGCCGTGGATCTACTTCCACAATTTTTGTGCTATTTTCCCCGTTCAAACTCTAAACTGTTCTGCTCTTTCTGCTAATGCCGGCTATGACTTTTGGTGTTTATTACTATTATACTTTTTAAAATATTACACTTTTTTCCTTTAATTTGTCCCATTGAAATGAATGGGAAACTTCCACAATTCTGCTAAAACTTTCTTGTCTTTGAAACTTAACTACTGCCTCATACTTTCACCTAGAAACTCCATTCAAACTTTAAAATGTTCTCAAATGATTTGGCTATTCCTGTATGATTCAGCTTTTTCAGATCTTCTACCGTTTTAATCTTATCCCTCTTTGAGTTTTCAGTTGCAAAATTTTGATTTTTCAGAAAATACATGCGTTGCTATGGTTGCTATGCAATTAACTCAGAGGGGACAGTGAAACTGTTTGAATTTTCTCTTCATGTCCAAACAACTTCTTGCTACTCGCTCAATTTCCACTCAAGCCCCACAAATTATACATCAAAACGTAGGTATTTTTGCTGGCTTTCAGAAAATGTCCCTATCATTGTTGTGGGACTCATAGATATTTTGCAAATCTCCTCAGAGTAACACAAAGTCAGAAAACTCTCCATATAAACTCAATGGAGAGTTTGTTCAAAATCACCGCTGGATTTCTCTAATGAGAGGCATTTTCAAATTGTCATATCTCCTTAACGAAGCAAAGTTAAGACATGAGGCTTGTCCCCGTATATGTTCAGACACTCCTGACGCTCACAATTCAAGAATTTCTTTCTCACCTATTACCGTTCTGAAATGAGTTGGACTTGTTTGAGGGTAGGAAATTTGTCCCTCGCTCAGATTTCATCAGATTTCAAACACTGGAAATGAGGCACTTTTTTCTCTCGTCATATCTTTTTGATGGATTTCCACAGAGCCCTGAAAATTTCCATAACTGTTCACCAAAGCCTGCTGTTTCTTACGGTGAAAGAATGATTTTGATGCTCCATATAGATTTAGAGTTACCAAAGGTTGTTTGAGCGCAAGTCAAGGCAGTTTTTGCTTCGCCTCTACTCAGTTACAGTGTATTACAAGTCATATATCTTTAATAATTTATGTTTTATCTCTGAATTATGAAGACCTGAAGATTCCCCCATCTCTTCTGAATAAAACGATGCCTGAATGACCGTTCTAGCCTCTACGGTTAGGAAATTATGGCCATTTGTTCGAGTGGAATCCTGAATGTCAGAAATACACTGAAGAAAACTCACACCTCTCTCTGTGTCTGTGTCTGTGTGTGTAAGGGCTGACTACAGCAGGTGCAGCTAATTTAACTGACCTACATATACCAAGCCCAGACTCTCCACAGCTCCTGTTCCCTTTACTGTCTGTGTATGTGTGTCTGTGTATCAATATTTCTCCTATGTTTAAGTATTACTCCTCAATCATAGTATTTCTGCTAAAACAAAGTACTTCTGCTACATCTCAGTACTTTTGCTAAATCATAGTATTTTTGCAGAATCATGGTATTTGTGCAAAATCATGGTTTTGAGGCCAAATCATAATATTTCTGTTATTTTATAATATATGTGCTGAATATATTATATGTGCCAAATCATAGTATTTATCCCAAATTATAGTATTTATGCCAAATTACAGTATTTCTGCTAAAAAGCAGAAATAGTCCTTTTTAGCAGGAATTTCTGCCAAAAGACAGTATTTATGTTAAAACATAGTATTTCTGCTAAATCAGAGTATTCCTGCCAAATCATAGTATTTGTACTGAAACATAGTACTTCTGCCCAATCATAGTATTTGTACTGAATGATAGTACTTGTGCCAAATCATAGTATTTGTTCCAAAGCATTGTATTTGTATGGAGTCATAGTATTCCTTCTAAATCATAGTATTTCAATTAAATCTCAGTAGTTTTGTTAAAATGCAGTATTATTGCCAAATCATAGTATTTGTACCCAATCATAGTATTTTTGCCAAATCGTGGTATTTGTGCCCAATTAATAATTCTGATATGTTATAGTATTACTACTAAGTCGTAGAATATCTGTTATGTTATAGTGTATCTGCGAAATATAGTATGTGTGCCAAATCATAGTATTTATACCAAATTACAGTATCTGTGCTAAAACATAGTATTTCTGCCATATTGTGGTATTTGTGCAAGAACATTGAACTGTTATGTTATAGTATTACTACTAAGTCATAGTATTTCTGCGTTGTTATAGTATTTGTGCTAAAACGTAGTATCTCTGCCAAGTCATAGAATTACTGCAATTTCATAGTTTTTTTAGGAAATCTGTTATGTTATAGTATTACTACTCAGTCATAGTATTTCTGCCAAATCATAGTATTTGTTTGAATTTGAATACTGCATTATCACTGTATTATGTAGTGACTAAGTAGGGGCTGTTTACTAAGTGCATCAGTGTAAATAGGTCATCTCTTGTGTTGGACTGCCCTCTTGTGGCGCCTTTTGGGTAGTGCCTTAGTAAACGGGAACCCTGTAAAAAGTGGTATCAGACTGATTTGTAGTGGAGGAATTTGTTGCCAGTTTTCTTAATCTTTAATCTGTATGCATGTTGTAACGCATACCCTGTTCTTAATCATAGAAACCACACCATATCACCTCTCCACATCCTCCTACTGTATGCCATACCTCCCTGTACCATCCATCTGACCGCAATAAACTCCACCTGTGGTAATCTAATCCCTGGATGTCAGCCTCTCCTTCTGACCGAGGATAGTTACTATTGCAGCACCACCCAGCATTAAACTGACGTACACCATTCTGTACAATAGTATTTGTGCTAAAAAGTAGTATTTCTGCCAAATCATAGTATTACTGCTATTTCATACTATTTAAGCGAAATTACAGTGTTTCTGCAAAAACACTGCATTTCTGCTAAATCATAGTATTTCTGTAAACTTATAGTACTTGTACTCAATTATAGTATTTGTGACAAAGTGTAGTATTTGTTCCAAAACATAGTATTACTGGTAAATCATAGTATTTGAGCCAAATCATAGTATTTGTGCTAAAACATAGTATTTCTTCCAAATCATAGTATTTGAGCCAAATCATAGTATTTGTGCTAAAACATAGTATTTCTTCCAAATCATAGTATAACTGCACAATAAAGGTTCTTGAGCCACATCAGTGTTTGTGCCAAATCTTAGTATTTCTTCTAAATCCTAGTAATTCTGCTCAATGATAGAATTTCTGCTATGCTGTAGTACTTTTTTCCTAGATTGTAGTACTTCTGCTAAGTCAAAGTATTTCATGTAAATCATAGTATTTCTACCAAGTCCCAGTGTTTCTACTAAATCATAAATAATGTTTTAGCACAAATTGTAGGATTTGGCAGAATATTCTGTGTTCCAGCACAAATGCTATGATTTGGCAGGAAAAAAAATATTATTTAGTTTAAATACTAAGTTTTAGCAGAAGTACTATGTTTAAACTTTAAAATATTCTGCTATTTCTGCTGATGTTTGTTATGACTTTTGACCATTGAAATGAATGGAACACATTATCAATGGCCTCACTGATTTTGCATGCTGGACGGAGTTGTGTTTTAGCTCAGTGAGATAAGCGTCCGTTCTCAGACTGGGAGGCCTGGGTTCAAATCCCGCTTATGGCAACATTTCTTTCAGTCAACAGTTAAACTTTGTTAACTCTTTTCAACACAAATTTAAGCTTTTTCACCCCTTTTCAACACAATTTTCGTTTTTTTCACCACTTTTCAGCACAAATACCAGCTTTTTCAGCTGTTTTCAGCAAAAACCTCTTTTCAGCACAAATTCTGCTCATTCAACTCTTTTCAGCAAGATTTTCAGTTTTTTCTGCTGTTTTCAGAAAAAAACTCTTTTCAGCAAAATTCTTCTGATTGAACTCTTTTGAGAAGAAATTCTGCTGATTGAACTCTTTTCAGCAAAATTTTCAGAGTTTTCACCTCTTTTCTGCCCAAATTCTGCTTATTCACCTCTTCTGAAACATTTTCAGCCTTTCCACCTCTTATCAGCACAATTCTCAGCAGCTTCTGCTCATTTCAGCACAATTGTCAATCTCTCCACCTCTTCTTTGTGAGAATGACTTTGGCTCAGTGAGCTAAATAGCTGCCCTTAGACCAGGAGGGCCAGGTTTGAATCCTGCTCAGGGCAACCTTTTTTTTTCAACTTTTTCAGCTTTTTTCTGCAGACATCTTCAGCGTTAAGGCATCCACACAGCATTTTCGCAGGAAATGCAAATTTTTCTAGTTAGTGTGAATGCTTGAAAAGCATTCACAGTATTGTTCTTCTAATCTTTATTATTATTTTTTCCTATTCCGTACGTTTTTCGCCGACTATCTCCTTCAAAACCGTTCAACTTAGAAAAACCATTCAAACACCATTAGATTCCTCTTCTTTTGGAATGGTGTGCTTCTATTTTTCTCATTTTTAACATTTATATTTTTAATTTTATTTAACTTTTTTCAACAAAAATTTCCCATGTATTTCAATGGCGAGACCCTTCAAATTCTCATTCAATTCACTCATTTTTAAACCCTTACTACTTCCACATACGTTGACATAGAGCCACCATTCAAACTTTAAAACGAAGACAAGACATTCAACTATTCACCTTGTATTTATCTTTTCAATATCTATTATACTTTTTCTTTAGTTCCAGTTTAAGTTTCATGATGTTTTTTCACCTGTTTCAGAGTTTATAATGGGTGTGTATGGGACGGAATGTTGGGGCTAGAGTGAGACAGCTCAACTGCTAGAGTGAGAGGAGCAAAAAAATTAATCTTAAAATCTTTTTTAAAACTGCTGCTGTGTCCGCAGCGTTTGCTCTACAGGTATTATTTTACCCTCAAAACGTAGCCATGGCTGTCCTCTTTCATCCAATGTGTTTACTATTGTACTAGGTGTTATGGTTCTTTCATAAATGTCACCAATGCACAGCCTCCTCCCTCCAACTCTTCCATAGACTCTAATGTTAAAATGGCTCAGAAGGTTCGTTTGAAAATCAGAAGAGCATGGTGTCTTTCCACTGTCACCACGTCCATATAATAAGCTCCACAGGCATGAAAACTGAGAATTAGGTAGACTAGACATTGCTGTCGCTCATGGTGAAAGAATTTTGTCAATACGACTTTTACTTTTCATTTGGGAACGATTTGTTTCGGCCTGACTTTTCTGTTCATTTTAAGCAGCAGAAGTGAGGTGCATGTCTGTGTCCGTGTGTATGGAGCCATTGGGTGCGGTCACTATAGCAACCAGGCTCACACCTGCCTGCTTAACGAGCTCTCTCTGCCACTCTGCCAAAATTCATCTTAAACACTTCTCTTTCAACTGCTGCTGTGTCCACAGTGTTAAAGCCATCATTTTACCCTCAAAACGTCGCCATCGTTGTTCTTTTTCCAACATCTTGTCTTTCAAAGCTCAGAGATGTAAACTTTTTAAACTGTGTGGGTCCAAGTGGAGGGATCACATTTTAGTCATTCAGTGATTCAAAGAATATGACCTTTTAATATTCATTCAGATGTTTTCTGACTCTAAATGTTCTTTTCTCATTTCTTAGGGTTTTCTAATTTACATTTAAAACATTTTCAGTTTTTTTCCAACTCCTTCTTCTGTGTAACTTTCAGCTTTTAGCAGTTCAGCACTTTTGTTTTCAGGTTAAATTCTTTTTTTTTTTTTGTTTTTTTTATCTCATTCAATATTTTTAACTCAAAATTCAGCAATTAATTCATTTCAGTGCATACATTCAGATTCAAGCATTCACACTGCAGTTTCTTCAGAAAATGCACTTTCTAGTTATATTTTATTATTTTTCCGTACGTTTTTTGAAAGCCTACTCCTTCAAAACCGTTCAACTTAGAAAAACCATTCAAACATCGTTAGATTCCTATTCTTTTGGACAACACTGCTTCTATTTTTCATATTTTTAACATTTATATTTTTAATTTTATTCAACTTTATTCAACAAAAATTTATAATGTATTTCAATGGGGAGACCCTTCAAATCCTCATTCAACTTACTCATTTTTAAACTCTTACTACTTCCACATACATTGACATAGAGCCACCATTCAAACTTTAAAACGAAGACAAGACATTCAACTATTCAACTTGTATTTATCTTTTCAATATCTATTATACTTTTTCTTCAGTTCCAGTTTAAGTTTCATGATGTTTTTTCACCCGTTTCAGAGTTTATAATGGGTGTGTATGGGACGGAATGTTGGGGCTAGAGTGAGAGAGCTCAACTGCTAGAGTGAGAGGAGCAAAAAAATTAATCTTAAAATATTTTTTAAAACTGCTGCTGTGTCCACAGCGTTTGCTCTACAGCCACCATTTTACCCTCAAAACGTAGCCATCGCTGTCCTCTTTCATCCAATGTGTTTACTATTGTCCTAGGTGTTATGGTTCTTTCATAAATGTCACCAATGCACAGCCTCCTCCCTCCAACTCTTCCATAGACTCTAATGTTAAAATGGCTCAGAAGGTTCTTTTGAAAATCAGAAGAGCATGGTGTCTTTCCACTGTCACCACGTCCATATAATAAGCTCCACAGGCATGAAAACTGAGAATTCAGTAGACTAGACATTGCTGTCGCTCACGGTGAAAGAATTTTGTCAATACGACTTGTACTTTTCATATGGGAACGATTTGTTTCGGCCTGACTTTTCTGTTCATTTTAAGCAGCAAAAGTGAGGCGCATGTCTGTGTACGTGTGTATGGAGACCTTGGGTGCGGTCACTATAGCAACCAGGCTCACACCTGCCTGCTTAACGAGCTCTCTCTCTCTCTCTGCCAAGATTCATCTTAAACACTTCTCTTTCAACTGCTGCTGTGTCCACAGTGTTAAAGCCATCATTTTACCCTCAAAACGTCGCCATCGTTGTTCTTTTTCCAACATCTTGTCTTTCAAAGCTCAGAGATGTAAACTTTTTAAACTGTGTGGGTCCAAGTGGAGGGATCACATTTTAGTCATTCAGTGATTCAAAGAATATGACCTTTTAATATTCATTCAGATGTTTTCTGACTCTAAATGTTCTTTTCTCATTTCTTAGGGTTTTCTAATTTACATTTAAAACATTTTCAGTTTTTTTCCAACTCCTTCTTCTGTGTAACCTTCAGCTTTTAGCAGTTCAGCACCTTTGTTTTCAGGTTAAATACGTGTTTTTTTTTTTTTTGTTTTTTAATCTCATTCAATATTTTTAACTCAAAATTCAGCAATTAATTCATTTCAGTGCATACATTCAGATTCAAGCATTCACACTGCAGTTTCTTCAGAAAATGCACTTTCTAGTTAGTGTGAATGCTTGAAAAGCATTCACAGTATTGTTATTCTAATCTTTATTATTAGTGTGAATGCTTGAAAAGCATTCACAGTATTGTTCTTCTAATCTTTATTAGTGTGAATGCTTGAAAAGCATTCACAGTATTGTTATTCGAATCTTTATTAGTGTGAATGCTTGAAAAGCATTCACAGTATTGTTCTTCTAATCTTTATTAGTGTGAATGCTTGAAAAGCATTCACAGTATTGTTATTCAAATCTTTATTAGTGTGAATGCTTGAAAAGCATTCACAGTATTGTTATTCGAATCTTTATTATTATTATTATTATTATTATATATTCCGTACGTTTTTTGGCATCTCACTCCTTCAAAACCGTTCAACTTAGAAAAACCATTCAAACACCGTTAGATTCCTATTATTTTGGACAACACTGCTTCTATTTTTCATATTTTTAACATTTATATTTTTAATTTTATTCAACTTTATTCAACAAAAATTTATAATGTATTTCAATGGGGAGACCCTTCAAATCCTCATTCAACTTACTCATTTTTAAACTCTTACTACTTCCACATACATTGACATAGAGCCACCATTCAAACTTTAAAACGAAGACAAGACATTCAACTATTCAACTTGTATTTATCTTTTCAATATCTATTATACTTTTTCTTCAGTTCCAGTTTAAGTTTCATGATGTTTTTTCACCCGTTTCAGAGTTTATAATGGGTGTGTATGGGACGGAATGTTGGGGCTAGAGTGAGAGAGCTCAACTGCTAGAGTGAGAGGAGCAAAAAAATTAATCTTAAAATATTTTTTAAAACTGCTGCTGTGTCCACAGCGTTTGCTCTACAGCCTCCATTTTACCCTCAAAACGTAGCCATGGCTGTCCTCTTTCATCCAATGTGTTTACTATTGTCCTAGGTGTTATGGTTCTTTCATAAATGTCACCAATGCACAGCCTCCTCCCTCCAACTCTTCCATAGACTCTAATGTTAAAATGGCTCAGAAGGTTCGTTTGAAAATCAGAAGAGCATGGTGTCTTTCCACTGTCACCACGTCCATATAATAAGCTCCACAGGCATGAAAACTGAGAATTTGGTAGACTAGACATTGCTGTCGCTCACGGTGAAAGAATTTTGTCAATACGACTTTTACTTTTCATTTGGGAGCGATTTGTTTGGGCCTGACTTTTCTGTTCATTTTAAGCAGCAAAAGTGAGGTGCATGTCTGTGTACGTGTGTATGGAGCCCTTGGGTGCAGTCACTATAGCAACCAGGCTCACACCTGCCTGCTTAACGAGCTCTCTCTCTCACTCTGCCAAGATTCAACTTAAACACTTCTCTTTCAACTGCTGCTGTCTCCACAGTGTTACAGCCATCATTTTACCCTCAAAACGTCGCCATCGTTGTTCTCTTTCCAACATCTTGTCTTTCAAAGCTCAGAGATGTAAACTTTTTAAACTGTGTGGATCCAAGTGGAGGGATCACATTTTAGTCATTCAGTGATTCAAAGAATATGACCTTTTAATATTCATTCAGATGTTTTCTGACTCTAAAGGTTCTTTTCTCATTTCTTAGGGTTTTCTAATTTACAATTAAAACATTTTCAGCTTTTTTCCAACTACTTCTTCTGTGTAACCTTCAGCTTTTAGCAGTTCAGCACTTTTGTTTTCAGGTTAAATTTGTTGTTTTTTTTTTATCTCATTAAAAAAGTTTTAACTCAAAATTCAGCAATTAATTCATTTCAGTGCATACATTCAGATTCAAGCATTCACACTGCAGTTTCTTCAGAAAATGCACTTTCTAGTTAGTGTGAATGCTTGAAAAGCATTCACAGTATTGTTATTCGAATCTTTATTATTATTATATATTCCGTACGTTTTTTGGCATCTAACTCCTTCAAAACCGTTCAACTTAGAAAAACCATTCAAACACCCTTAGATTCCTATTCTTTTGGACATGACTGCTTCTATTTTTCTCATTTTTAACATTTATATTTTTAATTTTATTCAACTTTATTCAACAAAAATTTCCCATGTATTTCAATGGGGAGACCCTTCAAATTCTCATTCAACTTACTCATTTTTAAACCCTTACTACTTCAACATACGTTCACATAGAGCCACCATTCAAACTTTAAAACGAAGACAAGACATTCAACTATTCAACTTGTATTTATCTTTTCAACATCTGTTATACTTTTTCTTCAGTTCCAGTTTAAGTTTCATGATGTTTTTTCACCCGTTTCAGAGTTTATAATGGGTGTGTATGGGACGGAATGTTGGGGCTAGAGTGAGGCAGCTCAACTGCTAGAGTGAGAGGAGCAAAAAAATTAATCTTAAAATATTTTTTAAAACTGCTGCTGTGTCCGCAGCGTTTGCTCTACAGGTATGATTTTACCCTCAAAACGTAGCCATCGCTGTCCTCTTTCATCCAATGTGTTTACTATTGTCCTAGGTGTTATGGTTCTTTCGTAAATGTCACCAATGCACAGCCTCCTCCCTCCAACTCTTCCATAGACTCTAATGTTAAAATGGCTCAGAAGGTTCGTTTGAAAATCAGAAGAGCATGGTGTCTTTCCACTGTCACCACGTCCATATAATAAACTCCACAGGCATGAAAACTGAGAATTCAGTAGACTAGACATTGCTGTCACTCACGGTGAAAGAATTTTGTCAATACGACCTATACTTTTCATTTGGGAACGATTTGTTTCGGCCTGACTTTTCTGTTCATTTTAAGCAGCAAAAGTGAGGCGCATGTCTGTGTACGTGTGTATGGAGCCATTGGGTGCGGTCACTATAGCAACCAGGCTCACACCTGCCTGCTTAACGAGCTCTGCCTGCCACTGTACCAAGATTCATCTTAAGCACTTCTCTTTCAACTGCTGCTGTGTCCACAGTGTTACAGCCATCATTTTACCCTCAAATTGTCGCCATTATTGTTCTCTTTCCAACACCGTATCTTTCAAAGCTCAGGCATTTAAACTTTTTAAACTGTGTGGATCAAAGTGGAGGGATCACATTTGAGTCATTCAGTGATTCAAAGAATATGACCTTTTAATATTCTTTCAGATGTTTTCTGACTCTAAATGTTCTTTTCTCATTTCTTAGGGTTTTCTAATTTACATTTAAAACATTTTCAGCTTTTTTCCAACTTCTGCTTCTGTGTAACCTTCAGCTTTTAGCAGTTCAGCACCTTTGTTTTCAGGTTAAATTTGGTTGGTTTTTTTTTGTTTTTTTTTTAATTTCATTCAATATTTTTAACTCAAAATTCAGCAATTAATTCATTTCAGTGCATACATTCAGATTCAAGCATTCACACTGCAGTTTCTTCAGAAAATGCACTTTCTAGTTATTATTATTATTATATTTTATCTATTCCGTACGTTTTTTGTAATCCTACTCCTTCAAAACCGTTCAACTTAGAAAAACCATTCAAACACCGTTAGATTCCTATTCTTTTGGACAACACTGCTTCTATTTTTCATATTTTTAACATTTATATTTTTAATTTTATTCAACTTTATTCAACAAAAATTTATAATGTATTTCAATGGGGAGACCCTTCAAATCCTCATTCAACTTACTCATTTTTAAACTCTTACTACTTCCACATACATTGACATAGAGCCACCATTCAAACTTTAAAACGAAGACAAGACATTCAACTATTCAACTTGTATTTATCTTTTCAATATCTATTATACTTTTTCTTCAGTTCCAGTTTAAGTTTCATGATGTTTTTTCACCCGTTTCAGAGTTTATAATGGGTGTGTATGGGACGGAATGTTGGGGCTAGAGTGAGGCAGCTCAACTGCTAGAGTGAGAGAAGCAAAAAAATTAATCTTAAAATCTTTTTTAAAACTGCTGCTGTGTCCGCAGCGTTTGCTCTACAGGTATGATTTTACCCTCAAAACGTAGCCATCGCTGTCCTCTTTCATCCAATGTGTTTACTATTGTCCTAGGTGTTATGGTTCTTTCGTAAATGTCACCAATGCACAGCCTCCTCCCTCCAACTCTTCCATAGACTCTAATGTTAAAACGGCTCAGAAGGTTGGTTTGAAAATCAGAAGAGCATGGTGTTTTTACACTGTCACCACGTCCATATAATAAACTCCACAGGCATGAAAACTGAGAATTAGGTAGACTAGACATTGCTGCCGCTCACGGTGAAAGAATTTCGTCAATACGACCTATACTTTTCATTTGGGAACGATTTGTTTCGGCCTGACTTTTCTGTTCATTTTAAGCAGCAAAAGTGAGGTGCATGTCTGTGTCGTGTGTATGGAGCCATTGGGTGCGGTCACTATAGCAACCAGGCTCACACCTGCCTGCTTAACGAGCTCTCTCTCTCACTCTGCCAAGATTCATCTTAAACACTTCTCTTTCAACTGCTGCTGTGTCCACAGTGTTAAAGCCATCATTTTACCCTCAAAACGTCGCCATCGTTGTTCTCTTTCCAACATCTTGTCTTTCAAAGCTCAGAGATGTAAACTTTTTAAACTGTGTGGATCCAAGTGGAGGGATCACATTTGAGTCATTCAGTGATTCAAAGAATATGACCTTTTAATATTCTTTCAGATGTTTTCTGACTCTAAATGTTCTTTTCTCATTTCTTAGGTTTTTCTAATTTACAATTAAAACATTTTCAGCTTTTTTCCAACTTCTTCTTCTGTGTAACCTTCAGCTTTTAGCAGTTCAGGACTTTTGTTTTCAGGTTAAATTCGTTTGTTTTTTTTTTTTTGTTTTTTTTATCTCATTCAATATTTTTAACTCAAAATTCAGCAATTAATTCATTTCAGTGCATACATTCAGATTCAAGCATTCACACTGCAGTTTCTTCAGAAAATGCACTTTCTAGTTCTATTTTATTATATTTTATTATTATGGATTCCGTACGTTTTTTGTACTCTATCTCCTTCAAAACCGTTCAACTTAGAAAAACCATTCAAACACCATTAGATTCCTATTCTTTTGGACATGACTGCTTCTATTTTTCTCATTTTTAACATTTATATTTTTAATTTTATTCAACTTTTTTCAACAAAAATTTCCCATGTATTTCAATGGGGAGACCCTTCAAATTCTCATTCAACTTCCTCCTCTTTAAACTGTATCTACTTCCACATACATTGACATAGAGCCACCATTCAAACTTTAAAACGAAGACAAGACATTCAACTATTCAACTTGTATTTATCTTTTCAATATCTATTATACTTTTTCTTCAGTTCCAGTTTAAGTTTCATGATGTTTTTTCACCCGTTTCAGAGTTTATAATGGGTGTGTATGGGACGGAATGTTGGGGCTAGAGTGAGACAGCTCAACTGCTAGAGTGAGAGGAGCAAAAAAATTAATCTTAAAATCTTTTTTAAAACTGCTGCTGTGTCCGCAGCGTTTGCTCTACAGGTATGATTTTACCCTCAAAACGTAGCCATGGCTGTCCTCTTTCATCCAATGTGTTTACTATTGTCCTAGGTGTTACGGTTCTTTCATAAATGTCACCAATGCACAGCCTCCTCCCTCCAACTCTTCCATAGACTCTAATGTTAAAACGGCTCAGAAGGTTGGTTTGAAAATCAGAAGAGCATGGTGTTTTTACACTGTCACCACGTCCATATAATAAACTCCACAGGCATGAAAACTGAGAATTAGGTAGAGTGGACATTGCTGCCGCTCACGGTGAAAGAATTTTGTCAATACGACCTATACTTTTCATTTGGGAGCGATTTGTTTCGGCCTGACTTTTCTGTTCATTTTAAGCAGCAAAAGTGAGGCGCATGTCTGTGTACGTGTGTATGGAGCCATTGGGTGCAGTCACTATAGCAACCAGGCTCACACCTGCCTGCTTAACGAGCTCTGCCTGCCACTGTGCCAAGATTCATCTTAAGCACTTCTCTTTCAACTGCTGCTGTGTCCACAGTGTTACAGCCATCATTTTACCCTCAAATTGTCGCCATTATTGTTCTCTTTCCAACACCGTGTCTTTCAAAGCTCAAACATTTAAACTTTTTAAACTGTGTGGATCAAAGTGGAGGGATCACATTTGAGTCATTCAGTGATTCAAAGAATATGACCTTTTAATATTCATTCAGATGTTTTCTGACTCTAAATGTTCTTTTCTCATTTCTTAGGGTTTTCTAATTTACATTTAAAACATTTTCAGTTTTTTTCCAACTCCTTCTTCTGTGTAACCTTCAGCTTTTAGCAGTTCAGCACCTTTGTTTTCAGGTTAAATTCGTTTTTTTTGTTTTTTGTTTTTTTTTATCTCATTCAATATTTTTAACTCAAAATTCAGCAATTAATTCATTTCAGTGCATACATTCAGATTCAAGCATTCACACTGCAGTTTCTTCAGAAAATGCACTTTCTAGTTAGTGTGAATGCTTGAAAAGCATTCACAGTATTGTTCTTCTAATCTTTATTATTATATTTTCTTTTTCCGTACGTTTTTTGAAAGCCTACTCCTTCAAAACCGTTCAACTTAGAAAAACCATTCAAACATCGTTAGATTCCTATTATTTTGGACATGACTGCTTCTATTTTTCTCATTTTTAACATTTATATTTTTAATTTTATTCAACTTTATTCAACAAAAATTTCCCATGTATTTCAATGGGGAGACCCTTCAAATTCTCATTCAACTTACTCATTTTTAAACTCTTACTACTTCAACATACGTTCACATAGAGCCACCATTCAAACTTTAAAACGAAGACAAGACATTCAACTATTCAACTTGTATTTATCTTTTCAATATCTATTATACTTTTTCTTCAGTTCCAGTTTAAGTTTCATGATGTTTTTTCACCCGTTTCAGAGTTTATAATGGGTGTGTATGGGACGGAATGTTGGGGCTAGAGTGAGGCAGCTCAACTGCTAGAGTGAGAGGAGCAAAAAAATTAATCTTAAAATCTTTTTTAAAACTGCTGCTGTGTCCGCAGCGTTTGCTCTACAGGTATGATTTTACCCTCAAAACGTAGCCATCGCTGTCCTCTTTCATCCAATGTGTTTACTATTGTCCTAGGTGTTATGGTTCTTTCGTAAATGTCACCAATGCACAGCCTCCTCCCTCCAACTCTTCCATAGACTCTAATGTTAAAATGGCTCAGAAGGTTCGTTTGAAAATCAGAAGAGCATGGTGTCTTTCCACTGTCACCACGTCCATATAATAAACTCCACAGGCATGAAAACTGAGAATTCAGTAGACTAGACATTGCTGTCACTCACGGTGAAAGAATTTTGTCAATATGACTTTTACTTTTCATTTGGGAACGATTTGTTTCGGCCTGACTTTTCTGTTCATTTTAAGCAGCAAAAGTGAGGCGCATGTCTGTGTACGTGTGTATGGAGCCATTGGGTGCGGTCACTATAGCAACCAGGCTCACACCTGCCTGCTTAACGAGCTCTGCCTGCCACTGTACCAAGATTCATCTTAAGCACTTCTCTTTCAACTGCTGCTGTGTCCACAGTGTTACAGCCATCATTTTACCCTCAAATTGTCGCCATTATTGTTCTCTTTCCAACACCGTATCTTTCAAAGCTCAGGCATTTAAACTTTTTAAACTGTGTGGATCAAAGTGGAGGGATCACATTTGAGTCATTCAGTGATTCAAAGAATATGACCTTTTAATATTCATTCAGATGTTTTCTGACTCTAAATGTTCTTTTCTCATTTCTTAGGGTTTTCTAATTTACATTTAAAACATTTTCAGTTTTTTTCCAACTCCTTCTTCTGTGTAACCTTCAGCTTTTAGCAGTTCAGCACCTTTGTTTTCAGGTTAAATTCGTTTTTTTTTTTGTTTTGTTTTTAATCTCATTCAATATTTTTAACTCAAAATTCAGCAATTAATTCATTTCAGTGCATACATTCAGATTCAAGCATTCACACTGCAGTTTCTTCAGAAAATGCACTTTCTAGTTGTGTGGATGCCTTAATAGGCATCCACACTATTGAGTTCCTGTTTCTCTTTATTCTTTATTATTCCGGGTGTTTCCGTACACTTTTTGCCGTGGATCTACTTCCACAATTTTTGTGCTATTTTCACCGTTCAAACTCTAAACTGTTCTGCTCTTTCTGCTAATGCCGGCTATGACTTTTGGTGTTTATTACTATTATACTTTTTAAAATATTACACTTTTTTCCTTTAATTTGTCCCATTGAAATGAATGGGAAACTTCCACAATTCTGCTAAAACTTTCTTGTCTTTGAAACTTAACTACTGCCTCATACTTTCACCTAGAAACTTCATTCAAACTTTAAAATGTTCTCAAATGATTTGGCTATTCCTGTATGATTCAGCTTTTTCAGATCTTCTACCGTTTTAATCTTATCCCTCTTTGAGTTTTCAGTTGCAAAATTGTGATTTTTCAGAAAATACATGCGTTGCTATGGTTGCTATGCAATTAACTCAGAGGGGACAGTGAAACTGTTTGAATTTTCTCTTCATGTCCAAACAACTTCTTGCTACTCGCTCAATTTCCACTCAAGCCCCACAAATTATACACCAAAACGTAGGTATTTTTGCTGGCTTTCAGAAAATGTCACTATCATTGTTGTGGGACTCATAGATATTTTGCAAATCTCCTCAGAGTAACACAAAGTCAGAAAACTCTCCATATAAACTCAATGGAGAGTTTGTTCAAAATCACCGCTGGATTTCTCTAATGAGAGGCATTTTCAAATTGTCATATCTCCTTAACGAAGCGAAGTTAAGACATGAGGCTTGTCCCCGTATATGTTCAGACACTCCTGACGCTCACAATTCAAGAATTTCTTTCTCACCTATTACCGTTCTGAAATGAGTTGGACTTGTTTGAGGGTAGGAAATTTGTCCCTCGCTCAGATTTCATCAGATTTCAATCTCTGGAAATGAACCACTTTTTTCTCTCGTCATATCTTTTTGATGGATTTCCACAGAGCCCTAAAAATTTCCATGACTGTTCACCAAAGCCTGCTGTTTCTTACGGTGAAAGAATGATTTTGATGCTCCATATAGATTTAGAGTTACCAAAGGTTGTTTGAGCGCAAGTCAAGGCAGTTTTTGCTTCGCCTCTACTCAGTTACAGTGTATTACAAGTCATATATCTTTAAGAATTTATGTTTTATCTCTGAATTATGAAGACCTGAAGATTCCCTCATCTCTTCTGAATAAAACGATGCCTGAATGACCGTTCTAGCCTCTACGGTTAGGAAATTATGGCCATTTGTTCGAGGGGAATCCTGAATGTCAGAAATACACTGAAGAAAACTCACACCTCTCTCTGTGTCTGTGTGTGTAAGGGCTGACTACAGCAGGTGCAGCTAATTTAACTGACCTACATATACCAAGCCCAGACTCTCCACAGCTCCTGTTCCCTTTACTGTCTGTGTATGTGTGTCTGTGTATCAATATTTCTCCTATGTTTAGGTATTACTCCTCAATCATAGTATTTCTGCTAAAGCAAAGTACTTCTACTACATCTAAGTACTTTTGCCAAATCATAGTATTTCTGCTAAATCATAGTATTTCTGCCAATTCATAGTATTTGTGCAAAATCATGGTATTTGTGCAAAATCATGGTTTTGGGGCCAAATATTTCTGTTATTTTATAATATATGTGCTGAATATATTATATGTGCCAAATCATAGTATTTATCCCAAATTATAGTATTTATGCCAAATTACAGTATTTCTGCTAAAACGCAGAAATAGTACCTTTTAGCAGGAATTTCTCCCAAAAGATAGTACTTCTGCTAAATCAGAGTATTTCTGCTAAACCAGAGTATTCCTGCCAAATCATAGTATTTGTACTGAAACATGGTACTTCTGCCCAATCATAGTATTTATACCCAATCATAGTATTTCTGCTAAATCATAGCATTTGTGCCAAATCATGGTATTTGTGCAAAAACATAGTATGTCTGCAAAACCATAGTATATCTCTTATGTTATAGTATTACTACTAAGGCATAGTATTTCTGCCAAATCATAGTATGTGTGCCAAATCGCAGTATTTATACCAAATCACAGTATTTGTGGTAAAACATAGTATTTCTGCCATATTGTGGTATTTGTGCAAGAACATTGAACTGTTATGTTATAGTATTACTACTAAGTCATAGTATTTCTGCATTGTTATAGTATTTGTACTAAAACGTAGTATCTCTGCCAAGTCATAGAATTACTGCAATTTCATAGTTTTTTTTAGGAAATCTGTTATGTTATAGTATTACTACTAAGTCATAGTATTTCTGCCAAATCACAGTATTTGTGCCAAAGCATCGTATTTGTATGGAGTCATAGTATTTCTTCTAAATCATAGTATTTCAATCAAATCTCAGTAGTTGTTGTTAAAACGCAGTATTATTGCCAAATCATAGTATTTGTACCCAATCATAGTATTTCTGCTAAATCATAGCATTTGTGCCAAATCATGGTATTTGTGCAAAATCATAGTATGTCTGCAAAACCATAGTATATCTTTTATGTCATAGTATTACTACTAAGGCATAGTATTTCTGCCAAATCATAGTATTTGTACTAAATCATAGTACTTGTGCCAAATCATAGTATTTGTTGCACATCATAGTATTAGAACCAAAACATAGTATTTGTCCCAAAGTATCGTATTTGTATGGAGTAATAGTATTTCTTCTAAATCATAGTATTTCAATTAAATCTCAGTAGTTGTGTTAAAATGCAGTATTATTGCCAAATCATAGTATTTGTACCCAATCATAGTATTTTTGCCAAATCGTGGTATTTGTGCCCAAATAATAATTCTGTTATGTTATAGTATTACTACTAAGTTGTAGCATATCTGTTATGTTATAGTGTATCTGTGGAATATAGTATGTGTGCCAAATCATAGTATTTATACCAAATCACAGTATTTGTGCTAAAACATAGTATTTCTGCCATATTGTGGTATTTGTGCAAGAACATTGAACTGTTATGTTATAGTATTACTACTAAGTCATAGTATTTCTGCGTTGTTATAGTATTTGTGCTAAAACGTAGTATCTCTGCCAAGTCATAGAATTACTGCAATTTCATAGTTTTTTTTAGGAAATCTGTTATGTTATAGTATTACTACTCAGTCATAGTATTTCTGCCAAATCATAGTATTCGTGTGAATTTGTATACTGTAATATCACTGTATTATGTAGTGGCTAAGTAGGGGCTGTTTACTAAGTGCATCAGTGTAAATAGGTCATCTCTTGTGTTGGAGTGCCCTCTTGTGGCGCCTTTTGGGTAGTGCCTTAGTAAACGGGAACCCTGTAAAAAGTGGCATCAGACTGATTTGTAGTGGAGGAATTTGTTACCAGTTTTCTTAATCTTTAATCTGTATGCATGTTGTAATGCATACCCTGTTCTTAATCATAGAAACCACACCATATCACCTCTCCACATCCTCCTACTGTATGCCATACCTCCCTGTACCATCCATCTGACCGCAATAAACTCCACCTGTGGTAATCTAATCCCTGGATGTCAGCCTCTCCTTCTGACCGAGGATAGTTATAGTATTTGAGCCAAATCATAGTATTTGTGCTAAAACATAGTATTTCTTCCAAATCATAGTATAACTGCACAATAAAGGTTCTTGAGCCACATCAGTGTTTGTGCCAAATCTTAGTATTTCTTCTAAATCCTAGTAATTCTGCTCAATGATAGAATTTCTGCTATGCTTTAGTACTTTTTTCCTAGATTGTAGTACTTCTGCTAAGTCAAAGTATT
The DNA here is from genome assembly GCF_964374335.1 of Astatotilapia calliptera. Classification (NCBI taxonomy): domain Eukaryota; kingdom Metazoa; phylum Chordata; class Actinopteri; order Cichliformes; family Cichlidae; genus Astatotilapia; species Astatotilapia calliptera. The sequence continues at coordinate 7,091,775 of NC_137431.1, read as the reverse complement.
TCATGTAAATCATAGTATTTCTACCAAGTCCCAATGTTTCTGCTAAATCATAAATAATGTTTTAGTACAAATTGTATGATTTGGTGGAACTTTCTGTGTTCCAGCACAAATGCTATGATTTGGCAGGAAAAAAATATTATTTAGTATAAATACTAAGTTTTAGCAGAAATGCTATGTTTAAACTTTAAAAAATTCTGCTATTTCTGCTGATGTGTGTTATGACTTTTGACCATTGAAATGAATGGAACACATTATCAATGTGGTCACTGATTTTGCATGATGGGCTGAGCTGTGCTTTACCTCAGTGAGATAAGCATCCGTTCTCAGACTGGGAGGCCTGGGTTCAAATCCAGCTTATGGCAACGTTTCTTTCACTTAACAGTTAAACTTTTTTTAAACTCTTTTCAACACAAATTTCATTTTATTCACCCCTTTTCAGCAAAATTTTCAGTTTTTTTAACCCCTTTTCAGCACAAATCCAAACTTTATCAGCTCTTTTTCAGCAAAAACCTCTTTTCAGCAGAATTCTGCTCATTCAACTCTTTTCAGCAAAATTTTCAGTTTTTTCTGCTGTTTTCAGAAAAAAACTCTTTTCAGCAGAATTCTGCTCATTCACCTCTTTTCAGCAGAAATTCTGCTGATGGAACTCTTTTCAGCAGAATTTTCACCCCTTTTTTTTTGCCCAAATTCTGCTAGCACAATTGTCAATCTCTCCACCTTTTCTTTGTGAGAAAGTGTTTGGCTCAGTGAGCTAAATAGCTGCCCTTTGATCAGGAGGGCCAGGTTCGAATCCTGCTCAGGGCATTTTTTTTTTTTTTTTTTTTTTTTGTTTCAACTTTTTCAGCTTTTTTCAGCAGATATCTTCAGCCGTTAAGGCATCCACACTGCATTTTCGCAGGAAATGCAAATTTTTCTAGTTATTATTATTATTATATTTTATCTATTCCGTACGTTTTTTGTAATCCTACTCCTTCAAAACCGTTCAACTTAGAAAAACCATTCAAACACCGTTAGATTCCTATTCTTTTGGACAACACTGCTTCTATTTTTCATATTTTTAACATTTATATTTTTAATTTTATTCAACTTTATTCAACAAAAATTTATAATGTATTTCAATGGGGAGACCCTTCAAATCCTCATTCAACTTACTCATTTTTAAACTCTTACTACTTCCACATACATTGACATAGAGCCACCATTCAAACTTTAAAACGAAGACAAGACATTCAACTATTCAACTTGTATTTATCTTTTCAATATCTATTATACTTTTTCTTCAGTTCCAGTTTAAGTTTCATGATGTTTTTTCACCCGTTTCAGAGTTTATAATGGGTGTGTATGGGACGGAATGTTGGGGCTAGAGTGAGACAGCTCAACTGCTAGAGTGAGAGGAGCAAAAAAATTAATCTTAAAATCTTTTTTAAAACTGCTGCTGTGTCCACAGCGTTTGCTCTACAGGTATGATTTTACCCTCAAAACGTAGCCATGGCTGTCCTCTTTCATCCAATGTGTTTACTATTGTACTAGGTGTTATGGTTCTTTCATAAATGTCACCAATGCACAGCCTCCTCCCTCCAACTCTTCCATAGACTCTAATGTTAAAATGGCTCAGAAGGTTCGTTTGAAAATTAGAAGAGCATGGTGTCTTTACACTGTCACCACGTCCATATAATAAACTCCACAGGCATGAAAACTGAGAATTAGGTAGACTAGACATGGCTGTCGCTCACGGTGAAAGAATTTTGTCAATACGACTTTTACTTTTCATTTGGGAGCGATTTGTTTGGGCCTGACTTTTCTGTTCATTTTAAGCAGCAAAAGTGAGGTGCATGTCTGTGTCCGTGTGTATGGAGCCCTTGGGTGCGGTCACTATAGCAACCAGGCTCACACCTGCCTGCTTAACGAGCTCTCTCTCTCACTCTGCCAAGATTCATCTTAAACACTTCTCTTTCAACTGCTGCTGTGTCCACAGTGTTAAAGCCATCATTTTACCCTCAAAACGTCGCCATCGTTGTTCTTTTTCCAACATCTTGTCTTTCAAAGCTCAGAGATGTAAACTTTTTAAACTGTGTGGGTCCAAGTGGAGGGATCACATTTTAGTCATTCAGTGATTCAAAGAATATGACCTTTTAATATTCTTTCAGATGTTTTCTGACTCTAAATGTTCTTTTCTCATTTCTTAGGTTTTTCTAATTTACAATTAAAACATTTTCAGCTTTTTTCCAACTTCTTCTTCTGTGTAACCTTCAGCTTTTAGCAGTTCAGCACTGTTGTTTTCAGGTTAAGTTCAGGTTGTTTTTTTTTTTTTTTATCTCATTCAAAATTTTTAACTCAAAATTCAGCAATTAATTCATTTCAGTCCATGCATTCAGATTCAAGCATTCACACTGCAGTTTCTTCAGAAAATGCACTTTCTAGTTATTTTTTCCTATTCCGTACGTTTTTCGCCGACTATCTCCTTCAAAACCGTTCAACTTAGAAAAACCATTCAAACACCATTAGATTCCTCTTCTTTTGGAATGGTGTGCTTCTATTTTTCTCATTTTTAACATTTATATTTTTAATTTTATTTAACTTTTTTCAACAAAAATTTCCCATGTATTTCAATGGGGAGACCCTTCAAATTCTCATTCAATTCACTCATTTTTAAACTCTTACTACTTCCACATACGTTGACATAGAGCCACCATTCAAACTTTAAAACGAAGACAAGATATTCAACTATTCAACTTGTATTTATCTTTTCAATATCTATTATACTTTTTCTTCAGTTCCAGTTTAAGTTTCATGATGTTTTTTCACCCATTTCAGAGTTTATAATGGGTGTGTATGGGACGGAATGTTGGGGCTAGAGTGAGACAGCTCAACTGCTAGAGTGAGAGGAGCAAAAAAATTAATCTTAAAATCTTTTTTAAAACTGCTGCTGTGTCCGCAGCGTTTGCTCTACAGGTATGATTTTACCCTCAAAACGTAGCCATCGCTGTCCTCTTTCATCCAATGTGTTTACTATTGTCCTAGGTGTTATGGTTCTTTCGTAAATGTCACCAATGCACAGCCTCCTCCCTCCAACTCTTCCATAGACTCTAATGTTAAAATGGCTCAGAAGGTTCGTTTGAAAATCAGAAGAGCATGGGGTCTTTACACTGTCACCACGTCCATATAATAAGCTCCACAGGCATGAAAACTGAGAATTAGGTAGACTAGACATTGCTGTCGCTCACGGTGAAAGAATTTTGTCAATACGACTTTTACTTTTCATTTGGGAACGATTTGTTTCGGCCTGACTTTTCTGTTCATTTTAAGCAGCAAAAGTGAGGCGCATGTCTGTGTACGTGTGTATGGAGCCATTGGGTGCGGTCACTATAGCAACCAGGCTCACACCTGCCTGCTTAACGAGCTCTGCCTGCCACTGTACCAAGATTCATCTTAAGCACTTCTCTTTCAACTGCTGCTGTGTCCACAGTGTTAAAGCCATCATTTTACCCTCAAAACGTCGCCATCGTTGTTCTCTTTCCAACACCGTGTCTTTCAAAGCTCAGACGTTTAAATTTTTTAAACTGTGTGGATCCAAGCAGAGGGATCACATTTTAGTCATTCAGTGATTCAAAGAATATGAACTTTTAATATTCATTCAGATGTTTTCTGACTCTAAATGTTCTTTTCTCATTTCTTAGGGTTTTCTAATTTACAATTAAAACATTTTCAGCTTTTTTCCAACTTCTTCTGTGTAACCTTCAGCTTTTAGCAGTTCAGCACTTTTGTTTTCAGGTTAAATTCGGGTTTTTTTTTTTAATCTCATTCAAAATTTTTAACTTAAATTCAGTAATTATTTCATTTCAGTGCATACATTCAGATTCAAGCATTCACACTGCAGTTTCTTCAGAAAATGCACTTTCTAGTTATTATTATCTATTCCGTACGTTTTTTGAAAGCCTACTCCTTCAAAACCATTCAACTTAGAAAAACCATTCAAACACCGTTAGATTCCTATTCTTTTGGACATGATTGCTTGTATTTTTCTCATTTTTAACATTTATATTTTTAATTTTATTCAACTTTATTCAACAAAAATTTCCCATGTATTTCAATGGGGAGACCCTTCAAATTCTCATTCAACTTACTCATTTTTAAACTCTTACTACTTCAACATACGTTGACATAGAGCCACCATTCAAACTTTAAAACGAAGACAAGACATTCAACTATTCAACTTGTATTTATCTTTTCAATATCTATTATACTTTTTCTTCAGTTCCAGTTTAAGTTTCATGATGTTTTTTCACCCCTTTCAGAGTTTATAATGGGTGTGTATGGGACGGAATGTTGGGGCTAGAGTGAGACAGCTCAACTGCTAGAGTGAGAGGAGCAAAAAAAATAATCTTAAAATCTTTTTTAAAACTGCTGCTGTGTCCGCAGCGTTTGCTCTACAGGTATGATTTTACCCTCAAAACGTAGCCATGGCTGTCCTCTTTCATCCAATGTGTTTACTATTGTACTAGGTGTTATGGTTCTTTCATAAATGTCACCAATGCACAGCCTCCTCCCTCCAACTCTTCCATAAACTCTAATGTTAAAATGGCTCAGAAGGTTCGTTTGAAAATCAGAAGAGCATGGTGTCTTTCCACTGTCACCACGTCCATATAATCAACTCCACAGACATGAAAACTGAGAATTCAGTAGACTAGACATTGCTGTCGCTCACGGTGAAAGAATTTTGTCAACACGACCTATACTTTTCATTTGGGAAGAATTTGTTTCGGCCTGACTTTTCTGTTCATTTTAAGCAGCAAAAGTGAGGCGCATGTCTGTGTCGTGTGTATGGAGCCATTGGGTGCAGTTACTATAGCAACCAGGCTCACACCTGCCTGCTTAACGAGCTCTCTCTCACTCTGCCAAGGTTAAACCTAAAAATGTTAGATTGTAGTAAGATTAACTTTTTCAAAAGTACAATAAGACAGATTTGACAGGGTTTTGCCACAGATTAATAGTTTGTCACTAGTTAGTATATGCCAACTAAGTAGAGCATTGTGATTGGCACAAAGGTTTTTCAGATCTGGGCAGTTGGAGTCAGTTGATGACTTCAAAATCATCCTTTCTGACTGGATAATTAAAGCTCTCAGCATCTATTGGTCTGTAGTTAATTTCCCCACCTTTTAACTAACGTTTAACTAATCTAATCTCATTTAATGTTTCTGTTTATAGTCTGTATAGTTTATCTCCCCACGAATACACTCAAAGTAGTCTTAAAATAAAACCCACAAAACAGTTCAAGATTTAATACTTTTTATTTGCTCATTTAATGCCAGTTGCCCTGTTTTTCTGTATGTCACTCATTCGCTTATACTTGGGCAAAAAGTACCAATTTGTACACTAGTATAGTGTATTTTTTCCCTCTATCTCTCTATGTCTGTCACACACAGAGACCAACACACAGACATGTATATGCTCATTATTGCTGTTCAAACTGATGGTCAAATTTCCAAGCACCACCTGAACGCCTCATCTGTTTTTAACCTATCACTGGACCAACTGTCGTCATTCCGCTTCGCTCTCTGCTGTGGTAAGTACAGTACACTCAGTACTGCAGTGTTTTATTTTTATGATGGAAAAAATACATGTTTGACATTTAAACTCACATATCAAGTCCAACAGAGTTAAAAAGAATTCAAAGAAGAAAGAAAAAAGAATAACCTTCGCTATCATTTATATACGTTTATGATGTTTCGCTGTTAGCAGCAGTGCTAACGCTAGCTTCGATGCTAATGCTAGCAACAATGCTAACGCTAGCTATAGTGCTAACACTAGCCTTAGCAGTTGTTAACTGACAAAAATAATATTCCTGTGATATTTCTTGCCGGTCAGTGAGACAAAAGTAAGAAATTAGCTTTATTATTGCCATTGTGGCTCAGTTTTAACAGTAAGAGTGCTAGCGCTAGCAGCATTGCTAGCGCTAGCAGCAATGCTAACGCTAGCTGCAATGCTAACGCTAGCTGCATTGCTAACACTAACTGAAGTGCTAATGCTAGCCGGAATGCTAGCGCTAGCAGCAATGCTAAGGCTAGTAACAGTCTAACAGTAGCCTTACATAAGTGGCAATACTTCAGTTAACTAGTTTGAATTGTAAAATGACTGCTGTATCAGTTGGTGTGCTATATTACTCTATAATTACCCTGCTGACTAGAAGTTCAGTGTATCATGTCGTGTGGGCTTTGTATTTCTGTTAGTCTGATAACACTGTACAGACAACTAACGTATTATTTCTCGTTTCTTTCAGGAACCTGACTGACACTGTGCTTTGCCTGGTAGGTGTGCACATACTGTAAGAGAAGTAGACCAAAATAAAAAAATAATATGACTAATATAAGCTGTAAAGTGATGGGTTCAAACTTTGTGCTAGACCTTTTAAACACAATTTTATAATAAATACACATAAGTGCAGCTTAACAATTGGGCTAAAATATTTTTTTCGTACATTTTTGTAGTCACACTACATGTGATTAATTAATGATTCACTCAATCATATTTGTATTTAAAAATATTATTGCTGAATTTAATTAAATATTTATTCTTTTAAAAAGTGCCCAATTATGCAACTTTTTGCACATGGCAGCCGACAACAGTTTAGCTTGAATATTTGTTTTGTCCTTTTGCAGTAGTCACATTTAGTTCATACAATTACCATGTGATATAATTTTAATAAAATTATTTTTTTTCTTGTTTTTTGTTCAGAGTGTGTAGAAGAAGAAGAACAAGGACCAGATCTCCAGTCTTCTCTCTCACATCCCAACCCCCCAACCCCTCTATCCTCTGTCCTGCTCCACCTATTGTCTCTGCCTTCTTTCCATCTGTATTTCACTCTGTGGTTTGTGAGAAATTTTGCCAAACCAACAATCCTTTTGCGGTTTGATTTAAAGCCGTGTCTCTCCTGCTCTGTCTGTTCTCTCTGCTAAATTTTCTCTCTACCTGTTTTTCACTCTTGGCTTGCTGCTGAAAAACGCCAAGCCAACAAAGCAATAAAGAGTGCATATTTTGCCTCAACCTATGAACAAACTGAACAAACAAAGAAAAATCTGCGGTTTGATTTAAAGCCGTGTCTCTCCTGCTCTGTCTGTTCTCACTGCTAAATTTTCTCTCTACCTGTTTTTCACTCTTGGCTTGCTGCTGAAAAACGCCAAGCCATTAAAGCAATAAAGAGTGCATATATTGCCTCTACCTGAGAACAAACTGAACAAACAAAGAAAACTAATTCACGGTTTGATTGTGATTTCCCAGCCGTGTCTCTCCTGCTCTGCCTGTTCTCTCTTCTAAATTTTCTCTCTACCTGTTTTTCACTCTTGGCTTGCTGCTAAGTTGTGCCAAGCCAATAAAGAGAGTGCATAATATTCTCTCAACTGAAGAACAAACTGTCAAACGAAAGACAACTGTTTAAGACAAATAAAAACTGAAATATAAAAACAAAGACAACATCTCCTGGTGTGTGCCACTCTTATCTTGTGAACATATTTTCTAAAGACTAAGAAACACTTGCAGTGTGTGAAAATGCCAAGGAAGCAGAAAAAGTCACAAGCTGCAAAACAACGCTGGAAAAAGTTTCATGAGTTTCACAAAGTACCAACATGTGAACAAGCTGAGTTTGATTTTCCTCAGAGCTCTGCAGAAGACAGTGTGTCTACAAAGACCAATTCTGACAGTGTCAAACAGGCAGGTCAACATGTTCCTGCACATGTACAACAGGTATCTTATGCTGATGCTGTAAAGAGTGGACTGCAGCATGAATTTAATGAACAACATGAGGTGTCATGTGACCCACAGGTGGGTTATGCTGATTTTTTGAAAAGAGGCTGTCACAGTGATGTGACAGGACCATCTCATGCAGAAAGACTGAACCTTGAAAACCAGCCCTCTGTTATACATGTCTGTGCATCTCGCAGCCAGGCTCATCCTAAATATGGAGACTCCAGAAACAAGCAGTGCACATGTAACTCACTCACATTTCTTGCTTTCCTTCATGAGAATGAAAACATGACTACAGCTGACCTTAATCTGGTCTTGGATAAAGGTGATGTGATGTACAAAGAGGCCAAGAAAAGATTTCCTAAAAATATTCATTTGGCTACCGATGAGCTGCCAGACAAAGTTGATGCTCGCAGGTCTATGTATCATGTCAACATGACACAGCCTTCCCGGTATGGGACATTTGAAGAACCTCCAGAGGAGGCAGTAGATACCTTTCTGAGCTTAGAAGCAGGACTGAGCTGCCTGTTGTCAGATGTGCAGTATGCCTTACTGATTATGAGTGGATTGTGTATCGCAGTGTTCAGATCCACATCAGGCATATATGGTTTCTTTGACCCACACCCCAGAACACCCATTGGTCTTCCTCTACTACTACAGTCACGTAATCGTGGTACAGCTGTGATGCTGAAATTCACACTCCTCAGTGACATGATTAAGAGGCTACAAGATTCTTATGAAATGATGGAGATATCACCCTCTTGTAACTATGAACTGAAGCCTGTGCAGTTCTACAGTATGAGCACAGTCAACCTGAGTGATACTATCACAGACACAGTCTGCAGACCAACAGCTGCCACTGCTGTGGCACCTACTCACTCTGATACAACTGTTGATGAAGCAAACCCCTCTACTCCAAGGAGAAACACAACCACTGATCCGACTGAAAATATCTTTTGTCAAATGTCCATTTGTACGCCACTGGTGAAACAAAAAGAAGTCCACATGACTCAGTTCACATCATATGAAGATCAGAATGAACCTCCTAATATACCAACTGAAGAACTATGCAGTGAATTAAGTTTCCTTCCATCAAGTGATGCTTTTTCATGTCAATCAAATGCTGCCATAACAAATGTTGCTGCCTGTGACCTTTCTGATATAGTTTTACAAAAAGTGAAAAAAGTTAATAAACAACAAAGGCAAAAAAGGAAAAGAAGATTAATGGCATCAGAGAAACCCAGAAATCAGAGAAAAGAAAACCAAAAAAGGAAAGAACGACAAAAGTATGCTTCAAATAAAGATCACAAAGAAAAGAAAAAATCTTGCACAAGCGAGACATATAAAAACAATCCTGAAGTTAGACAAAAACAACAACAGTATATGAAAAGACGTTACTGTGAAAATGATGAATTCAGACAGAAACAACAGCAATATATTAGAAGACGTTACTGTGAAAATGATGAATTCAGACAGAAACAACAGCAATATATTAGAAGACGTTACTGTGAAAATGATGAATTCAGACAGAAACAACAGCAATATATTAGAAGACGTTACTGTGAAAATGATGAATTCAGAAAGAAACAAAAACAATATGTTAAAAAACGTTTTTCTGAGAATGCTACAGTTAGAAAGAAACAACAACAATATATTAAAAGACGCTACTGTGACAATGCTGAATTTAGACAAAAAAAAAAAAACTATATAACTAAAAGGTATCAAGAAAACCCTGAATTCAGAGAGAGACAGAGATCTCGAGTGACTCAGCGTTATGCACGTGACAATGCATTCAGAGTAAGACACAGACAACTAATGAAACAACTAATGCGAGACAGGTATCAAAGTAATCTTGCATTCAGGATTATGCACAACATGAGATGTGCCATGAAAATAAAAAGGAAATACAGATGGGTGAACAGACAAACCCAAGAGAGTGACAACAGTGTGATCAACGAGGCCATATCTGTGTTCAAATCACAAATCAAAGCTGGACCATCATACCCATGTACTGTCTGTTTCAAGGCTTCATTTCCAAACCAAGTGCAACCCTGCACAAGGTCAAAGTATGTCAAAAACCCACATGTGGTTGCAACATGTTTGACTGGAAGATTTGTTCATGTTTGTGATGAAAACTGCAGAAATGAGCAGTGCAATGTTCCCGATGAGAGAAAGAGAGAGTGGATTTGTCACACCTGCCACGATCATCTTAAAAATGGATCCATGCCAGCGCTTGCTGTTGCCAATAAACTGGATCTTGCTGATACTCCACCTGAACTGTCTGATCTCAACATACTGGAGAGACATCTCATAGCCAAGTGCATACCATTTGCCAAGATCATTCCTCTTCCCAAAGGCAGACAAAGAGCAATTAGAGGAAATGTGGTCTGTGTCCCATCCGAGGTACAGGAAACTGTTGAAGCATTGCCTCGATTGAGAATTAATTCTCAGATCATGAGAGTAAAACTGAAGAGACGCTTATCTTACAAAGGTCATCAGCTGTTTCAGACTGTAAGCTGGTCTAAACTTGTGCAAGCACTGCATAAACTCAAGCAGATTCATCCACAGTATAAGGATGTGAGCATCAGAGATGATGCTGAGCTGTGTGATCCAACACTTCCTGATGAAGATGATGATGATGATGAAAACATGAATGAGGACGATTATGATGAGGCTGATTTAATGGAAATTGACAGCTGTGAGAAAAATGCACTGAGTGAAGCACAAAATAAAAATGAACAGGACATTGACACGTTACCCTGTGATGGTGAACAATCGCATGAACAGATGAGAGATGATTCAGAGCAAGCAGATGGACTGACTAATGGTGGTTTTGCACTCGAGTCCTGTTTGCAGCCCCCTGATGTGGCTGAGGAGATATTATGTTTCAGTGAAGGAATCTACTCTGTTGCTCCTGCAGAGAGAAACAATCCAATAAGTTTTTTCAAAACACCTAAACTGGAGGCCATGGCCTTCCCTGTGCAGTTTCCTACAGGCCAAAACACACTTGATGAAAGAAGGCTGATCAAAGTATCCCCCAGTGGGTATTTCAAATCAAGACTTTTCTGCATTGATGATCGTTTTGCCAAAGACACAAACTATTTGTTCTTTGCACAGTTTGTGACTGAAATACACTTGGCTACATCCAGCATGACAGTACAGTTAAGGAAGGCAAAGCCTCTGACCAGAGATGGTAGAAAAATAACCTCAGGCATGTTACAAGATAAACATGAGGTGGAGAAACTGGTGCGAAATAAAGATGCAGTGAGATTCATGCAGCCTCTGAGAGGAACCCCAGCCTATTGGGAGAAAACAACAAGAGATCTTTTTGCCATGATCAGACAGTTGGGAACTCCCACGTTCTTTTGCACATTTTCAGCTGCTGAAATGCGCTGGCCTGAAGTGATCGAGGCAATAACAAGGCAGCAAGGTGAACAAGTGAATTTTGAAGGACTCGACTGGTCAGCAAAGTGTGACATCCTGAGAAGCAATCCTGTCACAACAATGCGCATGTTTGACAAGAGAGTTGAAGCATTATTCAGAGATTTACTCTTATCTCCCGCAGAGCCACTTGGCAAAGTCATTGACTACTTTTACAGAGTTGAGTTTCAGCACAGAGGAAGCCCACACATACACTGTCTCCTGTGGGTAGAAGGTGCTCCTGTGTTTGAGGAGGATGATGAGCAAACTGTTGTTGATTTTATAAACAAATACATCACAGCTCAGCTGCCTGATCCACATAAACAACCCGAACTGTACAAAAAAGTAACAGAAGTGCAAAAACACAGTAAGAACCACACAAAGACGTGCTTTAGGAGTTTAAGCTCCGGGTGCCGTTTTGGTTTTCCCAAACCACCCTGCAATGAGACAATGATCACAAGACCCAGTGAGGATGATGCACTGGAAGTAGAAACAGCAAAGAACAAGCTCAGACCACTGAACCAGCTGCTGAATGAACCTGAAACTGCTTCCATGAGTTTAGAGCAGCTCTTGGAAAGATGCAAGTTGACACATGCAGAATATGAGAGATACCTGAATAAAATGAACATGAGGAGTACGATCATACTAAAGCGTGATCCAAAAGACTCTTGGATAAATGGCTATAATCCACATCTGCTTGAAGCCTGGAACAGTAATATCGACATAAGCTTTGTTTTAGATGCTTTCGGCGCTGCAAATTATTTAATGAAATATATATCAAAAAAAGAGGGCGGGCTATCTGAGTACCTGAAAACTGTCATTGAGAACTCCCATAAGGACAGTGTAAATGAGTGCGATGAAATGAGAGCCGTCATGCAGGCATATTCAAAGAAGCGAGAGATCAGTGCACAGGAGTGTGTTGCTCGTGCATGTGGTCTTCACATGAAGCAATGTTCACGTGCTGTAATATTCATTCCAACTGATGATAATCCTGTGAAAATGAGTCGTCCCCTGTCAGTTCTGGACAACACAACACCTGAGTCTTCCAATGTTTGGATGACATCTTTGAATGACAAATACAAAGCCAGACCTGAAACACCAGAGTATGAGGAGATGTGCATGGCAGACTTTGCTGCTACTTGCAGGATTGTCTATGGCCAACAGAAAAAAGGTAAAGATGTTTTGCCCCTTCTCAATGAGATGGGGTTTGTGCAAAGGCGCAAAAACAATAAGCCTGCTATCATCAGATTTCACCGCTGCTCACAAGAAAAACATCCAGAGCAATATTACGGAAGACTGCTTAAACTGTACCTTCCTCATCGTTCAGACCACGAACTGAAAACACCATCGTTGCCAACCTATCAGGCTTTCTATGGTGCTGGCTGTGTACAGCTGCCAGGTACTGACCGTCTTGAGTACGTGCAACACATTGTCAAAAGAAACAGAGAAAAATATGAGAAAAACAGTGAGGAGATCGAGAGCGCTGTTGAGGAATATGAGCAGAACAGAGGTGTGACTGACGAATGGTGTAATCTGGCACCTGAATCAGATCTCGTAAGGTTGCCACTTGTTGAACAAGAAAGAGAGCGAGACAATGAAAATGAACAGGAAGATGTGCCCGACTACAGCCGTCAGGCTGATGCTTCAACAGAAGTCAGAGCCATCAGGGAACCCCCTGCTATTGATCCCACATTGTTACGTCAGATGTTTCAAAATCTGAATAAGAAGCAAGCCTGCATATTTTATGCAGTTAGAGACTGGTGCATTAAAAGAGTCTGTGCTCTAAATCCAGAGCAGTTTTTCTTTTATATTAATGGTGGTGCTGGAACAGGAAAATCACATCTTATCAAATGCATCTACTCAGAAGCATCTAAGATACTGAGCAAAGTGCCCAGATATGCAGACGACGTTGACATATCAAAACCCACTGTCCTGTTAACTGCTTTCACTGGGACTGCAGCTTTTAACATTTCTGGAACAACACTGCATTCTCTTCTCAAGCTCCCGAGAAGCTTAAAACCTCCCATTCAGGGACTTGGCAATCAGCTGGATGAAGTCAGATCAGAACTTTTGAATGCTGAAATAATCGTCATTGACGAAGTGTCTATGGTGTCAAGACATCTCTTTGCATATGTAGATGCAAGACTCAAACAGATCAAAGGGACTCGGAGACCCTTTGGAGGCATGTCAGTCATTGCTGTCGGAGACTTCTATCAGCTACCCCCAGTGCGACAGTCTAAACCTCTCTGTGTGCACGACCCGTCCGAGATCGACCTGTGGCGGGAGCATTTTCAGATGATCACTCTGACTGAGATTATGCGTCAGAAAGATGATGTTGTCTTTGCTGAGATGCTGAACAGAATTCGTGTAAAAGGAAAGTTGGATGAGCTTTGCGAAGCAGATAGAGATTTGTTGTTACAGGCCATAACTGAACCAGCCCATTGTCCGACTGATGCATTGCACATTTTTGCAACTAATAAAGAAGTGGATGCACACAACTCTTCAACACTGGCTCTGCTCCACACTCATATCATTGACATCCATGCAGATGATTATAGAAAAGATCCTAGAACTGGCAGAATGGCACTTCAAGACAGACCGTTGAAAGGAGGTAAAAACGAGTTACCAGACACACTGAAAGTTGCAGAAGGAGCTCGTGTCATGCTCACCAGAAACATTGACATACAAAATGGTTTGGTTAATGGAGCTTTTGGAAAACTACTTAGAGTAGTTCACTCTGAAAACGACCAACACATCATCAAACTTGGACTTAAAATGGATAATGAGACATCTGGAAAGAATAACCGCACACCAGCAGACGACATGGTGTACATTGAGAGAGCAGAGGAGAATCTGAAGCAGAAAGGAGTGGTACGAAGACAGTTCCCAGTGAAGCTGGCCTTTGCATGTACAATACATAAGGTACAGGGTATGACAACTACATCAGCTGTTGTCTCTCTTAAGAGCATTTTTGAGCCCGGCATGGCCTACGTAGCTGTCAGTAGAGTGACGTCTCTCAGTGGACTGTATCTTCTTGATATGGAGGAGAAAAAAATATTCACCAACCCAGAAATCACTGCAGCACTTGAGAACATGAGACAAGCCAACCTTGATGACATGATGCCTCTTCTACACGTGAGGCAAACACTGAGCAGGTCAGAGGTTTTCACCATTGTTCATCATAATACAGAGGGACTGCCAGCTCACATTAATGACATCAAAAGTCACCATGAATTGTGTCTAGCAGATGTTTTGTGCCTAACAGAAACACACCTGCGGGGCTCTTTTGTCGCAGAGAGTCTCCACTTGGAAAATTACAATTTGTTCAAACGCAACAGACACCTGTCCTACACAAACTTTCCCCAGATGGCAAACAGAAGTGGTGGTGGAGTTGCTGTTTATGTGAAAAGTGACATTCAAGTGCATGAAAAACAGTACATCCATAATGTAACTGACCTTGAATTTCTGGCTTTAAAGGTTGAAGCACCAGTCAGTGCTCTGATTGCAGTTGTATACAGACCTCCAGACTACACTCTGAGGCCATTCCTGAAAAACCTGGTAAGCCTATTAGACTCATTGGAGATCATGGACTGTCATCCCATCATAGTTTGTGGTGATTTTAATGAGAATGTTTTATCCAGTGCAAACAAACCAATCATGGAGTTGTTTGAATCTAGGGGATACGCACAGGTCATCACTGCCCCTACCACAGAGAAGAACACACTGCTTGACCTCATTTTCATTTCTCAGCCAGATCGATGTCTCCATTTTGGAGTCATGAAGACATACCATAGTTACCATGACCCAGTATACTGTGTATTGTCCTGTGATGATTCATGATCTAGATCTTTGAATACAGTAAGTAATTTCTATATTTTTGAATGACTTAAGAAAGTAGAGCGATATTTAAAAGTTGACGCTCTGCATTGCAGTATAATGGTTGAATTGTTTACATAAAATACAATTACATGAATTAAGTAATGATATCAGTAAAAGATGACAATTTTATTTATCACAGAAAATCTAAAATTCACTAACAGTAACCTATAAATGTCAGAAAAATCAAATATAGCAGTTTAAAATGAATAGTGTAGGCATATCCTCTCTGCAGCCAGGCTTCAACATCCTGCCAGGCTGCCCCAGTCTCACCGTGGCTGGGAGGGAGGGAGGGTGGACCAGAGGATTGCCTACACAACACATAAATGTTCAACAGCTTCTTCATTGTTTCTGAGAGAACAATAATGACTAAAGGTTGCTTTTTAAAAAAACAAACAAACAAACAAACAAACAAACCTAATTACAGCAATAATGACAGTTAAGCCACTTTATGTGTGCCTCTATTTTGAAATACTATTTACAAAAATGTTATTATTTTGGTTTGTTATAAACTTTAAACTTTTTCAAAAGTATACGATTATATTTTTGGACAAATCTTTCGATGAAACATACATTTTTATGAGCTTTTATCATGTTTCGGCCAGTGCAATCATCAGGGTGGGTCTGGGTTGATAACTGCACATTTCTGGCCAGAAATGTTTCAGCAGTGTTACATAAGTAGTACATATGTAACACTTGCTTTCTGTTACCAGCTGATACCCTACATTTGTATAGACATTGGATGGTGTGAGGTTGGGGAGTTGAGTGGGGGGGGGGGGGGGGGTTTACGGTGGGAGCTGAGGGGGGGGGGTGTTAGGTTTTCTTTTTTCTTTTTCTTTTTTAAGAGAGACACAGTCCTCCTGTGTCTTCTCCAAGCTTCACATGTAAGATCCAACAGTGTGAAGCACATAGCAGCTAGAAACTGTAATGCCACAGATCAGAGAGGCTTCATCATCACCATCTTCATCGCCGTACGATCAGAGCGTGAGACTTCACATCTGGAGCACAGGAGACATTCTGTGATAAGTCCTCCTTCTAGCTTGTCCCACAAGCAGTCGGTGAGATTTACTCACAACAAAAAGGGTTAATGACATAATTTCCATGAAAACATGTATTCATTCTTTGTAAAGTGTTTAAATTGTGTTTTCACTTGACCTTAGGAGTGTTAGAGTGTATTGTAATGTCTGTACTCAGGTGTTTCCCTCTGTGATCCATCCCCATCACAGCTGAGACACTCAGGACTGAACAGACTGCACAGTTTCTGTGACCGAGCCTCCAAAACACCTTCTTTGAAACCACTCATGATAGAAGGGCTTCATATTTGCAGCAGCACTACTACAGGTATTCAGTTTATTACAGGATGTGTTTGTTTCTTAGGACCAGCTCTGAGTGCACACTACCTAACATATACACCTTTCTGTTCATTACAAACCAACTACTCTGGATCATATGGCCAGTTGGCAGGAATGTTGCTGCAGGAAAACATCCCTGGAGATCACCATCATTGTCAGACTGACTGTGCCTCCTCTGTGCAGTGTCAAGATCCTCTCTAAATGAGTGTGTAAGTTAACATTTTCATTATTTTATTCCCTTTGACAAGACAAGTATCACTGATATTTACATTTACAACTACATATGTTCCCGTTTTCTGCTCTTCTTTTAAAGTCCTCAGCTATCCTGCTTCTGTGCTGCTTGCCACACATCAAACACTGGCCGGATGACAGGGAGGATCCACTCTGAAGTCACTGGACGTGATGAGGATCATATGGGACTTCATAGTTTCACAGAAACATTGTGCTCTGTGATTACAGGTTTTAAATGGACATAATGACTGCCTCTCTCTGATCAACAGGCTAAAGGATTGTTTTCATTGTTAGTGCTCTGTACAATGTATGCTTATTTAGTATTTCATCACAGAGCAAACCTTTATTTATTTAACATTTTTTTATTTTGTTTTAATGTTGAATTAACTGTAGGGATTTTTTTAAGTGGGCACTTGGGATGTCATATGACCAGAAATGTGGTAACTGGAATTCAACAGTATGGAAGAAAAAATCTGCTGAGAACGAAACACATACAAAAACCCCCAAGAAAATTCAAATTCATTCCATGTAATCCAATCTAAAACATTTTAAACTGCTGAACAGCAACACAAACAGTGTTAAAAAACAGTGTTAACAGAATGATTATGATGATTTTGTACCAAAGTTTCAGGTCACATGGCACACCTAGTGTGTAGTGTGGGGTATCAGCTGGTAAGTATAGGTTTTTTCATATTTGTGTCCTTAGAGTTTAGATAGATAAAGCCTTGTGTATAATAATTAGTCATAACCACAACTCAAAGTCAGGGACTAACTAAATTTGGGACTTTGTGTCTGAGCCCAGGTTAAAACAATGTGTAAAAAAGCATTTAGTGGCATGGCTGAACAATGCTGTATTGATACTTATTTATCCATGTTCACAAAAAGGACTAATGTGTTTATTTGATTATTTGCATGTGTTAAACTGTGTCACCACCTTAGGCTTTCATTTGAGTTTACTCACAAATCTCTATACAGTTCTCTTTTACCACTGTGTGGACTCTGTTTACATTAAAACATAAAAAAGAATGAGTAATAAAAAGATGTGTAGACAGATCAGAAGATTAAGTAGACCGATAGAAACAGCTGTTCAGCCATGTTCTAAGAAACCAACACAATTTAAAGGTTCAGGATTGTGGTTTTAAAAGTTGAATTTTCATGTATTTCATATGTTGCTCATTATTTTTTATTTAGTTATTTAATTTAGTTATTTTTCTTTATTCTACCAGTCCTTTTCAGAAAGAAGCTGTAAAATATGACTTAAGATTTTTATGTTATTTTCTATGACATACAAAACAAATTGATGTATGTAATACTATTAAACATGATATACACATGTGAATATGTCTGAAAAACATCATGCTGTATATTAAAGTTTGTATTTTCTGCAGAATGTTTGTTCATCTTTTAAGTTCATTTCAATTAGAAGAATATGAACTTTTAATATTCATTCAGAGGTTTTCTGACTCTAAATTTTCTTTTGTCATTACTCATCTTTTTATTATTTACATTTTAAACATGCTTAGCTTTTTCCAACTTCTTCTGTGTGAACATCAGCTTTCAAAAGTTCTGCACTTTTATTTTCAGGTTAAAAATTCTGTATTTTCCAGCTCATTCAGATTTTTAACTTAACATTCAGCAATTAATTCATTTCAGTGCATACATTCAGATTCAAGCATTCACACTGCAGTTTCTTCAGAAAATGCACTTTCTAGTTCGTGTATGATTTTTGTCATTTTGATATGTCATGTATTTAATAATAATGAGAAAATTCTATAAATTTCATAGAAAATCAGTTTTAATGTCTTTACAGTGTACACACGATCCCCCATTATTTCCCCAAAACAATAAAGAAATAACTAGATAGTATCTAAAACTAAACCAAAGAGTAAAATAGCAAAATGTGGATCATTAACATTAGGTCTCTCTCTTCTAAGTCCCTGTTAGTACATGAATTAATAATTGATCAACAAGTTGCCGTACTATGGTGGCTGGGAAGTGCAAATCGCAACAAAATAAAAAACCGCAACAAAATACAAAAACCCCACAACAAAATACAAAAACCCCACAACAAATTACAAAAAAACCGCAACAAAATACCAAAACCCCACAACAAAATACAAAAAGCCCACAACAAAATACAAAAACCCCACAACAAAATACAAAACCCCCACAACAAATTACAAAAACCCCACAACAAATTAAAAGTCCTTGACAGAAAGGGATTGTCTGAAATACTGGAAGTGACACAAGCGTGATGTCACGAGAGGGGGCGTGGTCAGGATTTTTGGTTGAGGTGCCACATTTCTGGGCCGAACAAAGCGCTAGCGAAAGAGCGAAAGTACACGGATAACACCAGCTATGGTTCGTACTTGCTGTGCGGTCGGTTGTAAAGTTAGATCGCACGACCGGCAAGGGAATAAGGTTGAAAAGGGTTTATCTTTTCATTCTTTCCCCACCTGGAAGCAACATGAGGCAGCTCATGTATCGGATGTTACCAAAAGAATGCGTCTAGTCTGGATAGCAGCTGTGAGATGAGCTGATATCCAGTTCTCTTCCAATATCTCTCCAAATATCTGTTGGTGTGCTCCAGACATTTTCATTCCCGTAAGTTATAGATATGTTCATATCAATCTTTATCCGGTCTTTAAGTCTGACGTCACTAGCCGTGTCTGGGCTCAAACTCAGCTGCACGTCCATAAATTACAGGATCACTGTGGCATCACTGAGAGTTGAAAAACTATCTAAAGTCTTTCATCTGTAATAAAATGATCAGCGTTCTGCTCTACCATGTGTAACAATTGAGTTTATCATCCAGGCATCCATGAAAACTGTTGGCAGAGGTATGAAAATGCGCAGGAAAATCTGACGTGCATGGCAAACTTCATCAACAGCATTTAGGGAGGAATAAACACACATCAGCCTTCGGCCATTTTTGATGAACGCATACGCCCCCTAGAGCGCGCTAACTTTATTAACAGCCACACAAATGCAAATCACACATCAAACATAAATAAACCATTTGACTGTCTCCATAATTGAGAGCATTTTCTCTTCTTATTTCAACACCCCCACTTGCTCTCATATTATGATGCTCTTAAGTAAACAAAAAAAACAACAAACAAAAGGTTTCTTCCTCAGTACTGTATACATGTCCGTATACCACGTTAATGCCCAAACATAAACTTCTCAAACTTGAACAACTTAACTTTTGTTGCAGGCTTTGTCATTACATCTGCAACCATCTCTTCTGTTGAACAATAATCCTGCACTCACAGTTGACATCACAAAGTGGTACTTTATGTCAACATGTTTACATCTCTGTCTCGTCACAGGATTCTTCGCCAACGCAATTGCACCCTGATTATCTTCATGAACTTTTGGCGGTGCATATTTTTGTCCATCAATACCTTGTAACAGTTGCATTAGGTACAATTTCTTGTAGGGTCGCAGCTAAAGCCATGTACTCCGCTTCACAGGTAGATAATGCAACAGTAGGTTGTCTTTTGGTTTTCCATGAGATTAAAGGACCATCTACAGACAAGCTTATGCAATAACCAGTTGTACTCCGTCTGTCTGTTACATCAGCTACCCAATCAGCATCGCTGTATGCCCACAACCTCAGTTCTTTGTTGTCACATTTCCTGTAACACAGTTCTTTCTCGGTTGTCCCTTTCAGATACCTCAGTACATGTTTTACTGTAGTCCATTGGTCTTCAGTTGGCTCAGTAAAGTACTGTGAAAGTTTACTGACTATAAAACTCAAGTCTGGTCTTGTGCATGTAGCCAAATAGATCAGACTACCAACTGCCTCTCTGTACCTTTTGACATCACTCATCCTTTCTGCATCATCAGCATAGTTCAGTTTTTGCTCACAAGGTGTCTGTCTTTCTTTACAATCCTGCATGTTGAATCTTTCAAGTATTTTTTCCACATATTGTTTTTGTGATATTTTTACACAGTTATCACTCTGGTCAAAATCTATACCAATGAAATGTCTCAGTTTACCCAAATCCTTCATTTTGAATTTTGCTGCAAGCATTTTCTACACAACAGTTAGTTCACTTTCATCACTAGCAGCAATGATCAGGTCATCTACCCATACAATCAGAATCACCTTCTTATTTTCTGTCATTTTTGTGTAAACACAATGGTCAGCGGGGTTTTGCACGAAGTTGTTCTCACTCAGATATTCATGCAACAACTTGTTCCAATTCCGGCCTGATTGTTTTAGCCCATATAGCGACTTTTTCAACTTGCACACCAGTTTTTCATTTGTGTCGGATTTTACCTCATAACCCTCAGGTTGTTCCATGAATACCTCACAATCTATTGGTGCGTGAAGATAGGCAGCTTTAACATCCATCTGATGTAAAAGCATGTTTTCTTGTGCTGCCTTTTGCATCAACACTCTGATACTAGTCAGGTTAGCAGTAGGGGAAAATGTTTCTTCATAATCCACACCTATCCTCTGACTATATCCTTTAGCAACATAACGTGCCTTGTACCTCTCAGATCCATCAACATTGTTTTTGACTGCGTACACCCATCTACCCCCCACTATCTTCTTACCCTCAGGCACAGTGGTTAAGGTAAATGTGTCATTTTCTCTTAGTGATTGCATCTCTTCATCCATTGCACTGACCCATTTCTCTGAGTTAGATGAAGTTATTGCTTCCTTGAATGTTTGGGGAATGTTACACATTGCTCTGTAACAATAATCCATGTTTGTAAGTACTTGATCACAATCCTCCTTATCAGTAACATATTCACTTAAATACCCAGGCCTCTTTCTCACTCTGGAAGGATACCTTGCAGCCTCGCAGTCGAGTTCATTCTCCTGTGACTGGCTGCTCATCTCAGACATGCTTACTGGGATCTGTTCCTGAGTATCTGTATGTTCTGTACTCACATCAGTCTGTTCTCTGGTCTTGGTGAACCTGTTTGGTGTCTCAAAGTCACCCTCATCATCTGGCACCTTGTCAGTCTGTGTTTGTCTCTCTACTCTTGTTTTAGTCTCAAACTTCACCAGTCTATGCTTCTGTACTTTCCCACTGTCTGGGTAGTAGACCATATAAGCTGGACTGTTCTTGTCATATCCAACAAAAATTCCTTTCTCACACCTTGAGTCTAGTTTTCTCTTGTTCTGCCTGTAGGCATAACACACTGACCCAAATGTCTGCATCCTGGAAAGGTTTGGCCTTCTTCCTGCATTAAATATGGTGTCTGTTCTGTGCGTCTGTTAAAACATCTATTCCTCACTACAGCTGCTGTTTGCACTGCGTAAGTCCACAACTCTTTAGGTAACTGTTTCTCTATTAACATACACCTGGCCATATCAAAAAGAGTGCGCCAATTGCGTTCTGCAGTACCATTTTGGTGTGGTGAGTATGGTCCTGAGGTCTCATGCCTGATTCCATTTTTGCTAAGGAGTGCCTGATACTCATTTCCCATAAACTCTGTTCCATTGTCAGACCTGATACATTTAACTTGCCCATACGGGGCTGTATCAGCCAAAAACTTCTGTGTTGCTTTTGCTGTGTCACTCTTATTTTTCAGAAAATACACAAACACTGCACTGGAATAGTCATCAGTGAATGATAGTGCAAATCTATATCCATCTCTGGACTCTGGGTCTACTGGACCAGCTAGATCTGTGTGTACCAGCTCTAAGGCGGTTTTGGCTCGTGCATCAGGGTCCCTGTTTCTAGTTTGAACAAACTTTCCCTGTGTGCACACTTCACAATGCAAGACAGATTTATCTGTTTTTCCTTTGATTGCCATACCATCAACAACACCCTGTAATCTCTGAATGTCATCATAATTACAGTGACCAAGAATTTCATGCCATGTTTGCATGTCATAGCAACCCTTACACTGGTCTTTACCTTCAGTGTTTACTGTTTGTAGGTAGTACAGTCTGTTGTACTCATGTATTGGGAAACTTGTACCGTCTTTGTGTTGCAGGGTGTCTTTTCCTTGCTTGAAGATCATAGTTGCTCCATTTGAGGTAGCTGCTTTCACAGAGAAGATGTCTTGTGGATACGATGGGATGTACAGTGCCTGTTTCAAGGTTGTTTTGTGGCACTGCCCCCTGCTGTCCATCAAGCAAAACTCTGCCTCCCCTCTTTGCTCTGCAACTCCAGTGCACTTAGTGTCGTCAGCCAACTCTACGTAGTGTGACTTGGGCTGGAAACTGTCGTTGAATGTCCTGAACTTTGTTACATCTGTAACAATATGCGAAGTTGCCCCTGTGTCCACCATCAGACCCTTTTTGTTGATGCCATGCTCTGACTGGAACGCTGCATCCTCGCTGCTTACCCGGAATGCGTAGTCTTTGCTACCCGACTCCTCGGAAACTTTCCGTGCATTGTCTTGCCGCCGTTTCCGTCTGCATGTTGAGTGGGTGGTGCTTTGTGGTGCTTTTACACTCGCTACACCACTGCTTGCGCTGACACGTCCTGGCTTTGTGTCCCTTTAATCCGCATCTGAAACACACTATGTCTGCGTTGCCGGCCCCACGGTCATTCGATTTTTCAAACGTGGGATTGTCGCTCGGTCGTACACGTGCTTTCATGATGTTGTCATCTGACGCTGCAGCGCGCATTTTCTCTGTGTCTTCAAAGCTTCGCAGTTTAGTTTTAAATTCAGCAAAAGTCACTTCAACTTCACTTTGTGTGACATGGATCGCAAACGGTTTGAACGATTCTGGCAGTCCCTTCAAAACCATTGCTACCAATAGCCCATCACTCAAAGTGCAAATTAGAGTGAGAACATGTGGAGGCTCTGGCTACGTTCACACTGCACGCGAAAGCGCATCAAATTCGACTTTTTTGACCGTATGCGACCCATATCCAATCATGGTATGACGGTGTAAAAACAGCACAAATCCGATATTTTCAAATCCGATCTGGGTCACTTTCGTATGTGGTACTTAATCCGATACATATCTGATGTTTTAGAAAGCAACTGCTGTTTGAATGGTCGTGTCGCATTAAATCCGTCTTTTATTTCACTGACACAAAACATATGCCAATTATCAGCGCTGGAGAAGACATTGAGAACACATGAGCGCTTCGTGTGCATCCCGTGCAGATGTTAGTGAAACTGTTGGGAAGACAACGTGAACATTTTATTTATACTGTATAATCTGCAGATTCTGACAGAAATCTGCAACTATCCTTTGAAGCACCGCTCCTCTCTAAAACAACAATAAGGATAATTATTAGGCCATATATAAATAACAAAATAACTTAAAGCAAAATTGGACAACGTAAAGTCTGAAACAAGTCTTTATATTAAGGGCCATCAGTCAAACAATACTGTTTGGTCTGGGTCTAAACAGAGCGCGTTGTGTGTGACGTCTTCTTTTGCGCATGCGGGCCACTTTGAGGGTTCACAAAGGACCGTGTTTGCTGTCACATTTTATTTGTAGTGTGAACAAGCAGACACAAAATCAGATTTAAATTTTTTTAAAAATCGGAATTGAGCATTAAGACCTCCAGTGTGAACGTAGCCATAGTGAGTTCAGTGCACTGATGTGACATTGTCCTGAAGGATTTAGTTATTCTCAATGGTTAAAGAAATTGCAATTATTTATTCATATTTATTATAAATAATCCTAATTATATATCTTGCTTCCATGTTTGTGTCCTGTGTCACAAAAAATAAATTTTTTACTATAATACATTGATTAATGACCTGCAGAATCTCCTTATCATATTACGTGTCCATAATTGTCACCTAAAGTCAAACTTTATGCTTTCTCCATCTTGAAAGTGATGACATCCTTGCATTACATACTTTAGGTTCATTTTCTGAAGGCAGGTTTCTGAAAGAGAACAGGCAGATTTGGAATATAACATGCAGCGTTCTATAGATGGATACATAAACGACCGGGCCTTTGCATCCGTGGCACCCAGACTCTGGAATAACCTCCCCGTTCATATTCGCACTGCCGAGTCTATCCAGTCTTTTAAATTACGTCTTAAAACGTATTTTTTTACTTTGGCTTTTGATTCTGTCTAGTTGGCTGTTTTAGCTTGTTGCGTTGTTACCTATTGTTTGTTGTCCTCTTTTATTGTTTGTTTTAACTGTCTCATGTTTTTATTGACTGTGAAGCACTATGGTCAACACTGTTGTTTTAATATGTGCTATATAAATAAATTTTGATTTGATTTGATTTGATAAAAAAATGAAAAATTACATGTATGTGCTAACTTTCTAAATACTTTGTTACATTTATGATAAAATGGATTTGAAAGTAGATAAAACACATTTATGTCGGCCTTGGCTCAGTAGAGTCCTTGTCTTTAAATTAACTTTGTATGTTTCAGGTACTGCACTCTCAAAGACTGAATGAACCAGCATTGGGTTCATTGCTGGCTCACAACATTCCCTGTGAGCATCACAGGGGAATGTTGAAGCCGCCCACTGCACCTGTATGGCCGGAGTCGTGGAGACCTGCATCCATGTCGCTGCTCTTCTGTTTAATGTAGAAGCAACAGTGCAGATCTGTGGCACAAGGACTGTTACAGATGAACCTGCATACTGGGTTTTTCTGGGTAATATGACCAAGATACAGCCAGAGGTTGGCCATAAGATAGACTTCTCCTCTTCAGCTGCCCAAAAACGGCTCTGGATGAAAACATAAACAGACCATCCGTATTGAAAGGTAAATGGAGCCGTCCCCAAAAACAAAAAATCCCACCTGCTAATGTGGAGGAGTTGTCACTGCTATTGGAATCTTTGCTGGAGCACAGTAAAGCTGTGGGTTGTGGGAATGACCCATAATGTTTTATATAGGGATCTAGATTTATGCCTGAAGTGCACTGCCATGTAAATAATTTGCATTTACTGAATATGTACTGACTGAGTACCACTGTTCAAAAGTTGAATAAAGAAACAAACTAATTTTTGCTCTTTTTTTTATTAAAACCACCTTATAGAACATCACATCAGTTACATGTAGAATCCATGTCATTTATAGTTTATAAAGGACAAAATGTTTACACAAAATCATGACAGCATTTACACGATATCACCCACTACTAACGTTACTTTATTTACTATCAATTACTTCAATTTATCTTTTGAAAAATTACCGCTATTTATACAGCACAAGACTTAAGAATATTTGACAGGAGCAGGTTTCATTTTTCCCTGGTTTTATTATCACACTGTTCACCAAAACGCAGCAAACCTTCACCATCTTATCCAGGAGGGTCACCTCTTCATGTGAGGACATGGAAGAAGTAATCTGATTGGCATGGTGGTATGTTTGAAGCAGGTCCCTTGTGTAGCACTGGAACCCAGTCACGATGTCATCCAGGCTGGTTTGCTGCAATAATGCCAAATAATTAGCAAGTCTATAAATAGAAGGTAGTTCTGCAAAATCACTCAGTAGGATGTTTTTTTCTAATTTGCTATGACCTCAGAGTGCATCGAAAATAAAACTAATAGGCTATAAAGAGTGATATGAACATATTCTCTTGCCGGTGTTGTGCCAAAAAGTGATTGTCTGCCAGAAACTGATTGCCGTCTGCGGGAGCGCGCGCAGCTGCTTAAAGCTGCAGCGCCCGGATTACTTGCGTTGCCAGCTACTTCCGTGCAACTGATATAACGGGGGGGGCAAACAAACAAACACATTTATGCCTTTGTTATTAGGCAAAGGTATGCATTTAAGGAACTTCAACGTTTCTTGTAACTGAATTATGACGCTTTTCAGAACGTTGCTTTCGGTGTGTAGCGCAGTCACGAATGACTACACGCATCACGATGGAATAATTAATGCCTACAGGTTTAGTATGTCTACTCTCGTTGTTCATATTTGTTATAAGACTGTCGAATAGTAGTTAAAACAATAAAGACCTATTGTGCCAGTATCACCATGACTCTTTCTTGTTTGTTAAGAATAACGACTGAGAGCATGGCATTTTAGCGCTACCAAAAAGTCATTGTGGCCTATAACTCGTCACTGAAACAATATTTCTGCTTCAAACTTGGCGGATGTCATTCAGAAGGGTCATATGTCAAATATTACATCTCAAACAGTCCCTTAGAACTGCTGGATAACCTGTAAAGGAACATTAACATTGATAATATGCCATTTTCAGCCTGCCAAAAAGTGATTGTGGACTATATCTTGTCACTAAAGCAATATTTCTGCTTCAAACTAGGCGGATGTCATTCAGATGGGTCATATGTCAAATATTATATCTCAAACAGTCCCTTAGAACTGCTGAATAACTTGTACAAGAACAATAACACTGATAATATGCCATTTTCAAGCTGCCAAAAAGTGATTGTGGACTATAACTTGTCACTGAAACAATATTTCTGCATCAAACTTGTTGGGTATCATCCAAAAGGGTTATATGTGACACATTATATCTCAAACAGTCTCTAAGGACTGCTGAATAACTTTTAAGGGAACATTAATACCCATAATATGCCATTTTCGACCTGCCAAAAAGTGATTGTGGACTATATCTTGTCACTGAAACAATATTTCTGCATCAAACTTGCTGGGTATCATCCAAAAGGGTTATATGTGACATCTATAGCCCATTGTGTAAGCCAGTTCTTGTCATTTAGTTAATATGACATGTATTTCTTGTCTGTGTGTTTCTTGTTGTCAAGCCTCCCTTGTTGGTTCGTGTCATGTCTGTAATTTGTTATACTTGCTGTTTTACTTTGACAGTCCTGTGCTTCTTTCTTCTTAGTGCTTAATTTTACTCTTCTACTGTGATGTCATAATTTTCATTTCATTAAGCTGTTTCCCTATATGTTTCCAATGTCCATGATCACCTCCTGTCTGTATCTCAGACCTTTTTCTTCCTTTGTTTTGCTGTCAAGTCATCTGTGTATTTTACCTTCACGTAGTCATCATAGATAAGATAACATAAGATAAGATAGGATAAGACTTTATTGATCACACAATGGTGAAATTTTTGTGTTACCTCAGATCAAGTAGGTAGGTATCAGAAGGAAAATACAAAAATAACAATAAATACAAACAAATATAAAATACACTTTATACAACGGTAGCATACAAAGTATGTGCTTATGGATGTGCTTGTGGAAATATCCAAGACATAAACTATATAGCTTAACATATTCTACCATTACTGTTCCTGTGAAGTAATAGATATCTATACGTATAGACATGTACATGAACACACACGTAGACAATAAATATACACATGTATACATACATATATACCTGCACACCTCCATAAACAGAGAAGGTGCATTTTGCATTAATTTTGATCATATGATGACCACAAAGTCCAGTGAATTATGACATCGTCATTGAAGAGTTATAGAGTTTAACTGCTGTTGGGATGAATGATCTGCGAAAGCACTCCTTCCTGCAGCAAGGATGTTTCAGGAAGGAGCTGTGATATATAAATTGGTTTATATTTAGCATAGTTTCATAACAGTTTTCATAATTATTTTCCAACTTTAGTTGTTTCTCCTGTTCCATCTTTGCTTGAGTTTTGTCATGTTTACCTGCCTTAATAAAATCACTTGCTTTTGGTTCTAGTCTCTGCTCTGTCTCTTCCAGTGTCTCCATTTGTGTCCTCTTTCTTGTTCAACACGAGCACTTACTATGATTTTCTAAAAATAAATATGATTCCAATTTTTGGAATAGCAAATCTTACTTCAAATAATGACTGCATTGTTATATATTTTATTCACAGTTTGCAGAGTGCATCTTAGAAGATGTCCCTTCTTAAATTTAAAAACAAAAAAAATTAAAAAAATTAAAAACCCACCTGACAAAGAATATTGGCAGAAACTAGCAAACCTGCTGTGTGATTTACAAGGAAAATTGCAGTGTTAATAAGTAGAGTTTAAGAACTCTGCTTCAAGTATTGCAAGTCTGAGACAACAGATTGCAATATGTCTTCTTGAGAATACAGGTATCATTACAAATATAAATTAAATAGTAAACTACAAATTGTTTTATTGAACGTGTTTTTAACATTGTTCTTTTATTGCTATAATCTTATTATGTAGTCATGCAAACAGAGTTCATTATTATTAAAATTAAAGTAATTGCTTCTTGTTGTTGAAGATGACCTGACTGACCTATGCCACTATTGTGGGAACCACGATGGTGACACCGATTGGGTAAATGCTTATGTTTTACATGTCCATAGCCCATTCAGTCTAAAAAGATGATAAAAAAAATCATGAAACAAAAATATAATTTTAAAAATGTTACAAACTATGTGAATACATCATCTGAATTATTGTAGTTGTAATGAATGGTGGACTGCTTTATGATCTGCGTATTTTGCAAAATTGTTATTTAAATACTTCTTTGTATACCACTATTAACATAATACTTGTGTTTCCTTGTTTTGTCTAATTTAGATTGGCTGTGACATTTGCTCACGGTGGTACCACAGGGCTGTGCAAAGAAGCCCCGCAAGAGCACAGAAAACAAATTTGTCTGTGAAGCATGCTGGTCAGACAGTTAGGTTCTCTGGCAATTTTTCTAAGGCTTTGAAATGTGTGTTTTGTATCGTTGTCTCCAATAATATTAATTCATTGTTTATTTATTGATTTATTCATTCATTCATTTATGTTTGTGTTGCTGTGTGTGCTTCTGTATTGTTAACAACATTAAAATTCAGCTTTGATTTGAATTAGTTTGTAGGATTATTCAATTATTTCCTGTTTCCTAACATGTTAGCATTATAGTTACTGTGGCAAAAGAATTAATATATATGTTGTTTCATGGTTTACTGGTGTTCAGCTTCCACTATACCCCCTGTTTCTGGTATATTTGTTAGTTTATTTAAATTGGTGGTTTCTTCTTTAGTTGGATGTTATTGTTATTGTTTTTTGTTTTTTTGTTTAAATTAATAAGTGCTGTATTGGAATGACATTTTTTTACCTTTTGTTTTCTCTTTCCTATTACTTATTGTTCCTAATTTATTTATGTAGATCTCCTCCCAGCTGTTTCCATTTGGTGTTATATTTGGTTTTATATTTGAAATTTGACATTTTATGCGCTGTCCAATAAAGGCTTTATTTAAATCTTCAGCAGAATGTGTCACATATTATCCTTCTGAATGACATCAGTCAAGTTTGAAGTAGAAATATTGTTTCAGTGACAAGTTATGGTCCACAATCACTTTTTGGCAGGCTGAAAATGGCATATTATGGGTATTATTGTCCCTTTAAAAGTTATTCAGCAGTTCTAAGGGACTGGTGGAGATATAATATTTGACATATGACCCATCTGAATGACTTCCAGCAAGTCTGAAGCAGAAATATTGTTTCAGTGACAAGATATAGGTAGCAATCACCTTTTGGCAGGTTGGAAATTGCATATGATCAGTTCTATTGTTCCCTTAAAGGTTATTAAGGATTTCCTAGAGACTGTTTGGGATATGATGTGCCACATATGATCCTTTTGGATGATACCCAACAAGTTTGATGCAGAAATACTGTTTCAGTGACAAGATATAGGCCACAATCACTTTTGGCAGGCTGAAAATGGCATATTATCGGTATTAATGTTCTCTCTCTTACCCTTTACCCGCCCCTGTTGCTTGTCTTGTGTTTTTATGGTGTATTGATAGTCATGTGCTTTTGTGCTGAGGTGTTTTTTCTGTTATCAAACTGTTCTCCCACTAGGAGCTCAGTCTGAGTGGAGTTTTTTTTCTCCTCCTCTTACCTCATGTAGTGTATTTTTGTTGTTTTTTCCTATCAGCCTACCTTTCTGACATGTCTGCCCAATGTGATGTTTGTGTAAAGTTGGTCAGAAGGTTCCTTTGTAAGTGCGCACGTGCCATTAGCGTGCTGCCTGCTGTAACCCTAATTTCCCTCGGGATGAATAAAGTATTCTGATTCTGATTCTTTTAAAAGTTATTCAGCAGTTCTTGGAGAGTGTTTGGGATATAATATGTCACATGGATGACATCCACCAATTTTGAAGCGGAAACATTGTTTCAGTCACAAGTTATGGGCGGCAATCAGTTTTTGGCAGGTCGAAAATGTCATATGGGTATTAATGTTCCTGTAAAAGTTATTCAGCAGTCCTTAGAGACTGTTTGAGATATAATGTGTCACATATAACCCTTCTGAATGACATCCACCAAGTTTGAAGCAGAAATATTGTTTCAGTGACAAGATATAGTCCACAATCACTTTTTGGCAGGCTGAAAATGGCATATTATCAATGTTAATGTTCCTTTAAAAGTTATTCAGCAGTTCTTAGAGAGTGTTTGGGATATAATATGTCACATGTAACCCTTCTGGATGATATCCAACAATTTTGAAGCAGAAACATTGTTTCAGTGACAAGATATAGGTGGCAATCACTTTTTGGCAGGCTGAAAATGGCATATTATGGGTATTAATGATCCTTTAAAGGTTATTCAGCATTTCTTAGAGACTGTTTGGGATATGATGTGCCACATATCATCCTTTTGGATGATACCCAACAAGTTTGAAGCAGAAATATTGTTTCAGTGACAAGATATAGGCCACAATCACTTTTTGGCAGGTTGAAAATTGCATATTGTCAGTTTTATTGTTCCCTTAATGGTAATTTAGCAGTTCTGAGGGACTGTTTGAGATGTAATATTTGACATATGACCCATCTGGATGACATCCAACAACTTTGAAGCAGAAATAGTATCTCAGTGACAAGTTATAGGCGGCAATCACTTTTTGGCAGGTCGAAAATGGCATATTATGGGTATTAATGGTCCTTTAATAGTTATTCAACAGTCCTTAGAGACTGTTTGAGATAGTCTCTAAGGACTCCAAAGCCCTATTATTAATGTGTCACATGTAACCCTTTTGGATGATACCCAACAAGTTTGATGCAGAAATATTGTTTCAGTGACAAGATATAGACGGCAATCACTTTTTGGCAGGTTGGAAATTGCATATTATCAGTTTTATCGTTCCCTTAATGGTTATTCAGCAGTTCTAAGGGACTGTTTGAGATATAATATGTCACATAGGACCCTTCAGAAAGACATGCAGCAAGTTTGAAGCAGAAATAGTATTTCATTAACAAGATATAGGCCACAATCACTTTTTGGCAGGTTGAAAATGAGATATTATCGGTATTAATGTTATTTTAAAAGTTTTTCAGCTGTTCTTGGAGAGTGTTTGAGATATAATATGTCACATAGGACCCATCTGAATGACATCCACCAAGTTTGAAGCAGAAACATTGCTTCAGTGACAAGATATAGGCCACAATCACTTTTTGGCAGGCTGAAAATGACATATTATCAATGTTAATGTTCCTTTACAGGTTATCCAGCAGTTCTAAGGGACTGTTTGAGATGTAATATTTGACATATGACCCTTCTGAATGACATCCGCCAAGTTTGAAGCAGAAATATCAGTGACGAGTTATAGGCCACAATGACTTTTTGGTAGCGCTAAAATGCCATGTTCTCAGTCGTTATTCTGAACAAACAAGAAAGAGTCATGGTGATACTGGCACAATAGGTCTTTATTGTTTTAACTACTATTCGACAGTCTTATAACAAATATGAACAACGAGAGTAGACATACTAAACCTGTAGGCATTAATTATTCCATCGTGATGCGTGTAGTCATTCGTGACTGCGCTACACACCGAAAGCAACGTTCTGAAAAGCGTCATAATTCAGTTACAAGAAACGTTGAAGTTCCATAAATGCATACCTTTGCCTAATAACAAAGGCATAAATGTGTTTGTTTGCGCCCTCCGCCCTTGATATATGTCTGAAAGGGAAGTAGCTGGCAACGCAAGTAATCCGGGCGCTGCAGCTTTAAGCAGCTGCGCGCGCTCCCGCGGACGGCAATCAGTTTCTGGCAGACAATCACTTTTTGGCACAACACCCGGTCGTGCGATCGAACATTGCAGCGGACCACACAGCAAGAACAAACCATGGCTATGCTTTCGCTCCTTTTTCACTTAGACCCCCAAAATGTCGGATCGGGCCAAAATCCTTTCCACGCCCACCCCCGTGACATCACGCTCCAAAGCCCTATTAGGCTAATCGTTGTGTCACTTCCGGTATTTCAGACAATCCCTTTCCGTCAAGGATTTTTAATTTGTTGTGGGTTTTTGTATTTTGTTGTGGGCTTTTTGTATTTTGTTGTGGGCTTTTTGTATTTTGTTGTGGGGTTTTTGTAATTTGTTGTGGGCTTTTTGTATTTTGTTGTGGGGTTTTTGTAATTTGTTGTGGGGGTTTTGTAATTTGTTACGGTTTTTTAATTTGTTGCGATTTGCACTTCCCAGCCACCGTACCTTACAGAAACCTGGTTTACAACATGATGATTATGTTAGTATGACTGTTGATTCATTTAAACTAATCGTCAGAATCAGAATTATTTGACTATGTTCTGATCTCAGTCATCTCAGCCGATGGCTGCCGCTCTCTGAGCCTGGTTCTGCCAGAGGTTTCTTCCCCTTAAAATGGCATATTTCCTTCCTACTGTCACCAAAGGATTCTACAATTGGTGTAATTTTCTCTGTAATATTGTATGTTTTTTTCCTTTTATAGATTCTGGCATCCTCAGGTGAAAGTAGGCTGGTCTTGTTTTTGGATTTTGCCTGCTGGTTGGAACCCGTGTTGGCTGGACCATTTATACTACCCTTATCTGTATATAGTGTATATAGTGTATATATATATATGAGTAGTGCGGTGCTCTGAACGGATAATTGGAGGTGAGCTTCCCTCCCTCCAAGACATCTACAGGAAGCGCTGCCTGAGGAAAGCGGGGAGGATCATCAAGGACTCCAGTCACCCCAGCCATAAACTGTTCAGACTGCTTCCATCAGGAAGGAGGTTCTGCAGCATCCGGTCCCGTACCAGCAGACTGAGAGACAGCTTTTTCCATCAGGCCATCAGACTGCTGAACACGTCATAGACACCTCAGCTTCACTACTGGAACTTCAACATTATGCACTCCACACTGTATATAAATGCCACTTGTTTTGCACATATTCAACTCTGTATATTTTATATATTTTTATTATTATTATTATTATTATTATTATTATTTTATTTTATTTTTTTTTTACTATTTAATTTGTAAAAATGTGTATACACACACACACACACACACACACACGTAGGAAAATATTTAGTATACACATCCAGAAATGCATACACTATTATATATTGTACATATATTTATTAGTTTCAGGTTGGCCATTCTTGTATTTTGCTCGTTTGTGTTGTTGTGTTTGCACATCTCTGTTGCTTGTGGGGCTCGCACACAAGAATTTCACTCGCATGTGCTGTGCCAGTGTGCCTGCACATGTGATGTGACAATAAAAGTGATTTGATTTGATTTGATATCAGTATATCCATACATTTGCCCATAGTACATCTGTATATTTGCTCTCTACGTTTAATAATAATAATAATAATGGATTGGATTTATATAGCGCTTTTCAAGGCACCCAAAGCGCTTTACAATGCCACTATTCATTCACTCTCGCATTCACACACTGGTGGAGGCAAGCTACAATTATATACAGATACGTAACGTATCTGTATATAATTGCTCTTATTGCACTTACAATTTGCATCTAATCAGAAGTGCAAGAGTAGTATTTTGTTACCCTCTATGCGTAATGACAATAAAGTTGAATCCTAATCCTAATCCTTTTGCTGATTTTTACATTATTGACCTCTTGATCAGGTTGTTGTTGTATGTAGTGAGCTATCTGTATCACTGTTTGTATCTGTTTTGGTTGGTACTCACCTGTGATTCTTGGCTTCTTCCTTCAATGAAAGAATATGCACTGACCTTCTGAGACACATCTGTCCATCCTCCACTATCACCTGGGCCATCAACTCAGTTTTATCCAAATTTTATCCAAGAGGGCTACCCAGCAGCCACAACCGGTTAGGGGTTTTACAGGTCTTTGTTTTTATTTCCTGTAGTTTAAATAATTATTGTGTGTCATCTGACCTAACAGATAGACAAGACCGGGTATCATCTGCATCACAATGAAAATGTTTTGTATCCTTTCTAACGATGACACCTAAGCGAAGTAATGCCATCATGGCAAACCTGACAGTCATATTTCTGAGAGATGAACAATGACTGCAGTTTTTTTTTAGTTGAACAAGTCTCTAATGAGTCTCTAATGAAATCCAGTTGCATTATTCAAATGCTGTTTCCTATGCTAACCCTTGCTACAGGAAAACTGACTATGTGCACAAAAGAGTTAACATGGTCAATGCCACCAACGCGTTTCTGTCTGATTCCTGAATTAGTGCAAATTGTGAAACATTTATCCTTAATTTTACATGAAACAAGGTTATATTAAAAAGTAATTTTGATTTCTATAATGAACATGCAGTTTTTCTTCACTAAGACTTGAACTGGCAGATGTCAAGCAGTTTGCAGCTCCATACCGAGACAGTCTCCTCAATGGAGACCACAGATAATACACAAACACATCATTCAACTACAGAAAAGGAAGGAAAAAAACACAGTTTGATGCATAACTTTCAACATTCCTTTAAATTGTGTACCTCCAATCACTTTCAAACACTTTTCTCCTGATCTGACTTGAGTAGCTTGTGGTCAGAGGGAAGTTCTGTGTCATAATTACTGATGATATAGCTTTGTTGCTCTATAGTAGTTGGGAGAGCCTCCAGCCCCACGAGCCTGACTTGAATAAGCGCAAGAGGATGGATACCTTTGTTTTTACTGTTGCATGTTCACTAGAAGCCACTGGCTGAAAGAGTGTATTTTAAACACAAGCTGTCAGAAAAGGGCTGTGAAAGGGCATGCACACATCAGATTTAGGGTTAATAACCTTGGCATACATGAACACAAACCATTTAATAGGTAACTGTGACTGTTTATTATTGATTTAAAAAAAAATCAACCAATCAAGCATGAATAACATAAATATAAACATACACTGCACATTATGCATGACATATTATCAATACATTTCTTTCACTAGAGCACTTTCACTGAATTCATTGACATATTAATGATATGTCAATGAATTCAGAACATTAAAATTGCCCTTTGCAACCAAAGGTTATTTAAGCCCATCACAAGGGTGTCCAACAGAATGGACAATACTGAGCTTAGGAAAGATGGTTGCTATACAAAAGAACCACTGCAAAAGCAAACCATCGAGTTAAGGGGGAATGCCACTAAATGGCATATCAGAATGTGGAATATCAGTGTTGTGGTTCCAGATATGTGTAAACTCCCTGTCTCCATTAATACATGAACTAGGCTGGGGTAGAGCCACATTCACATTTTTGCATGTTAATCTGGTAGCTATGTGAGTCTCTTGAACTTTATCATGGAGAAGCCTGTTAAAAACCTTGGCTTGTTCCAAAATATGAACTAAATACTCAAGTAAAAAAAGGCCTTCATGCTGGGGATCACACTCACACTATAAATACAACTGGACCATTTAAAGACTAACACACAAAGCCAGTGAGCTGTGTTAGTAGATTTGTGAATATCATTTTCTTGTATTTACGGTATAACAAAGTTTTGACTGAACCATTTTATTTCCATTTGAAAAGGGAGGAGCCTCAATCAGAGTGGGCTCTGTGAAAAATAAACAAACAATGAAACACTATCACTTATCAACTCTGATTATTTTGATAGTCTAACAGTGAATGACCATAAAATTGGAATGTGGAAGTGAAAACAGGAAAATAGGACCTAGTTTAATCTAGGTAGCATGCTGTCTGCGAATGCTATGCAAGCAAAGATTAAACGTATAAATACGACAGTATTTAATCTAAGGACAGTTCAACTTTTTGCCCTCGGTTGTTTGTTTTTGTACTAAGGAGTCTTGATTTACTGACTTAAAAACTCCGAACAAAGGATAAATTGTTCATATGATAAGACACGATGTCAACAAATCCGCAGGTTTGACAAATGCATGAAAGCAATTACAGAAAAATATCAAAATAGGTCTTAAAGAACAGAAATCACCTAGATAAACGATTTACAACGTGTCACATCACCTGAGAGCTTGTTTTCTTCAAAGAAATTGTTCAGGAAATCTCAAAAATTACTTTGGAAAGTAAAATTTTATCACAGTCTCAAATTATGAGGTGAAATTATCATGGAATTTCAGATATTTGACATATTAAAGACACAAATATTAACACCCAACTCCTACAGTGGATTCTGTGAATATGTGGAATTGTTAGGTTCAACTAGTCCCCCTGAAGGGAAAGGTCACTGCAGACCATACAATTTCGATTTTATGGTCTGCATACTCTGTATAAAAGCTGTCTTCAGCTGCTCCCTTATCACAAAGGGATCACCACGTTAGGAAGCACAAGATGTTTGATTTGAGTTTTACACCAGATATCTTTTAATATGCAACCCCATGTGTTTGGCTAAAATTGTAACTTTTGAAAAACAGAATGGGCAGCAGATCATCCAGTTTGGATTTAGGAGACAGGCACTGCACTTTCAAGATTAGGCTTTAAACTTTTCTTTGTGATAAAGAAACCCTGAAACACCGCTTAGTTAGCCTCAGGGCGCCGAGGGGCATCCCATGATAAGTTTCTTTATTATGACACTATTGTGTCTTTTCTTGGTTTAGGCTTTAACCTGTGGTTGTTTTGGTTGATTAACACTGAAGTTGTTGTAGCACCATGTGCTTCACAAACTGCTACAAGTTTTTATGCTTTTTTTCCTGTAGCAGATGCCATATTGTGAGGTAAGGGTTTTTAACATTACAATGACCGTGCATATAATTGGTCTTGCGTTTTGAAACCTGTGCAGTATTTTGTTCTTCTCCATTGTGTTCACGTGCAAGCTATCAAGTCACACTCTCTCAAAATCAGGCTGAGAGTGCTTCCTCCATCATGTGAACATTTTCAGTGTGAGACAGTGGGAGACAGGTGGCTGTGGATCGTCTCATCTCTTAAGATCTAACAGATATGTATGTTTTATGGAACTGCACCCATTCCTGTCATTTCTTTAAACTTGGCTTTAGACACAGACAAATCAAACATCCACAAACATTAAACACAGCATCACTTAAAGAAAAAAACTAGGCCTGAGGGAATGAAAAAAGGTAAAGGTCACTTATGGAGAACAAATACATTCCTAGGCTTGCTGCCCAAAAATGAAAAACATAATAATAAACATCCCCCGGTGTAGGAACAGAAGCGAGGACCATAATTAGCTCCTCGCTAATTATGCTCCTCGCATAATTAGGAGCATAATTTGACAATTACTATGTCAAAATCTGGGCAAAAAATGGAGTATTCTGAAAAATACATACGGGAAGAGGAGGAGGAAGTAAAACAGAAGGCACTAAATAGAGGAGAGGGTGGAAAGCAGCTAGAGAAGAAACATCTTGGAGAAAGGCTCACCCCACTGGTTATGAAAACTGACCCTCTGACAACGTGCAGCTGAAACTGTTTTGCTATTATAAGAATCTTTCAGATCTGAGTAATGTGATACGACAGTAGCAGCAGTAGCATGATCTGGTCTACGCACCCAGACACACAGAAGAATTAAATCCAGA
This sequence comes from Astatotilapia calliptera, assembly GCF_964374335.1. NCBI lineage: Eukaryota > Metazoa > Chordata > Actinopteri > Cichliformes > Cichlidae > Astatotilapia > Astatotilapia calliptera. The sequence continues at coordinate 7,053,642 of NC_137431.1, read as the reverse complement.
GGCCAGCACTGGCAAAGTTCACTGTAAACATAACAAGCCTCTTCTTTTTTCACAGGTTTAATCATTCACATCCATATCTTTCCCTTTTTTGATTCTCTGTGCTCTGCAGTGATTTGTTTTTAGCCACTTTGTTATGCGTGTCATCTCTGTTTGGCAACAAAAAACTAAGTCTCCCTTGAAATATTTCTGTTTCTTTCCCTCACTATTTTCCCCTAAATTTCTGAGAACAAAGAGAATAAAGAAGCCCTTTTTAGAGGCACGGCTTCATCGCTGTGCTCCACTTTCACACTCTGTTAGGACTAGAGGTTGAGTCTGGGGGCCACTAAGGCAAATTCTCGCAGGATGTTTCGGGCCACATCCACTTTGTACTGAGCAATCATCAGTGCTCGCTTCACATCGTCAAAAGCGAAACCCTCGCCCATCAGTTTAGCTATCTTTGCATCTTCACTCTCCAGCTCCAGGCTGTGTGGTTTTTCTGGTTGTATTTCTGGAGGAATCTTCCTCGGATATGGCTTGGGTGGCCTCGCTGGTGCCTGCAAACAGTCCAGTGATACTTGGAGGAAGAGGAGAGAAATGATGTCAGTGCACAGCAAATTCAAAAGTGTTAAATGTTTTGGTGTTAATAGTCTTCTTGCAAAAGTAGAGTTAATTTTACTCTAAGCAGAGTCACATTCTTTTAATGTAACTCTGAGGCGTAAAATGATAGTAGTTAAAATCGAGTGTTAAAAATGAGTGTTTCTCTGTCAAATCTGGAGGTGTTACAATGGAAACATTAACTCTTGACCTCTTAACTCTGAACTCCTACAGGGGCTATGACACCAACAGAGTAAATTCACAGACTCCGCCCCCAGCACGGCTCCAATCGAAGCTGAAGTGAAGCCGTTTCAGAACATTTTGCTCTACATATTTGAGTTGTTTGCCATGCTTGGTAAGTCATTTTTTCAAAGATTGTTTCAATTATTATTATGAGCTTTTACTTCTGTGGCTCTTTGGAGTTGAGACAAAGCTGTGTGAAAGGCATTAGCCATGTTGCTCGCTGATAGCATAATATTCTGTTTTAGCTAGCTGAAAGGTATTGTTTGCGGGCAAATACCACAGCCTTGAAAAAAAGCTTGCATGTGAATTTTCAGTCAAACACACCTAAAACAATGTGTAGAATGTGAAATGTTGGTATAATGGTGCTACTTGAAGCCTGAAAACGATCTCCCATAAAAAAAAACGAACAAACAGCAGTAGCAGACGTCCTGACTGGATTCTACGTTAGCATAGATCCCTCCATAGTTTTGTGCACACGGTTTAGGTAAAAATTAAAAAGGTTGAGGTTTAACCAAAGGAGAAATTTTTGGTTCTGCACAATTTCAAAGGCATCTAGATCTAAAAAAAATGATCTTCCACTCCCAACATGAAAAGTTTGAAACCTATAAAACATGCAGTCATTTATACACTGACCGAGCACTATATTAAGATCCCCTGTTGCTTAGTCATGGAGTTTACCATCAACTGCACGAATCCACGGATCCAGCTTGCCCAGCACAGGGTTCTGCCTCTGTGACTTTATCTACAATTTAACAACTTTAATACTACTTACATATGTTTTCAGTATTACTAATTGCCCATGAGCTCAGTGAACACTCACTAAAGAGACAGGATGGTCTCTTTAGTGAGAGGTTGTACCTGGATGGTTGTACTCCAGGATGCCTCTGGAGCTTTTCACATTGTCCGTTTGCCTTTTGGCTGGATGCGAGGGAGCAGCACTGTTCACCATTCCAAAAACTGAGTCTGGACAACAGAGAAAGTCAGGCACACAAGCCAACACGAGCAAAGCAATGTTGTAAATAATAAGTTTAACACTTATTACACTGAGAAATATAATGCCCTAAAACGATTTATTTAGCTTGTTTTTAAAAGAAAAACTTTACCTGGAGTTAACAGGACATGCTCGTGTCCAGAGGGGGGCATGTGTAGTTGAGTGATAACAGAGTTGGATGACATGGAAGAGTTACAGGATGAGGGTGATGAGGGCGGCTCAGTAAAGCTGTGTCTCACAGGTGGAGGAGGAGGCTGGGATGGAGGGCAGCTGTTTAAGGTGTCTTCAAATACTGTAAGGGAACACAAGCCAGATGCTAGAGTTCTGTTTTGGGGTTTTTTGCTTGGTCCTGATTGACAGTATCTACTTATTCTATGAGGAGGTAGCTGACTAAGAATTCTAAACTATGTGCAGTCCTACAGATTACATACTAAAGGCATGCTTGGAGGACTGGGAAAGAAAGTACAAAAAGGCTGAAATCGGCATGAATGTGTGACTCTTCTACACCCTGAGGTGGTGCTAAGACATCAAATATACAAAAATGATTATAATCAGTCAGATATATCTGAGTATTCAAATGAGGACCATATGTTGGAGTTCTGGAATGACATCATCACAGTTAAAGTAAAATGCCTGAACATGAAATTTCAGAGTTTATTACAGAGAAATGGCTCTTTCCAAAATAAAAGCTATACTATACGCTTCTTCTGGGCTATATTCTCAGCAGCATATTAAACATATCAGGTAATAAACTCTCTTTTCCAAAGATGAGTGATTTCTCCATCAGATAGATTTATTTTTTTATTACTTTGTTGTTTCAGCAACATTACATTTAAAAACTGTACTTTTGAGTTAAAATATATATTTATAATTTTAATAAATGACAAATTAAAAAAGCATGAACGCCTGTGGAGACGGCTTATGGTTGAGAAATGAACATTCAATGCACGGGCGACAGATCTGGTTGACATTCCTGCTGTCAGCATGCCAATTGCACGCTCCCTCATTGCTTGTGGCATCTGTGGCATTTTGCTGTGAGACAAAACTGCACATTCCAGGGTGGCCTTTTGTTGTGGGCAGTCTGAGGTACACCTGTGCACTACTCATGATGTCAGATCAGCATCCTGATGTGGCACACCTGTGAGGTGGGATGGATTATCTCAATATAGCAGATGTGCCCACTACCACACATTTGGACTGATTTGTGACCACTGTTTGGGAGGGATGGTTATATTGTGTATCTGGAATGAATTTTAGGTCTCTACGTCCATCCCATGGGGAATGGGAGCAGTAACAAAGGTGTTGCGTTTATATTTTTGTTGAGTGTATATATATATATATATATATATATATATATATATATATATAGATAGATAGATAGATAGATAGATAGATAGATAGATAGATAGATAGATAGATAGATAGATAGATAGATAGATAGAGATATAGATATATATACATGTATGTATAACAGCAGGGTGCAAGATACTAGCAGCCAAGGCATACATGGAACGGCATAACCAGGTGACCAGCATAGTGTACAAGAACATCTGTGCTGAGTATAACCTGGACGTCCCAAGGTCAAAATGGAAGAGGCCCCCAAGAATGTCCGAGCTAAGATCCTGTGGGACTTCCAAATACAGACAGACAAAATGGTGGTGGCTAACCAACCGGACATAGTGGTGGTAAACAGAAGAAGACGGCCATAGTGATCGATGTAGCGGTCCCGAATGACAGCAACATCAGGAAGAAGGAACACAAGAAGCTTGAGAAATACCAAGGGCTCTGAGAAGAGCTCGGGAAGATGTGGAGGGTGAAGGTGACGGTGGTCCCAGTGGTAATCGGAGCACTAGGTGCAGTGACTCCCAAGCTAGGCGAGTGGCTCCAGCAGATCCCGGGAACATACATAACATTGGAGATCTCTGTCCAGAAGAGCGCAGTCCTAGGAGCAGCTTAGATACTGCGCAGGACCCTCAAGCTTCCAGGCCTCTGGTAGAGGACCTGATCTTGAAGGACAGCTCACCCGCAGGGGCAAGTGGAAATGTACAGTGGGGCAAAAAAGTATTTAGTCAGCCACCGATTGTGCAAGTTCCCCCACCTAAAATGATGACAGAGGTCAGTAATTTGCACCAGAGGTACACTTCAACTGTGAGAGACAGAATGTGAAAAAAAAAATCCATGAATCCACATGGTAGGATTTGTAAAGAATTTATTCGTAAATCAGGGTGGAAAATAAGTATTTGGTCAATAACAAAAATACAACTCAATAATCAGAATCAGAATCAGAATCAGAATCAGAATACTTTATTGATCCCTGGGGGAAATTATTTTTTGTTACAGTGCTCCATTTTAAACCAACATTAAGACAAGACAGACAATACGCTAACTAAGAATAGTACAATATATACATATATATACATACATACATACATACATAAGTCACTTATAAATAAATATTTGGAAAAGAAACATGTGTAGTTGTAGCAGCAAACAGTGTGTTAAGTGGATGCGTTGTACAGGGAGATGGCCACAGGCAGGAATGATTTCCTGTGTCGTTCAGTGGTGCTTTTCGGTAATCTCAGTCTCTCACTGAACGAGCTCCTGTGACTGACCAACATGTCATGGAGTGGGTGGGAGGTGTTATCCAACATTGTCTTTATCTTGGACAGCATCCGCCTCTCCGACACCACCTTGAGGGAGTCCAGCTCCATCCCCACAACATTGCTGGCCTTACGGATCAGTTTATTAAGTCTGTTGGCATCTGCGACCCTCAGCCTGCTCCCCCAGCATGCAACAGCATAGAGGATCGCACTGGCCACCACAGACTCATAGAAAATCCTCAGCATTTTCTGGCAGATGTTGAAGGACCTCAGTCGCCTCAAAAAATAGAGACGACTCTGGCCCTTCCTGTAAAGTGCTGTGGTGTTTTTAGCCCAGTCCAGTTTATTGTCAATGTGTACTCCAAGGTATTTATAGTCCTCCACAATGTCAACACTGACCCCCTGGATTGAAACAGGGGTCAAGTGTTTCCTGGTCTTCCTGAAGTCCACGATCAGTTCCTTGGTCTTTGCCACGTTGAGCTGCAGATGATTCTGCTCACACCACGTGACAAAGGAGTCGACCACAGCCCGGTACTCTGTCTCATCATCCCTGCTGCTGCATCCAACCACCGCAGAGTCATCAGAAAACTTCTGAAGATGGCATGTCTCTGTGCAGTGGCTGAATACTTTGTAACATAACCTTTGTTGGCAATAACAGAGGTCAAACGTTTACTATAGGTCTTTACCAGGTTTGCACACACAGTAGCTGGTATTTTGGCCCATTCCTCCATGCAGATCTTCTCGAGAGCAGTGATGTTTTGGGGCTGTCGCCGAGCAACACGGACTTTCAACTCCCGCCACAGATTTTCTATGGGGTTGAGGTCTGGAGACTGGCTAGGCCACTCCAGGACTTTCAAATGCTTCTTACGGAGCCACTCCTTTGTTGCCCAGGCGGTGTGTTTTGGATCATTGTCATGTTGGAAGACCCAGCCTCGTTTCATCTTCAAAGTTCTCACTGATGGAAGGAGGTTTTGGCTCAAAATCTCACGATACATGGCCCCATTCATTCTGTCCTTAACACGGATCAGTCGTCCTGTCCCCTTGGCAGAAAAACAGCCCCATAGCATGATGTTTCCACCCCCATGCTTCACAGTAGGTATGTTGTTCTTGGGATGCAACTCAGTATTCTTCTTCCTCCAAACACGACGAGTTGAGTTTATACCAAAAAGTTCTACTTTGGTTTCATCTGACCACATGACATTCACCCAATCCTCTGCTGTATCATCCATGTGCTCTCTGGCAAACTTCAGACGGGCCTGGACATGCACTGGCTTCAGCAGCGGAACACGTCTGGCACTGCGGGATTTGATTCCCTGCCGTTGTAGTGTGTTACTGATGGTGACCTTTGTTACTTTGGTCCCAGCTCTCTGCAGGTCATTCACCAGGTCCCCCCGTGTGGTTCTGAGATCTTTGCTCACCATTCTCATGATCATTTTGACCACACGGGATGAGATCTTGCGTGGAGCCCCAGATCGAGGGAGATTATCAGTGGTCTTGTATGTCTTCCATTTTCTGATGATTGCTCCCACAGTTGATTTTTTCACACCAAGCTGCTTGCCTATTGTAGATTCACTCTTCCCAGTCTGGTGCAGGTCTACAATACTTTTCCTGGTGTCCTTCAAAAGCTCTTTGGTCTTGGCCATGGCGGAGTTTGGAGTCTGACTGTTTGAGGCTGTGGACAGGTGTCTTTTATACAGATGATGAGTTCAAACAGGTGCCATTCATACAGGTAACGAGTGGGGGACAGAAAAGCTTCTTACAGAAGACGTTACAGGTCTGTGAGAGCCAGAGATTTTCCTTGTTTGAGGTGACCAAATACTTATTTTCCACCCTAATTTACGAATAAATTCTTTACAAATCCTACCATGTGAATTCATGGAATTTTTTTTCACATTCTGTCTCTCACAGTTGAAGTGTACCTCTGGTGCAAATTACTGACCTCTGTCATCATTTTAGGTGGGGGAACTTGCACAATCGGTGGCTGACTAAATACTTTTTTGCCCCACTGTATTTTTTTTTATAGATATTGTGCGTGTGTGTTCGTTTCAGTGTATGTGTCTTTGTCACTTGAGAAGTCAAAATACGCCAGCTCCACCAGAGGCTGGTCACTACACCCCCAGGGCCCCAGGCTCCGGAGAACCACCCCCACGCCAAAGAAGCTACCCCCAATGAAGCAGATCAACAACCACGCCCGAACATCCAGCCACACGCCCTGGAACCAAAGGCAGGGCCACATCCTGGGGAACTGCAGCAATGTCCCAAAGGGACAGCGAGCTTCAAACACTGGGCTGTGCCCAGCCGTGCCCACACACACACACCCAGGCCATTCACTCACTCACACATACCCATCCATTCATGACACAAAGACATACACATGCTTCCTGCTCATAATCAGATCATACCATAGCAGGGAGCTTATTAAATTGGCTCCAATAATTAGGGTACCACACTTAACTTCACAGAATAAAATTGTGTAATTAAATATCGTGTTTGTGGGTTTTTCCCATATTACTAACATGTCAATTTGTTTGTTGTGATTTATTATCAGCCAGACTCATATTTGCTTTAAATGACAAATTTATTTAAGACGGAGTGATTTATCTAAGTCTGGGATGGTACGTGTTAACGGCCGCTCATAGATCCTACCTGCCGGATCTTCTTTTCATTGATATCGCTGTTATGACTGATGAAGCCGAGCTGGTGAGTTTCTTTGTTAACCAAGTAACGTGTTAAAGCTATAAATATGACTATTACTAAACTGTACTGTCATTAATAGTGTTGCTTTGTTAATGTTGTATGGTTGTTTTATTTTGTGTCTTTCAGTTGATTACCTGGCTTCTGTAAAGGCACGGTTACTGTACTGGTGTTAGTTTATGGTTGTGGAATAAACTTATAAAAGGCAGCAATCAGATGTCCGAGCCTGAGTACGACACAGTTTCATCAGTTAAAACACACCCTTACGGTGGGAGTTTACTAAATTAAAGGTAGTTAGCTTAGTAAAAACCGTAAAGTAATCAACACTTAGCCACCCCCCGCGACGGAGAAGTGCAGGAGGGTCTGTGTCAACTACGGAGAATCCAGCAATTAGACGGAGCCCGGCCGATCGTCACGGCCGATCGATGTGACTTCGTTCTCAAAACACCGTCAAGCCCTCGTACGTGAGAGACTGTGTGTGGATTTCTTTGCTGGAACTAATAGGGCACTGGCATAGGATAAGCCAGCCGCCGAAAACGAACTTTTAATTCAGTTACTAGCCGCTAAGCGACCGGAAGTGGGTCGCCGCCATCTTTGCTGAGGGCATAGGAATAACGCCGGTAAAAACGAACAAAAAAGTCAGTATGGCATGCCGAGAAGAATTAAAGAAAAGGCGGTCCTCTGCGCAAGCAGTTTTTACTAGGAAAGCCAATTCCATTGCCTTTAACATTGACATTCTGACTGAACATGACCTCATGTCTGAAAGTAGGACACTCAAAGACAGTTATAGTGAGGTTTGTGATAGCAGTTTTGATTACATTGCTGCTATGGAAGAAGAAGATGCAAGTGGGCTTGCAGCAGAAATAGCTGGAGTGGAGAAGAAGCTACAGGACTGCCGCTCAAAATACCAGACCACAGAAATGAAGCTAAAGGAAGCGTCATGGTCTCGTTGTGCATCAGGTCAGTTTGACAGTCTAAGAGTTGACCTAAAAGATGCGATTAGCCAGGTGGAAGCGCTCAAAACGGGTCAAATAAAACAGGATCAGTTTGATTCAATGCTCCCTGCTGTGGAAGGCAGAGAGGAAGCTCTGAGTGAGTTTGTGCATAAGTGGGATCGTTATGTTCCAGAGAAAGAAGTGAACGTTGTGCGAGCTTGTCTCAAAGAGCTCAAGGAAAGGAGGAGAGTGGCTATGGTGGTGCTGGCTACCACCCTAGATGGGAGAAGGAGATCTGGGTGTGGCGACCTCAGGAGTGAAGGTGAAGGCAGTGATGAAGGTGGCGCTGACGGTGGAGTGACGACCAGCACTAGCAAGCCCAGTGGGCCCGCTGCGACCGGTGGAGATGATGGCCCAACGCGTGCCAGTGGTGCGCTAGATGCTGACGTGCACCCTGCTGCATGCCAAAGTGCCGCAGTGGGCAGTAGTAACCAGGTTATTGATGAAGGTGGCCCCGATGGAGCACGAACTACAAGTCCTTCCATTGCAGCCCTTCAAGCGCCACCACAGGGACCACTATCCCAGGGTCTGGGGAGTCCTGTGTTTAACCCTGGCCCCTCAGGCACGCCACAGCAGCTTCGAGGAGTGCATGGTGTGAGACCCAATGGCGCTGGGGCAGGACAGAGCACGTCTACCGTCTCTCAAGGATCACTCGGAACAAGGATCGCACTCGCACCCCTGAGCCTACCAAAGTTCTTTGGGGACAGGAGAAGCTACTGGCGCTGGAAGAGTAACTGGGGGACCCTCCAAGCGTTGGCGGAACCCACAGGTTCCCCGGAGTGCAGGCTCTTCCACCTGATGGACAATATTGCTGATCCAGTAAAATGTGAACTTAGGCTGTCTCACTGCCGTACAGCGAGTGAGGTTTTCCGAGTTTTAGAGGACTGTTATGGTGACGTATCACAGATAGCAGATGACATTGTACTTGAGCTACAGGAGTTACCGGGCGTGCGCAACAACAAACCCAGAGAGGTTTTACAGTTGATCCAAACTGTTGGACTTAATAGACCTAGGTTGTGAAGATGCCATAAAAAATCAGTTAGTGATCCGGTCACTTGAGAGTAAGCTGCCGGACAGTATGAAAGAAAGGTGGCTTTTGTACCGATGTGATCCTGTCAATGATGTCAGTCCACAGAACCGGTTTGATAAGCTATGGCAGTTCCTGAAAGATCAGAAGACAGTTCTGGTGCAACTGGAGCAGTTGCAATCCATCAGACAGTCTAATACTGCCAGGGCAGCCGATCCGAGCCCCCGCGAGAAACCAAAAGAGAGACCTGATCGGAGGATGGAGAGACGTTCGTTCACCAAGGCTACTGCGAGTGAGACGAGAGGTGAGCTGTCACAGAATCCTTGCTGTTTGTGTGGCGAAGAGGGTCACACAGGGCGCTTATACCGCTGTAAGGCATTTAAAAAGGCCAACCCGTCAGAGCGGAGAGTTTACGTGAAAAAGACAAAAGTGTGTCCCAGGTGTCTGGACTCCCATGGGAGTGATGACCCTTGTAGTAAAAACTTTCTGTGTCGTAATGAAGGATGCAGAAGGGGTGATGCCTCATCGGATCAGGAAAGATGCAGCTAGGCAAGGGACAAAAGGGGATAAAAGGAGAGAACCCTGAGGCCCGACGGAAGAGCAAGAGGCTGTGTTTGCTGGCCTAGGTCTGTCCCCGGAGCAGCTGGAGGCTGTTCGAAGGGCTTGCACAAACAAAGTAACTTCAAAGTTGTGGGCTGGCAGAGGCTCGGAAGATGAGAGTTGTCTGAAGGAGCTCCCGGTCCTCATGATGTTGTTGGACGTCACCACCAAGAGGGGAGACTGGATTGGAGCACTTATCGATTTAGCCTCTGACACGAATTATATCACCCACGAGGCAGCGGAGAGGCTTGGTCTGCCTGGTGAACCAATCACCTTAGTTGTTCATGGTGTTGGTGGCATGGAGGCAAAAGTAGAGACAAAGAGATACCTGGTGAGCATAAAAGTAGCCACAAAGAAGGGAACATGGCGACTCCATGAGATGGTTTGCTATGGATTAGAAGAGATTGCCAATGTGGGTCACGTCGTGGACTCGGAGCGCCTGGATAAGTTTTTCCCAGGCTCCGTCGAACCCGGGGAACTGATCCGCCCGGAAAAGATTGAGCTACTCATCAGCACCCGGGAGGGTCGTCTAGCCCCCCAGAGAATGATGAGGTGCGGTGACTTGGTTCTGTGGGATGGTCCGTTGGGGAAAACCATCAGTGGCGCACACCCAGATCTGTTTGAAGATGTGGAGGTGACTGCACGACTCTCATCGACCCATTTGGCATGCTCCATGAGGGCGGCGTCTCAGAGAGTTGTGGCCCTCCATAACTGCTGCCCAAAACCAAAGAACAGCGTAGAAGTCGGTACCACGGCTACATCCAACACTGAGATCATCAAATGGCTGCAGTGGGACAGTATTGGTGCCGCCTGTGATCCCATGTGTGGCGGGTGCCGCTGCGGGAAGTGCGCCCCTGGAGGGAAAGAAATGTCACTTGCTGATGAAAGAGAGTTGGAGATCATCAGAGGGGGTCTAACCTTCAAGCTGAGTGACAATCATAGTGACAAGCCCCATTGGGATGCTAAATATCCCTGGAAAGAGGACCCTGCCACCCTACCTAACAACCGCAAAGCTGTGGAGGCGACTTTCCTGAAGTCAGAAAAGCGCCTCGAGAAAGATCCATTATGGAAGGCAGCTTATGCTAAGCAGGTGTGTGACATGCTGGCTAGGGGGGCCGCTATCCAGCTTTCCCGGACGGTGTTGGACGAGTGGAAAGGAGCCGTGTGGTGGATAAACCATTTGATGGCGCCCAACCCACACTCCAACACCACGCCGGTGAGGCTCGTTTGGGACAGCAGCCAGGTGTACAGAGGTGTTAGTTTGAACAGCATCTTGATGAAAGGCCCAGATGTCCTGAATCCCATTAGGGCAGTGCTGCTCCATTTCCGGGAGGGAGAGCATGCAGCAATAGGGGATGTCTCCAAAATGTATAACTCTGTATGGCTGGAGGATCAAGAGGTGCACGTTCACCGCTTCTTGTGGAGGCATTCCCTGGAGGAGGACATCAAGGATTATGCTGTGGTGCGTGTGAACATGGGTGACAAGCCTGCAGGTTGTATCGCTCAGGTTGCCATGCGAGAGACTGCCCTTCTGCCACAGTTTGTCAACAGAGTGGAAGAAAGACGTGTCATTGAAGAGGATACTTACGTGGATGACATCCTTGTGTCCCACAACGACCCTGAGAGACTGAGCGAGATCCTTGAGGGGGTTGAAACCATTCTCAAGCATGGTGGGTTTTACCTCAAACCTTGGGTGCGGTCTGGCTTTAGTGGGAGGCAAGGTGCTGTTCCTGCCGAACCAGAAACCATCATGTTGCCCAACCAGCTGCGGACCGAGGACAACAAGGCCTTGGGTGTGGGTTATCTCGTGGAAGAAGACAAGCTCTTCCTCATGGTGGCTATTAACTTCTCCGCAAGAAAGAAAAAGATGCGTACTCAAGTAGACCTCGCTGAAGAGAACATAGGGGAGAAGACGCCAAATCCCCTCACCTGCCGTATGCTTCTAAGTCAGGTAGCAGGGCTCTATGACCCCCTTGGTCTGGCGACGCCCCTGAAGCAGAAAGGTGTTATTCTTGTCAGAAGAGCCTTTCAGGAGGCCGGGATACTGACTAAGGATACGTGGGATAAGCCGCTGTCTAGTGAACTACGTGGGAGAGCGATTAAGCTCTTTGAGGAGTACGCGCGGCTGAGTACCATCACCTTTCCCAGGAGTATTACACCATCCGGCTGGGTGGGTAAACCCTGGGGGATCACGTTCTCTGATGGAAGTTGTGACTCATACGGAGCGGTCCTCTACCTGCGCTGGGAAACATCTGGAGGGGTTAAGACCCGGCTCGTGGAGTCCAAGGCCAAATTGACTCCAATCGAACAAAAGGGAGATGCTGTCAAGGCAGAGATTTGTGGAGCTGTTTTTGCCACTCGCCTGAAAGGTTACTTTCTGAAGTACAGTCGGTTGGAAATAGATCGTTGGTACCATTTTCTGGACAGTCAGACTGTGTTAGGTGCCATCCAACGGGAGAGTTACGGGTTCCAGACCTTCTTTGCCAATCGAGTGGGAGAGATACAGAAGGCTGGGCCTGTGACCGACTGGTGGTGGCTTCCTGGCCAGTTCAACGTGGCTGACCTGGTCACAAGAGGATGTTCCCCTGAGCAGCTTGGTGAGGACTCTTCATGGCAGACCGGTCCCATGTTCCTAACCAAGCCAGTAGAGGAATGGCCCATAAAGTCAGCTGCAGAGGTGGCCTCTGGGACTAGAGAAGTCGTCAGTCGACTCCAAAGAAAGGCTTTTTCAGCCATCTTAACAAGGTCGCAGCAAAGGGCGCAGACTACTCCAGATGGCTTTGATAGCGTCAAAGCCGTGGTCGGCGGCCGAGTAAGTCCGGAGCTCTTACCATTCAGCAACAAGGTTACATCTTTTGAGACTAAGGGGTCTCCTTCTGTTGCTTCTAATGTCTGCAGGATCAAGGAGTGCTGGGGTTCAGCCTTGATAAATCAAGTAGATCTTTCACGGTTCAATTCTCTAGCCAAGCTCTGTGGGGTCATAGCTTATGTCCACAGAGCCTTGCGCTTTTGGTTATCTGGCAGGGGTCGGACTGCTGTAGGATTAAAGTGGGAGGCGGTGCCCGCGGCTCAAGAGCGGGTAGAGGCATTTCAGGACTTATGCCTTGCCGCTCAAGCAGGTGTGAGTTTCCCTACGACGACGCTCAACCGCCTGGTTGTGCGCAAGGATAAAACAACGGGGCTCTTGATGTGCTATGGCCGGATTCAATCCGTTGAGGAGGAGAGGTCCGGGGTCCCTTTGATCCCCTACAAGTGTCGGTTAAGCTCTCTGCTCGCTGAGGACGCCCATCGTGTCAACCACGAAGGTGTTTCTGCCACCCTTCTTCGGATGAGGAAGAGGGGCTGGGTAGTTCAAGGTCCCAGGATCGTACGGAAGGTGATTGATTCGTGCGTAAGTTGCAGAAAGTGCAGGGCCAAGCTATGCACTCAGGTGATGAGTGATCTTCCTCCCGTACGCACTACGCCAGCAGCCCCTTTTGAGTACACTACTTTGGACTTGTTTGGTCCATATTTTGTCAGAGACTCAGTAAGACGACGAGTGAAGAAGAAAGTTTGGGGCGTGGTTTTTAGCTGTATGGCCTCAAGAGCCGTTCATGCAGACATAGTTGAAGATCTGTCAACTGAGGGCTTCCTGAAGGCATACCAGCGGTTTACTGCCCTGAGGGGTCACCCCAAGAAACTCTGGTCTGACCAGGGGACCAATTTCGTGGGAGCTAAACCTGCGCTGAAGGAGCTCTATGATTTCCTTGCGAGTATCGACAAAGAAGAGATCCAAAGAAAGGCAGCCGTAGTTGGGTCTGACTGGATGTGGGAGTTTAGTCCAGCGGACTCCCCACACCGGAATGGAGCAGCAGAGGCAGCTGTTCGCGTGTTGAAAAGGGCGTTGAGTAACGTTGGTGAGGAGGGAAACTTGACTGCTCTGGAATTCCAAACCCTCCTCTATTTGGCGGCCAACCTCACCAATGAGAGGCCTATCGGGGCCAGAGCTCAAATTCAGGAAGAAATTGTAGATGTGTTGACACCAAACTCTTTGTTGTTGGGTCGGGCAGGGCCCAGGGGCGACAACATGGGTTTTGAGTTCCCTGCCTACCCATTCAGTCGTCTACGTGCAGTCCAGGTGGAAGTGGACAAGTTTTGGAGACGCTGGAGTCAGTTGGCCGGGCCGCACCTGTTTGTTCGGCAAAAATGGCATGCCCCGGTGAGAAATGTTTCTGTTGGGGACCTTGTCTGGGTGGCAGATCAGAACGCACTTAGGGGTCGTTTCAAGCTGGGCCGCGTGGAAGAGGCAGATCCGGATCACCTAGGTGTTGTTCGAGATGTCAAAGTAAGGATTTGTTGTAGTCGTCCCATCAACTGGTCTCAGGCAAGGAAGGACAGGGAACCATGTCATTCCACCATTCTCCACAGGGACGTAAGGAGGTTGGTGGTGTTACTGCCAGTAGAGGAGCAAGAGGAACGTGGTTCATCCCCCTGAGTACCCAAGAAATACTTGCAGATTGGGGACTCTTGGGTGTGGGGACCAGGCCCAACCTGTTTAAAACACTGTTATAAGACTTTTTGTTTTCTATATTGGTGTTTATTGCTACTGGTTATTGTGGCACGTAGCCCAAGTGGGAGGTGTGGGTTTTTCCCATATTACTAACATGCCAATTTGTTTGTTGTGATTTATTATCAGCCAGACTCATATTTGCTTTAAATGACAAATTTATTTAAGACGGAGTGATTTATCTAAGTCTGGGATGGTACGTGTTAACGGCCGCTCATAGATCCTACCTGCCGGATCTTCTTTTCATTGATATCGCTGTTATGACTGATGAAGCCGAGCTGGTGAGTTTCTTTGTTAACCAAGTAACGTGTTAAAGCTATAAATATGACTAATACTAAACTGTACTGTCATTAATAGTGTTGCTTTGTTAATGTTGTATGGTTGTTTTATTTTGTGTCTTTCAGTTGATTACCTGGCTTCTGTAAAGGCACGGTTACTGTACTGGTGTTAGTTTATGGTTGTGGAATAAACTTATAAAAGGCAGCAATCAGATGTCCGAGCCTGAGTACAACACAGTTTCATCAGTTAAAACACACCCTTACGGTGGGAGTTTACTAAATTAAAGGTAGTTAGCTTAGTAAAAACCGTACAGTGTTATATAGTAATCATTTGTGTTTACTGAACAAAAACAATGAGTTATACAACATTTTTCAAAGGGCACTTATAGTTAGCACAGCAAACGGCACAGACGCATTGTCATGTCTGCAGGAGGAACACAGACAGGACAGGCAGCATGAAACAGCTGACATGCACAGGAAGCTATGGCTGAGTGAGAGAAGGTACATGCACTGTTAGGGAGGGCTACCTGGTTGGGGAAGTAGAAAGTCATAGTCAGATGGTGTCTTTTGGATGTTGAAGGGGCAGAGGGTAGTATGTGCTGCCCCCGAGACTAACCCACCGATGGATTCTGAACATCCACCTGTGGAAGCAAAGAAACGTTCAAACAGCCAGTCTGACACAATATTGCATCTTTTCTTTCTAAATTAATTTATATTTTTTTAAGTTTTATTGAATAAGGTATGGTAAGACATGTCATTTAGTTAGGATCTAGATTTTTTATTTTACTGTTCATGAAGCAAGTTAATGGATTGTTCCAAAGCAATATATGCTATTGCTGTTGGTCATTTTGTTTATTATTGGTGTGAATGCTGATTCAGTGAAATACTAAGAACACAAAGAATAAAATTATTAATCTTGTTTTGAGAATGTCTTTTGTTTCTTATTTAGTTTATAAATAATAAAATTTGTTACTTTACATGCATATCACCAACAAACTGTTTGAGATGACACTGTTATCTTACAACCATTTTTAGTAATAATTCCCACACTTAAACTTTTGTTGTTCAAACTTTAACACACAGTCAAGAAAATTGTGCAGTGGTTAACACTGCTACTTCACAGCAAGAAGGTCCTGGGTTTGACTCCACCATCTGACTTGGGCCTCTTCCTATGGGCTCTCTTCCACAGTCCAAAGACATGCACTTAACTGAGTTAGGTTAATTGGTTGATTGATTCTAAATTATCAATAGTGAGAATGGTTGTTACCCTTGTGAAAGACTGGTGACCACAATAATCGTCCTCTCAAAGTGAGAAAGAAGTGATGCTGAAAGAAGCATTGATGGGCCAGTGTTGAGTTTATTTGACTTAATAAAGTACTTGGAACGAGTGTCTCAACACTTCTTTTAAGATATTTCTCACTTGTCTAAAGTCTAGATATTTTTTCTTATTCCAAGATATCTTGTGAAGTGTAATTATCTTACAGCACTGAGTGTTTCTTCTTCAATCACCTTTCTCACAATGTGTTTACACCTTACTAGTTATTAATCTCTGGCTCTCTTCCACAGCATGTCTTTTATCCTGTCTTTCTCCTCTCACAACAATGTGGGATTTAATGGTTGTTATTGTTATATATAAATCCTAGCTGTTACGATTTTCTTGCAATCATCAGTACTTTTCATAAAATGGAAGTAAATCATTATGTTTGTTATTTTTTCATGTCTCAGGTCAAACAGGATCTTATGTGACAATAGATAAAATGTGTTCGCTATAATGAAATGGAGCTCTATAAATAGATATAAACAAATCGACATACAAATTATTGTAGCCTTTAATTTTTCCATTGGTGAGTTTTAAAATCTGTTTTTTGAGATGCTCCAGCTGTCAGTTCTTTCTTTTCCATACTGGGATTGTTTAAAAAGCAGACCACACCAATCTGGAAAGCAAGCTAAAATTACACTACACTAAATTATATACAGGGAGTGCAAAATTATTAGGCAAATGAGTATTTTGTCCACATCATCCTCTTCATGCATGTTGTCTTACTCCAAGCTGTATAGGCTCGAAAGCCTACTACCAATTAAGCATATTAGGTGATGTGCATCTCTGTAATGAGAAGGGGTGTGGTCTAATGACATCAACACCCTATATCAGGTGTGCATAATTATTAGGCAACTACCTTTCCTTTGGCAAAATGGGTCAAAAGAAGGACTTGACAGGCTCAGAAAAGTCAAAAATAGTGAGATATCTTGCAGAGGGATGCAGCAGTCTCAAAATTGCAAAGCTTCTGAAACGTGATCATCGAACAATCAAGCGTTTCATTCAAAATAGTCAACAGGGTCGCAACAAGCGTGTGGAAAAACCAAGGCGCCAAATAACTGCTCATGAACTGAGAAAAGTCAAGCGTGCAGCTGCCAAGATGCCACTTGCCACCAGTTTGGCCAAACATGATTTTCATGCAGGACAATGCTCCATCACACGCGTCCAAGTACTCCACAGCGTGGCTGGCAAGAAAGGGTATAAAAGAAGAAAAACTAATGACATGGCCTCCTTGTTCACCTGATCTGAACCCCATTGAGAACCTGTGGTCCATCATCAAATGTGAGATTTACAAGGAGGGAAAACAGTACACCTCTCTGAACAGTGTCTGGGAGGCTGTGGTTGCTGCTGCACGCAATGTTGATGGTGAACAGAACAAAACACTGACAGAATCCATGGATGGCAGGCTTTTGAGTGTCCTTGCAAAGAAAGGCGGCTATATTGGTCGCTGATTTGTTTTTGTTTTGTTTTTGAATGTCAGAAATGTATATTTGTGAATGTGGAGATGTTATATTGGTTTCACTGGTAAAAATAAATAATTGAAATGGGTATATATTTGTTTCTTGTTAAGTTGCCTAATAATTATGCACAGTAATAGTCACCTGCACACACAGATATCCCCCTAAAATAGCTAAAACTAAAAACAAACTAAAAACTATATATATATATATATATAACACCCAGCACGCCCCTGCGGGCGGTTTATCCTTCAAGCTCGGGTCCTCTACCAGAGGCCTGGGAGCTTGAGTCCTGCGCAGTATCTTAGCTGTTCCCAGGACTGCGCTCTTCTGGACAGAGATCTCCGATGTTATTCCCGGGATCTGCTGGAGCCACTCGCCTAGCTTGGGAGTCACCGCACCTAGTGCTTCGATTACCACGGGGACCACCGTTACCTTCACCCTCCACATCCTCTCGAGCTCTTCTCTGAGCCCTTGGTATTTCTCCAGCTTCTCGTGTTCCTTCTTCCTGATATTGCTGTCATTCGGAACCGCTACATCGATCACTACGGCCGTCTTCTTCTGTTTGTCTACCACCACTATGGTTAGCCACCACCATTTTGTCCGTCTGTATCTGGAAGTCCCACAGGATCTTAGCTCGGTCATTCTCCACCACCCTTGGGGGCATCTCCCATTTTGACCTCGGGACTTCCAGGTTATACTCGGCACAGATGTTCCTGTACACTATGCCGGCCACTTGGTTATGGCGTTCCATGTATGCCTTGCCTGCTAGCATCTTGCACCCTGCTGTTATGTGCTGGATTGTCTCTGGGGCATCTTTACACAGCCTGCACCTGGGGTCTTGCCTGGTGTGATAGACCCCAGCCTCTATGGATCTTGTGCTCAGAGCTTGTTCTTGTGCTGCCATGATTAGTGCCTCTGTGCTGTCTTTCAGTCCAGCTTTGTCCAGCCACTGGTAGGATTTCTGGATATCAGCCACCTCCTCTATCTGCCGGTGGTACATACCGTGCAGGGGCCTGTCCTTCCATGATGGTTCCTCGTCTCCCTCCTCTTTCTTGGGTTTTTGCTGCCTGAGGTATTCACTGAGCACTCGGTCAGTTGGGGCCATCTTCCCAATGTATTCTTGGATGTTCGTTGTCTCATCCTGGACTGTGGTGCTGACACTCACCAGTCCCCGGCCCCCTTCCTTCCGCTTAGCGTACAGCCTCAGGGTGCTGGACTTGGGGTGAAACCCTCCATGCATGGTAAGGAGCTTTCTTGTCTTTATGTCAGTGGCTTCTATCTCCTCCTTTGGCCAGCCTATTATCCCAGCAGGGTACCTGATCACGGGCAGGGCGTACGTGTTGATGGTCCGGATCTTGTTCTTACCATTCAGCTGACTCCTCAGGACTTGCCTGACCCTCTGCAGGTACTTGGTGGTTGCAGCTTTTCTAGCGGCCTCTTCATGGTTCTCATTCGCCTGCGGGATCCCCAGGTACTTGTAACTGTCCTCTATGTCTGCAATGTTGCCTTCTGGTAGTTCAATCCCCTCAGTTCTGACTACCTTCCCTCTCTTTGTTACCATCCGACTACACTTCTCCAGTCCGAATGACATTCCAATGTCATTACTGTATAGCCTGGTAGTGTGGATCAGTGAATCGATGTCTCGTTCACTCTTGGCATACAGTTTGATGTCATCCATGTACAGGAGGTGGCTGACAACTGCTTCGTTCCGTAGTCGGTATCCGTAGCCAGTCTTGTTAATGATCTCACTGAGGGGGTTCAGGCCTATGCAGAACAGCAGTGGGGACAGAGCATCTCCTTGGTAGATCCCGCACTTGATGGTGACTTGTGCTATGGGCTTGGAGTTGGCCTCTAGTGTTGTACGCCACATCCCCATTGAGTTCCTGATGAAGGCTCTTAGGGTCCCATTGATCTTGTACAATTCTAGGCATTCCAGTATCC